>NC_135500.1:86650722-87304055 GCF_052857255.1 Amblyomma americanum | reverse complement strand
GATGCAGTGGTGGACATGACGAAGGCAGAGAAGATGTGACAGCTGGAAACGTAGAAAAGTGGAGATCTGCGTGAGTTTGTACGCGACTTAAGATGAACGCTAGCAAAAAATTAAGAAGGCGCAGAAGACTGAGGCCAGAGTTAAAACTGTAGTTTAACAGAGGAAAGCACCTCCCAGCAAGCCAAAATGTGCACATGCAAGCAGTTATGTGAACACAGAACATAGAAAATGAAACTCCTTTTTGGACAGAAGGAAAGCTAAGGCACATTGCTTATTGTGATGTTGCTTAAAAAGTGGGTGTCTAGTTGTTGCCCTTCATATCTGGTCCTTCCACACCCAGCAACTTAAATGCCATCAAAAAGGAGCATCTCCAATCACTCTAATTACATGGGAGGTACACATCGCCAGATGTCAGAGGCTTGGCGTCTCATCTTGCAGACTAGCTAGTTTGGCAGATTTAAACTTTACCGCATGTAACAGGCATGCGGTAGTCTTGAAGGGGAGTATTTCATAAGTGTTACAGCATATTGTACAGTCTGGCATGCTTCATTATTTGCATCACAGTAATATGCTGGCACAGGCTCGAAAGTTTGTAAGTGAACAGAAAAAAACAATGTTCATGCCATATCTTAGCCACATTCTTAGTATTGTATAAAAAGTGCAAATAAGGAATTCCTCATTTCTTTGTCAGCTTTTTCTTTCTGTGCATTGATTTTTTGCAAGTTAGCAAGGTTCTACAGTCTTGTGTGCCTATCGGCTGGCCCCTTGTTTGTCAAAGGTACCGAGTACACAATGGGTCGTGTCAGTGCAAGCTAAGTAAACGATGGATAGAAAATTCGTGCTTTCAGAGTATTTCCAGAAAAAACTGCTCTTATTTCCTACTCAGGATGGGGGAACAGCATCGATGGTGCACATCCTCCTTGTCACTGCAGCAATTATGGCTGCTCGCTGCTTTTTGGTGGCGTTTCATTTATCTGCAGGAAGAGCAGGCATGAATGGGCAGCAATAGGTACCTACTAAATTAAACATTGCATTGAGCAATATGTTGTTGTGTCGGTGCTTTTGTTATCCATGAAGGAGTTGGGGTTTTGATTAATGGTTGTGTAGCAAAGATGTAACTGCTACATTGCACTGCATTCACAGATTTGTTTGCCCATGCTTTTGGTTTACTCAGTTGGAAATTCGGCTTCAACTTGTGCACTTTCATCATGCTTGCAATGTACTTTCAGCTGGTGTTCAGTTTCACTTTGGAGAAGTTGTCCAACCATTGTCTGTGTCTAAATGTTTTCTAACAGTTGACCTCATTACGCAGCATTTCTCACAGAAAGCAAATGTTGCAGTAACATTTTTATTAAATGTTACTCTATTATGTGGCTAGCAATGTAGCGAAAGATATTTTCATCAAGTCAGCTTTTAACATTATAGCAAATTAAGGCCTTTGGTATTTAACGTTGCTCACAATTTGTACCAATCACTCAACCTTGAAGCAACGTAATGTGTTATCACCCTTCCTCGGCTCTTCATTGTGTTAATCACATTAGACATGCTCACGGTCGTTCGCCGTGCTAGTTTGCGGACATTGTTGGCTAAGAGTAAACCAGACAAATAAAAAATCGGACGTCATGTGATGCCTATAGTCTGCGGGCCAGCAGTTCATCGTGTAAAAGTGGCGTCACATCATAAGCATCTTCTGTTTTTGCTGCCTTTAAGCAAGTTATTAGTGCGGTTGGTGCAACACATAGTCGATGGGGTCAACCGTCCTGTCGTGTTAAGTTTTCCTCCCTTAAATTGAATGTTTAGTATTTTTCCCTGCAACGACTACAGAGGAACACGGACGTTTCCTTCAATATGGACTGAATATACGGTCATTCCCTACGTTTCATTGAAAGCAGAAGTGGTTCTGTATTTAAAACGTACATAGTCTACGTTATAGGTACGGAATTTTTTTACAGTGTGCATATATCTTGAGCGGGCAGAAGAGACCCGACGACTTGCCAGATTGCGGATCGAAGATCAACAGCACACTGACACCCGACGGTACAACCTATGCCGACGGAACAAGGAATACAAGCCGGGTGAGCGTGCAGAGATATGGACGACCATTTGCCTCCGAGGACTCCGTGAAAAGCTCCTGCGCGGCTACTTCGGCCAATACAAGATCATTCGTCAAATTGGAGAGCTTGACTACAAAGTGTCTCTCAGCGAAGCGTCAGCATCAAAGCGGCACCGTTCATACCAAAAGTTATGCAGGTCGTGCGCCTAAAGCCTTATTATGCACCCTAACGAACGCTCTGTATTTGCAGCCCAAATGCTTTTCTCTTCTGTCTTTACTGCCTGTTATGCGCTCATTACTTTCTGTTGTAAAGCATCGAGCCGGTGCTTATTTCAGAAGGAAGTAATGCAACGCATCTTCGTAGTTCGTTCACGCTCAAAGCCGCCGGCAGGCGGCTTTATCATTTTGTTTCCTGACGAGAGGTGCGTCCAGACTTGTCTCTATTGATCATGGCCACGAACAACTGCGTCCATATTTTTCTTCATTGTTGTTGACTTTCGTTCCTTATCTCGAATTCCTTATTTCGAGTTTTAAACTGAGTGCGGCCAAGAACTGCAGGCATTCCGTTTGACGACCGCCGACCACGCTTTTCGCTTTCGCCGCCGCCGAGTCATTAAGCCCATTGCGGGCGGTGTAGATGAGCCGAATAAACCCATTCTGTCAGAAGCCGTTTCTCAGTTTTTTTGGCGGACTGTCGTAACAACTGCACGAGAATAATTAATACCAGAGCAGCGGACCAGTGCGCACATCAACCCATACTAAAGTCAGAAGCAGCTGGACGCATAAAGGAACAATAAATTGACCGTATATAACGTCGAATGATGGAATTTTATGCGATGTCGAAACTACTTCAACAACGCGGGCTCAAGGGTTAAAAGTACATAATTCGGTTAGCGGCACAACAATAAGGAACGAGACAGAGGTAGGCGCGTTTCTGCTCAAATGCTCAAATCTATATTCTAGAGACGGACGTCGGTGCTTCTTCTGCGGCATGATTGGAACACTGCTACAGACTCAAATACGGCGCTATGTGCCACTTTTAGTTCCCAACTGGACTATATATTTCCCATAATCGCAGTGTATAGACTTACCCCTTTAGGGGTATGCAGAAACGAAAACCGGTCTGGGAAATAATTTTTTTTACCAGGAATATTCCAAAATCTTGTAGGTTTATCCCTCTTGCCTTATGAAACGATAAACACATCAGAATCAGAATCAGTCTTTATTTGTTAATATTTTACATACGTACTTTTTGTCATACAGAAGGAGGTCCCGAGGTCAAAAACTGTAATGGGACCTCCTAATCAAATACATAGTGTCAAAAATTTAACAGCTGCGACAGATCTGATGATTATAAGAAATTGAATATATACATTTTGGGCACAACATATAGGAGATACATGGGAGAGAAAACAACACTATTAAAAAGCTATTACCAAAGACCAGCGAAACATACTGAATCATATATCTTACAGGATTATAACAAAGGTTAGGAGGCAGTGCAAAATACATGTAAGAGGAAAATGAATCGAATTCATCACAATGAGGGCTCTTAGCTAAGAATTGCTCGTTTAAATCATGCTTTGAAGTTGAAGATTGTATGAGCATTCTCTAGTTCTAATGGTATATTGTTCCAGACAGCAACTGACGAGAAATGAATTGCCTGTTTCCTGTAATTGGTGCGTACTTTAGGCGGGACAATATTGTTATTGAGTGCAAACCGGATTATGTTGTCGTTTGCAAGATAACACTGTGGTATGAGAGGAAGAGAAATATTGTTGACAAGTTTCTACATGAGAATGCCAAAAAAGTATCTAACCAGCTGTGATACAGATAGGATGTTATGATATTGAAGAATAAATGCTGCAACGATGTAATAAGAACTATAGATAAGTATACGAATGGCTTGATTTTGAATTATCCGCAATAATTTAAGATGAGTAGCATATGTGGTTCTCCAGCATGCTATACAGTAACTGATGTTTTGGTGTATAAATGCGTATTATAAGGATATTAATGTGCTGTTAGAAAAGTATGGACGGGCTTTGATAAGGATTCTCAAACCGTGTGCCATTTTCTTCTTTAAATTGGTTATGAGTTTATGAAAGTTTAGATTACTGTCCAAATACACCCCTAGAAAAAAATGCGAAATTGCTAGCCTCTATGAGATGTTGACCAGTAAAGACAGGAGGAAAGGAAAGTGACTGGCGCTGATGCGAGCTGAAAACAACAAGCTTCGTTTTACTGGAATTGATGGTCAAACTGTGTTGATTGCACCAAGATAGAAGGTTTTCCAGGTCATCATAAATTTTGATACGAGATTAGCAACGCTTGCATCTGAGTTATAAATTTTTTTATCGTCAGCATATAATATGCAGTTGGAGGAACACTGAACCGATACAAGTTATATTTGTCTACTTTTCCATGGTGTATCGGTTGTAATGTTTGGCTGTTTTCTGACGTAATAGAGAGAAACCAACAGGATTTCTGTTCTTCAATTGGGGCTCTTATGTGTGCTTGTATGGAGGGTATGTTCTACACTGAGGGTTGATATAGACGCATGTGCCTCAATATTGATGCACCACATGCATTTCCAATGTGGTGCTTTTATGTTTACGGCCTTATTTCATGCTGTCACAGTCAAACTTATCACACCTTCTACGATCGCTAGCAGGTGCACGCTTTTAGATTCAAGGCGGCTGCGTCAAACGACACGACGATAAGATAACATCTATTTTGAGGGTCTGTTTTTAGTTTTTTAGTTTTACTCGGTTGCTGTGCCCCGAGAGCTGAAAAGAACTTGCAGAAACCTGCATTTGGGAGCATGTTGTATTTCAACATTAGAAGCAAATAGAACCCTTTAAAAGAATTAATTAATTAAAACCTTTTGTTTAAATACTATGCAAAAACACAGCAGAGTAAGGCAACCGGGAATTGCAGTAAATGGACATTGAGGAAAACTTGAAAGTGGCTTGTATCAATAGATTATCACACTCTTCTGACAAAAGACGCCACTTTGGAACTGAGAACGTAGCTTTTATAAGCTATAAACTGTCAGAAATAAAATATAGGCCTCACCACCACAGGCAGATTTAACAAGCCTACTGGTGCGTCTGCTCGAATTTTAGCCGTACACCGCAGAGGCGGGCAACGCCTGTCATGATTTTCAAAATGAGAGCAAGGAGTCTCTTCTCGTATAGACGTTCCAAGTTTGAAACACGTGGTTGAAAATTTTTAACTTCAATGAGTCCAACAGTAATTGTGTAATATTTTGATTTACAAGCACGATAATACCCTTTAAGAGCAAGAAAAATTGATTATGCTAAAAAAGAACGAGAACGGAGTTGCTCTGCGTCATTTGAGCAAATTGAAATCTTGCGATTGTCTTCGAAATGCTCGCGTGCAGAAATTAGCTGACTTAACGCAGAGGGACGACTCACGATCTGACCGCTGGTTTGGTTGGTTAAACAAAAGGTTAAAATTAAGCCCTTTGACAGGTGGCCAATATATTTTAATCCTGAAAGTTATACCATCCCTCACATGTCGTAGAGACATGTCTTGATATTAATGAAGAATTCTTTTCTTGGCTTCTACCTCGCACCTAATTGACGGAAAAAGTGTAAACACTATTTATTGCATCATGTCATTGAGCCATACTGCATTTTTACCTCTCCTTGTCCTCAAATTTCTGCCCGTCCCTCCGCACATAGCGCGACACAGCTAGACAAAACAAAAAATTTGCGCACGCCTAGGTAACGCCCAACCAGGTTTGGTGGTAGCGCAAGGAACTCGTTGGACTTGTCACGCACGGCCTAGCACGACCACACATGCTCCAGACTCGAATGGAAATTCCTTAGTCAAGACGTTTTACGTCTCTTCGTTTGAAATTGGCGAGCTCCGCTGGTTCCCGAAACGCCAACGGGGCATCTGAGGGCGCCACCCCTGTAGGACCTTCTTTGGAGAGACGTTTTTGTCAATCAATCGCACCTCCCCCCACTACTCTCGGCCTATGCGCAGTGTTCATATAACGAGAGAGAAGCGGCTATTTGCTTTGTCTGGTTCCCACAGCGCTGGGTGCGAGTGAATGAATGAATGAACTTTATTCCCGTCATCATGGGGCCTCACGGTCGGGGCGCAGCAATTAGGAGGGGGTGCCTCTCGGCCGGCTCTCAGCACCGGATACCGCGGAGAGTCTTGTAGTAAGTTGTCTGCGCCTGACGGATGAGGAGTCTTTGTTGATCCGGGTCGTGGCTCCGGATCAGCTCTTCCCAGGTGTGAAGGTCTGAGATGCTTTGTGACTCAGTCGCAAAAGAATCCTGACATTCCCAAATTAAGTGATTTTTCGAAGTCTTTCTGTGGCAGCTACTGCAGAGCCCAGGCTCCGCAGTGTCTTTATTCTCACTAAGGGGCACTTCCAGAGCAGCTCGGACGTATAATTCTCCAGCAAAGCTGTGAGCAGCCTCATTCCCCGGAATGCCCTCATGAGCAGGAACCCATATGAGGGAGACCTCTCTGCTTTAGGGGTGTCTTCTAAGTAATTTGGCAGCTTGACTGGAGACTACCCCTTACAAATCTTGTGAACAGCTGCCTTACTGTCAGACAAGATGATCTTAGCTTTGGTACTGACGAACGCTAGAGCAATAGCAGCCTCCTCTGCCACTAACAAATTCCTAGTGTTAATCGATGCTACAGTCACCTTCACCCCATTCCAATCAACGGCGGCAATCACGGAGGCGCCATCGGACCCACAGGCAGCGTCGCAGAAGGCTGTGTTACACGGCGGGTCCTGGGCAAGATTGTTCATTATTGTTCGAGCTCTATGTCTTCTCCTTTCTTTATCATGCTCCGGGTGCATGTTCTTAGACTCCGTTCACGTGAAATTAGCGGGTGGCAGTGATTTTGCATTCCCTCCAAATTCGGAGCATTCAGCCACATTGTCCGTTAACAGCACTGCGCTTTACCATGGCGGGCCTCATGTAAATGGCGTCTGAAGAAGAAACACGCGGACAGGATGAGCACCATCTCGCGAGGCGTTTCGGGCGGTTGAGCTGGACCTCGCCTCCTTCAACATGACTCTCCGAACTCTGTGCTCTTGCAGTTTAAAAGATTTGTGCGCAAGAGTTATCGTGGGAGCAGGTCGCATGACGCTAAAGTTGCGTCGTCTAGTCAGTTTCTGAAACACAAGCTAAAATATAACGAATACAGCGAGATCCGCGAACAGCTCTGAAGGTGTCAAGTGACAACGAAAAAAGGATACTATCGTGAAAAGAAATGCCATTATAGAGCGCGTGACTTGCGGCACAACTGGCGCAGCCTTGAACCGGTAGTCCGCAATTCGTAGAGCCGCTTCGCCCATTAGCGTAGTGACAGCCAAAGCATTTAGAAGTACAACGCGGATAATCACCTAGTTTAATGGCTGATTCGCGTTTCTAATGTCTTCGACGCACTAATGTCTTCGACGCACGTGTTCACACTTCTCTAAAAGCGCGTGCCACTTCCACAAAAAGCGCTGATTATTTACTATCGACAGTTCCTGCGTATGCAGCACGATGTGCTGGAGATAAGCGGCGGAGCGCTTGCTCTTTGCAGTACAGTGGAATTGAAGACAAAATCCGTGTAAGAAAATCAACTTCACGCGCCGAGGCTCCAAGAAACGTGGAGGACTCTGCGTAGACCTTCGTCCCAGCTGTTGTGTTTGCAAAGCCATCCATGTCATCCGACAGCGCTCACCGCGCACGTGCGTATCCAGTTAATGTCACCGTGAAAGCAGACGACTCCGCTCACTCAGCCTTCTTCCCCGACGCTGCTCAAGTAGAATGCTAAAGCACGTGACAGAATCTTGCAGCGCTCGCTGGAACCGCGCACGTCTTTGGAGCAGCGGCTCCGTGGAAAAAAGATGAAGCACCTGGCTTAGTCTCTGCCGCTACAGTAATGCTGCGTATGCGCAAGAGCAGTGGGGGTGCGATCGAGAAAAAAGCCTTTCCTCCCTATTCTGCATGCAACGCAAGGCAGACTGTGGAGCGAAATAAGGCGCCGACCTAACCACTGCTCCACCACCTCCTCAAAATCCTAAAAATTCCGTAAAAGTGTCAGAAGGCACGACGCAATGAGCCAACCGCTTGTGCAGCTGGGAATGTCAGCATTTCGAAAGACGCCAGGGCTGTGTAAGGAAGTGCCCTGAACTGAGACAAATAAAAACAGGTACATTGTAATTAGCGTTGTATTTTGACACCTTTACTGATCAATATGCCATCCATCTAATATTTTGCGATGGTTGTTTTTTAAAGAGCTCGGGTAGTAATAATAGAGAGCACCGCAGTGATTTCGCATTTGCTTGTGACGTTGCTCTGTTATGTAAATCACGCGAAGAACTGCACAGCATACTCGGGGATACGAATAATGAAATTAGAAAGATGGAAAAAAATATTTGGACAAAACTAAAGTGTTCTTCAAGAAGCCGTCAGAGGGAATAAGTGTAACCTATAGGCAGCGAGGTATTAGATATGGTCAGGGAATAGATCTGCCTACAATAAGTAGTGACCATAAATCCAGACTATGAAGAGCAAAAACATCCTGAAGTACATTTTCTGAAGGCCTCTCAGGCGATGAATTGAATATTTCTAGGACCCCTCAAAGGCAGAGTAAATCAAGTTCTTTATCTTTCAATACTTTTCGCTCTGATGCCACAATAACGTTGAGCTTAACGAAAAGGTTCGATATCAAATTGCGGACAGCGAAGCAAGATACAATACAGAAAACAGTATGTGTATAGTTTAGGGCAGGGATAGGTGTCACTGGGATAACACATTTGGTACTCAATTTTGCTATGATCGCGTTTAATTTTTTCTTTGTGTCCCTAGAATTTCTAAGGCCCCATAATGAAGCAGTCAGAATTTAAAGCCCCTATTGAATGCATTAAGGAATTGAGAGGTATGACCTCTAAATTTTACATTAACCCTCAGTGGGTGTAAAATGAGAAAGTGACCGCTTTGGTTACGCAATTCGCATTAAAGAAATAAGAAAAAAGGGGTCTTTGTCGTGTAGATAGCTCTTAAGAAGCTTTTTGGTACTCTGCGAACGATAGATGGTTCTTGCACTTCTCGCAAACGATGGCTCTCTCTCCTGTTCAAATTGGGTTACGTATTTATCATCGTTTTGTCGTAGACAGGCGAATGTTCAAGCTGCTCGTACGACACGTCAGCAGCACACGTTAATAGCTTGCCAAGCCTTCCTGAAAAGAGACTGTTGACAGGATGAAGGACTTCCCCATTTCTGTTACGCCTTCTTGTACTGAGCTGGGTAAAGAGCTTCAGTACCTGTAGCGCGCAAACCAGATCATTGCAGAGGTCAGCAGACACGAGGCACAATGGGCTTGGCTCAAGCCTATTTTCAAACCTCGTGCTCCCAATCGTAGATTTAATTAAATGGAAGGTAATCTGTAGAGTCAGCGTCTTGATTAAATGCTGTTCAGTACAGGCGGAAAGAAATTCCGTCTCATCTATAGTCCTAAAGAAGAAGAACCTGTTTATAAGCAAAGCGAATACGCGTTCCTAAGAAAAGTTAACCAAGCAAGCTGCATTACTGCCAGCGTCGACGGCGCGCTACACATGCTGAACAAGCGGCGGTTGCTGCTTACAACTCGCTGCCGATGGTCACAGCATGGAGGGAACGGTTTGGTTCAGTTTGGTTTATGAGAGTTTAACGCCCCAGTGCGACTCAGCCGCGGTAGTGAAGGGCTCCGGAAATTTCTACCACCTGGACTTCTTTAACGTGCACTTTGCAGAATACACGGGCCTCTAGTATTTCGCCCGCCTTCGAAATGCGACTGCCGCGGCCGGGATCGAACCCGCGATTTCCGGGTCAGCAGTCGAGCACCATAACCACAATCCACCTGGCGCAATTAGAGAGAATGGTAAAAAAAGTCATGAAATACATGGTGAGGCATTCTTTCATTGGCAGTGCTTGTTTTCTTTGGTTGCTTTTCGCCAACTTCCACATTACCATTACTATGCTCGATTGCAACTTGCGCTTTTTATCATATCAGTACTTTTCATTTTCAGGTTAAAAATACACTTCAAGATTTCTACCAATTCTTGCGAGTAATATTCATGTCAGAAGTCCAAAAAACTGATTAGTAAAGATGCGTTCGCAAAAAGACCAGCAGGTGTTCGCCTGGACAGTTTACCTCTCACCACTCTATGCCACCACTGGCACCCGTTGAGAGCTGGTTGTGCCAAACTCGCACGTATGAAAAAGTGGTTCAATGCAGTTACTGCGTGTTCAGTGTTATTTACGACGCGGATGGGATCTTACATAGGTGTTTTATAAAACATCAAAAAAATTTTCAGCGCAAAACAAGGAATGGTTAGTGAGGTATAACTGTGCAACGTTAGATCACTTCGGCTTGTTCAGCCACGCCTAAAATGCTCCTTTTTCTTCATGAGACCCCACAGAACAGTGATGCCGTAAGCAACCGGAATCTCAGAGCCAATGTAAAAGGAAAAGTTAGTTGTAAAATAATCCGTTATGAACGCCACCAGGGCCGAAAGGGTTAAAGATGAAATGTAACTGGGACCTCCACATCAGGAAGTGAATGGATATCAAGGAGCTGGAAACGCAGGAGGGGGCTTACGAGTTCAGGTTATAAGGAAATTTTCGTAGATAGGCTGGATGGCAATAGTGCCGGGTATGATTGGTTGGGAGTGAAGGAGAGGTGGCAATGCATTTGGCATAGTTAGTCTGTTGATGCGTTGAGTACCGCCCTGGCGGCGGAGTGCCCTTGGTATTTAGCTGCAGATGCCAAGGTCACGGGTTTCATTACGGCTCTGGTGTTCCCATTTTGATCGAGGAGAAATAGAAAAACGCCCGTGTGCTGTGCGATGGCACTCTACGTTTAAGAACCTAAGGTTGTCGAAATTTATCCAAAGCAGTCCATTATTCTCTCCCTCAAAGCACATGAGCTCCTTGGGGACAATCAGTGCATACTATATATTCTACATCCTTTCTTTGAGTAAATAGTGAACGTTTTAAAACACTTTGCGTGAATACTTTCGCATACCGGTTGTTGGTTCAGTGTGCGATGTTGGGCTAAGAGCTTTTTTTTTGCCTTTGAGGAAAGTATTCTAATGACGCAAACAAATTCCTTGCTTGCGTAAGAACAGACTTTCTGGGCAATGCGCATGCGCGCTTCTTAACAAGAAGCTTTGCATTCTGACTTAATCGGAGCTCACGCAGATTGAATTCAACGACACGCAGTCACTCGGCTCGCCATTAGGCGAATCAGCAGTTGTGGTTGTACTGTGCGATGTCGTAGTGCGCAGCAAATTCCGATGTTCGACTTCTGTTTTCTTTGTTTCGTCCACAAGCTAATAGGCAGATCTTTTGCCGTTTTATGAGACAGGTTTTCTTTTCACGCAGCTTTATAGCTGTCTATTTCCACTCAATTGAAAGGTCGCTTTAACTGATAATGGGTATCTTATAATTAGTAAGAAATAAAAAAAATCGAAGAAAACAGTTTCCACCAACCATTTCTAAGAGAGGTGCGAGGCCACGTGCTAAAACACTATTTTGTTCAGTGCAACACAGAGTAAATATTTAGGTGTCTGAACACCAAAAGGCCGCAACCACCATCTGATCAAATATTTTATGCACCACTCACTGCATTGCATCGTGAAAGGATATTTTCTGCGGAACTCAGTAGCAGCCTTCCCATCGCCTTCAAATTCGATAAATTTCGCAACGCCTATTTGTTGTCTCCAGCGGCATGGCACTTTCGCAAACCGGGATGACGAGCTTTCACAAGGGAGAGAGAGAGAGAGAGACTCTTTAATGAAGAAACAGAGAATTTAGCCGGCGTTTCAATATCGCTGGCATGCTACTCTGCGTAGGGAGGGGAATTTGGGAGATAAAGACTGAAGGAGAGCAGCGTGGAAGAGGTGGAAAAAAAACGAAGACAAAATGAAGCCATGAAATGGGTACTAAGGATGCAGTGGCGAGTATTGATGTAACCTATGGAATGATGGAGTGCATAGTCCGACGAATGGGCTGACGAAGTTCACTGGAAGAAGAATGCATGAAGGTAACCTGCAAGTGAAGTTAGAGCTTATCGAGATGTCCAATGTCTTTTAAATATGTAAAAAGAAAGTTCATTGCAAGTCTCTGTTGCCTGAAGCAGGCTAAGGGGCCTAAAACTTTGTCCATTGTTAGGGGCACGGGCAGAGCTTCTGCATGCAATGTTCATAGTACGCACGCTCGTTAGCATACGCAGGGCACTCAAGCAGGATATGTTCCACAGTTTCTATCGAAGCACAGTTGTCACAATGCGGACTGTTCATTTGTCCAAAACGGTATCGCAGGCCATTTGTATATGCAGCATTCAGACGAAGTCGGTGATAAAGTGTTTCGAGTTGTCGAGGAATTCTGGGTGAGAGTCTTGATCTAAGATGTGTGTCGATTGAGTGAAGAAATTGGTACTGATGTGTCGGCAAACTCCAAAGCCGATACGTTTCTTCGTATGCAAAACTTTTAGCCATTTGGGACGCATCAGATTTCGTGAGAAAACTTCGAATGTATCTCTGATGTTGATGGCCCTTACGGGCCGCTTCATCTGCTTTTTCATTAGCCATTATGCCACAGTGAGCAGGTACCCACTGAAATGTTATGCAGTGGCCTGCGGCAATAGCTAAATGATGGATATACCCAATGTCCAGGGAAACTGGCTGGTGATTCGTTTTCTTCAGCAGGTTGGCCAGGATCTGCAGAGATGCTTTTGAATCGGTGAAGATAACCCAACGGCCGGCGGTTGGGCGCAGGATGTAAGAAACAGCTTCCTTAATGCCGTGAAGCTCAGCTGTTGTAGAGGAGGTCCTCCGCTGCAGCCGGTAAGAAAGGGCATGGCCTGTTGAGGGCACATAAAGGCCACAAGAAGAAGTTTCTTTAGTAGTTGAACCATCGGTGAAGATATGGGTGTGCTGCGTATATTCTTCAATGAAGTAGGCGAGAGTAGCTTGCAGAAGTGCTGCCTGTGGCATGCGGCTCTTTGCATTCACACCTGGAACAGACTTCTTCACCTTTACAGGAGAGAGTGTCCATGGAGGAAAGGCCAGAGGTAGTAGTTTCTGAGGCTGATTAATAGTAGGAAGGGGCAGGAGCTGCACTGCCTGGCCAAAGCTAAAGTTGCTGTGAGTTAGGTGGACACGGTGTAGGAAGTGCTTCTTCCCTTGCAGGACATGGCGGAGATGGGTACGCATAGTTTCCTGGGCGGCAATTACCTCTAGTGGGAGACATCCTGCCTCCGCTACTGTTCCTGATGCAGAGGAACCCATTGGGAGGCCAAGACATATTCGCAGGCAGTTGTTCCGTGCGGCATTGAGAGTCTTATTGCTTGATGTAGATAATCTTTGAAGCACTGGTAGACAGTAGCGCAAGGTAGGGCAAAGTGCGAAGCAACATCGTTACCATAAGTCATGCAGACGATCTGTGCTTTGGCTAATGTGCGCGACAATTGTCTAAAATCGCAAGCTTTTTCCGGCGTGTAACATACGAGGAGATATCCACAAGGGTGAGACAATCCATTGTCCAAGCTTTCAATAAAAATTCAGTTCAAGTAACCAGTGCTTCCAGTAGCCTTCTCTCACCGTCTCACTGCGGAAAAACTGCGGTTTGCGGCCAAAACCAGCTGGGGGCCAAACTTTCTTTGCTTAGTGGCGGTCTCCGGGACGCATTGAATCTAAACACCACTCCTCGTTTCATGATGAAATGTCATTGCAGCAAGAGAGCTAGAGCACATAACTTAAGAGAAAGTGTTTTAGTATTTTCTCTTAATCAATCAATATGGTCGACGAATGAAATTTCAGTGCCTAGGAGGGATAGTAAATGCACCTTTGCCTTTGCATGCCTTGGAAAGGAGATTAGGTGTGGGGAGGAGAAAAGAAAATGGCTTTTTATTTTTCAGCCTTTCGCCCCACGCACGGTTCTGCTTTTTTTTGCAAACAAGATCATACCCTCCTTAGAACTGGTATTGAAAAATTTCGACAACTTATTGGACAAAGAATTTACAGCAAGGGCAGCCAAGGAGATGCGTTTAGAGCCATAAAAATCCCGTTGTCGGTTACTTTGCAAACATGCGCTGCTATCAGGATACTGTGGTCAAAGTTATATCAATCCGCGTCAGCAACTCTTAAGACGATGAGAGCCCATGCAAGCTTCTATAACGCGGTCGTAAAAAAACGAAAACAAAAGAAGCGGACTCCCACTTAAATCAAACTGCGGCAAGGCACGTTTGAGCAATTGCTATCGTTTGTAAGCGGAAAACAAACCCCCATAAGCACAAATATCCGCAAAAGGAAGGAGGGGCTCGAATGTTTGTGAGTGTTTCGGAAACATTGTATTTTCTCTGTACAAAGCAATAAGATCGAAACACTGGAAGAGATATTAAAATTATCTTTTGAAATGGAAATTATTCCATGCTAAGCACTTGAAAAGAATTGGTGACGCAATATACATTGCAGGCCACAGCAAGACCATCGTCTTTGGATATCTGCAGGAAGTGGATGTTTTTCGCAGAGGAAATGGAAATAAAATTTGTACAATTGAATGTTAAGCAAGTTTTAACACTTTGACAAATATAACCAACCCCACAGTTCTCCGCAAAGAAGGCGTCTAGTCTTGCATAAAAGCGTCCACAGAGAAACAAGAATTCGAGCTACAATAGTGGTAGCCGCAGCAACATTTGGGCGGACATCTTCGGATTGGTATATTCATGAGCTCATGTCGCTGACAAGCAGAATGCCACGCACACAGGGCAGCCATCTGTGAAAGAGGGGTGAGATGCTTATTGTGAAAAACCAGAGCTGGAAGCCATAAACGATGACCTTTTTGGTAGGTGCGCTGGTTGTGCCCTTTGCAAGTGAAGCAGATGAAATGTCATCCCGCCACCGGCTTTGCACAAAGCACAGACGCCGGCTGCAATAACGGCGGTTGGTGGAAAAATGTTTCGAGAAGAAAAGAGGACGAGACGCATACCCCCCGAGGAGACTCAGAGTGGAAAACAGATTTTACAGTTCGAAATAAAATATCACGGGTGCAAATACCACTCAAGTACTACATTTATGGCGCGCTTAAAATGCACATCTTGCTAGGGAAACTATCTGCCGCTTTTCGCTTTCTAGCTTGCTTTATTTCTACAGCAGCACCGCTTTCTTATCGTATTAGGAACTGTATACGGTAACCTTGAGCTGTTTACCGTCACCAGGTATGAAAAATTGTTTTGTCGCTATTGTGCGAAATCCAGGCCACGTGCAGCTTCACCCAAAACGTGTAGCCTCACTTTCCGGATGAGAGAGCGGGGTTCGCACCATACCTGTTCATAATTCTGATTGCTTAAGCGCAGGCATTCCTCAGAATGCACAATGCACTTCATCTGCAAATCCAATCACTGGTATGTTGAAAAATAGTTCACTGACTTATAGAGGTATCTCATTGAGAAGCGCCCGAAGCCAGCTTCATGCATGCTACGCAGAGAATTGGCGTTTGAGTGTTTCGTGTATGTGAAGCGCATTAAAACGTTTTTTTTTTCTCAGCTCAGTATGGAGCTTAATCAGTGGATAAGGCGTCTGCATTGGAAACAGATTTTCCGCCGGGATGACCTTATCAGACCAAAGACATCCTATATACCTTGTATCCCATCTAAACAAACCGAGGTTTTTAAAAAGACGAAGAGTCTTAGCCGATTGAAACACACATACTGGTTTTGAGAGTAGGCAGTATTTCTTCATTCTCTGAACCACTTATTCATTAAAGGCCATTTTTAAGTATTCGGTGCAGATATAAAGTGTAAACCCTGAGGTTTTCGATTGTTTCGACAAAAAGCTGGCTCATATGATTGCTCAAGTTTCCATTTATTTATGGGGCTTTAATGTCCCAAAGCGACTCAGGCCATGAGAGACACCGTAGTGAAGGGCTCCGGAAATCTCGACCACGTGGGGTTCTTTAACGTGCACTGACATCGGGCAGTACACGGGCCTCTTGAATTTCGCCTCCACCGAAATTCGACCGCCGCGGCCGGGATCGAACCCGCGTCTTTCGGCCCAGCAGCCGAGCGTCATAACCACTCAGCCACCGCTGTAGCTTTATCTAACTGTTTAAAATGAAAGCCGCGAGAGTCAAGAGCAGCCATTTAACACTAGAGTTAGTTGTTCGAATTTCTGGCTATCATGTTCAAGATTTTCAGATAAAAATATTTAGAATTAGAAAATTGAAAGATACTTTTACGCAGATATTGAATGCAATGGTCGACTCTTCTGATATGTAGCAAAACCGTCCTTTCATGGCCACGATTCTGGTTCATGCGCCGCTAGTTCACAAAGCAGCCACCACGCGCCGCATGAAGTTGAGCTCCTCCTCCTTCTCTTACATTCTTCCTCCCTGGTTTGACAGAGAGACGCCGATAAGCTTCCCACATTGTCCCCTTTGTGCGTCCTTCCTTCCCGCCCAGCTTAACAAGGGGCGCCCCCTTTGCGTTTCTGTTCCTTAATTTTTCTTTTCACACCCAGCGTGTTCAAGGGGGACAGGCTGTGTGGCTCCCCTACTCACTTCTTTTGCTGGGGTGCAAGAAAAGGAAAGAAGTCGGGTCGCGCGTACACGCGCCATCTTCGCCCGACGTTGAGCGGTCATCTCTCAAAACATATTTCGCCATGGTCTGGAAGACGTTGAAGTAATGAGCGTTAGCTTTGTGGTTTACTAGAATTGATATGAATGAGATTGAAGTGAGGTACACTAATGGAAATGCGAATTTGACATCTTGCATTTCTAAGTGACGTCCCCAATCAATCACCAATTGGTTATACGCATGACGTTACCAGTCGATCATCAAATGGTTAGCAATATCGATTTACTCTATAGGCTGCCATCTTGATGCCATCTTCAATTCCTCCGACTTAGAAAATTGCACACCAAAGAGAGGTCGTAGCAGTCCCCAAAAAATCGAGAAACGGGATGAGTAAGGTCTAACGCTCTTAAAACTACTGCAAGCATGCACATCACACAAGAAATGGTCGGCTTGTCGCCTTTCTTTTACGGCTACGTAAAAGCTGCTCTGGGTGACAAAGACGAGTCTTACATTACCGTTAATCACTCGTACGCTTTCACTGCACGACGCCTGCGAACCGGAGAACGAACCGATGAAAGATGACGACGATGCAGGTAACTCCTACAAGCAAGCACTTATTATAGCGCGGGATGCCACGGCTGTGGCTTAGTGGTATGAAGCGTATGGAAACAAATATTCCCAATTTGTGGCAGCGTCAGTTACAATTCCTCTCGGCGCTCTTGGTTTCAAAGTTTATTTTTTAGTACCGTCAAACGAATTTCGCAATGTTTCGCTTCAGTCTGCTGAATGTGGGAGCTCGAATAATTTCAGCTCTAAAACTGTATTCGGAGGCTCATTAAGGTAATTGTTTTAAAAAATAATGCAATATCGGGACGCTGAAGTACCTTTAAAGACTGGGACGCTTTTTTCCACAAAATTTGCGAGGCAGAATGCGCAGGGGTGCGTTGACATTTTGCTGGGATACATGGAACAAAAAAGTGGCCTGCGGTATTGCTCCATGCTAAAGCTAAATGTCATTAACGAGGGGCAAACACTGCTATGCGAGAAGGCCTGCCAAAGCAGCGGCGCAGACCCTTCTGTTAAAGTGGCAGAAGTTAATTTTGACGCCGCTGCACTAACTGCACGACGCGGGCATAAATATCTAAAAGAATTTGCGCGTTCGACAGAACGAAGCCGGCCTTACTTATGTTGCCCGCTCAGCCGCAAACACAACCAGGGGTGCGGTTTTCTTCCGACACCGACCCCTTGAGGAAAAACGACCATTTCTGTCCGACAATTGGTCATCTTCTCATAAAAAAAGACATTTTATGCTCGACTAATTGTTTGTCTTCAAGAAAGTCACGCTTCTGTGCGCGCCGACACACTTCCTAGTTTTGTTAGCTAGGAAGCTGCTCTGTTATACACCTGTACGCCAGAATGAGTCAACCCTTCTACACAAACTTGACCCGGCCAGTCTCTTTCTACTATTTTTTCGAAAACGCCGCATTTTCTAGCATAAATCGTCACCTAACAAGATAACAAGTCTATATCCTTGTTCGCACATTGCTCAGCGTGGTACCGAGCGCACATGTGCTTTCCGGAAGACCTTCCCATGGTCTAAACAACGTGACGTCAAGGGATTGCATTTCAGTGTGCAAAATTGCTTTCCCCACGGAGCCGCTTCGGAAACATTCCTCCGCCACCTCTGTTCTCACGTTTAAAGGCACCCGTTATGCTTCGCAGCCTTTCTTCTTCCGCTATGCGGAATTCACAGAACAAGAATTCCAGCAATCTCTAGGGTACGTTGCTTACACGTCACAAACAGCGTCATTATTGTTGGAGCTAAGACGTGCGCGGAATCCCCAACTATCCACGGGAGTGAGGGAGCGTTTGTTAAGCTAGCACAAACGCTTCCTGCCTCTACGAGAAGTCAGCTCGGGGACGCAGTCAGCGCAGGGAAAGAAAGCGATGGGGTCTCACCTCTCGGCCACCTTTTCGCCAGAATAAAAGTTATGAACACTTACTTCTCTCAGTATAGTTCCATGCACATGTTTGTGCGCCCCAGCCAACCATTCCTATTTTCTAAGAATGGAAAAAACGATGGAAAATCGCCTCCCTTCTACCGACGCAGACACTCTTGCTGCGCCTTCCACGCTGATGTCCCGGAAGATGTTTATGATTGCCGAATAATTTTCTTTGTGAGTTCAGTAAAACTAACTCAGACAACCAAGTAAGACTTAGGTCCAAGTTTCACAGTTGTGGTTTGAATCCCAATGGAACTCTTTCTGAATTAACACTTGTCCTCCAAGAGTTCTGGAACACATGCTAGATTTTTATCTTCGCGTCCTATAGCTTCGCTATCGCAGAGAGACATGCTTCAGTAAAGACTAGATAACACACATGCAGCGCCAACTTCCTTTATTGCAAGACTTGCAAGATTCGAGAGACCTCAGGTTTTTCCATCAAACACATAGGAGTAAGGGATGATTAACAGAAAAACAACAGCTCAGCAGATACGAATTCACATGAACACAAACTTTCGGTTAAAATTATGCACACATAAGAATTCCCCTTAACTCCACAGTCAAGTGCACTTAAGGGGTGAAAATACAACATTAATAAGACAAAAATAAATTGCTACAAACGATAAACGACGCAACCGAGGCGTGCTTCTTGCAAACGACTGTGAGAATGCCCGGAGCGTCAAGAAAGGAAAATGTTGGTGATAAAGTAAAAGCCTCAAGGCAGAGCCATGCCAAAAAACTAGGAGAAACGCGCAGTAACGCTGACGAAACATAAAACTAATACCACGCCCATATAATATAAAAATAGAACCGAAGCTCAAAACGGGAGAAGAGTAAGACGTTATTGGTTACATGACTTTCAGGTCAGTGCTTACGGTGTAGTATGCGCTTACATTCCTACTAAGTCTGAAAGAAGCGAAAATCGGTTTCTTTTACTGGTTTCCTGCAAAGTACCCACCAGTGATCAAAACAGTTGCTGTGAACTATTTGAATGTTTTTGGACGGCTTGCTTGCTGCTGCTAACTGGAGATGTAGTTCTTCACTAAGTCCCCTCACCTCTTTCATTTCATTCCTCCATGCTGCCTGCTTTCCTTTATTTCCGCTGCCCCAGTTCAGGTGCCTCAGTATCGATGGCAGATACCAGGTCTAGCAAAAATATTTTCCTTCCTTTTTACTATTATTACAATAAAAACCACTTGCTACTACTACTACTACCAAGGGCCTACCACCCGCTCCGAGTCTTCACTCTTACAGATCAAATCATTTCATCGGCATCTATTAATTTTAGTCAGCTCTTGATAAAATGGAAGCCACGCCGTGGTAACAGTTTCCTTGAGGCTCTGAGTCATGAAAAGCCTTCAAGAAACTGAAATATACTGAAAGCTGTAATAATTTATTTTCCTTTTTTCCACTGAACACATTCAAGTTGTCAGTGTTCAGACGCAACCGCGTCCTAATGAATCAGGCTCATTACTAGCTAAATTTAAGATCTTTAAAATAAAAAGAATTGTTATCGCTACATCAGCAGTTCGTTTCGATAACATCATACGTGACGACAACTCATCCGCAAATCGCTCAACTCGAAAAGGAGCCAATTAACTTCGATTGCAGTGAACCACAGCTGCCTCGTTACAACTACATGTTTTTGAACAAGGAAGGCTGCATATATAACTCTATCACCGACAAGGAGCACGGAATTAAGGTAAGTTGTTAGGAGAGCTCGAGTGGTGATGGCCACTCAAACCATCCGCTTCTTATCTTCCTTTTCACCACCGCTAGCAGCGTACTCTACAAATGTAGCTCCTAATCATTGACGCTATAGAGACGTTCTCACCTCAAGTCCTAGCCATGCCTGGTACACGAATTTCTACAAATGCTTACTTTGAGCTGTCCTTTGGGCTTTCTGAAATTATTCAATCGGCATGTATACGTCGAAAGCACCAATCCGGAGGTTCAGAGCCTAGAAAGATCGTCTCTTGCCGATGTGTCCACTCCCTAATGCGATACAGCGCGAATAAAGACGGGGACGAAGCGAGACAAGACACCACAGCGCTGACTTCAACTGAATTTTTATTGCGGAAAGGAGATATTTATACAGGAAATGGAAGGGAACGCATGATGCCGCTACTGCTGGAATTGATACGCGGGATAAGATATTTAAAGGCGAAAAGAAGAGGCTGCAACAGCGCACAAGGATGACTGCTAATAACAAACAACAACGCAGTGCAAGTCAATGATGAACGATAAGAGAAGGCACCGGCATTTTGCAACAAAAACACAAAAACAAGAGCCAAAGGGCCTTAAACCACAGTACAAGGCGAGGAATCAAACTAGGGAGCAAAAAGCAGGGCACTAACAATTTGCTAGGGGAAAATAAAGCCAAAAAAAGGGTAAAAAAGATCTAAAACCGTGCGAGAGAGACTAAAATTGCAGGGCCAAAAGGGGCAAATAAGAGGCTGCTCATGACATGGCGGCAAACACACCTGAAAACTACTAAGAGCCAAAAGGTTCTAAAATCGCTGAAAATCAAAACCGAATGAAGAAATCACCTAGATGACATCTGGCTCAAATAATCTACTTCTCGTTTCGTCAGGGCGATCGAGGGAGAGCTGACACAGTCCTCTCCTAGTTTCAAGATGTGCAATGCCTCCATGATTTCGCGAGTGCTTTGATGGGCATTTTTATCTAGAACAGTACAATCTTGAAACAACGGCTTGCAAGGGCGAGACGGACACTTCAAGCAATGCACTCCCAGGTTCCTCTTTGCTGTGTTGCTGACGTCATTAGGGTGCTCCATCAGTCGCTCATTATGGCACCGACCAGTTTGGCCTATGTAAGCCCTGCCACAACTCAAAGGAGTTTTATACACGACACCGAGTTTGCAGGATACAAACGGTGAACGGTGTTTGACCGGGCAGGCTGGTTTACGCTCTGCAGGGGCGTTTACTCTGTGGCAGAGCTTGGAGAGCTTGTCGGGAGCCGAAAACACCACTCTAACATCAGCCCGCTGGCCTATTCTCTTCAACAGTGAGACACCGCGTGCAGGTAAGGAATCACAACAACCTTGTTGTGCTTGTCTGGAACCGCATTACCTGCACGCAGTGTCTCACCGGTTGAAGAGAATAGGCCAGCGGGCTGATGTTAGAGTGGTGTTTTCGGCTCCCCACAAGCTCTCCCAGCTCTGCCACAAAGTAAACGCCCCTGCAGAGCGTAAACCAGCCTGCCCGGTCAAACACCGTTCACCGTTTGTATCCTGCAAAGTCGGTGTCGTGTATAAAATTCCTTTGAGTTGTGGCAGGGCTTACATAGGCCAAACTGGTCGGTGCCTTAATGAGCGACTGATGGAGCACTCTAATGACGTCAGCAACACAGCAAAGAGGAACCTGGGAGTGCATTGCTTGAAGTGTCCGTCTCGCCCTTGCAAGCCGTTGTTTCAAGATTGTACTGTTCTAGATAAAAATGCCCATCAAAGCACTCGCGAAATCATGGAGGCATTGCACATCTTGAAACTAGGAGAGGACTGTGTCAGCTCTCCCTCGATCGCCCTGACGAAACGAGAAGTAGATTATTTGAGCCAGATGTCATCTAGGTGATTTCTTCATTCGGTTTTGATTTTCAGCGATTTTAGAACCTTTTGGCTCTTAGTAGTTTTCAGGTGTGTTTGCCGCCATGTCATGAGCAGCCTCTTATTTGCCCCTTTTGGCCCTGCAATTGTAGTCTCTCTCGCACGGTTTTAGATCTTTTTTACCCTTTTTTTGGCTTTATTTTCCCCAAGCAAATTGTTAGTGCCCTGCTTTTTGCTCCCTAGTTTCATTCCTCGCCTTGTACTGTGGTTTAAGGCCCTTTGGCTCTTGTTTTTGTGTTTTTGTTGCAAAATGCCGGTGCCTTCTCTTATCGTTCATCATTGACTTGCACTGCGTTGTTGTTTGTTATTAGCAGTCATCCTTGTGCGCTGTTGCAGCCTCTTCTTTTCGTCTTTAAATATCTTATCCCGCGTATCAATTCCAGCAGTAGCGGCATCATGCGTTCCCTTCCATTTCCTGTATAAATATCCCCTTTCCGCAATAAAAATTCAGTTGAAGTCAGCGCTGTGGAGTCTTGTCTCGCTTCGTCCCCGTCTTTATTCGCGCTGTATCGCATTATGGAAAAATACCAACTAGCCCGATCTGCCACTCTTGCAAGTGTCCACTCCGTCCCGAGCATGAAAAAAAGAGCGAAGAAAAGGAAATCACAAATATCCGAGAATCTGAGTCGAGCCCGCGGAGATGCGAACAAAAGCTAAGAAGAATGAAGAGGGCTAAGTCGGGCTGGTTGGTGAATGTTGATGCAAACGACTGGACAGCGCCAACGGTACGGAAGAGGGCACAGGCACCAGCGCATGTGTAAGTGTTCTTGTCTTCTGTCGCGTCTGTTAGCGCATTTCAGTCGTTACCAGCAGCATGTATTTTTTGTTTGCCAATATTCAAAATAGTTCAAAAATATTCAGTTCGCAAACAAAAATTTGATACACGCACACCCTAAGGTTCTCGCTCTGAAAGTGCAAAACTCACTCGCTTTTTCTCGCAAGCCTCCTCTCTCTTAGTTTTGCCAACAGCCATTTTTCTTGAAAGCGAATTCAGTCCTTGCCTAGCCTCTCAGGCGCCAATACACGTCGTGAATCCCGACCAAAACCATGTGGATCGACTGCTGAACAGAAAATAACGGCGTCAGAGGCATGTTTGGCAGTCCATGTTCTTGGTGCTCGCTGACTCCCACTCTCGAGCCGATGGAGGAGGAGAAAAAACTTTATTGTTCTCTGGTGCTTCTTTCTGCGGACAGAAAAAATTTCGAGCCGGGAAGACAAAAGGTTTGGGGGCGCTGAAAGGACAACTTAAACCGCGAATAAAAGTTCTGGGAAACTGGAAGAGCTTCAAGACATAAAGAAAAGTCACCAAGAGCGCCGCTGTACTCCAATTGTCCTAAAGTGGACTCCGCTTCCAACATGTGCGCGAGCGCCCTTGAGCTGGCGCCGATGTCCAGCACCGACAGATATCGGCGCCTCGCCGAAGTTCCGCGGCTTCTCCTGCAGTGCGCATGCGAAGGCCGGTTCTGTTGTTTGCTAAGAGCGCTGACATTGGGCGCGTGCACCCAAAAAGGGCTCTTGGGGCACACTTGCAGAATATCGAGCGTCTTCTACAGTTTGCAAACTCAAAACCCTCGTTTACAGACGGCAATTTTGCATTATTGTTCAAAAAATGAGGGCGGCGGTGTCCCTTTGTCTGTATGAGAAAACTTTTGTTGAAAGGTTGTGAGGAGCGGGTCGAGACAGGCACTCGTCAAGGGAATACATCATTGTAACCTTTCGACCAATTCTTATTACAGCTGTTGGTGACCATCGGGGCTTCATGTTCCCGCACAATAGGGGGCAGCCCCCCTCACCTTTTAGAAAAAGAATACTCTGGGGACGACTGACTCATCTCTCCTCAGCTAGCCCCTTCAGTCAGCAGAGCTGGAAGTGAAAACATGGTTTCCGAACGTGGGTTGTTGGTTGGAAGAAACCTTCCTGTAAGTCAGCAATTCTGCAAGCTGTCCATTCACTTCTGAGACAATGAATGCTGCACGTCGGGAGTAGGCAAGCGCCGCCAAGCGACCCACTGGGAAAGGGGGTATCTTCGAAGGAGACACCCTGTCGAAAGCTCAGTGTGCTTGGTTGCCTTAGGGTGCAGTGACGCGAGGCAGATAAACCATGTGAACCAGCTGTCTTTGAAAAAGTGTTGTCCGCATTCTCTGTGCACGCGCTCGCGTTTCCCGGCTTAGAGGTACACGAGCACAGTGACATCACGAGTAAAATAATATTGACGCCATGCGTACTCAAAGCAATATGAAAATAAACGGCAATAAAGAATAAAATATCTGGCGTTCTGTACTGGTAACGGAGTCTCGTGATTTGTGTTCTCTACTTTGCGGTGTTTTTTTTTCTTTTCGACATAGTGGCGTTGGAGACTCGATGCACCGTGCTCGAAGCTTCTTGTCGCCAGATGATCTCTGGAAAAAAAGACAGTTTGCTCCACACAGCCCGTTTCTTCCCACATAAGGCCAAAACACGTGCTTTTTGAAGCTTTCACCAATTAAGTGGCCGCTGAAAGGTCTCGCCTGTTCACAATGGTTGGATATATTTTGTATTGTACACAGGCCATAACACAGTCCACTCACGTTGCATGACAAGGAACGAAGTAAAGGCTCTAAGGAAAAGCCTTCCAGCGTGCTGTCTTCTTCAGTAAGTGAGCAGATGAGAACCACCGCCACTCGATCATGCGGTTCCATCGTGCGGCCGCATTGGTACCAACCGCTGCCTCCACAAGCTGGTAGAACAGCGGGCTAACGGGGTCACATTTTTTATTGTGCCACTGAGACTTCAGTTTAGGATTTAAACGTGGTCTGTCTGTATGTGTGAAATTTAATTCACCTGAAATAAAATAATCGAAAATGTTTCACGGCCGCGAGTGAGTTTCGAACCCGGGGCGGCGAGAACACATCAGTTTTGCTGGTTACAGCATTAGACAACTACAACACCGCCAATGCCGAACAATCTGCGTCCTAATATACCAGTCTCACGCGCTGTGTTTTGGATATTGTCGTCTTCATCAACTGCATCCGTGCGCTACGGAACCGAACACCGGAACAACGCTAAAACCCAAGAGCTAGCGCGCGTAGTTGCGTTTTGCGTAACCATGCTAAATCGTCCGAAATTTGTTTTTCTGCCACTGTTTTCCGGTGCCATGTGCTGTGCTTTTAACAAAGCTGGTGGAATTCCTTAGGTTGGTGGAAGGCATTAAAGAATAGCTGATCTTCTGCAGAAGCTCTGACGTCATTTCTGGGAGATTTTTGTCCGCGTGTGAAGAGACTCTTTGCCAGGACTGACACATTAGCGGTTGTAAGTTTTTTTTTATCACAGCCTGTAGACAAGAGCGCGTCCATGACCTTTCCGGACCATATTCTCAGAGGCGCCGACTTCGTCGTGCTTCACAGTAGGGAGCAGAAACATAGCGCATTCAAGAAGCAACCATGGTCTGCGCTCCACTATTCGAGGAAAAGTAAAAGGAGGAACTAAAAAGACAATCAGGCAAAGGCACTGAAGGAGACCCCTCCCCATTGTCATCTTCTTTCCCCTTACCACCCGGCAACCGGCTGCCCGTGCAGCTCATGAAAGAAAATTTATCCTTACCCATGCACCTGCTCACATCATCCTTGGCCCTTCACGTTACCACCCCTACCCCTTCTTCACCCGTTTCATGCTGCGAACAGT
The DNA here is from genome assembly GCF_052857255.1 of Amblyomma americanum. Taxonomy (NCBI): domain Eukaryota; kingdom Metazoa; phylum Arthropoda; class Arachnida; order Ixodida; family Ixodidae; genus Amblyomma; species Amblyomma americanum. The sequence continues at coordinate 87,278,106 of NC_135500.1, read as the reverse complement.
GTGTCTTGTTCTCGTAACCTTTGCGGGAGGAACACTGCCAAAAATTGTGTCCGAAGGTTAGGGTGCAATTCAAGCAAATTTGGTTAAGACGATTCCCAATTCTTGCTTATTAGTATTAAAATCAGAAGCGACAGCAGTGGCATATCGTTTTAAGCATGCGGCTCGAGGAAGGTGCGTGATTCCTTTCCCAGTGCCGCCCTCTACCCACTGGTTTCCAATGGGCACAAGTTTTCTCGAAGCATGGCACTCGGTTTCTTTAAGTTGAACTTCTCGAAAAGTGGTCTTTCATCTAACCTTATGTTGAAGAAAACGCTTCATCCCACTGCGCTTGATGCGAGGTTGCCATTGCACTATTGAAACTCATCATCAGGATAAGAAAACATTTCAATGAAATGGATACTCAAGATTCTTCCTTCAGCCGCCGCGATGGCTGAGTGGTTATGGCGCTCGGCTGCTGGCCGGAAAGACGCGGGTTCGATCCCGGCCGTGGCGGTCGAATTTCGATGGAGGCAAAATTCTAGAGGCTCGTGTGCATTGCGATAACAGTGCACGTTAAAGAACCCCATTTGGTCGAAATTTCCGTAGCCCTTCACTGCGGCATCCCTCATAGCCTGAGTCGCTTTGGGACGTTAAACCCCTATAAACCAAACCAAGATTCTTCACTCGATGTATCATTTAAAACTGAAAAGGAAGCAACGAAAACAACTCTATATGCTTATGCTATAAGGACACGTCGGTGGCAAAGGCGCGTATGCAGTTGGTACGTAAAAGGTGTCTGCGAAACCTTGGCCTGTGTTCTGGAAAGGAAGGTATGCAAATTACACACAAGCCGGCCACCATTATCGGACGCCTTCTCTACCTCTTATAAGAGACATCCAAAAGAAAAGGCCTAAGCAGTGGAATGCAATATACCTTGCTCTGAGTGCTTAGTGTCGTAGGCTATAGAAACCAGTCATGGCACATTTATAAGTCATGGGAGAGTGTTAATCGTTCCCTAGAAACGGCTCCCTCTTCTTACACCCGCGATTTGTGTGCCTAAAAAACCCCGGACACTCCCTGGGAGCCATACTTCAAACAAGTAGTAGTTTGCCAATCGCTCCGGAGGCAAGAACAACTGAGGAAAATAGAAAAGGAAGCTATAAATGCTGCTAGCTTGGCGATTCCTATCTAATCTCTCAAGCACTGGAACTGCAACCGGCGAAATTAAAGGCAAAGAGAGGATACCGAGAAGTACACAGGAGAGCGATAGCAAAAAAATAAAAAGATGGGGGCCGGTTTGCACCCTATATGCAAAAAAAAAAAAATATGTTCGCGCTCGTCGTCCGAGAGTGCCTACCGGTGCTGTTGCACATATTCGCAACACGGTAAATTCACTGCATATTCGGGGCCGCGCGCACAGAGCGTCCTGTCGCTAAGAATTGCGCGATTGGCACATTGCACAAGCGGGCTGGGTGGTGCGCCCAGCCCGCTTGCTGGAAGAACCCAGTAAGCTTGGAAACGTCGTGTTATCGGAAAATAACTTCCGTTCATTTCTCAGCAAATTTAAATCATAATCAAGGACATTTACTAGTGTTTGACTCTTGACTGCTGCTCTGTGTAACGGCGTAGTTGCTTGCCGAACAGATGGCATACTCTTCATTAAAGTTCCCAGCTTGCCATTCTATGAAGCCTTCGTTAGCGGTTCATAGTTTACGAACACCGTTGACATAATTGCCGAAACTAGCATCGATTACAACAATGGTAAAGCCCTTATCGACGGCGAACGATCTCATCGCGAGAGGCACTTTACCAAACTAGAGAAAACGTTGTGAACTGGCACACTGCTAATTGTTACATTGGACAAATCACCTACTGCCACAAAACGAAGCATCAGGTTTGCCGCCTGTTATAGCGCAGCACTTACAACATTCACTTGAACGCATCCGTGCTACACTTTCACCACATCGACAAAACTTTCGAAGAGCTGTCTGCTATTGAGGCTAATATTATGAGTGTTAAAATTTAGTCATTAATACACGATTTTAATATTTTCAGTGCACAGTGAAAGAACCATATACCAGTATCGGTGAGTGAGCTCTAAGTATAAGCGTCCGGGAATTACGCATTTCACTGTTTGAACAAAGGTACCTGGAAGTTTCATTGCTTTGCACAGCTAATGCGCACGCAATTTCCCTATCACGTATGCCCGTGTGGTCACTGTACGCGCTTAATAAAAATCTACCTGCCCATCAAAAGAGCATCCTTATAATGTCCTCTATATACCTTGTAGAAGGCACGCGCGTTCTTGTAGCATTTTATGTAGCAGCCCATGGTCGTAGCTTCTCTCCGATGGGGGCACTTTTGATAAAAGTGCGCATTTGTACGGCATTGCTCATCCTCCCAAACCAACCAACGAAAGCAAGGACACTGTAGCAGGGACGTGCGCCTTGCCAACACACCTAGAGTGGCGCCACGTTTCTTGCCGATGCTGAGGATGCATGATCGATAGAAAAACAGCGCAGGAAAACTTATGCTCGACTCAAATGTAAAATACTTTCTATTTCTTTAAAGCTAGGACAATACCATACCTGAAGCTTCGAGAGATTGTCGATATATTGCAAATTAGGGCTATAGTGAGCGATTAAGTAAAGTCAAGTGGGGTATTTTTCAGGACCTCGCCATAGGCTCCATGCTATCGTAGCTCATTGCGCATGGTAAACGGATATGTACGCTACATTAATGAAACTCTAGTAAAAAATTTTAAGAAGTGTTTAAAATCTGGGCAAATGTGCTAATCTCTAACTTTTATGCGCGAGGAGGTATCAATTTTTATTTTTCATTGCCATTTAGTTACGCGCCGCCGCGCCACCGCGCCGCCGGCTGTCGCGAGATGGCGCAACCGGCTTTTCGAGTCGCATAGGCCAGAATCCTGGGGTAGAAAATGTTCCCATCAATCGCATCGAACACTTAAGGCTGCCATGGAAAACCAATTAGGAATGCTTTTAACGATAGCAAGAACGTTAATAGAAACAAAAAGTTCCAGACTAGCGTCGGGTGATCTTCGGATGTATTGATTGTTATAGTGAAATCATACATTATATAAAAAATTGAGCTCATAAAATTCCTCCCGCTCAAGAATGCTTTTGTCCAGAATTGTTGGGTATGTTAAAATGGCAGAGTGCGTCATACGAATGAGTGGAAATAACTATTCACGGCATGGGCGCTGAGTGTAATTCGTGGTCTTGGTCTGAAAACCTTGCGTTCAAATAAGAAAACAGAGAAGACACAAGGCATGGCAATTTATCATAGACAATGGCACCAAGAAAGAGAAATACAAAAACGCGCTTGACGATCTAAATACGCTTCGAAACTCGAGCTATTTATCTGGCAGGCCTATAGAGGGTTTACTAGTGCAATTACGACGTTCATTTGCAATATGATATGCTGTCAACCCTTCTCGAAGGGTCTCATCTTTGCGGGTGTAAAGAACCTGTGCGTGATGAACCAATGGACAGCGCTTTTCCTTGCATCTATTATGGTGTTACCGCGTGACATCCATGACGAAGCTACCACAAGCGCCATGTAGGAACGTAATCAAACAGTGAAGGCAGAATCTATGCTAGGACCTTCTTATTCTAGCCATGACGTCATGACTACTGAGGAGACAAGGGAGTAGGGGGACTCGTTGTGACTACATCACCCAAGAAAAGAGCCACCGAAAGCAAGAAGCCTTGGGGACGTTTATTTTTCAGCCCCGAAGGATAATTCCACCCCTGAAGGGGCTGAATAGATGGCCTGAGAAAAAAAAATATTGTCACGTGGTGGTGACGTTGAAGAACACGGCAGCAATACTGGGAAAGACAAAACTAAATTTCATTGGGCGAACCTGTGCCCACAATAGAGGCTACACTTACAGCACAGCAGTAGCGGCGAACACGGTCGGCGATCGTCGAAAATCTGATCCGCGGGTCAAGCGCATCGGCTGTTATTTAGCAGTCGTCGAATGTTCCAGACTAATCGTTGGGACCCGCGTGCCTTCCAAAAAGTTTTACACCATTCGTGTCAGGCGATGAAATCAGATAACATAAGGTTCGGCTACAATAGACATCGAACAGAAGCATCGATGACTTGCCAGAAACTTCGGATAGATGCAGGCGCGTACCGCGCTGTGCGATAACACTTGTTAGGTGGCGAAAGGTGTCGCCCGATAAAGATAAGTACACGTGTTAATATGCATCTAATTGCTGCTTTAACCTGACCAAAAAACTAATGGACTTAGAGTCTCCGAAGATTTCCTTGGCCGTGATGTCATGCAAAGAACGTGAGAAGTGAATTTTGAATTGTCAGAATATCGAAGACACGTTCCCTTAGGAGGCCGTCGAAATAAATAACACCTTCGTAAATTTGATCAATTTCGTTGTGAACAAAAATTGACAGTGTAAATTAAACGCACACACAAGCAGGAACAAACAATACAGGACGGTGCTCTCTTTCCATGGTCCAAACCGTCCTGCTACTGTAATTGTAAATTCTTTCGTAAAAAAATTCTAACCCACGTTTCAGTGAACACTTTAAAAATTCTTAAATTAGGCTGTTTATGAAAAACAGTTAAACTCTTCGGAAGGAGACTTTTGCAGCACGCGTGAGTGAGAGTAAAGCACGTGCTAATTAGTTACTGGTTAATGAAAATTTGCTTATTCACTTTTCTAGTTAGCCAAGTTTTGCGACTTTTGTCAATGACGAGTTTGCAGCTGCAGAGTTGGAAATGGCATATTAGTTTTAAAGCAAAAAAAAGTCAACCTTCGCCTTGAGTCCACAAATATCGTGCTTTCCGCATGAAACCGAAACTCGGGGCTCAACGTGCGTAGGATACCAAGTGCCAATGCAATGTCCGCTCATCTTTTCAATGGCTGCCGCTCCCAATTCGCACTTCCTGTGGTGATTTCCTTTGCTACGGAGGCTCAACGCTCAGCTTCGACAGCGGCCGGCTCTATCTTTTTCTCCATCGCAGGGCACAAGAAAGAGGCTAGTCATCGTCAAATATGCGGACGCCCATCTTGAGAGCCTTGATAGGCGCTGCTAGGTAATTTATTTCTTTTTCTATATCTTCATCACTTCAGACTTGGCTACCAAACGTCCCAGATGTGAGGCGTCAGCGTGCGTTAATTTATTCATTAGGTTCAGGTGTTGTTCGTTTATAATCTCTGTTTTCTGGAAGCGTATCAGATAAATAAACGTTCGTCAGCGGAGAACGCAAGGTATTCGCTGCCGTGGCTGCACAGGTGTTCTTGCGACTTGTAGCGCCAATTGTATAAGCGCGTTGACATTTACTTTTGTCGTGCTTGCTTTGGAGGTGCGCGTGAGACATTTCATCACCGCAGCGTGAACACTGTGCATGTGGCCGCGCCAGCGAAACTCCAGCACTCCGTTGAAGAGAAAGCGCACATTGTGGTCGCTTATGTGAGCGCACTAATTGACGCGGAGCTGGCATCGAGGCTGTATGCTGTCTAACTTCTTGTCCTTTGTATCGAAATTGAATTGATTTAGAACCAGAGGATCAGTTCGTGCTAAGAAAAGGAAGCGACCAGCTAGTGCAACCGATGATTTTGACATCGATTTGCTGGCATACGTCACTGTCAGGCCGGAAGCAAGCATCTAGAAAAGTGCATGCGCTTATGGTGCGAGCCCTGCATCAGTTCAGAGGTCACTTTCAATACACAGATGCCACCCATATTACGTGAGGCTGCGCCAAGAACTGAGACCAAACGACTTTCAAAAACGGCTAGATTTTTACAACGGATGTCTAATTCAATGCGACGAAGATCTTGAATTTCTTAACAAAGTACTTTGGCCGGCCCGACGAGGCGCAATTTTCCAGGGATTCCATTTTTCAATTTTCACAACACACATTATTGGTGCGATCAGAAAAGCCACTGGCTTCGTGAGAATGAGCACCAAGTAAGATGGTCAGGCAATGTTTGGTGTGGCATTTATAATTGCCACATTGATGGTCCCTACTTCATCAATGACAGCCTTAATGGAAAGAGGTAGACAGAGTGCGTTTTAAAGGGCGTCATTTCTTAGTTTACTTCAGAGTTGCCGCTGTCTGCGCTGATAAAAATGTGGCTCCAGCATGACGGAGCCCCGCCGCAGTCTTTTTCACTGGCTCGGCTATTCATCGACGAGTTCTTTCCCAACTAATCGATTGAGCGTTGTGGAACCACAGCCTGGCCTTCTAGGCTGCCAGATTTGTCACCCTTGTAGTTATTCCTATGGCGATATGTTAAAAGAGAGGTTCTTAAAATGAACGTAAGCAATCTCGAAGATATGGCGCAACGTGTAAGGCCATCTCCCGAAACGGTTGCGAGACAGATGCTTTTTTCTGCTTTGAACACCATGAAACAGCACCTTCGTCTGTGCATCGCAATGGAGGAAAAGCAATTTGAGCATATCATGCAGAAATTGTGTCTTGTCGTCCCGGAGGCTATTGCTTGCGTAGAGTGTCCAAATAGGGCTGCAACCAAATGAAACAATAAAATATATAGATTGATTTCATCATCTATTTTCAACAATTAACCAAGGTGTTTGCGCTAAGGAATGAAGCGAGTGCAAAATTCAACTGTAAGACACTCGATAAGCCAAAGAACACTCTAAGAGGTTAAGCTCATTAAGGGCGCCTTTTAACGCTTCTTACTCCTGTTCCCAGAAAACAGCACGATAGATGCCACGAATTCTTGAGAATTTTCAGTGTTATTCCTTCCACTTTATGCAGGTCTTTTTACATTTGAAGTGAGTAATGGTCGCTTGCGAGTCTTCGCTTGTGATTTAGCTCAAACATATATTAGAAAGGCAATGAACCTAACTCGCGGAGGTCGGAGCGGTCAAGCTCATTGCGTATTTCTCCAGAAATAATAGCCTATCATGGTTTCGTCCCATAGGCATTTAGAAAACGCTTGACAGAAACGCACTAACAACTTAATGCACCTTTGCACGCGAAAATTAGTCATGAATTTTGATGTTAACGAAAATGTTTAAAGCGATAGAATAAGAAAGTCACATAGGGACATAACTTCAGCAGGCCGATATATACCACAGCACGGCTCGTCTCGCAGTAAGTTGCCTCGGTACTTATATGCGGTAACCCTTTGGATATTTGGGACGCTACAGGTTGGTAGCCTTCTCTGAACATCATTAAAAGCTCTAACTGGTGATAAATTAGATTAGACGTTGCAGAAAGGTAGTGGATATGTCTACGACATGCAAACAGGATTGAATGATCGGCCCATAGTGATACCATTGTTTCGAGGAAATGAGGTGCTTTTCTACTTTTGTTTTCGATTTGAAAAGAAAATTTAGTCCAATATTTTTGCGAGATGTATAGACGTGGAATACTTTCCAAGGTCCTGCTATCGGAAATAAAATAAACTGACAAAAAGACGGCGCCTGCAGTCATAATAGCATACATACGAGTGGAAGCCAAAGGGACGCATTCAGCAGAGGAATGCAGAGTGTTTTCGCTGGTCTGTTGTATATCGGTCCTTTTGTAATCCGCAAAACCAAAGTTTCTTGCAGGTTTCCTCAGAGAATCTTAGTCATTGTAATATAAGCTCCGGTGCGATGTTTCAACCTCACTATTTCTGGCTGGGAAAGCTAAGAAAACGCAGACACGCTTTGTCGCTAATACGATCGTCATGACTTACTCCAACTGACGCACAACAAATGGCTCTAGCATTGACCTCTGTGGCCAACTTTTCTTTGTGAACTTAACCTTATGTGCCCAACTCACTTCCTGCCGCCCCCTGCTACAATGACCTTCTCTTAATGCAATGGTCATCATTACCGTTCCATCAAAACCCGTGTCACCCATTTCTTGTTTTTGCTTATAGACAAGTTAATACTATCTGGACTCCATGCCACCTCCCTCTTTTCCTCTTTGGATTCTTCACCATGCGATGATCGTTTCCCTTTCGATATCTTGCTGCGGTGTGTGCAATTTTTCTGCAATCCTTTTGGTTGGCCTACGCGTTAATGCGGAAATGAAATGAAGTTCATGTCTTCATGACGCAGTGTCCATGATTGTTCGCCCTTCTGTGCATAAGTCCACACGCCTGAAAAAACTGCCGAGAATTATTTGCAGCTGTAAAATTTTTTCCCGCTCAAGTGGAAAACTACGGTTGTTAGGTTCGCAAACAGAGGTGTGTGTGAAGCACGAAATGAGCTAGAATAAGGTACTCGGACTGCGAAAAATTGTTCTGTGTACATGAACTGTTCACAAACTATCCAGAAAGCAGCATCAAATTCATCTCAAGGGAAAAAAAATGTGATGGGAACAAAACCCTAGAAGGAAGGAAAGAGTGAGCAATTCTCGAAGAGGAAGTGGCAGTCAGGCTTGAAGTCTGTCGTCATACACTCCTCTAATAAGGAGAATCATTTCGCCCAAATCGGATTTTATTTGAAAGAAAACATTCACTTCATGCGCCACTTTCTTAGACTTTGCAGTCCAATCATTGCAGAGAAAAGCAAGATATTCTGTAGTAGATCCTAACTTGAAAAATGAAGCATTAACTTAAGGCTCTGGTTTAATGACCTCTAAGGACCTCCAAAAGCAGTTTTGCATTTGCGCGATTCATGAAGCAATGCTTAATAATCCGGAAACATCAGAAACAGCACTTAACGATGAAAAGAACCATTTATGTTTAGCTTCTTGTCCACGCGCGATGTATTGGTGTGCGCTGTGCAGAACGAAGTTTTTGTGCACGGTAAGAGGCGTTTGGAAGACCTAGAGGATGGATACGCGTCCGCTTCTAGCTCTGTGTTTTCTCGAGTTTGGCGTGGATGGAACAGTGCTCTCCAAGATAACGAATGCCGAAGACACCCCTGCAGAAAAATTCACGGCAAGGTGGCCTTATTTTCAAGTGAAAAAACCCAACCGGAACCCTCAGGCTCAAGCAAGGCTTACTAGGCGCTGCCAAGAGAGGCCGCGCTACGCACCTTCATGAATTCTGCATTATTCACGACAGATGTGAGGGTGCCCGCTGTATTGCCACCTCACGCAGCCTCTACGTCCACACAATCTTCAGCGCCTCCACGCCTCCAGCCTGCTTCGGTTTCTGATGCAATGACTTCGGCCTGTGACATGGACTGCTCCACCGCCTCTGTGCCCATGACATTCCCTCAAGAAACTGTGCCCGTCCCGCCGGTTCAGTATTCCCACCAAGGGCTGTCACCAGCGTCTCAGCTCCAGCCACCTCCACTGATGCCTCCCGAGAGTCAAGCTTTGCTTCCACCTGCTGCTAACTCGTTTCGCATCACTATCAAGCCTATATTGCGGTTTGATATGACTGCCATCCTGTCCGGAATGTTCAAGGCACAATTGACCACGATCTTGGCTGTTGGAACTACTGTGACTTTGTCGTCCATCGCCCTTGGAACACCAACACGATAAACGTGCCATTCTTGATGGACGCCCAGAAAATGTGTGCAGTTACGCAGATCCCCCTGGACGACAGTAAGCTTGTTCCGGTGCAAATATATTTCGCGTCTGGCCCTGACACCCTCCGCTACGTGGTTTATTATGCACAAGACCTCCCGAGGATGTGCGCAGGGATATTTGCTGCTCAACTCACGTTGTACTGCAATCACATCCTATGTGGCGCCGGGGCTCATACCTGCTCATCCTGCAAGTCCCCTTGACTCTCCCGCAGTACCTTGCCTATACAAGTGTGATCGTCAAACAACAGCCCTTCCAACGTTGTTGTATTTTTTGTTATCATTTCCATAAAGAAGGACATGGAAAATCCCTCCTTAATCCTGCAGCTGTGGCCGGCATGAATGACCTAACAGTTCTTTGTAAACTATGCAAATCGCCGGACCAGGACATTCGCTCTCCCACTTGTCCAAAGCAGAAGCGAGCAAAAAAGTTTCACAAGTAACCTGCAGAAGTAGATATTCCTACAAATAATCGCTTTGCTGCTCACGCATGTGGCGACAAGGACTTCACTGAAGTTCCTTTACCTGATCCCGCCGTCTAGACGAACTCACCCAGCGCCAGGAACAGCGTCGTTCTCCCTTCTCTCGAAGAATTTTAATAACTCGGGAGCAATCATCACAGGAATCACCTCAAGTAAGCACTGGACCTCAATCAGGTGGCGACCACCTGTTATTCGTGACTACCCCACCATTGGATAAGACATTAGCGCTCATGAAGCAGGTGACAACCCACATCACAAGGCTCTCTGGCCTCGTCATGGATAGCGCATCATCTATGGTGGTGCAAGGGAACAGTAGAAGATTCACAAATAAGGCCTCTGAAGTGAACATTCGCCTTTGCTACGGAAAGCTGAAGGCATGGGCTTTCCTCCTGCAAGAGCATAATCTTCTTCCACGCCTTTCAGGATGCTGCGCATACAGTTCACACTGTATATTTTATCGCCGTTGCATCGCCTCCTCCTTCAGCCCAGGTATATCTAAAATTTATATTCACAGGTCATTTCCGCATACGCCGCTCGACATTTACCGGTTGTGCAACACACATCACTAGTTTGTCGCCATTCTTGTTAAACCTGTGCGCACAGCCCTCATTCTAGTTTCTCTTGATGGCCGTCCTGGAGTAGCACCTACCAATCTTGGTAAGTCTGTTTTCTACATTCTACCAACTCTGGTATCCCTATTCTAGTTGGTGGAGACTTCAACGGCGTACACACTTCGTGGGGTTACCCATCAGACTCCTTAAGGGGTTCACACATCCAAGGCAGCTTTTCAGATCATTGCTTTCATCTTTTAAGGCACCCGAATACCTCTACCCGCCTAACGAGGTGGTCCATATTCGCCTGATTTCACTTGGTGGTTAGGCCCCGGTAACCGTCGTTGGGTTGTTGATTCAGATACTTGGGGTTGCGTTCACAGCCCTATTTTTTCTATCTCTCTCACTCTTCGTGTCTACGGAAAATACGCCGCAGCATACACGTAACATCAAGGGGCTCTCTGCGCGCAGAATATCGTATATCTACATTAAACCCGTCTTTAGCACAATCTACGCTCTCCGCTATTCTAGCAACTCACACTATATGCCACCACTTTAAATGAAGGTGACCCAAACCCGGACATACACCTTCTCAATCTATGGGCTCTTCGTTGGCAGGCGGATCTTTATGCTTCTCTTCACCTTGAGGATCCATCGGCTCTTCCCGCTTTTCGCCGCGCCACCGCACGTGCGTGGCGCTATACAAAACGGCTAGACAGGCAACGCTGGGCTGCATGGTGTGCCCGCCTGCCCGCTACGCAGGGCAATCGACTTCTTAGGAAAGTGTATCCCGCCATGGAGCACCCTTCTGAGGTTGCAGATTTTACAGAGAACAATCGCCTTTCGCTGAATGTGGATGAAGATACATTTGCACAAGAAGCGGCCCGTCAGTTTTTCCACACCATGACTGCACCTCTACATCTCCTCCTGACTTACCGGTTACAGAGCCCTCCGATGGGATTACTTCTCACCTAATCATGGCAGAGCTGCTGGCCTCCAATGAATGCCTAAAAACTACCACTACTCCCGGGCATGACGGGCTAACATTCTCTTCTCGCCCTTGTCATGGTGGCTGGAATCCCTAATTGTTACCCAGATTCCGAAATCTGCAGCACATCGTTGCAGCTTCACCTTATACACATCATCCGACATACCGTGGAGGATTCGCTGGGACGATCGCAACGAGCCGAGTTGGGGGGGGCCGCTTTTCTACAGCTAGCATGACGTCACACATAGGCCACTCTAAAGGTCAATGGTGGATTCTCCCGGACGACGGCCAAGAGCGGAAACCTCGAGCAGTATTGCTTTCGCAATAAAAGAGTGGGCCAGGGCTCAGTTCTCGTTCCACATTATTTAATGTGGCTTTTATTCCTCTTCCTCTAGCCACAGAGACCATCCATTCTATCCGTCTGCTTGTCTATGCCGCTGATATAACCAGTGGTGCTGCCATCCAGATGCGTCGATCCACCAATGTGTCCTCCAGCACGCGCTGCATGTATTGACATCTCTCCTCCCACCTTTCGGTCTTACACTCTCTCCTCCTAAATCATGTTCCAGTCGCATTGAAAATGAAGCCCGCTTACGGAAAGCTCCCCTTATAGTTTTACGACACATAGTTCTCCTATTCCTTAGGTATAAGCTGTTCGTATTCTTGGGTTTATCTTTCATACATCTGGGACTGGCACCCCGTGGCTGACAACCACCCGTAAATCGTCACACGCTACTCTAGGTGTGATTCGTCGCACAGCTATGCGCTCTGGTGGCGCACGTGCTCATACGGCCCGCCAACTTTTGCGTTCTATCCTTCAGCCGCGGATAAAATATCAGGCACCCATACCGTGCTTCAGGAGTTCGCCCAACTTAATACATTCAGCGAACTCATCGACCAACGAGTGGCAAATAGAGCTCGGAAACACCTGACCTCATCGTTTAAAGACACTTCCTCCGTGGTCATATTGCCAGCTCACTGACAATCGCCCCACTGTTTCCCCGTCGGTATTAGCAGCGTATCTGCCTGAAGGGTGCATATTATACACGGATGCATCACATTCTGCAGAGAGGGGAGATAGTGCTGTATATAGCCCCTGCCATCCGCATCTCAACTCTCGCGCGGCGTATACCGCGGATACGTTCACTCCCCTGACATTTGAACTTCATGTCGTTTTCAATGTCATTGCTTCTCTTACGCTCGTTCCCATATTCAATACAGTTCATATTTACAGCGACTCCCTGGCCGCCCTTAAGCAGCCTAAGGCTCTTCGGCGCACATTACAGATTACGTAATCAATTAATGTTCTCTGCGCAAAGTACCGATGTCCTGTGCGCATACACTGGATTCGCGGCCATGCTCAGGATTCACAAAACATTCAAGCGGATGCTACGACTTACCTTGACACATCAAATGACCCGCCACCTTCCCCTCTTCCCCCGGATCCGTTCCTGTCCCATGCTTCCGATTCCGAAGTTCTGCGCAGCGAACACGTGCTCTAATTCCTTCGTGTTCGCACACTCTCCCCGTAGTCTTACTCGGCAGGAGCAGGTATCAGTGCACCAGATACGGGCCGGGAGAGCTCTGACACTATCTGTCCATCACCAGTGCAAAATATCTGTCAGCAACTGACAAGGTGCACTCACTGTGGCGCTGCACCGGACATTTGTGATGTGCGGCACTTGTTGTAGACGTACCCGCTGACGGGTGCTATTAGAAAACGGCCCCTCTGGGAGGTGGGCGTGCGGTGGAACCGCGAACGACGGTTCGTTCGCGGTTTTCTATTTTATTGGGTTTTTATTGTATTGGTTGGTTTTCTATTTTTATTACTTTTTTTGTTTTTATTTTTTGGATTTCAAAATTTTATATATTATTTCTTGGTTTTTTATTGGTTTGTTTTTATTTTTATTCTCTATCTTTATTTTTTATTTTGTTCTCATTGCTAGTTTTTATTTTGGTTTTTATGTCAATACATATATCTTGCTTGTAAATTGTTGCTTAATCAAATTTTACATTTTGGTTTATTTACCATACAACTTTGACTGATACTTCGTGCGGTCAACTTCCATCCACAAACTTTCCTCTACGATTTGCGTCCACGCCACTCATGAGCTATGAAAGGCTTACGCCTTAATATATGATTATCCTTTTTGTTTACTCCAACTTCCTCCAAGAATCACACTTGAATGATTGCTTCGGTTACGTGCTGAACAAAGCTGGGTTCTTCAAATTCAGGGCTGGCACTATCTACTCCGCGATGCTTTAACATACTCACCCGAAAAAAGCATTTTATCATATTTGAGAACTCTTGGTTAATATTGTACCTAGACTCCGTGCAGCCAACTATTTATTCAATTAACTTGAAGGTAAAAGACCGAAGATTCCCTAGCTTCATCTTATAACGGAAGGCTTCCATCGCGTACTACATCAGATTTGCGGCGGAAAGCCAAAACTAAGATAGTATGCTCGATAATACTGGCACCGATATTTAGAGGTTCTTCAAGAACGTTAGCATGTACGTACATCAGACCATCCGGTTTTCGCTTGTCACGAGCGCAACATCAGGGCAGCACAGATTAACCGGTTTCACCCCGTGGCGCTCTTGATTCACTTTGGTTCGCACGTGCGGGTGAATAGCAGGCATTACTGTCCACCACTGATCGTTTTCAGGCGGTTTTAGCAGACCTGCACATAAGGGCAAGTCACTGGCAAGCGGTACAGGTATATCAATTTAGTTGAGAGTACCGGGAGGATTCCCATATTATTATCGCAAAATGCTTCGCCTGAACAAACCACGTTTGAATACCCCCAACCACGAGGTGTATCGCTGCTGAGTTTACATGGACGGCCTTACATGGACCTGCCTTCCGGATGATGGTGGCAGAGTGCTCTAAAAACTTTCCACCCCGTGTACGCAGTGACACAACCTCGAGAATACTGGAGTCTTGGAAGAGCGCTAATATAAACTTACTCTAAAAAATTGAACGTGAAAGAATTTAAAAATTACCACAGAACTAGCTTGCTTATCAGTGTATTTACTAAGGTAACCATTACAGAATTATAGCACACTTAGATTTCAGTCAATCAATGCAAATGACTAGGTTGGCTCTTTGAAAAGCTACTCAAGAATAGACCACATTCACATCATCAATAATGCGATATAAAAATGCGCAGAACCTAGCCAACTTCTGCATACCGCTTGTGAAGTCGCGAGAGAGGGTTTCACTCAATCCACGCCACATGAACTGTGTGCAGGTATTGCGTAACCAAGAGCCATATGAAGAGGCAATGCGATTCAAAAGCAACCGTATTTCTACACAATCAAAGTGATAAATTAGGATAGGAGACACGATCTGTCCAGTAATATTCACCCATTTTTAATAGGTGGTATCCAGACAACTTGATTCGGATATATTGGTGGCAAACGCGCATGGGGAATACCTTATAAATTTATGATTTTATTATGACGTGGGCTTGCTAAGGTACTTTGGGGCTTGATTGCAAAACATGATCGGAGACTCAGACAGGCGAAGCATAACAGAAGGTCTGAAAAGTACTATGGATAAATGTAATGTTCCACGATCTCCGCAGAGCACAAACGTTTACGATAGGAAGCGAAGCATAGGAAGGAAAAAGAGAATGCATCTACTTCCGGCAGGGAGTGACTGCAGATGCGGATTTCGAGAGTAAAATAACTAGGAGGGCAAAATGAAGTGGTGTGGATTAGCAGGCACTCTCAGGTAATGAACAGGCATTTACCAATATTGATAAAGCAGGAAGTATGCAACCAGTGTATCTTACCTGTACTTAGTACCTGTGAGCCAGAAACGTGGCGGCTAACGAAAAGGGTTGACTTTATATTCAGCAGCGCGCAGAGAGATATCGTTAGGAAAATTATGGGTGTGAGGTGAAGAGACAATATTTGAGCAGAATGAAAAAGAGAACAGAAGAGAATTAATGTTATCCTAGTCGAAAATAGGAGAGCTGTCCATTGGAAGAGCTTGAAATTGGAAGGAGAAAAAAGCTGCTGAGCCAATAAAATAACAGAGGGAATGAACGAGACGGCTTGCGTAGCAGGCGGAGACAGTGAGTCAGGTGGTCAGATGAGATCTGGAAGTTTGCAGGGATAATCTTGTTCGCTGCTGACACGCACAGGTAGCGGCTTTTGTCCTGCAATGGACATAGCAAGGTTGATGATGTGATGACATCTAACAACGTATCCAAAGCCAGTGTGTTTCTGAAATCTCTCAGAATTTAAAAGAATTATTATTGCCTTTATGAAAGGCGGTCGTGCATGCAATAAAGCGTACCATGTCTGCGCACTCTCCGATGCAGGAGTTCGCAGAAGAGTGTTTTGTAAGCCACTTTCTGGGCGCTAACGTTGTACTTTGTCAAAACAGAAAACATTTGCTTTCTCTGCCTTTTCAATTATCTCTCAAATTAAATCGCTTATTTGGTTGCAATGATGCGATGAGCTCGTCGGCAGTTCACAAAAAATTGATCTTGTGACGGTTACGAAAGGCGACCATTTTTTTTCAGAAATCAGAGGTCTAGTGATTTCTAGCACAGACTTTAAACTAGCTCTCAATACGTATGACAGAAACAATAGGTAGAGCATTAGTTGATTTCTGCGGAAGGGAGCGATGAACGCAGAAGAAGTGTCTCCCTGAAAAATAACACGGCTGCTTCGACCGCGGTAAATGCGGGAAGGCGCGGAGCACTGACGCTGCGGCAACCAATGGTCGCCGGCTTCTAGGTGACCTGCTAGACTTCAACCGGCGCCTTCACAATTATCCTTTAAAAAAATAAACAGATGTCTCCTGAGCGCATTAGTAGCGGTAAGAGCAGCCTAGTTACGCTCAGCAAAACTGCTATCTGTTGTGTTTACTATGGCACATGACTGTTCCGGCTTAGACAAGGAAATTAAAGGAAGGTGCGCATTTCGGGAATAACTAGCTAATTTTATAAAGCTATGAACTTTTATCCAGAACAAAACTCGATTCTTTTTTCAGAATTTCTGGAGCATGACTTCAATAGCCCGTGTTACGATCGCTTGTACCATGCTTGCTCTAGGTGAGTGCGCAGAATTGCACTAAACAAAACGGAATCTGTGGTGAAAATAATTTATATCGGCTATTCAAACTTTCCTCGTTTCTTCTTTCGAATAAAGACGTAAGATCTCTTTGAGTAGGGGATACTGGGGCTATTCAGACATTAAATATACCTGCGTTCTCCTCTACTTCCCTCCTGCATGCATATGATTGCTGCAGTAAACATTCCTGCTTGCCGCAAGTAAAATGTAGAAATGAAAAGTAAGGTCAATATTTAAACACCGAATTTAAAATCAAGTTATTGATTTTATTTCATTTCATTTTATTTCCTTACAGGACCCGTGACTGGGGTATTACATAACGGGTGGGAACTAATAAAGAAAGCAGTCTTACAGTTGTACATAATTTTTTTTTTACATTTTCATTGAACTTAGATGAGCTGAGCAGGTTATGGTGGCAATGTCGCTTGGAAGGCCGTTTCAGTCTGCGGCTGTGCGTCGAAAAAAGGAATTGGCAAAGGTGACAGTGCGCGAGAGTGGACGGGCCACATGAAAATGATGACTGGTGCGGAGTGATATGCGTGCTGGAGGAGGACGAATGTAAGGAGCGGCGCATGGGGGCTATTGAAAGTTTTATGAAATAAAGACAAGCTGTATATGCGACGACGGAGAGATAAGAACGGTACATCCGATGAAGTTTTCAATGCGGAAACGCTAATGTCATAAGCTTAGGTTGCATGAATAAACCTGGCCGCACGACTTTGAACCAACTCAAGAGAATTAATGAGATAAGTTTGATGAGAATTCCAAACTGGTGATGCGAATTCCAACTTTGATCTGATGAACGATTTATAGGCTTGTAACTTAACATGTTGAGGAGTGTGATGTAGACGTTTCAAGAATCCTGACGTTCTTTTGGTTGATGACATTGTGTTAGTGACGTGTAAACTCCTGGAAAGGTGTCTATAAAGTGCTACGCCTAAATACTTGTAGGACTGAACTAGTTTTATGGACATATCGGAGATTACGTAGGACAAAATAAGAGGATTGCGACGGCGGTGGGTATATAAGAGCTTGCACTTATGATGGATAAGTTCCATTGGGCATTGGTTATAGCAGTTCTGGACAGCATTAAAATAACTCTGCAGAGATGCTTGGTTACCGGGTTTATTAACCTTACGATAAATTACACAGTCGTCAGAAAACATGCGTATATTAAAGGTGACTTGTGATGACAAATCATTAACGTATATTAGGAAACGTAGCCGGCCAAGTGCAGATCTCTGACTTTACCGGAAGACAGACTTTACCGGAACACCTGACTTTACCGGAAGAGAGAGTTCTTATTGTTAACAGAAACAAGTTGGGAGCGATTAGATAGGAATGTTTCAATCAATTTTATTATTTGGCGGTGCAAATTTAATCTAGAAAGTTTTGCAAGAGTTTATGGGGTACTTTGTCGAAGGCTTTAGTGAAGTCTAAAAATATGACGTCAGTCTGTTGATTAGAATCAAGGTGGATGTGCAGATCATGTAAGAAGGTAGCCAGTTGGGTCTCGCAGGAGTAGCCCCTGCCAAATCAATGCTGTGACGGGTGAAAAAAGTTGTTAGGGTTCAGGAAGGCCATGATATGGGTATAGCTGACGTGCTCCATTATTTTGCAGGGTATGCCGTTTAGGGAAATGGGGCGATAAATTAAGGGCAACTTTTTGCCACCTGATTTGCAGACTGGAACGACCTTCCCATGTTTCAAATTTTTGGGCAGTTGGCCAGTGAGGAGTGAATGCTGAATAACAACGACAAGAAAGACGCACATTTACCTTTTGTGCTTTTTAGCACTTTAGTGTTGATGTTGTCGATGCCGGCGGAGGATGACAGCTTCATGTTTTCGATTAATGATGAGATTCCTGTTGGAGAGAATCTTAGCGGAGGCATAGGTTCCATAATAGATGTCGGTTCTGAAGGCAGTGACATGCTAGCTTCTTTCGTAAACACAGATAAAAAGGCCTCCTTAAATAGATCGGCGGAGTCCATCTTCAGTGATCTTCAAGAGTATTTTCTCCTTGAACCCAGACAAATATTCGATGGTACATATAAACTACGCCTTTAGGGTGTTACGAGATAGCTTATGTGTTAATGCCCACGCCTGCAGAATTGGTCATTCTCTACTTAATATTCGTACATCCCTGGGAGTCCTCATACCCCTCCTGGTGCAGTGATGCAGTGGTTAAGTGATGTGCCACTATCCTGCGATGGGTGGTGCTGCCATCGGTAGTACTTGTGCCACCTATGTTACTTTTGCCAGCAGCTTAGTGGCCAAACAATAATTGAACTGCCACCTGCCACGGTGCGCTGTTTGCCACAATCCGGTGGGCAGGTGGTGATAGCAACACAAGTTTACGTGACCTCCGAGGCTCACCTACCTCCTAGGCTGCTTCTCTGGGGATTTTAGTGGATTTTTCACTCACTGTCAACGACGCAGACGACGACACCGAATTTTCTTTGACACGAGCTCCTTGAAGTTATCGCGATAAAACACTCTAGACAATAGAAAGAACAGTAAACTTAGAAACTGCTGATAAAAATGTACGTGTTTTTCATATATCTCGAATATCGCTGGTACATGCTAGACGATAGTGGTTTCCGTTTCCACTGTACCTTTGATAAATGGCTCTAACTTTAATTGTTGGTCCTTCCTTATTTGAGAGCCGAGCAAATATTACATCACATTTAAAAAGTATACAACTTTCTGCAAACAGCTGCCGCACTAGGACGACGTTAAGCAAGCACTGCGCATAGATTTCTACACGTAATTCATAATATCTTTAACATGCATTGTTTCGACAGTAGGAAATGTTTTGAGACGGCACTACATTTCATGTGGCACGTGGCAAATCTGCGTAGTCAGCATTAGGCCTTCATAAATCTAGAGAAGTATCTTGAAAAGTCCGCTGCCGATCAACTCTTCAAATGTTGCACACCCCTGGAACAGTAGTGCACATTTTATGGCCGCAGACGTTCCTGTATTGTTATCGAGATAGCGTTTAGAAACAAACGCTCCTCCACACCTAACATAGCGTGGGAGCACTGCTGTTTAGATCCCTGACTGAAGTATCGATCTTAATTTGTTTTGAGCTATCCAAGGAGGTACGGCTTAAGTATATATGGATCATGACTGCTGACTGATGTTTCTGAAAGGAAGAAGGAAGGGAAAGAGCTCGGGCTTGCCTACTGGCTCCAGCCGAGCCACGCTCGCTGCCGCGTGCTGAAAATAGGAGGGGTAGAGGATAGGAGAGCAAAGAGTGAAAGAAAAGACGCGCCGCGCTAATAGTCCCCGGGCCGATCCCGGAGGCAATGCAATACCGGGCCGACCCGTACCAGAGTGCTGCAAGCCAAGCGCTCCGCCATATTCCAAAAATAAGTTTAACATTGTCACGGTGTTGATGACAAGACAGGGACTCGGCAACAGAGGGGGCTCGGCAGCACGTCCTTCGGTGGGAGAGACGGTGAACTTCAACGTCCTTAAATCCGCGCGCCGCCAGCGTCAACGTCTTCTTGTCTCAGCGCCACCTGGCATTTCTCCCCTCTTAAAAAAAACGCGTGCAGAAGAGCGCGAAAAAAAGCACACACAAGCACACTCAAGCACACAGCAAATGCTCGAAGAATCTGGGGGGTCAACGTGCAAAATGCGGCTTCATGCGTAAAACATGGACGATCTTATATAGTCAACAGCTTCTCTGCTGTGAAAGTGCCGCGTCCGGTAGTACATCGTAATTAACGTCGCTGACGCGCCCCAAGACTTTTTAAGGACCGAAATAGCGGCAAATGAGTTTTTCGGACAAGCCTCGCCACTGAACAGGTATCCATAACGAAACCTGGTCGCCGGGATTGTAGAAGACTTGTCTGTGCTGGAGGTTGTATTGGCGCGAGTCTATCTTGTTGCTGGGTGATGTGAAGACGTGCTAGCTGACGAGCCTGCTCGGCTTCGTGGGCAAACTTCTCAGTGTCAGCAGAAAGTTGGTCATCGGTTGCGCAAGGGAGCATTGCGTCGAGCATCGTCTGAACCTCTCTGCTGTAGAAGAAGCGGAACGGTGTGAAACGGGTCGTCTCTTGAACTTCTGTGTTATAGGCGAATGTCACGTACGGTATGATCGTGTCCCAATTCCTCCATCGCCAGCATCGCCAGCATGTCCGCCATGGTCTTATTAAGCAGCACTGTCAGCCCATTTGCCTGTGGGTGGTAAGCAGTAGTTTTACGATGGGTCGTACCGCTTAGCTGAAAAATTTCGGCCATCATCTGGGAAGTAAAGGAGGTCCCTCGGTCGGTAATGACGTAGGTCCGGGTGCCGTGCCGAAGTACGATCTGATTCATGAAGAAATCCGTAACCTCGGACACTGTGCCTCGAGGTAGGGCTTTGGCCTCGACGTATCGCGTGAGGTAGTTTGTGGCAATGATGATGTGCCAGTTGCCACCCGAGGACAAAAGGAAAGGGCCGAGAAGGTCCATCCCGACCTGATCGAATGAGCCACGTAGTGGTGCAATAGGTTGTAGGAGCCCCGGAGGCTTGGCGGCCGGGGCCTTACTGCGCTGACTTTGCCGACAGCTGTGCACCTGCACATAGCGTTAACAACAGTAGCAAGTTCGGGCCAGTAGAACAACTGGCGTATTATGGAAAGCGTGCAAGAGTATCCCAAATGGCCAGAGGTTGGTTCATCTTGGCACGCAGAAAGTATTTCCTCTTGAAGTGCTGTCGGCACGACGAGGAGGTACGCTCGCGAACTGGAGCCAGGGTTCTTCGTATAGAGCACGCCTGTATGAAGGGAAGACGACGACAGGTGTCTAGAAAAACATTTAGGAACGGTGCTAGCTTACCTTCCAGATAATCGATCAGGTGTCGTAACACTGGATCGGCGCGCTGCTGCGTTTACAAATCAGAAGAATGGATAGCCCCAAGGAATCTGATGTCGTCGTCCGTGTCGGGTGTTGCGAGTTCGACGGGCGAAGGCTCCATCGCGCCAGGTGTCCAGACGGGTCACGCAGGTTGGCCAACCAACACAAGGAGTGGAGGTCAGGGACCACTTTGAAAAGGCAACCATAAAGATAGGGGCGAAATTTCGCAGCGGCCCAAATAATGGTGAGGCATTCTTTTTCTATCGTGGAATAGTTAATCTCTGTGCGTGACAGAGCGCGTCTTGCATAAGCGATCACTCGTTCAACGCCATTCTGGCGTTGCACGAGAACCGCGCCGAGGCCGATGTTGCTAGCGTCGGTGTGTATTTCAGTGTCACCCCGCACATCAAAATGGCCAAGAACGGGCGGCGTTTGAAAACGCAGGCGGAGCTCGGCGAAAGCCACGTCTTGCTCGTGGGACCAAACAAAAGGTGTGGCATCGCGGGTGAGTCGAGTCAGTGGTTCTGCGAGGTCAGCGAAATTTTCGATAGAACGCCGGTATTAACTTGAGAGCCCTAGAAAGCGCCGAACAGCTTCCTTATCACGTGGGGGTGGAAATTCCGCAATCGCTGCAAGCTTGCCGGGGTCGGGCTTCACGCCGGCGGCGCTGACGACATGGCCGAGAAATTTCAGCTCCTGGTAACCGAAGTGGCATTTTTGGGGCTTTAATGTCCGGTTAACTGAACGAAGGGCTTCGAGGACCGTCCGCAGGTGTTGAAGATGTTGATTAAATGAGTCGGCAAAAACCACGTCGTCGTCGAGATAGACTAGGCAACACTGCGATTTAAGACCGGCAAGGACAGTGTCCATTATGCGCTGAAAGGTGGCAGGCGCAGAACAAAGACCGAAAGTTAGAACTTTAAATTCGTACTGGCCGTCGCGAGTGACAAAGGCCGTCTTCTAACGATCCCATTCATCGACCTCCAATTGTCAGTAGCCACTTTTTAGGTCGATGGATGAAAAATACTGAGCGCGCCGAAGGCGGTCGAGAGAGTCGTCAATACGTGGCAATGGGTAAACGTCCTTCTTCGTGACTGCGTTCAGCTTTCGGTGATCGACGCAAAAACGCAGTGTCGTCTTTCTTTCTTTGTCGCCACCAGCGTCAACGTCTTTTTGCCTATGTCTGAGGACCCGCTGCAGATATTAAATCAGGTGTCACGTATGAGCCATCACTGACTAATCTTGAGGAATTTTCTGAACCCAATTAATAAGGGTCATTGACCGGTTTAGAAGATTGACTGTTAGCGTAGTATTTAAAGACTGTAACCCCGCGTTCTCCATCTGACTGTGCACAGCGTCATCTTACTGATGATTAGCAGTATATAACACATTGAACGAGTATTTCGTTAGCTAAAAATACCTTCATTAAAATTATTACCCTTATGTAATTTTGAGCGCACCGAATTAGAGCTGTATTGTCACGCAAACCTGAAGGTTCATAAAAGCCATATGCCAGTACAAATTACTGTCATTTCTGCATTCGCCACACTGGCTTTGAGCTTCAGTGCCTTGGAGCAAGCGCTACGACATTAAAACAGATGGTCGCTTTCAGCCGTGGTTTCATGCATAATGCAATTTAGATACTTCGTATACTTTTTCTTAGGGCTGGTCTAGCCTTTTGCTTATGAACAAAGCAGGGCCTAGCAATGGCGCCCCTTTTCCCCTTCTTTGGCAAAGCGGTCCCAAGGTGAATGTTTTCTGACATACCGCACGGCCTTGATATATTTGCTCTATCATGGGTTTAGGAATTGTTTATGGGTAAGAGATTCAAACAGAATACTCATTTACTAGAACAAATATGCGATGGCGAAAGGCAGTTCTGCTCTGTCAAGTAAAGTAAAGTTTATTGTCACCATCGACTGTTGTGATACTGATAGAGGCGAGGGAAATAGAAAGCCTAAACGCGCTTGATAGTATTTGCACACGTACAAGTTGCCCACCTTACACGAGCTGACATAAGAAAGAAAGTAGAAACTGAAAAAGAAAAAGAAAGGAGAAAAGCGTCAGAACTAAAGCTGTCAGCAAAAAGAGAGGCATTTACAACAAACACTTTTCTGCTAGATGTACTACCTCGATGGAAAGAAACGCGAGCAACCAGTAGCCAACACGCTACGCTGTTGGAATTTATTTTCATCGTGCTTTTACCTGGGTGGCACGACAAAGACGTTACAGTCGTCCTAACGAGAACAGAAAACTGGGCGAGTTGGAATGTATTCATCTTGAAGCAGCCCGAAACACAGGACAAGAGGAAGAAACATGAGACGACACGAGCGCTTTTCTAACAACTGAACTTTTATTTGAGAAAGGTTAGATATATAGGCACCAAAACAATAACCGAAAAAACACAAAAAACCCAGAACACAAAATCGCGATTGTCCTTAAACCGTACGTGCACGCAGTGGGAGGTTAATCGCCTCATTTTAACAAAGCACACTCGTCCTAGAATGTGTCATGGACGAGTCTATGGTCTTTTACTATCACCGAAGTAAACACGCGGTGAAAAGAAATTGAAATATCGGAGCACGTTCCCACCATGTTCGCGTTTTTTCCATCGAGGTAGCACAGCAAAAAGAGGATTCATAAATGTAAGAAATACAGTGCAGATGGCAAAAAAAAGACAAAATGTGGACAAAAATTAATTGTGCATTTAAAGCTTAGCTGTGTACTGAATTATTATACGTTGCAAAATTGCAGGCGGCTGAAAAGTTGATAAAAAATGTCGAGTACATTTTTAATTGCGTGTTAGATGTTCAGAATATTGCAAAGTCAGGAAGGTAGACCCTACCACCTGGAAGCGGTAATCAGCTCGTATTTCTGGTAACTGCAACGGTTCGGTGCACATATTGTCGTAGGCACTGTAATGTACCTTCAGAGCAGTTTGTTAATTTAAGGATCTTTTTTTTTATCGAGCTGTGATAGCATGAAGCAAGCATTAAATGGCAGTGGTATTGGGTTGTGTTTATTAACTGTCTAGGGTACGCATCGTAAACGTTATTTCAACTATGCGCGCCCTTCTATTCTTAGCCTTGGTATGTTATGCATAATAGTAGAAGCTGTATGACTTATTTATTAAGATTTTATTGCTACTTTGAACTTCTAAAGTTTCCACTGCAGCATCAGCAGTCTGTGTTTGAGTGAAAATATTTATCAGCATTTAACTGGTCTCGTCACACATGACTTGCAGGGCACTGCAAGCCGCAGTCCCAAATCCTCGTTCAGAGCAGAGAGGGGACCCCACCGTGCTCTACAGTGCAAGTTGCTTCCCCGCCTGTAAGTTGCAGAACGGAGCTTTGGATTTGTCTGATTCATATTTCCCGCAGGCTGAATTATGTGTAACAGATAGTGAGCATATATTTGGCGTCATATTCAGTAATTAGTTTATTTCTAACTGAGCAAACTGTGCTAAAAAGTGGAACATTGGCGAGAATGTTTATCTAGAAAAGCGCGAATGCGCTCAGTGATAAACTCCTTGTGGAATCACTGCTCAGAGGTACCCAAAACTCTTTCTATAAAGTGTCCGGCGCAGCAGCGTCAAAAAAATAAATTAAAAGGAACATTGCAACATGTTTCAGTTGCACCGAATGTTAATGACTAATTATAGGTACCTGATTCCTATTATGAGTTACGATTATGAAAAATGATGGTGGCCAGCACTAGAGTTCTGGGGTTACGAACTGAAGTCGACGGCAAGAACTCGGAAACTATTCAGAGGCTAGGGGCTTGCATCAGTCAAACTTGTAGACTTCTAAAACAGATCGCAAACAAACATGCGGCCATGAAAGAAGCTAACCTCATTAGGCTAGTCCCGTCTTTCATAATCAGCAGAACAGTCCACAAAGCGCCGTATTTGCGGCTTCATAAGTAGGAAAAGGAGAAACTGAACATTCACATTCGTAACGGAATGAAAACGGCACTAGGTTTACCACCTATTACATCGACGAACAGGATTTTGAGACTAAGAGTTTCGAATGCCCTCGAAGAGCTCATAATACAACCTCAGAATACGAAAGATTGTTGCGCAGTCGTACTGGTCGCAGCTTTCTGGAAAATCTGGAACATGAGCCTTGAGCAACTATGAAGACGTACTGACAACGTTCCTAGAAAAATTAGGGAGAAAAAAAAGATATTTCCACATCCCGAAAACATGCCTATCACGAGCGCCGGAGGAGGGATAGAGCAGCAGCGTTCCAAGACCGTTTTGAAGGCAGACAGGACGTCTAGTGTACAGATGCCGCAGATTGCGCGGACGGTATGGGGCGCATTTCGGTAAAAACTATGGTAAACGTGGGTCCGACAGCGAGCTGCAGCGACTCACTCTCGACCGCAGCAGCGGCGCAAGAGTTGGCCATTGCGCTGGCTCTACTGAGCAACAGCTCAAAATAATTGTGAGTGACTCAAAGACAGAGATTCGAATTTTGACGCGGGCCGGATTTCAGCCGTAGCAGCACGAGTGTTGACCGGTGGCCCACCACTGCCACAACAGGTCACGCTCATTTGGACACCGGCACAACAAGAGTTGAGGAGAAATGAAAAGGCGCACATACTCGCCGGAGGATTGACTACCTTCCGGGATCCCAGTGGCGTCTCATACGCAGCCCCGTCCGCTTAGCGCGATGATGAGCCCCTACAGTTCTATGACGATCTTAGTACATATGAAGAAATCCTAACTCATAAATATTAGGCAGAGCGGTACTCCCAAAAGCGTGTAAGCAGCTCACCAAAAGCGAAGAGGTTGTGTGGCGAAAGCTACAAACCGGAGTACAACGTATTTCGAAGCCCCCATCTTCATAGCAATTTGGCACCAGGAGATTTCCAGCCCAAGGTGCAAGCGTTGCGACAGCATAGCGGACATGATCCATATAATATGGACGTGTTCTAGCTTTGGAGAACATGAACGAACAAATGAGCCCTGGAAGGCACTAGTTCTCGATCAGTAAGAACTGGGACAACGTAAAGTCAACCATCTCGCCCTGGCTGCTGCTGTGATCCAGGAGATCCCGGTCGACGGCTGAGAGGTAGGGCATGGCTGGGACCGAGCTGCGTCATGGATCTCCGTCAACCTTTGGACGGGTGCTCATAAATGTTATTCCTCTCTCTCTGTGCCTGGAATACAATAATTTATATGAAATAAATGTTTGCTTGCATTAGTTTTGGGGTTACTTTTTTTCCTCAACGGCTGTAAATTTTTACTTTCTCTGAGCCTGTCCCACAACCGATAGGTACCACGGAAAATCCTATAATTTCGGCGCAGCCCTAAAAGGAACAAAAAAAAACTCAGTGGTGCTCATTCGGTCGAGACGACGCAAATGCGCAAGCGGTCCCCATTAGAACTACACGCTGACTGACCGCACATCCATTGCTCTTTAAATTCTTTTATTTTTATTTTGGCGCCTTCGTTCTCGTCATCTTCTTTTAAATCCGCAACATCGGTCATTATCTAGTTTGCATTCATAGATAATTGTCCTCGTACCGCTCCTGGCGTACTGGTGCAGCTCCACTGCCCTACGATGGCAGGTCCTGCCAAGGGTGGGGAAGTGCGACCCACGTTGCTCTTCCAGGCGAACCTCCCGCTGCCAGTCATTGATTTCACTGCCACCTGCCACGGTGGGGAGTTTGCACACAATGCTGTGGACAGGGCTTGAGGGCTTTACTCCTGGTGCTTCACATCGGAACTCATTTTTTTCAAGACATGTCCCCTCAAATGATCACAAAGATCGCGCATCAATAATAAGCGCAAGCGTCAAGCGCTTTCACACAACATGGCCAAATTAAAGCAAAGAAAAATTAACCCGTCCATGAGAAATTAATGGACTTTCATAAAGCCGTAGGTGAAAAATAAACGAAGGAAAAGAACGCTACATGCGAAACCGAAAATTTAAATTACTTATTATTATTTTCCCTTCAAGACACTGTACAAGGCGACCAATAGGTCCTCTTGAAAGTGGGGCCCTCGGCCTGAAAGCATATTATTACCACCACTGAACATCTTCCAAGGTATTCAAAACTCCTCTATAGGGAACTCTAAAAGCGGCCATGGTATGCGGTGCCCTCCCGCAAGCCCCGTTCTTTAACGTCGCCCTGTCTCAGCCAATAAAAGACCATGGTTCTGAAGGGTTCAAATTTTGGTACGTCAGCTCTTACTCGATAAAGCTTGTGTCCTGGAGGAAACCTTATCAGTTTTCTTGGGGCGCAACAAATATTCAACGGAAATTGTCGACATGAGAATTTAATCAGCTAGGTATCTCTGCCTATCCCGCATACCTTTTCTGTCCTAGAAAGGTGCGTTTGTCCGTAATTACAAATTGGGCCTGAAGCACGGCACGATGGAGCTGTGCTGATTAGCTCTTACTTCATCGTACCTTCGGCCATTCGCATAGTACACGTGCTTACTGGCCCCTCGAGCAGCTACTGAAAGCGACATGTTTACTAGCGCTGCAAACCACAAGGGACTACTAAAGGGCACCGACGGGACACACGCTTTAGTCTTTTCTGCATCCTTTCCAATATCGCACTTCTTCCTGCGTTTTATATATTTCTTTAAGGAATTGCTTTAGACAGGTGGAAGCGAACAGCCGGGCCATCATTTTTTGGACACTATGTTTTCCCAGCCATTTGTCACGCAGTTCCATGGCCGGAACTGAGTGTAATTCAGTAGGAGCAACGTTTCAGCTCTTAGGCACCATGATAGAATTTTAGTTCTTCATTGCAGGTATCTGGAAGCAAGCTCCAAGAAATGCCTGTCTTGTACAGAAACAATAAATATGTTAGCAGTAGATGCTTTCATAATATTCAGGCGTGATAACCTAGCAAGTGCATGGTTCAAGAGTCCATTGGGCTAACCTGAAGTCCTAATATTCTCCGTTGGCAGAGAGAAGTTGCCGAGCGTAGTTTCCCCTGCTAGTTCAGCTGCACAGCAAGTAAAAAAAAGCCTAGGAAATTATACTGCTATGGAAACACAAAGATGACATTAATAATGACTACGGCGGTCGAACCTATAAAATAAATTGCTCAGCGCAAGTTTGCAAGCCGGAAAACTTCATAATAAAGTTACTTTTTACTTTGGATACATTTACATGAAAACGAGATTTCTTTGTAGCTACGGTACCTTTATCTTCAAAATGAGAACAGAAAGAAGGAAAACTACTCGCCTGTATTTTGTATCGGTAGGTGGAAACTCCCTGAGCCAAATTAGGCGTCTGAAATGTTCTGTTTTGGTTTATAGACTGAAGACACGCCTTAGATAAGTGTTCCCAAATCTAGTCTTCGAGAGAACAAGAAAAAAAAGTTAGAGTACTAATTGCTTTATAGTTTTAGTTTAATTGAAATAGCATATAGCAACAACAAAAGGCTATAAAAATGTAAGCTCTATCTCTAATGATTGTTGAGAAAAGTACACCGAAACGTACCCCAAAATATATTACAAGGATAAGGCTTTCCTGGTCCCCTTAAAGGTAGTACACTGAAGAGGATTCGGGGCTTGTCTGTTTAGCACGGTAACTCGACCTGCTGCCTCCGAAAATTCTTAGAAGGTACGAGTTATTTCCTAGTGTGCACGATTTCTCTATTATATTACAATGAAGCATTCCGGCTCCCTCCTTTTTTTGTGTACTCACCAGGGAAAAGAAGAGGAGTCAGACAACGCGTGGCGGCTTGCCACTCTGCCATCGGCGGAGTGATATGTAGCGATCGGCAAAAGCAAAGAGTTGACGCATATTTGAATTTCTGTGGGCCTAATTTTCGGCTGTCTAGTCTGTAACTGAAGCGATTTGTTCACGAACACCTAAAACCAAAATAAAAGTGAGACGAAGCCGCCACATTACTGGCTGAAATGTACTCCACGCGTTTGCGGACTCCTTTTCTTTTCGGAGGTGAGTTCAAAAAATGAGGCGGGAGTCGGGACGGTTTCATTCGATTTAATAGAGAAATCGGCCGTACAGGAAAAACAATCGAAGCTTATAACTATGCTCGGATAGTGTACATCGTGTTCTGGTGGTAGGAAAACAATTTATGATTCCTCTTTCGTGCACCTTTAGCGGTAGTAACCTTGTGGTAGCCACTTAATCAAAATCCTCAAAGAGCATGACTTTCTTCTATATTTAGCAAATGAAATTTCTTTTCTTTCGCTCAATGTAGTCTAAAGCAGCTTCCTCAGAACCCAGGCTTGGTTCGCCGAGGCGCAAGCCCCTCCGCGGAACCCAGCTATTCGGAATTGGAAACCAATGTGCCTTAACTTTAGGGTAACTTGGAAAGCCTCATCCTTCCAATGTATTTTGGGGCACGTTTCCGTATCCTTCATCACACTTTCGCCCATAGATTCCTTGAGGGAATAAATCTCGTTTAGAAAAAAATGGGTGGTACGTCCTTCACACCGTTAAGGAAGTCGCGCTGCATATCGTTTGAGTGCTGAAATTTCTGCGTCATTTTGAAGCCCCTTTCGCATGTGTCCAGTCTAAACGCCCCAAATGCCTCCGCATCCTGCAACGGGCATCGTGGGTAGCATCGCACCTGGGATTCGCATCCTCTACATGCTGGGTTTTAGCCATCGCCCTCATTAGCCATTGTGGCCTGAAGGCAACCTACTCAGGTGACTGAGCGCACGCACGCACGCACGCACGCACGCACGCACACACACACACACACACACACACACACACACACACACACACACACACACACACACACACACACACACACACACACACACACACACACACACACACACGCACGCACGCACGCACGCGCGCGCACACACACACACACACACACACACACACACACACACACGCGCGCGCGCACGCACACACGCACGCACGCACGCACGCACACACCTGCTCACAAAACTAAGCTGAGACAAGATCATGACCAGAGATATAATCAGTTATCTCACCTATGTTATTTTTAGGAACCAAAACATTGATCCGATTACAAGAAGCGCATAGAATTCCTGGGTTCCTGATGTACAGAATCCTTTTTTGGCTTTGCATGAGAACAAGTCAGAAAGAAGTATATTGTAGCGAGAGCTACACTACGCTAGTCAAAGCCGCGTTTCACCTGGTCAGCCGGAGCCAGGACTGCGCATGTGCAGTTACCATGGCAACCAGCTGCTCTGTTCCACAGGTGTTCGCCGCTTCGCCGCGCCGGCCTCCACCGCTGCGCCGATACGTGAGTTCACGCCTCACTAGCGCACATGCGCCATTACTACGGCAACCAGCTGCGCACTTCCACCGGTGTTGTACTTGCGCCTGGCTATGGAGCTTGACGTATAAAGGCCCTAAGGTTGTGCGCATTGCAAGGGAGGTGTTTTATCGGTGAAGAGACAGACGGTGAGCGCGTGTACTACGCGCGGCATCTTCGTCGGCTACGAGAATCCACTACAAGCAGCGATTTCGAGGTTGTGCGAAGTAAAGAGGCTCGTCAGCGTAAAAATGAAGCTCCAAGGGCGTAGCTCTCGAAACGCATATCCTGGCCTAGCTGAGCTAAGCCCCTACAAATTTGTTTCTACTTATATGCCGCATAATAATGTAAAAATGCTTCGGAAGCAGCTTATAAAACAAAATACCTAAATATCCAAATTTAAAGATATGTCAGCTGAATAAATTTATTGCATGTTGTAATGACTCTATCAGGCGAGATATTGCTGCGAGGGCACCAATTCGGTGGGTAAAAAACGGGCAAGCTTGTACTATGTTTTCGGGTTTGCAAAGCTCTTGAGATGTTGGTATGCTTCTGCCAAGTGAGAGGAACAAATAAATAAACATCCACGACTGGGATTCGAACCCATGGCGGCGCTGGCGGGTCAGTTTTAATGGCCACTGCCCAAGAGCACTAGACTACCGCCGCTGCTGTCTTTCTTCATTGCATGGAAATAGTGCCGGAAGGAAAAACCTAAGCATGCTTACGCCAAAAAACACAACGCCACCAGATCCCTGCACGACCCCGCCTTCCAAAACATCAAAAGTCTGGGAGGCACACACATGCATTCAGATAGGGGAGCCAGCTAGGCGGATCTTCCTGGGCAGGATATACTCCCCGCTCCAAAGCGCACTGCTCACGAAACAAAGATTTCGACAACCGCGCTGATTCGGTGTGGTGGTCCATCATGCGGCTCTTCCAGACACTAAATAGTTCCAGCAACATAAAGAGATCATACGGCACCACACAGTTTTGCCTCCACAGGCAGAAAACGGATACTATAGGGTGTGATGTCAATGTGCTTCATAATTGTTCGTTGAAATATGTCCCAGACGAACATAGCACCAAAGCACCGAATAAAACAATGGTAAAACGCGCATTTCACCGTCCATTGTGCAAGCATCTTAGCATGAAGCCATGCTTTCAGATGCAACATGGAAGTGTACAGTTTAAAGACAATTTTTTTTTGCACCAAAAGAATGCACATTCGCCTAACGCGTTTTAAAACACTGGTGACAAGGAGCTGCACGAAAGGTTGCTGATACAACGGTACAGGAAAGAAATACTCAACAAGTGCCTGAGTTATCTCCCTTCTAGAGAGACTATACAGGCAGTCTAAAGAAAAGCCTCCGCGATGGCTGAGTGGTTATGGCGCTCGGCTGCTGGCCCGAAAGACGCGGGTTCGATCCCGGCCTCTGGAAGTTTCGATGGAGGCAAAGTTCTAGAGGCCCGTGTACTGTGCGATGTCAGTGCACGTTAAAGAGCCCCAGGTGGACGAAATACCCGGAGTCCTTCATTACGGCGTCTCTCATAGCCTGAGTCGTTTTGGGACGTTAAAACCCCCATAAACACATAAAGTCTAAATAAAAGCGCACAGTGTGGAAATTGAATTTGGCAGTGATTTTCTTAACGAATCCCCATAAAGGCCCCTCACGAGTGTGACCAGTCGGTGCGAATAGGAAAAGCAAATGAGGACTGAGACGCCTGATAAGCACAGCTAGTAAAAAAAGGCTGGTTTGGCGATTTGAAAAAGACAAAAAAACGCGGAACAAGATGATGCGCAAATAAGTGAGCAAAGCTTATTCTACCAGAGTCTAGAGAAACAATTAGGCTATCGCGACGCATTGGATGTTGGGCCTCTGATACCGCAGACCTGATGCGTGCCTATCAAGTCAGCGACAACTTGCTACGGAATATTGCAAAGAATATTTGCAAAAACTTTGTAATCTACATTGCAGAGGAAAATTGCACGATATCGAACTGTTTTCAACCAATTTGGATCTGTGGTTTTTAGAATTAATATACTATGGCCAGAATATAAATTGGGGGAAAAAAACCAACATCATCAGAAGCCTGGAAAAGCTCCATCAAAACAAGACGAGGCAATTTGAAAACGTTCTATAGAACGCACTAGTAATACCATCTGATACAGGAAATTTGTAAGCCGTCAGGACAGAAATGGCAGATTTAATTTCGTCTAAATTGATAGGTCCTCCACTAAACCACGCTGCTCATCGTCAAGTAGAGGAAAGGCTTCGAATAACAGACTGTAATCTGATCTCACATTTATGACTGCACAATTCCCAAAGAGCTTCCAATATTACTCAAAGAAAGCATCAATAATACCAGGACCATCGCTGTATGTGCAGCCACTCTACTGAGTTTCTTTACAAACAGCAGTCTGCCTTTCATCACTCAGGGCTCGACGAGATCATTGCTCATCCAGAAACCTAGAGGGACCTAGACTTTATCAAGGCCTCCTTGTATCTTTCGGTTTCAAACTGCTGAAGCTCTGCTTTTACGGCAGTGATATCTTCTACATAGACAGCTGGACTAATTATCTCTAACTCATGCAGCTCAACCAGAGTGCGGCAGAACTCTAGAAGGTGCTGTCTCTTCAAAAACGCGATTCTCGCAGAGGCGGCAATAGCCAAGTTTTTTGTTTCTTTTTTAAATATGTCCCATTTTTGCAAAACTGAGAGATCAACGCGTGACCATGTGTCTTTCCAGCAAGTAGATACAGGACGTTTGAAGATTTCACCTGAGAGCTGAGAGCTATTTATCTTCCACAGCTCCCATCGAGGATGAAGTATGCGCCGACTGTACCTCCCAATTTGAAGAGACACCATGCACTGATCACTGAAGAATATGGGCCGCATCCAGTAACCAAAAACGCTGGCTAACATGTATGCTGAGACGTAAATCTTGTGAAGCCGAGCACTAGAGGAGCACTAAAAATTGGTGAAATGAATATTATGCCTCTTATCTTGCCCAACACCCACCAGGTTGTATTCGCATGCCCAATAAGTAAGTAAAGCAGCTCTAGGGTCTACATGCTTACTTAACAATGCTCTGTCTTCAACCCTAGACACAAAATTTAAATCACCCAACAGCATACTTTTACGCTCCGTGCACAAATGGTCGCCTAGTGACTGGAAAAATAACCTTATATCACGCTGCGTTACAGGGGCATAAACACAAATAGTTCGCCACCGTACACCTGAAATTCCGAGGTCGAAGCAGATAAATCGCCCGTCATCATCAGTGCGATATAGCACGGCAGTATTCCCCAGTGTGTTGGCCAGGATTAGCATGCACCCTTCTAATAGTCTTCTAGAGTGACTAACGATAACATTGAATTCTGACAAAAAAGGCTCGAGAGCAGCTTCAGTCTCCTCATCAGAGGACAGCTTTGTTTGCTGGATGGCTGCCACACTCACCCTCCATTTCTTTAACAGATGCCATAACAGTCGTTGCCTTCGACGGTTACCCAAACCTCTAATGTTAAGGGTAACGACCTGAAATGCTGTGACAACCGCCACTTTTGTGCTTGTTTATTGAAGGCCATCCCCTGTACTGGGGCAGCCGCCCTGCATATGGGCGGCCTGTAGGGCAGACATCGCTCTGCGTTTTGAGGTGGCCATTCCCAAAGCCACCACACCAGGTGCCTTCTGCTCATCGCCACCGACAAACACCTCATCATCTGTAGGACGCTTCAAAGGTACGCTGTTGTCCATCGCCTCATCGAGAAAGCTAAGGCTTCGGCCCATGAAGCCGAGTGGACCACGTCGCTCGCAACGACGCTGACAGCCGACGGGACAGCGAACACATTAGAGGCTGACACTTCAAGCGACACACTGCTCCACTCCGGCGACGAAGGGGCATTGCCGGCGAAGAACGCATGTCGCACATCCAGTGGCTGTAGCGCCTCCACTGACTCTACAGAAGAAGTTTCTAGCTGTCGTGATCGCTGGGTGACAGATGGCTCCTGAGCAGCAAGCGCAGTACTAAATGTAGCAGGCCCAGGCAGACCCGGATCCGGGGCCTTTGGGTCCGTAGACGGGGATTCCTGTTTGTCCGTACTTGCAGGCGGTTCCTTGCTGTTATTTGGTTCAGAAGTCTTTCGTCCATCTTCTGTTGGGAGCTGATGACTCAGTTGACGCGACGCTTCCACATCACCCGACACATCCATAATGTGCTCTGACACCACATCATCCTCATGTCCCCAGTTGCCTTGGTGTAACCAGTCAGCATAATTCATGACGCAGTTGTCTACTCTGTGCCCAAAGCGTCGACATTTGGGTGCATCGAGGCGTACGACACTGACGCTGTACATGGCCCACACGGTTACAACGAAGAAACAGCGGAGGCCTGCCCGGGATCACAACTAAAGCTTGCACCCCAAAAACGTTGAGCGTCTGAGGAATTGTAGTTGCTGACACTCCGTCCTTAAGAGCGAGATTTCGCGGTTCGCTGTTTCCATGCGCTTCATTCCGGGGCAACGCCACTTCACACGCTCGATAGTTTGTGCAGTTCCAAAAGGCTCCAAAGCTTCCACAAACCTCCGGTGCTCCATATAGCGCGCGAACCATAGAAGCTTAAGCTTCACGTTTTTGGTGTCCGGGTCAAGCACCATACATTATAGACCTATGACGTGGAACCCTCCTTTGTCAATAAGCTCGTAAACACTCCTCATGTTAAACTCCAACCCATTTTCGCGCTGTGCATTGCACGTCACAATCATCATGAACTTCCATCTGCGGTGCGAAGACACAGGCAAATAATTATCTGTCTTGATCTTTGCCACTATCTTTGATGCAATTCTGCTTTTATAGGTTTGTACAATTTAAGCAAAAATTACGTGTTATTTTCTAGTTTTATGCGATCAATATTGTACTTTCAGGTACAATGGCGAGTTCTGAGAAGAGGGCTGAAAGTTCATTAGTGCAGAGTACAGAATCAACATATTGTTGCTTCTCACTTTTTGTGAGGTTTTTCAAAATCAGTTTCTTTGGGATTAAACTTTTTCTTCAAGAAACCATAACTGCTTACTTGTGTAGCTTTTCCAGGTAAATAGGTGCCAGTGTTGATGGATCTGATGCTTTCGGCTTCTATTTTTGGCGAAATAACATTATCAGCAAAACGTCGCGTATGAGAAACTGAACACGAAGTTGAACTTATCTACACTATTTTTAAACTGAAAAGTATCCCCGAGCGGAAAAAGAATCAGCGAGAGGGAAAACAGGCTTACTCGGTCATTGCAGTTTCTAACATGTTGCATGTTTCGGTTTGTAAGATCTTGGGCTGTGTGTTTAGTAGAAGCGTATTTGTCGTCATTTACAATTTTCTTCTGAAGTGGGAATGTTTTGTGAGGCTGTTGAAGACCGGGCGAGCGCCTTGACGCAACGTAAAGCGAGGGCAACAAGACGATGATGGGTCTTCGCAGTAGAAAGAAAGCGAGTGGCGGGCAGGGGCGGCAAGCAAAGCACCAGGAGAGAGGAAGCAACTCAAGCATATTGACTAAGAAAAGTGGCCAATACTGTATACTCTTCAAGCCCTGAAAACAGACAGGGATGCAAAGTGCGCGCCTAGCTCCTAACAGAGACGCATGCGGCGGCGAGGTTACGTTCCGCAGCCAAAGTACCTAATTACTGCGTGCAGCTAGCTACCATCTATAGGCCATCCTAGAATTATCTAAGCCTTTCGCGCAATCCATTTCATTGCTATACATACTCACGTCAACGAGGTAGACTAGTATTTTCTTTCGGAATACACACTCAGCTGTCAGCTACTAAATGCCACACAATAGCATTTTCCTAGTAACTGCTTCATAACTTTAGCACGAAGTGCAATCAAAATTGTCGCTGGAGCGCATTCGCTGAAAATGCGCTTCTCAAATTGAAAAAAGGCCGGAGTCGCACACATAATCACACTACAAACTTCATAAAAGCAAAACACCCACACACTGCCGCAGTACTATTATACAAAAAATTTTCCCTCCGTTCTGCAGACGTGTTTTGAAAAGAAGGCTGGTGGCCTATGGCTGAGTGTTTTCTAACTATGCCGTGATATCTGTCTCGAAGTCTTTTTATTAAATGTGAGAATGCACGGGGTTTGAAAAAGATGATGGCTCGTGGAAATTAAAGAAACTTAATGTGATGATAAACGTGAAAAGAGTTGCCTGACATCGCCAATATTATCATCAGCGGAACTGGATCAGCAGCAGGATTAAACCATTTCCCACGTCCTTGATAATAACCATGTTCTGTTTAAGGTGCGCAAAATTCAGAGATGTCGTGGCGGTCGAGCGCCTGCCTTGCACGCAAGAGCACCTCGGTTCGAATCACTGTGCTGCGGAACTGTCAACCTGACAAACACAAAACTATTCGGCTTGTTGGAATGGCATAACCACACCGGTGATGCGGCTTGATCTAGGTCACCAGAACTGTGAAAGCACACGCTCAACAAAACAAGGTTTGCCAACCTCTGATATAGTTGGCCACAACCTCCTACATGAGTAAACCAATTAACTCGACCGCCAGTCCGCAGCAGCTGCGAAAATACAAGGAGGTCTCCGACTGAACTAAACGACGGTCTGACAAACATTTCGTGAAGGATTCATTTCGGCACAGTTTTTTTTTCTTTTTTAGCGAACCAGCGTTGTCGCGGTTGACTGCGTAAGTTATCACGAAAATTCATTGTGACGTCATCACGGACCCACAGACTAGAAGTCATGCCATTGGAGCGAATGTGACGTCCACCAAATCATTCGTGAAACCGGTAGTACCGCTTTCTGACTGGAAGTGGCGTCAGCTAAACCAGAAGTGAAAGCCGAAAGGGACGTGCTTCCTTGGTTTAATTGTACTTTATGTCTGCACGTATGTCGAGTTATCTTTTCTAAAGGCCTCCATCCTACTCCTTTTAACCTAAACGCCTTTACCGGAAACATCTTTGAGACATTAGTACTAGTCATTAACTAATACTGACGAGTGAACATATATAGTTAAAGAAGTAGCCCTCGTTGACACAAAAATCCATTCGCATTCACAGCATGTAAGTAGTCTAAAAGGTTCTCTGTAATTTTTATTCGCCGCAGCACGAATCAGCTCATGCGGGAAATATGAGAAATGTGTGCCAATAAAATTTTATTTTTTCAGTGGATGACTAAGATATCAGGGGAGATTCGGCGGCAGTACTTCACTTAATAGAAGGAGCAAGATTTTGCTTACCACGTGCAGGGTCAGCAGTTTCTTTGCGGTGGTGGTTCATTTGTTATGCAGGTTTGGGTGTCTGGGTTGCATAACATTTCATGCACGGAAGAAAGTCCGATGGTTGGAAGCGTTTCTCAAAGGAAATAAGACGTAATGCGCCGTTTGTTTCTTTTTATGCCCTTTCACCTCTTGAGAACGGGTTTTTTACCGTTTTCTTTTGTTTTGAAAACTCGACAACTGGCCCCGGAGCTGAGCTTTTCTTTTAACTCAACCACTGGTGTCCAAGAAATTTAGGTACGAAGATGAACATTGTGTCGAAACAGGAGAATGAAGGGGTGACACAAACCGGGTACTGCTTGTGTCGTTGCCTTGGAGTATCAAGTTTGAGTACCGACACGCTCCAGGCTGGGTCGAAATATTCCCACGTATTAGGAGGTCAAACTTCAATCAGCTCTTTTGCACGCGTAGGCAGAAGAGGCCCATGCAAAAATCAAACAAACTGAGGAGATTGTTAGTATATTTAACAGCACTTGTGTTCTTGCCCTTGCCACTTCGCAGTAGATTCCTTAAAAGAAGAGGTACAAAGATACACGTAATAGTAAATCTGCTCATTCTACACCACCTTGAAATGAACAAAATATAATTTTTTTCTTTAGTACGCCGATCACGGACAAATGAAGAAGATGCTGTGCCGATTAGACAATGAATCTCATTTGTTCATCTTTGCAGAATCGGTACGCCTTATACCCGTTAGGCTGTGTTTGTGGAGGCTCGTACTACAAAGACAACACAACATGCCGAGTATGTATTTCATTATTTTCTAGAAAGGTTGCAGTGCGCCGACCAAGAAAAAACATTACTTTTATACTGTTTTTTTACTTCTTGAAAATATTTGGCGAGAATTTGACTTGTGAGGAATTTCAGGATATAGGTTCCGCGGTCACTCAGTGGTTCTGATGCTGGTCTGCTGGCCGAAAACTCGCGCGGACGATCACGGCCGTGGCGTTCGCATATCGTTCGAGGTAAAATGCCATGTACCCGTGAGCTGTGCGATGTGAGTGCACGTTAAAGAACACCAGGTGGTCGGAATTATCCGAAGCTCTCCACTGTGGCGTGCCTCAATCTTCGTTCCGAGGCGTTAAGTCCATAAACCAAGAGAAAGAGATTTTCAGGCCAACATGAAAACAAGATTGGCCGCGGGCATCCCCAATTCATGATATTCGTTCCGCTTTGAAAGGAAGCCAACGTGGTTTCGTTAGTTAGAGGAAGTAGTTCCTTACAGAACCTATTCGTGCGGTAGTGAAGTGTTTATCTTGTTGTGTAAGAACCAATTCCTCATTATTGTAATTTAACTGGATAACAATTAACACTATGTCGGTAGGATTCCGCGAATGTAAATTATTAAGTAACCACGCGTTCGACCTTAAGTGATGGATGCATCTGAAAGTAATAGAACTGAAGCTGGAACGATTGTACAGTGGATCAGTCGGGCGAGCGTGCGACCACCTATTATGCAACAAACAAAGCAACCCTAAGGCTTTCTTCTTCTAGTGGTTGCTCTTAGTAAAATTTAATTCCCTGGTTGTTTTCACGAATACTAATGTCTGCCTTGCAGCAAAAAATAAGTATCAGTGGTTGAGAAAAAATAATTTAAAAATTTTTCCGCCACAGGCTTCAAAACTGTTACGTCCACATTGAGAAGGTCTTGTTTCTGTGGTATTCGAGTGAAAAGCTCTGCAGCCTGTCCTGTGCTCTCCAAGCTGAAAATTCAATATCCAGACACAAATTTTAATTGTGAAGTCGGTCGGCGGTAGCGATACCAATAGTTCGCTTTATGGGTTATAGTAGCTTAATAAATGCACGTTTAGGTAGTCTCTTTACCGTTAAAACGGTGTAGACAATATATAACGGCAACGTTTAATTTTTCCTCGGCATTACTTTACACTGGCGTTGACTAATTACGTTTATGAGTTGTGTGTACATTAGGGACATGTTCGTACGATGTAAAAGAATTCTTGACCCTCCGGAATTACCAACTATGGTCGTTTTTGCTGAAGGGAGCTGTGAATCTCAGGGAACAGATTAAAAATGCGACTATGTTAGCCTTCAGTCAGAAACGTTTAATAGGAAACAGCTCCTTAAGCTATACAGTGCTCATAGCCTACATTCTGGCTTGAAATTTTAAGACTATAACCCCTGGAATCAATTCTGTTGTCCATTCTATCTGCCTTACAAGCATTCCGTACATTTGTCATCGTCCCTCGCACTGAATTGGCTGTCTCATGACTTGTGGCCACCCGAAACGCCAAGTGCTGCCAGAGGGACCTTTTATGAGTAAAATTACAGTTCTTTTATTGCGCGTGGATACCGGGTTCTGCACCATTGTAATTTTTTTAATTCGCGGGAGTTCATCAAAACCTTGTGTGAAGAGAAACGGTTAGCACGCAATGTTGGATGATTTCAAGCTGTTTGTATTTCAATCCATATCGTCTTTTTGACTCATATTCACACTTCGGTGTGGAAGTCGCAGTTCATAAGTTAGCCTACTGGACTTAGTAGTGTTTCTTTTTGCTTATTCATACTGTCAGCCCATTAGGTTCTCTATAGGAGTGGCAAAGAATACAAAAAGGAAAAGATACAAAGTCTCCCTTCTAGTCGAACGAGAAACGGCAATGCAGTACAGTGGGAGTATCTATAAAAACAGACATACAGTAAAGTACGGGAAAATGCATTCTTATTATGCGCATCAGAAACAAAAATACATGCTAAGATGCTTTCATGTTAGAGAACATAAAAGCCTCTAAACCAGTAAACGCACTGAGAGAAGATATTGCAACAGTACCTGATAGTTCATTTCATTCTTTATTCGCCCTTGGGAAAAAAGCTTATATTTGAAGGTATCATTACATGTAACTGGAGGCTGTATGTATAAACTTTGTCTTTGTCTGGAGCGTTGATCTGGTGAAATTACACAGTATTCCGGTAAGTTAATTCTAAACTATTTGAAATTAGAAAGAAAATTTAAATCTGTCAAACTTGGTCCTTAGTTCTAAAGCGGGAAGGTTAGCTCGAATGCATAGTTGGGTCGGAGAGTGCACGCGCTAGTATTTATTAAATAACAATCTAAACGCCGCTAGTTGAATCCTGCACAATTTATGACGAGTCCAAAATAACGGAGAAAAGGCCAAGAGTCTTCCACTAGCACTCATTTGTTGCTACAGTAGAACCTGGTTATAACAATACATTGGATAAAAAGAAGGAAGATTAGCCAACACAGGCAATAACGAAACTGCGGTCATACGAAATTATCGTCGGGCCCCTTCAATTTTGTTTTAACGACGTCCAAATAATATGGTAGGGCACTCCACCTATTTGAATCCTGCCTTACTTTTCGCTCGGACACCTTATATTATCACATACCTCGTTCCCGACATTTCCACATCACCAGCCAGTTAATACGAATATAATTCTCAAAATGCTTGCCTACAAATAACTTGTTGGTTAACTGAAGTTACAGCTAAGAAGCCAAGCGCTTCTACTCTTGATTTCCATGAGTAATTTTGTGTGGTACTTTTCTACTCTGGTATTTTAGTATGCCTGGGAGGCTTCTCACGATGACACAGAACAGTTTCATGGACAATGCTTCAAAGGACTTTGTGTTCCATCTGCATGCAATCCTCAACATAAAGTGAGTAAAAATGCAAGAGCTTTTCTTAATAACATACTTCTGCGTATATGTGACTCATTCTGGGAAAGTCTGCGGCCAGTGCTAATTTGTACCATATAGCGGCAACTATCCTTGTTAAGCTTTTTGCGGCTAGAAGTTTATTTCGATGATGTAATTCACAGCAACATTATGTGTATATAGGTTCTCTGTTCTCACAACATTGCCCGCCGCGCATCGCCAGATGGTTCTGCATAGGTAACCTTGCGACCTTTAAGAAGTGTCAGTAGGATAACGATTCTTTCCTCTGAGACAGGCTTTCGATTTTAGAGCGCTAGCTCTACTCAGCGTAAAAGTCGCTCACCATTCCGTGCCTGATTTG
The DNA here is from genome assembly GCF_052857255.1 of Amblyomma americanum. Taxonomy (NCBI): domain Eukaryota; kingdom Metazoa; phylum Arthropoda; class Arachnida; order Ixodida; family Ixodidae; genus Amblyomma; species Amblyomma americanum. Next base: position 87,236,168 of record NC_135500.1, on the reverse strand, counting down.
ACCTTGGTTTATCCTTGAGGCTACAGCATAGCAACAGATGATCTCTGACAGACTCACAATGACCTTCGGCATATTTGGACTAAAATCGATCTCCAAACGTAACTGACCGCGTCCGCACGAAGGGGACATCCAAATTTTGCTCGAGTCATTTGGAAAAGTTTGGCTCCGCTTACTCCCGAAGTTTGACCTTGGCCGATTTGAGCCAAAATCTATTTCCAATTATAACTGAGGGTAGCCCTCCACTACGGCATCTCTTTCTTCCTCCCTTCTCTCAGTCCCTCATTTATCCATTCCCTTACAGCGCGGTTCAGGTATCTGTCGATATGTGAGACAGATACTGCGCCATTTCCTTCCCCAAATGGCCAATTCAATTCAAACATAATTGAGCATGCCCGACACGGTGGGGACCTAAAATTTTGGCCTGGGTGATCTCCGACACTTTGACCCGGGCACCTCTGAAATTTGACCTTGGCCAATTTGGACAAAAAGGAATATCTAATCATAATTGGCCGTTCTCGACACAATGGCGACTTCGAAATTCGGTCCAGGCCACTGCCGAAATTGACAAAACATCATGGTACCAGCTTGATGCAGTGCAGTGGCTTGATGCCTGATGCAGTGCAGCTTGAGGAGTACAGTGGCGTGGAAGGCGACAAAAATAGACGACGGAAAAGGTGATACAGGTGCCTTAAAATTCTCTTGTGCTTTACAAGGGAGCAGTTGCGCCCCTCATCAGGCACACCATCAATACAGTCTTGGAACGCATACCTGTTGTGTTTTCGCGGTTTTGTTTACCTTTTGCTGCTACTTGCTTCAGTTACGATTACATTTGGTTTGCACTGTGGTGCCCTGAATATTTTCACATGGCGGTGGAGGAAGTGTTGTCTTTGCAGTAAAAGTTTTCCTACGGTATATCTAAACTTTTGATTATGTTTCAGGGAAGCTTACAGCATAGCTTCGGACGTGGTGTTGTTGCTAACAATCTAAACATTCTTCTGGAGCCAGTGCTCGGTCTTTGGCTTGGTTATGTGGCTAGCCTAAAGGTTTAAAAGAAAAGAAGACGCCACAGACTTTCTGTTATCGAAATACAAGGCCGCTGCAAAGCAAGTAAACATTGGAAAAATAGGAACATGGGGACGCTTATATCACTTTAAGAGTGGGACGCAGCAGTTTCGATCCAGGCCTCGATGGGCGAATTTCGATGGAAGCGAGATTCTAGAGGCCCATGCAATGTCAGTGCACGTTAAAGCACCCCAGGTGGACGAAAGTTCCGGCCGGTTGGCTGTAACGCGCGGTATCCCGACAAGCTGTGCCTCTGATATTGCCGACTTTCTCCTCTATGACGTCGTCCTGTTTCATGGCGCTCCTCGTCAACGGCTTTCGGATCGAGGTCCTGCTTTCTTTCTTAGGTGGCGCATGACATCCTGCGCTCGCGGTCCTCCCGTCACTATTTCACGGCGGCCTTCCATTCCGAACCAAACGGCCTTACTGAGCGTCTTACCTGCTCCGGAGATGCTGTCTATGTATATCTCAGACCATCATCGTGACTGGGACTTCAGTTTGCCTGTCGTGATGTTCGCCTGCAATTCCTCACGCCACCGTGCCACCGGGTACTCCCCTTTATTCCTACTCTGTGGCCGTGACCCGTTGCTACCCATTGACAGTTTTCTGCCTGATGACCCTTCGACCAGCAGTTACTCTTCTGTCGCCATTGCCCGTACTTACACCACACTCCAAATCGCTCGGGATTGTCTCGAGGCTTCTCAGACCGCCCGAAAACGTGGTTACGACCTTCATCACCATGACCTATTCCACTATGCCAATTGGCCACGTTAACCTGCATTACTGTTGTCATGTACGTATGATGAATCCGACTATTCTTTACCATTTAAGATAATACATCTGTTTGCATAATACGGTGAGTTGTAGAGGGCACTGATTTCCTTTTGGTTGTGTTCGATGTATCAAAACGTGTTCCAACTTTTCAGCATAAAATTGGAATTTGACCTTATAAACGTGGTCTTCTCTGGTGGCTCTGCCTTCCTGGCGGGTAATTTCATAGCCCCTAGAGATCACAGTTAGCACCATATGGCAATGTCGCCGGCCTAGATTGTGTGATATGTATATGTGCCAACATACACAAAGCAAATGCAGTTTCCTCAAAGGTAGGACAGCCGGCTTCTCGGAAGCGCCGTCACGCTCCTTTCCAGTGAATATTATTCGTTGTACACCTCACAGATAGATTATATTACTCATCGTCTTTAATCTATGTTTGATAGCTCATTTTCTATAGGTGAGCGCTCTAAGCACTGAGCAAGCGCGGCGGGTCTCTGGTAGATAGAAGCAAGAAAACTACATTAAGAAATGCGCATACCATGCCATAGGATGGCTCAGAGAGAGCGCTGCACACGGGTATCAACCGGGTGGCTACACTAATGGCTGTGTTGCAGGCCTTGCCCGCTTGATGTCTTAGAGAAGAGAAGCGATCGATCTTGACCTATCCGGATGCTTTTGCGGCTAGAGGAGCAGCCGCAGCCAGCCGCTCATCTGAAACGAAGATAACGTGCAAAAGAGGCGATGCTGTTTTATGTTTGGCGTGTTGCAGAGTTCCGCCTCTTATACATTTCGTGTTCCGCATTGCGGTCGATGTTCCTCGCTGCTTTTGCTCCTGGATGCGCTGCACTCATCTTGGGTTTTAATGATCCATGCCGCTATTTGAACGCGTTCTGGTGCTGTTGCCGTTCTGCTGCTGCAGTCGCCGACATCGGCGAACATCTTCTGACTCAGCTTGCTCGATTGTATGGCGGTGCCTGCAAGATTACTGTTGCCGATCACCTAAAATTGAAGGGCAAAAAGGTAAACAACAGTGAAGAATTAGTCGCTATCACCTCCTATTATACCAATCACAAAACTGGGTACAGGATATAGCGAAGATGGCTGCAGATGTCAGGCACCATAGCACGAAGCCGCTCTATTTTCCGTGGCGCTGTAGAGAATGCCACATATGGTGCTGGAATGAATTAATGATTTCACTTTTGTTGAGGCAGTGGAAGACCTGTAGCCATAGGTTTGATAGAGGAAGAAGAGGATTCGCTAGATAAAGTAATAGTGCCATATTACTTTGTGCCATATTATTTGTGCCATATTACTTGAGGAGAAGAAGAAGAAGAAGAAGAAGAAAGTAATAGTTGAATTCTAGGTCAAACGGCTGCAAGCCGGAAAGAAGGCATGAGTAACCCATTATGTGGGGCGAGAAGCCCCTTCGCATACTGCGCGTATAAGGCCCATTTGTCTACCATAGGTGCTAGAACGAAAATCTTTCATCTATTTACCCATCAAGCGGATAATGGTATAAATTTGTTGTGAAGGACACCATCAATATCGGCCGAAAATGGTGGTTTAAATCATTCTCTGCTTAAAAATTCCCGCGCTGTACTCTTTGTATCTCTGTTTTAACCAATGCTTTATAGTAAAAATAAACTGATGCCTTTTTTTTTGTCGCTATTTCTTCAGTCCTCGCCTGTTGGCGCATTGCATACTGTTATGGCCGATTTTATTTAGGTCCCTTTCTCGCGCTCTCTTTATATATAATATGGTGGCTTTAGCTGCCTCCTTACGCAATTACTCTCGTAATAATATCCGTTGAAGTGCGTTATTGGTGTCTAGCCTAAATTAAGGAATTCGATGTCCCACAGGAGGGGCCTGGCAGCACTAGACATTTATCGCTGGAGCCGGGCTGTAAAGATAGTAGGCTAAGAGCAAGAAGAAATCTCTCCCCCACCACTGTTGTGTCGCCGGTACCTTGGCTGTACTTGTAGTACAGTGAGGCTCTTATATGAATACGAAAAAGAGCCTGTACTGTCAAAGTTATGAGTTCGAGGATAGCAATTTGAGAGCAGACAGCGTTTGAGGGCCCTCACAAGCGGAAGCCGCGAATGCACCTTCACCGATACTTCTGCACAAGAATACGAAGTAATCTTGGAATTCATGCATTTTTGTCCGCTAGGTGGCCGCATACAATGAGTAGTTGAAAGATTACACCACTGTTCTATGCAGTCATGAGCGGCGCACGAACGCAGGAGCGGCGACCTTCTTTTGCACCCTCAACTGATGCTATTGGGACGAGACCTAAGTGATCCAGAAAATAATTTCAAAATGAAAATTTACTAAAGTGACAGCATTAAAAGAATGAAGAATGCTTATCAGCATCGGGCATCAGACAATTATAGAACACATAGTATAGATATACGACATAAGCCACTGTAGTCACAACTTGTAAGCTCTGAAACAAAAAATTGAAACTAAGCGTGCTCTTGTGCAGGTGAATACTAACGAAGATTTGATGCTGTTTCAAACGCTGCGCTAAAAATACCTGAAGGCGAAGTATACAAGTAGGAAAATGCAAGACACACAACGAGTATACGACCACTAATGCTTTTGTGACGTTGAAAGCAAATAAATCTGTCACAAGTAGCTAAACATGTTTGTACACATTGCGCACAATATTTCTGCAGCCCAATTTTGCCTCCAGACAAAAGGTCACTCTCTTGTCACCAACGTACATGAAGTTATCCGCACAGATTCCTTAAGAGGTGTGCGTTCCAGAGCACTGATATGATGTCTGATGCCTGTCACGTAGCATGTATTCCACAATTCTTGGAGTGCGTTCGTCGACAAAAAATGGAACACTTTTCAGATAATGATGCAAATTGCCTAACTATATTGCTTTCAGATTCGCTCAAAAGTCATATTCAGGCAGTTGCTTTAAATTCCTTAGTTCACACGTCGACCAATCAACTAACCTTTTACTTACTATACACAGTGCACACTACTCTTTTACTTAGTTTAATGAGTAACCGAGAATATGCCTCCATCTGCGTCTTTCTATAGTGCTTTTAATGGCAACGTCTAGTTACTGAGAATATTGCAGGTAACCCACTTTGTTTTGCCACCGCTATTTCTCCTAAACATTTCGTTTGGAATGTCTGTACAGATAACAAAGAAAGGTCTGCCCATTGGGTGTGAAGTCAAGTGCCAGTCTGGGAATCCAGTGGATGTACTATATTACCCATCTGGTCGGCCCTGCGTGGTAAGCCATGTTAATATAGCGTTTATTTTTCACATATATTTAGCTGTTCTGCAAAGAATATTTTAGAAAATATTCATCCGCTGGATTTATAGGTACCCACAAGGGTTTTCGTAACACGGAGAGAAAAAAAACAGTTTTAAAAGCATAGAAACTTAATCTGAGCATGCAATGAAAAACTCAGAGGTGTCTGTTGAGCACGTCTGACAAATGAGGACATCAGTGTAGATTGTTCTTTGCCAACTTCACCACCGATTTATGTAAATGAACACTTGACACCAGACAACAAAAGGCTTCTGGGCGCTGCGATTGCGAGAAAGAAGGAGGTCTCGTGGAAACATGTGTGGACGAGGAACGGCACTATTCTAGCCCGCCAAACTGACGATTCTTCGGTGGTTCACATTTACACACAAGCAGACTTATCGAAGATGAATTAGGGACGCCGTAAAACAGCACACGTGAAAATGGCTCTTCTAACATTGCCAATGGAGGAATCGCCACTTTTCACACCTTCACAGCTCAAGGCATATTTTTCGCAAAACAAAGACAAATGCTGCCAAATCATGCATTTGAATATGCAATCGGCCGTAAACAAAGCTGACATACTAACATACTTTTTATGCAGCTTAACCTGTCCCTTTGATGTCATTCTATTAACGGAAACATGGTATCGCTCAGACGTTGACGTCATCCATCTTCCCGGGTACAGATCATTTTTTCTTAATCGTACTACGAAGCGGGGCGGAGGCGTAGCAATGTTGATCAAAGAAAACTATTCCTGTGACATTTTATCTGATCACTGCTTAAGTGACGACGACATAGAAATGCTGGCAGTTAGGTGTGGCGGTCAAGCTTTTTGCGTTGTTTATCGTCCCCCACATGGCAATATAGCCAATTTTTTTGGCAGCTTCGAACACGAGTTATCTTTTCTTTCTGAAAACTTCTTGGCGTGCATCGGGGGCGATTTCAACATAGATACGAGCACAAGCAGTTCAGTGCAAGAGCGCATGTTAGTCACCATACAAACAGCTGGCTTCCAAAACAAAATCCGCGGACCTACACGTGTTACCTCACATTCTTCTTCTTCTTTGGATTTACTAATCACCAATCGCGAGGATGCGTCATTTGTCGGTCGTATTGCGATAGACACTAGCGACCATCTTCCTATCTTCGTCCGTCATCGAAAAGAACCTTTCGCCAAGACAGCCTTGAAAGTCCGTCGACAGCTACTTTCCCAAAACCGCCTTGACCATTTCAGGAACAGTATTTCACTTCTGAACTGGAATCCTGTTTTCCAGCACACAACACCCGATGAATCATACAGTGAGCTCCTTCGGCTCTTTCTCCCAATTTATGATGAGTGTTTCCCTATCGTTGAGATAAAACCTTCAAAAAAAACACGAAAGCCATGGATGACTGCTCGCCTGGTACGACTGGTAAAAAAGAAACATAAGCTCTTCGCGACTTTCATAAAAAGTAGAGCCCCCGCAGTGTTAGCCACTTATAAGTCGCTAAGGAACCGCTTAAATAGCGAAATTAAATCATCCAGGACTGCCTAATATAATAATTTGTTTAATGCGCATCTCTCCGGCCGCCCGAAAGAAAAGTGGAGACGCCTAAATGTTCTGCTAAATCGAAATAACCAACATCAGGACCTCGCGAGCCTAGTTATGCATGGCAAGGAAATAGCTGGGCCGTCCCTTGCAAATGCCTTTAACCAATATTTCACTGAAGTTGGAAGCAGTCAGTACAATCCAGGTATGTCTCGATTTTTGGGCGACAGGCTAAACGAATTGATGTTTCTTGAACCAACCGACGAAGCTGAGGTTTACTCAGTGTGCAAAAGTTTAAAGAACACGACAAGTCTTGACCCAAGTAATATTCAAAGTTTACCTGTAAAACACGTACTACCTTTGATCGTGCCATGCCTCACACATATTAGCAATACCGCGCTTCGCACAAGACGTTTTCCCGCTGCCATGCAGGTGGCCAAAGTTGTGGTTATTTATAAAAAAGGTGAGAAAAACGCTCTAGGAAATTACAGGCCAATATCTGTACTACATTTTTTCTCCAAGGGGCTAGAGCGAATAATGCATCGACGATGCTACAATTTCCTACAGAAGCACTGTGTAATAGCCAACTGTCAGTATGGATTCACCAAGCATAGATCAACTGAGCATGCTCTGCTTGATCAAAAAGAATACATATTAAATAACTTCGAAGCTCAACACCTCACCTTAGGCGTCTTTGTAGACTTTAGCAAAGCATTCGATACACTGAATCACGAAACTCTGTTTAAAAAACTCGACCACTACGGTATACGTGGCCACGCCCTCTGTCTCATTCAATCGTATTTCAGTGCTCGTCGCCAGTATGTCGCTTTAAATCACTGCTCTTCGGACTTGTTAGCAATCACAAACGGCGTGCCCCAGGGCAGCCTTCTGGGGCCACTCCTATTCAACATATATATTAATGACATATGCAACATCAGTAATTTAGTTAAATAGATCATATATGCTGACGACACCAGTCTATTTTTGTCCTCACCTGACATTAAAGAACTAACTAGCAGCGCAAATACAGTTTTGTCATCATTATCTGAGTGCTCATCTTTGAACTCATTAAAAATAAACAAACTAAAAACTAAAGCTTTATTGTTCCATCCGAAGGGGCAGCATATAGGCAGTGTGCCACCACTCTATTTCGACAACGCCCCCATTGAGTACGTGGAAACCTTCACATTACTCGGAGTGGTATTTACTGCTACTATGTCGTGGGACGCCCACGTAAGCAAAGTGTGCCTATCCCTTTCCAGATATATTGGGATAATTTCGCGGAATAAACATATTCTACCCGCCAAAACCAAGCTTAATCTGTACTATGCGTTCTTTTATTCTTATGTATCGTATTGCTTCCTTGCATGGGGACAAACCACAGCATCTAACATCTAGAAGCTTCTAGGACTGCAAAAAAGAATACTTCGCGTAATTGCTAATGTACCGTATGATGATCCGACACGTCCTATCTACCAGCAATACAGAATGATACCCGTAACAAGAATGTTCGATTACAGGTTTTCATCGTTCTATAAAAAAATAATATCCGAAGACGACGCATTTTTTTCCGGCATTGTGACACACCACATCAGACACCGTATGTGACACGACAGCGTATGATCTATTCATTACCACGATGCAGAACAAACTATGGCTTTTCCACACTAAAATACATTCTTCCGAAATACTTGAACACGCCATTTTATGACACGTTACACAGCATGTCTGTCTCGGCTATTCGAAATGTGTTTTCAAGCTAGGTGCCACAGTATGTGTACCCATGTATAGAACTCTATTGCATTGAACTGTAAATTTTGTGTAAAACCTTTATTCTGTTGTGCGGAAATACTACTTGTCCATGCTAATAAAAAAAAGCTTCCTTTCATGCATGTATTTGAAAAAAAAAAAGTTTCTTTTTATGCACGTATTAAAAAAAATATATTTCCCTTTGAGCATGTATTTTACACGCCTTGTCTTTGCATGTACCTTTGCGTTGTTACAAGTGTATGTAACCATCACAGTCGCTACCAAACTGCCTCTTTGTAGGGGTGGCGAGGCTTGTCAAGCGGTCGTAATGACTGCTTTTTTCTTGCCACCCTCAGTTTTGTAAAAGAAGCTGAAATAAAGTGATTGATTGAATTGCTAAATGCACTCTTCATTACAGAGAAGAACCTATAGGCAGAGAGGAAATTCAGTTTTTTCTTGAATTCATTGTTCTGTAAACATTTTTCCCCAGCTGCATGTCACTCAAGCAAATCATTACTCGAAGGTGTAAGCATAAAGTGCAGCATTTTCGAATTTCCACGATCGCTGCAGACATCCAGGAAAACTTCATTACTCTGAAACACATTTTGAATGATATGTCGAGCAGGAATTGAACTTTTTCGAGATAATCGAGATAGCTTTCTGTTTTGTAGGCTCGCACAGTGCTATGCTATGACTCCTGTCTTTGAGTTCACACAATGATCATATATTCACTGTAGGTTCTTGCTCTGAGAGCGGTTTAAGAACAAATATTACACAATTGCTAGCATGGTACTTATTGAGATGGCATTCGTTCATCCTCCGCCTATCCTACAAATTCGCATACATTAAGACCATTCCTTCGTTTTTGTGAAAATTTATTTTCTTTTCTGCCCTTTGGGTACTGTGCTGTAAGATTTGTATTATTTATTATGATAGGAGCACCTCTCTTTCTGTTTCTTTCCTAGACTCTCTCTTATCCATTTGTTTTTGTGGAGGACAAAGTCCCACGCAGAACAGTGTTTGGTGTTGAAAGAAGCTTGGAGGACGCGTAATTGGCAATAGCTTTGACAGTGCGGTTGGAAAACAACCTAGCTATGAGCCGCCAATTAGGCCGCGCATACCTTACAAGTGGAGAGGTTGATATCCCTCTCTCCACTTTGCCACCTGCCACCTGTGCCCGGTGAAAGGTCTCAACTTGCTCTTCCATGTACCAGCCTTGATAGGTGGCAGGTTACTTCCTATGGTAGGGACCTGCAGATCTTTCCCTGTTTGAGAGCAGACGAGGAATTTACTCTCCAATTTGCACCTGCAAACCATGACAGGTCGCAGTGGGGTTTTGCCTGTTGTTGGCAGGTCGCAAAGTGTGACAGCTGTGGTGATTGGGAGGTCATGAGGTTCTTATGCTATAATATACATTCCGAGCACTCACTCAACCGGGAGGTGCTGAGCCACTGACAACCGATCGCGTAGCCACAGGATATGAAATCGCTACGGGCGATGTCAGTGCACGTCAAATAATCCGAGGTGGTCGAAATTCCCTGAGCCGTTTACTACGGCGTCCCTCATAACCTGAGGTGTTTTGGGACGTTAAACCCTTATAAGCCATAATCGTAATTGCTCGCGCGAGGCTGCGGCGTGCACCAGCGTGTAGTCGACCTCGTCTCTCGACCTGTCGGGTGGCCGAATTACGCTGCAATGCCACCGACCCCTTCCCTCTTTAGAAAGAAAGCAGTCAGGGAGATGATCTACTACAGTAGGCGTGCGGTGAAGCAATGAAATGAGATAGTTACTGCGTCATTATTTTCCTCAATATCAGTTTGCTGTTACATGTTGCGTCGACAGCTGCCATTTTACTGTGTCGTGGTGCTACTCTGTCATTAAATATTCAGTAAGTCTTGGAGAGTGCTTATCAACCGGATTTTTAGTACAAAGGGGCTATTTTTATCCCCCAGGCGCTAGAGAAAGGCCATGGTGAAGTTTTGGCGGCCATTTGAGAAGCTTGTATCAGAGGCGTATACAAGTATTATATTGCTGTAAAGTAAAAAAAAAACGGGTAGGATGGCCGTGGAATATACGAAAAATGGCACTTTAAAAGATGAATAGCCGCATACAATCTGCGCTGCGTCGCCGCGCTTTCTTGAGCTTTAATGACCTGACTAAGCTCCTCGATCGGCACAGAGGTCGTGTCGGATGCCAGCGAGATAGCAAGCTTGTGGAGTTTGACAGAAAACAGTCCTCGTGTCAGTAGTTCTACAATATTCAGGTCATTCTAGCGCTTGGAATTCCCACTTAACTCATATCGCGCAAGCCGAATTTTGTACCGCCCAGAAGGACACGCAAGAACGGAAGAGCGTATCTTGTGCCGTTAGTAAATGGCCAGCAGAAAATGGTGTGCAGTAAATGGCCATCAGGTTGAAAATGAGGAAGTCTTCACGTAAAAAATTGAGATGACACGAACTGGCATGAATTTTCGTGTCGCTCATTTTGAAGTATTCTCTGTTAGACTGAACGCAATAGAGAGAAAGAGAACATATACTCAGAATGTGCGGCCAAGCCCGTTTTTCAACGGGAAGTTGTTTGCAAACGATATTTTTTCACGCTACAGTAAACCCCGTCAGCACACATCTACACTACAGGCGATGTGGTCCGCCCTAGGCGCTCCCCTCAGGCGGCATGGCCTTCAACAAAATCTGGTGTTGCACTACGATGGGTGTTACATCGTTATTTTTCGCCTCAATGACATGACCTATGAGATTGTATGTCTCGCCTCAAATGGACGGCGTTCCACAAAAACCGAATTTTCTCACGTGGCATAGTTAAAGCGTTGCCACTTTCCTGAAGCTCCAAAGCTCGCCCCGTGGGCCATGGCTACGCAGGGGAATAGTGTAATGGCCGTGAAGATGTTGACGCACTATGTGAGTACGGAAGAAAAAGACGTTCCCGGCTGCCGTGGATTGGGCTCCCAAGGTACTAGCTGCTGGCATACGCCCTCTCAATGAACATTGTGTAAAAAGTAGCGCGAAGTTAACGCTAATGTCGGAAAGGGCGACGCAGACAAGCGCTAGCTCGCAACTGAGGTTTATTCCTGAATGTACGCAATTAATATATCGCTCTGACTTAACCCCGTCCTCTGTGAAGGCCTGACCCGTAAGAGTATATCTTGAGATTCGGCTATAAGAATCGATGTACGTCCAACCTTCTTGGTTAAAAATTTTCAAGATTAGAAAATTGTAAAGTAATACTTTAGTGATATTGAAGGTAATGGTTCATTCTTCCGATAGGCAGCAAAATCTTTCTTTTATAGTGTTCCTATCCCTCGATTCCAGCACTTAAGACTGCCATAGAAAACCAAAGTAATACTTTTTAGGACAGCGAAAACGTTAATAACAACCGACGGGAGATCTGGGGTACATTGATAGGTACTGTGCAAGCTTAAAATATATGAGAAAATTGCGCTCAAAAACATTTTCTCTTTGAAAAATGATTTTGTCCAGGGAAGCCAACCTGAGGTTTTCATTTTATTCGTTAAGAACGGTTGGGTATGTTTCGCAGGTCCCCACTCGGCGGGCTTGCATTTACTTTGCTATTAACATTTCTATCGTGAAAAATCTTCTCCATTGGTTCTGTTTGGTAGTCTTTTCTAGTCGATGCGAGCGATGGACAGAGTTTAAAACAGATTTTAATTTGCAACTGAATATTAGACCGTTACCATGACTATTTTCAGAACAGTTCCTTACAATGCTTCATACTTGCCTGAAAATTGAAACTTATGCCCAGTAATACTGGACTTTCGAAAGCGGCATAAGTAGCAACATATACAACGTTTCATAACTCCCCATCTTAATTTTTATTTTCTGTCTTTTTGGGTGAAAATTTTCTCTTCCTGAAAAAAGGTGTGCTGCGGTGAGGGCAAGTAGGTTAGTTCAATGCAGAAAATACAAACAGAAAGTGACCTGCATAAATTAGATCGCTTTTTGTTGTTTTTCTCATCGGAATGTGCAAGTTGTGTATAGCGTATAATATTTATTATGCCTTTCTTTGTGATTTCATGCTACACTGAGGTTTGAATTTATTTGTAATATAATTTTCTATAAAGCACAATATTTACAGCCTTTAAATTGAATTTTACTTAACGTTCCAATTTAGTGTACATTCCTGATGCAGTGCTAATGCCAAAATAAATAAACCAGAAGCTGGGAGCTGGTCAAGCTGCCTGCGATCTTCTTTTTTCTTGCCACCCTTCTGTCCCATATGTACGATTGCTTATTGTGACACATATTAGGGAGCCTAAATTTAATTTTAAAGGAAAGAGGTGTGAAGAAGATGTGGATTAACCGAATAATAAAGAAGATGAAGGAGAAACATTCGGTGAGGTGGAGAGAGATGATTGGTGGAGAAGCATTCGGTGAGGTGGAGAGAGATGATTGGTAGAGAAGAGAAGAAAGCGACGACAAGGCTTACGTGGACTAAAGCCAAGGCTATAAAAGGGCGAGTGAGAGCGAGGAACGGGGGAGAAGAACAGAGAAGCGGAAGCTCCAGCGGGTCAGGGACGCTTTGGCTGGAAGAGAGCGACGCCGGCTACTGCTCCGGTGAACTCGCGTTCTACGGCTTCGCATCGTGGACTCCCTGCCGTGCCTGAGCCCGTTCCGGGGAGTCAATGGAGAACGCTACCACCTACTCCGGCCAGGGGTGTCTCCAGCGCTGTTACCACCCATCCAGGTGGTGCCCCCAACGTCAACAACACTCGCATCACCTCCACGGGTGCTTAGACCTGGAGCTTGTACGACGCAGCCAGCGACGCCAGCACAAGCACGTCGAACGCCACCTTGACGCCGGTTGATGGATCCATACAACGCCGCAGCCGCACCGAACCAACCATGAGCACGAACGCCGACCATTAACAGTAGAACGCTAGTAGTAGACGCTGGTAGCAGTGTTCCCGGGTCGTGTGTATAGTATTTGTGTTTTGTGTTAGTTTTGTTAGTTTTGTGCTCTAGTGTGTGTGTCACGTAGAGTGTATTAAATGTGCGTTTTCGCGTGTACACCTGTCGAATAGTCCATTATTTCGGTCCGAGCCATATTAGGGGAGTTCAGTGACAAAGGTAAGTGGCGAGCCTGTGCCCGGATTCATTTCTTTGTTTCTTTCTTGCTTTGTCTCGGATTTTTCCGATCTCTCGACGGCAAAAAGTATGGATTTGGCAAGAACGTTAGAACTGGCGCTCAAGCTTGGGTTAAGCAAGGAAGAGGCGATGCGTCTCTGCGACGAGCAGAAAGAGGAGGCAGATAGGCAGAGAGAGGAAAGGGCTCAAGCACGCGCAGACGCTCGGGAGGCAGAAGAGCTCGCGAGGCAGAAGAACAGGAGAAAAGAAGGATAGAACGGGAGAAGGAGTTTCTTTTGTGGAAACAGGCGCATGTAGCGGCAGGATATGAGGAGATCACGGACAGTGATCAGCGTTTCTTAGCGGGTAGAGAATCTCCTAGACCGGTCAGAGTTTGTCCAAGGAAGCTAATGGCTCCTTTTGATGACAAAAGAGATGATCTGGACGCATATCTACAACGATTTGAGCGGATAGCTTTGGGGCAAGGCTGGGAGCGCAGTGAATGGGCCACGGCATTGAGGATGTGTTTCGTCAAAAAGGCGCTGAATTTGTTTTAAAGTATGCCTGCTGCTGATTCCATGGACTACGAGAAAGTCAAAAAGGCGCTCCTCCAAAGATTCAGGCTTACGGCAGAGGGTTTTCGTGAGAGATTTCGCACCGCGACACCTGAGGATTCGGAAACCGCTAAGCAGTTTTCCTGCAGGCTGACCAACTATTTTGAAAGGCGGCTTGATATGCCAAACGCAGAAAACAGTTTTGAAGAGGTGCGTGAGAAGCTGGTCACAGCGCAACTTTTAGCGTGCTGCAGCTGCAAGCTAGCGCTATTCCTGAAAGAAAGAAAGTTGTATTCATTGTAGGAGTTCGCCGACACTGCAGACAAATCCCTCGAGTATCAAGGGCTAAGAAATTTGAGTAAGGCAAAGGAGGGAACCCAAAGGTCCTAGAGACAGATGCGGCAAAACCAAGAGCATATGGCGGTGCATCTAAGGCGCCATTAAGGTGTTTTCCCTGCGGCAAGGTAGGACACCATGCAGTTGACTGTCCGACTAGTAGCGCTGCCCAAAAAAAAACACAGGATGTGTGTCAAGGTTGTAAGAGGAGGTGTCATACTCTGGATGAGTGCCGATACAGAACGCTGGACCGAGCTACATGCGTTGTCGACTGTAGGGTAGAACTTGTCACGCCATCTGAAGTTCCACAGCTGAAAGGAGAGCCAACGCCGCTGGGAGATGAGGCGGTGAGTGGAACACCCAAGTCGAAAGTAGCAATGCCGGTGGTGGTTGGGCAAATAGGAGACCGTCCTATATTGGTGCTTAGAGACAGTGGAGCCAACACAGTTTTGGTTCGGATAAGCCTGGTGAAGGACGAGGATCTTACAGGGGAAGCGTCGGCCGTCATTCTTGTAGATAACACAGTAAGGTACCTTCCCGAAGCCAGGATTCTAGTGTCCACGCCATATTATACGGGGCACGTAGTGGAAAAATGCGTTAACCAACCCATCTACGATCTTATCTTGAGAAACATTACGGGTGCAAGAAGTGTCAAAGACCCCGATCTCGAGTGGAGGATGCTCGACGTTGAAGAACATCCAAAGGAGGAAAGGCCCGCGACAGCTCAGGCGGGTGCACTCAGTTTCTCGTCGGCAGTGGAGACAAGAGCTCAAGCAACAGCCCGAGCAACGCAGCGTCCGCTCTCTACTCCTGTTACGATGTGTCTGAGCTTAACACCAGGCGAAATTGCAATTAGGCGAAAAGAAGACTCGAGCTTGAAGGCCTGCCTCGAAAGAGTCGGGAAAAAAGTGAAAAGAATGAAGTGTCATACGTCATTCGAGTATTAATTGGTAAATGGTCTTTTGCACAGGGAATGCATATTTAGTTCAGGAAAGCGGGTCCAACAGCTGGTGTTATCGAGAGATATGCGAGAGACCGTGCTACGCTTAGGACATGACGCCATTATGGCCGGACACCAGGGTGTTCAAAAACGGTGTCAAGAATCACCGAGGAGTTCTTTTGGCCGGGCGTTCAGAGTGACATTAAGCGCTTTGTTCGCTCATGTGACGTGTGCCAGCGCACAGTTCGAAGAGAAGAGTTGGTCCTGTACCTCTGGGCAAGTTATCAGCCATCGACCTACCGTTTCAGCGAGTGGCTATTGACATTCTCGGACCAATCAATTCAGTATCCGCCAAAGGCAACAGATATGTGTTTACTCTGCTTGCCATGGCCACTCGTTATCCTGACGCTATTCCACTGAGAACTATTGGCAGTATTCAAGTGGTGGAGGGTCTTGTTGAAATGTTTTCGCGTTATGGGTTCCCGAGGGAAGTTTTCAGTGACCGGGGTTCGAACTTTTCATCGGAAATATAAGGAAGGAGGTTAACCGCCTTTTGTCAGTAAGGCAGTTACTGATGACGCCTTACCATCCCGTGTGTAATGGGCTAGTAGAGTGGTTTAACGGCACCTTCAAAAATAAGATCATGAAAATATGCCAGGAGAGACCGAATGATTGGGATAGATATCTCCTAGCTCTTTTGTTCGCTTACCGCGAAGTACCGCAAACGAGTCTTGGTTTCTCGCCCTTTGAGATGTATGGGAGTACCGTTAGAGGCCCACTTAGAGTACTCAAGGAGCTGTGGGCTAATAAGGAGATTGCATCAGATCTCAAGAGAACATACACATACGTTCTTGAGTTGCAGGACAAGTTGAAAGAAACACTCAGGCTTACACACCAAGGCCTGGAAAGGGCGCGCTAACGCTATAAGGGCTACTATGACAAGAAAGCCACACACAGGAATCTGAATCCGGGGGACATGGTTCTCATCCTGCTCCCCACGGATCATAATAAGTTACTCATGCAGTAGAAGGGCCCTTACCTTGTGACGCAGAAGAAAAATGACATGAATTTTAAGGTCAGAATCGTCTTTTCTTGGGCTAGTTGGTTTTTCATGCTGTAGGTGTTTGCAGCGCACATGAAACACGGACGGACAGAAAAGGGAACGAAACACAGCGCTGACTTTCAACTGAGCTTTATTGGAAAAAATAAGCGACTTTTATACAAAAATTTTTAACATGTGACTCAGAAGATGTCAAAACGTCCTACTACAATAACACCAAGAAGGTTTTCCATGCAAACATGTTGAAAAAGTACGAAGAAAGAGTTCCCGTACAGTGCACCCCCAAGGTAGCATGCTCGGTAGTAGCCGAGGAGACAGATGATATTGTCGAGGTGCCCACGTGCAGTGGGAAGAAATCTGTACGATGGGATAAGGTGCTAATAAACCCGAATTTGAATGAAGACCGAGGATCACAGACAAAGGCCCTATTCCAAAGCAAAGGGGACGCTTTGGCTGGTAGAGAGCGACGCCGGCTACTGCTCCAGTGAGCTCGCGTTCTACGGCTTCGCATCGTGGACTTCCTGCCGTCCCTGAGCCTGTTCCGAGGAGTCAGCGGAGGACGGTTCCACCTGCTACGGCCAGGGGTGTCTCCAGCGCTGTCGCCACCCATCCGGATGGTGCCCCCAACGCCAACAACACCGACATCACCTCCACGGGCGATTGGACCGGGAGCTTCTATGACGCAGCCAGCGACGCCGCCAGCGACGCCAGCCCAAGCACGTCGAACGCCGCCTGGACGCCGGCTACTGGATCCATACAACGCCGCAGCCGCACCGAACCAACCGTGAGCACGAACGCCGACCACTAACAGTAGAACGCTAGTAGTAGGCGATGGTAGCAGTGTTCCCGGGTCGTGTGTATCTATAGTCTGTGTTTTGTGTTCTGTTAGTTTTGTGTTCTAGTGTGTGTGTCACGTAGGGTGTATTAAATTTCCGTCTGTGTGGATACGCCTATCGCCTAGTCCATTCTTTCGGTCCGAGTGTTATTCGGGGAGGTTCGTGACACTTATAAACGTTATTATTCGTATTATTGAGATTACAACACCCTGCAGGATGGAGGTTGAAAGAGTACTTTGCAAGGAAGCCTTCCTTGGGTCGGGAGCGGTGCCTCTTCTGTTGCCTCCGTCTTTCCTTGTTCATTTCATTAATTCATGTCCAAAATTGTTGGACAAAGATTTAGAAGATTATAAAACTGTAACGCACTATAACTGAAATATTAAATTAATGGTCCATCGTACCGATGCGTAGCAAAATCTGTCTTTGAGCCCCGCCGCGGTGGCTCAGTGGTTAGGGCGCTCGACTACTGATCCGGAGTTCCCGGGTTCGAACCCGACCGCGGCGGCTGCGTTTTTATGGAGGAAAAACGCTAAGGCGCCCGTGTGCTGTGCGATGTCAGTGCACGTTAAAGATCCCCAGGTGGTCGAAATTATGCCGGAGCCCTCCACTACGGCACCTATTTCTCTTTCTTCTTTCACTCCCTCCTTTATCCCTTCCCTTACGGCGCGGTTCAGGTGTCCAAAGATATATGAGACAGATACTGCGCCATTTCTTTTCCCCAAAAAACCAATTATTATTAATTATTATAAGTTCTTGTTTAGATCGTATGGAGCAGTCAAGACGGCCATAGAAAACCAATGTGGAACGCTTTTGAAGATAACAGAAACGTTAAAACAAAGGCTCGCTAGCGTGCCGACGAGAGATCTGCCGATCATTCCCAAGAATTGTGGACAAAATAAAGTTTGAGCGTGAAACCTTTTGTGAACACAGTTTTTTCATGTCATGTAAGATTTTACTTTTAACAATAATTATATCCACAGATCAAACTATGGGGAACGGCTGGAGATGCTTAGATTAGATCGTAGAATATATCCCCCTCCCCATATTAAACTCACCACAGAAGAAGCCGAATTTTGGAGGCGAATACAAACAAATACCTTCCCTAACCTGTACTTGTACAGCTTCATTCACCTTCCAAATACCGCCCCTTCTGTCCATGGTGCGGCGAAAAGCCTACGCTGTCTCACATATCCTGGAATTGTCCCCAAAAACCACCTCATCTAAAAACATTACAGACATCATACGAGCAGTGGGAGGCAGAGCTGACCAGCAATGGTCGGGAGGACCAGTGTCGCATTATCAGACTGGTCCAAGCACCCGCCCAAGCCACCGGAGTCCTGAACTGAGGAGCCCGCCTACTTGACTCGTAGAACACTTCAATGAAATAATAAATGTTTTATCTCTGTCTCTCTTATCACCCGACGGCAGTCTTGCATTTTACTCACCTGCGTTTTTGATATCGTCAAACCTGTTCCCCATTGGTTCTGTATGGCCGTCTTAACTGTTCAATGCGATCGATGGAAAGACTTTAAAGAACGATTTTGCTATATACCAGAAGAATGTACCATTAACTTCCATATTTCTTAAAAGTATCTTACAGGTTTTCAGTTATCAAAATATTGGCCTTAGAATGTTTTTCATGACATTGATTGCTATAGTGAAACCTAACAATACATAAAAAACTGCGCTCATAAACTCTTTCTCATTAAAAACTGCTTAGAACACCGCGAGAGCTCTTCGCTCAGGTACAGCGGCCCTCGTCGGAACTTAGCGATCAGCTAATGAGAGAGTATAGTCAAATCTTTATAATCTGTTTGCGCCTGCGCTCTGCTTGGCACTGAACTGTAAACGCTTAATCAAAAAAGAAAATCACGTGATCTATATTGACACACCTCACCCCATATGTTGTTTGACTGCGGCATTCTTACTCATTCCAGAGAGTCACATCAGCGCTGCGTTATATTCCTTTTTTTTGTAGGGAGAGCTACACCGCGCCAGCTCTTCTAGCCTTCAGAGTGGCACCCCTTGAGCTCTATGGCGGCGCCGTGAGCTTGAGCCGGCTGGTCACATGGTGTGGAGCTGCTGCTGCTGCTGCCGGTGGCGCGGCGCACCAGCGAAACCGAGCTGCAACAGCTGTGCATCATGCGCCGTGTCGAGTGGGGGGAGGGTGGAGAGGGGGAGATGGGAGAGAGTGAATCCACGTCCATGGACGAAGATGAAGAAGGAATGCCCAGCGAAACTTAAGGGCGAAAGACAGACTTTGCAATTCGACTGAGCGAGTTCCACTGGGCCAGATGTCACTCTCGCGTCAATCCAAGTTTAACCAGAGCTAAACCACTGTCAAGTTTTGATCATCAAGCGTGTGAAGTCCTGCGGCAACTACAGTGAGCTGACGATGACACTTACGAGATGTTTGGTTTTGTCGTCAAGATATGGTCAACCAGGTACTACCTACCGGCGCACTAATCAATTGCCAATAGCACCACTTGCGCGCTTTCGCCGCGCGCAAGATAACAGTCCTGATGCTGTATCTAGCTTTAAATTGGCCGCTTACCTTTCTAAGCACCGTTTAGAAAAAACATTATACTTTAGCCTGACCTGAATTGTGGAGAAATATGCTGACTTCCAGACCGTTCCGGGCTGCCTAACGCGAAGGTGACCTTCTCTTCTGTGTGGAAAGACAGCTGTAAACCGCGGTAATTGTACAACATAACGAATTTGTGTTTTTATTTGCAGACACTAAAATCCCAAAGAAAAGGCAAAAAAAGGATTATATATGCGACCAAAGGGTTTTGCAAAGAAGTAGGACCAAAATCTGAGTGCATTACAGCTGCTCATCCACAACCACTACAGTAATGTAAGCCTAAGGAGCGCACATTTAGAAATAAAAACAATGTGATAAGGAGGGATTTCGTGATGTTTCTTCTACAGAGGCGTTTTTGTCTGCGAGCGTTGCGCAATCAGTTCTAACGTGCATGAAAATGCTTGTTATTATGCTTGCTCAGGCCGAGGGCAACCATTCTACCAGTTGCCTCACCAGGTTTTGTTTTAGGGGATTATAAGCTCGGAAATGCTACACATGCATAGCAGCGTGTTGCACTTATAGTATTTCTTTAAGACCCCGCAGGTATAAATGGTCTAAATGTTTTGACTTTTTGGCTTGAATAGTAAATGAATAAGGTCGCTGGGCAAAAAATGGAAAGGAGTAGTACATTTGGCATCTATTTAAAAACTAGACTAAAGAAGAAAGCAGTTTATATTTTATGCTTGTAAATTTGTAAATAGCACAGAGCCATACCCATTTCATTTGATTAATTAGGTTAGACTGTTCGCCACGCAGCCCACTCAAGGAAAGTTTTTCTTCTGGAATTGAAATCAAGAGCTAATTCGGAGGCTGTTGGTTGAAGTGGCGCTGCTACATATCACTTTTCTGTCGTTGCGAGACCGAGCTATTCAATGTTTGATAACATATGAACCCAATAAGTACCTTTTTCTGGGGAAATATTTTGCTAAAGTAGTATTTATTTGAATGTTTATTTGACGCCTTGTGATATATTGATGTTAGTGTCTCCTGGCGGTGAAAACACTGTTCACAGCACTAGGAGACGGGCGTGCAAATGTAAAAAAAATTCTTATTTCGTTGACTTGTGCCCACAAAGAAATCAGCAATTAACTCGACTTCGGAGATAAGAACAAGTGCGCGCTGAATCCGACGAATAACAGAATCTAGGCGCACTCTCTGCCGCGCTGAACTTTTATTTCGCGAGGAGATTTCTAAATAAGCTCCGGCAACCAGCTTCCATAATCTGCACAGAAAAATGTAGTCTTCTCAAAAGGCACAAAAATTTATTACGCCGCGTGCCGGCAGTTTCGAGCATGAACAAAGATTTCAAAACTTCGACCCACTCTACCGCTGAAGACGAAAAAAGAGGCAGGCAAAAGTACACACTGAGAATGGAAACAAAGTTGTGTTAACGAGTGCGTATAATATGCCATTAGGCACAATGCATGTACAATATGCTGGCGTGCGGGAGTCGCTGGGATGCTATAGGTCGTCAGGAGTGACTGCGCACTAAGTCTCTTCGACTCGAGGACGGATGTTGTCCGGGTCAAAATAATCGCCATAAGCTTTTAGAAGAGAGCTGCGGCGAATGGGCGTCCACATATACACACGGTAAGCTCGCTTTTTTTCGTGTATTGCCGATCTAGGTTGTCACAAAGGGTGTCTGTGAGTTTTCAGTCTTTAATAAGAAGCTGCGCAAGACGTCCAGCCTCTTCACGCGCTACAGTAGGCGGTGCATTGTGCTGTATGTTGTATAGCGTGGTCGTAGCTTCCTTGTAGCGCACAAGCCACAGTGGTGTCAACTCAGTAGTCTTGTGGACTACCGCGTTGGAGACGAAGAGGACCTAAGGGACACTCATTTCCCAGTTCTTGTGTTCTGCTTCAAAGGACGCGGCAATCATATCCTCGACGGTCCACTTCAAGCGTTTTGTAAAGCGGCTTTCTCGCAGTCATTACGCAGTTGTCCTCCAATTGCCTGTCTGTCTGTAGTACAAAATTGCTTGCATCAGCGCCACCCTGAACGGTGTTGGCAAGTCCGCGATGGGCACTTCGTGGGCGCAATGTAGTAGCAGGATGTGTCCCACGGAAACTTCCACGACTTAGGAACTTGTGCCGTTCGGCAGGGCTCTTGAGTTGGCGTAGCGAGGCGAGCATTTATTCGTCACTGCTATTAATTTTTACATGGCGTCGACGACGGGAAGGGGCTGTGAAATGGGCACTGCTTGATTGGTTGGTGGTGCCTTCTGTCGCTTGGTAGCGTGGTAGTTGTGGCGAGTGAACCTATCATGAGTGAGTATATGGGGGTGAGTGGTGGGAGTATATTCCAGTTGCCGCGTGTTCGCTTCCTTGTGTGACGCTTGCAGAATTTGTTCCCGAAAGCTGTTGGCGACGGCAAGAAATTGAGCTGCCTTGTTCTGCGCAATGTTGGCTTCCACAACAATGCCTTATTGTGCACGAACAGGAACACCCTTTGTTAATGCGGCCGGAAGTGCAGTACCCTTCGCCTTCCAGGTGTTCTACAATGCGTTGTGCACTCTAAGAATTGTGTTTAAAATAACGAATATTCTTATAAGAAATTTCAGTTATACAGAGCAGGCATGGACAGAATCAGCGATACATTTGTCTTAGATACTATCATTTGATACATATTTTGTGTTGGTATTAGGTATCACTTTCACTTGCCAGAAATGAAAGTGTCGAGTATCGGTATGAAAGATACATTTCAGTGTATCGTGTTCCCCTCACCTCTTTCATTTAATTTCTCCTTTCTGCCAGCTATCCTTTATTTCCGATGCCCCAGCTCACGTTCGTCAGGATCGATGGCAGATGCCGGGGCTAGCAAAAAATGCTTTCCTTCCTTTTTACTGTTATTTGAATAAAACAACCACTACCACCACCAGTGTATCGTGTGTTTTCAAGATATTCGATACTCATAAAGACGTTGCCACCGATTTTTAGGCTGCTGTGAGTCAAACTAGGCCGGCGTCACTCGCTCAGCCAGTTGCACACTGAAAACAGGTAAGAGTTAGGAAGAGACGATAACAGTGCCACTGACCAAACAGGGGCACTCTTATAGTAGAAACAACACCCCTTCATCTCTGTTTCAAGTAGCGATAGTTGCCACCAGAAACAAGGCTTTCGCCTTTATGCTCAGGAGTTTAAGCAACATTTGTTGTTTACTTTGTGAGCACGACAAAGGTCACACACTCTTTCGTATGTGCGTCAAGGCGATCTTCAGCACCAGCAGTGTCTAATGCGCCAGCTGAAAGATTCTCTTTGCTTAAGGTAGCAAGAGCTACAACAAGCTGCATCCCGCCAGAGGCGCTAAAGAAACGTTAATTTCTTAGCTGTACCTTTTGGGTCCTCGAGCCAACGTGTCTACACTTCACTTCACTTCACTGTTGATAAAGCTTCCTTTATCCGATACAGCACGACTACGCGTCTGCTGCTTTGTAGATAGCCTTTTTTTCATTGGCTTCGCTTACAGCACTTTCCCACCGCGGGGCTCTTTCGGCCCGGCGGTTTGACCAAATGCTCTCACTTCAGACCTTTAAGTACAGATAACATCTAAATAATGGTGTCGTAATTTTTGCCCATGCTAGTTAGTTCATTGCTATCGAACTATATCGAGCGCGATAGAAGGAGGACCAGTGAAAACAAAACTGGCGCAACAACAGCTGTTAGCAAGACAGGTTTCCTAATATAGTTTTTAGCCTTATTATTACTTATTCCTTTCCTTCTAGCTTTGCACGCGAAATGGATGGGTCGTTTCCTACAAAGGCTTGAAAGGCCAAATATGAGTTACCAATGATAGAGCATCAAATGGACGCGAAATGGGAAGTGGAAATTTTACAGCGTATAGAATACGGCGCCTGTTCTAAAAAAAAAAAAAAAGATCAACTTTTGCTCCTCGAGCAGCTACACCGGATAAGCCGGTAATTTTGTCCTTCGCTATTTTAAAACCATTTTTAAAATGCGTTCGATTGGTTATAAATCATCTTGGATATTTAAAAACTAAAACAGTGCATAGGCATTTTAATCCATAATATTGTGTGCACTGCTTTTTTTTTTTTGCTGTGGTCTGGAATTCTTCCAGATGGTCACCAAGTACGGCGTCCTCTGCTGGTTGTGCTAATTGGAATATATGCATATACGCGAAGCAGTGCACATTCATTATGCTCGGTATGCACAACATCTTATACTTTGTTTTGCGACTGACTTTTTCTCTGTTGATGCTCCTATTTAGTTGAAACGGCCTATTATGCTCGATTTAATTCTGGGACTCGCTTGTGCCCACACCTATCGAGTGATCATTTTCAACCGCATAATTCACGCTGTGTACGCAAATACACTACCTGACGCGGCTGATTTTGAAAGGGTCAGACCGTCGGTACGTCCACTGAGACGGGTCGAATTCTGTGCCCGTTCTTTTAATAGAAGGCGACATGCCTACAATAAAGCCCCGTTTTTAGACAAAGTGTTGCAAAACAGGGAACTTTGGCTTTTAAAAAATCTACAGGTCTCCGACCGAGTAGCAGTGGCGCGCATTCGCGAGTATCATTTTACATAGCCCGCACGGATACGCCCACTGGCGAGTTAAAAAAATCGTGCTAACAATCAACCTCGGCTAATCTAATTAACGCGATGACCTTTACTTGGTAGTTGTCGCTTGTAGGTTGATCATACCGGCTCCAGCCTTGGCAGTGAACAAGAGCCACAAGCAAATGAAGACAGTGCTTCATCGTCCCTCGTTATCCCGGTTGCTTTACCCACCGAGGCTGCAGTTAGGCATGACGGAACATCGTGTTCCGCAAGCACGTCGTCTTCCCAAATAGCGTGAGCAGATCAGGTGGAGAGCGAGGAGGGTTCCTCTCGGCATACGCCGGGCAGTACCACCGGCGACATCTGGTCTTTAGATCATCCAGCCCATCCGCCTGGCAGCTCATGGACAGCCAGCCTAATTGCGTCCAACGACAGCCACTGGACCACTCGTCTCCAAGCGACACCGACGCGTCGCACGCCATTCGCACCTCAAAAAAGCCTCGCATAGACTTGCCTGAGCGGTGTATCACTAGCCGATGTCGGTGAGACGATCAAGACATGTATTTTTAAACCCCTGGTGGGCAAGATGGCTACCTTTCTTCTATTCCTCTTCTTGCTCCTTAACGCTCTCACGCTTAATGTTCAAGGTTTTCGAAACCTGGACAAGCAGCGGGAAGTTGTTCACTTTGCCGGATGTTAGAAAACTGACCTACTTTTTTTGCAGAAGCGTAATTTTCCAATTTTGCGTGATGTAGGCAAGTTTAATGACCGGTTTTGTTTTATTTATTTTTAGTACCTCTCGAAGTCGCGGCGTCGGAGTGGTCATATTTAAGCGAAAACTGTTGCTTGGTAGTCACTGTGTTTACGACCCAGAAGGTCGTAAACTTCGCCACTGCACTGAATTTTTTTTACGGCCATCAAAAAACACGTACTATCAGTGTATACCTGCGCGTCGACCACTCGCAGCCTAACGACTTCTTGGCCCCACTTTCGCCGTTCTTTTTTGAAAGTTATTCATTTTTGCTCACCGGAGACTGCAATTGCGTTATTGATTTCAACAGGAATGAGCGCTCTCTCGTCGAAGTGCGACGGTCAACGACGCACACAGTAGAATTGCAGCGCGTTATCTCGCCGATTAGACTGCATTACGCATGATGCCATTTGCATGCAAACTGTTTTGGCTACACTAGGCGTGCCAGGCGTAGTTGTAGCTGGCTCAACCGCGCCTATGTTCCTGACGAGCTGTTGAGTGCAGTCGTGTACCGTCGCGTACTTGACATACCACCAGACGCTGGCCGAGTGTCGGACCACTGCCCACTCTCTGTTGCGCTTCATGTATCAGTCCGGCCTGGAGAACGTAGCGATATATGGAGCCTTGATTTCTCCGTCCGACAAGATCCACTGGCTTTACGTGGAGTGCAAGAAGCAGTCGCGAGGTCGCTTGCACAAGCTAGGCTGGTAACGCGCGAATTTCATGTGCTCAAGGAAGAATGGCA
Source organism: Amblyomma americanum (assembly GCF_052857255.1). Lineage (NCBI taxonomy): Eukaryota > Metazoa > Arthropoda > Arachnida > Ixodida > Ixodidae > Amblyomma > Amblyomma americanum. The sequence goes on along the minus strand of NC_135500.1, from coordinate 87,210,354 downwards.
TGGCGCGTGCATCCGAGCATTCCGTCCAATGCGCAAACGCGAAGCTGTCGTACTGAAGGACTGTTTGCGGTGCATCCGCGTCATACGGCTGGATTGTTCGAAGAGCCGGAGGCTCAGGCATACTTGCAATTCCAGCTTGACCGATACTCGCGCCAACTGAGCCTGCACTCGCGCACAGCGTAACGCATAGCATTACGTAATCGGCCAATCTCCAACCCTGAAGTACTGCGTCTAGCGCGGGATGCAAGCGCGGTGGACAGATTGCCGAAAAGCGTTGCTAGGGTGCGCGTAGAGGACGGCGGCGAGAGCTCCGAACGTCGCAGTATTGAGCGCATGTTTTGGAACTACTTTGCCGATCTGTTAATCTCCGAAAAAAAAAGACACAGGGCAGGGATACACAACACTTGTTAAACAGTTTGGCTCCCTTTTTTCGCGGCTTAGCGACGAAGATGCGGCGTCCCTCGTTCGCCCAGCCACTGCCGCGGAGGTGCTATCCGTCTAGCGGGGCATCAATGCAGGTGCTTCTGCGCGCACTGATGGCAAAGTACATCCTATGCTAGTCAAGACTCTGAACAGCACACAGGCTCGGGAATTCGTTCCAAGCTCGTTGTCGTACTCTGAATTCCTTCCCATCTTATTTCAACTTTATTTTCTCGATATATTTTCTGTAAAATATCAATTACCTCATGACCGATACCTTCATTTTTTAATATGTTCCACAGGAGATCCCAGTTCACGTTGCCGTATGCACCGCTTATGTCAGGTAGGCTAAATACAAAAGGTCTGTATTCCGCCTTAGCTACTTCTAAGCATTGGGCAGGCACGAACAGGCTATCATCAAAGCTCCTACCTGCTCTGAACCCGCTCTGTTTTTATCCGAATATTCTATTACGTTCTACCCATGACTGCATTTTTAATTTCACCGCCTGGATTGCCAGCCTGTATATAGCTGATGTTATCGTAATCAGTGAAAATGACTTTATGTTCACCTTATCGCGTTTCTCTTTAAAATTCAAATTCATTTTACTCTGTTTCCAGCTGTGCGGAATTTGCTTATTTATGACTGCCCCCAATGCTTTTATCGGCGGTTCCGTGCCTACTGGGAAATTTGATTAATGAGCTTGATTCAAATTTCTTCTATTCCTGCGGACGTGCATTTTGCAATATTTCCTTCCGCTTTTTTCCACTTGAGGTTGGCCAGTTCCAAGCTGTTTTGTGTTGTGTTGTCCTGTATTGTTCCCTCAATTCGGGCGATTACCGTATCGTCTTTCCTAAATGACTCAGCTAAAACTTATGCTATGTAGCTCAGAGCGTCCTCTCCATCTAAACATATTCCCTCGGCATTGCGAATCTGTTCCTGCTTTCTTTGCTTCGATTTACGAAGCCAGCTTATTTGGTTCCAGAATTTTCTTGGCCCCCTTTAGTTGCATCGGGAACTTCAGCCAGCCAGCGATCAGAGGAATGGTTTATTTTAGCCTGGACGAGGACCTGCACTTGCTGCTTCTTTTGTCGATAAGATACCAATTTTCGGCCTATTTCCTCTTCAGATGGACCTCTTTACTTCTCTTTGTTCCCGTGACGCCAGCCGTCGTTGTTCGATGGCCTCCCTAAATGTTTTCGTCCACCAACTTTGTGGCTCCCTCTTTCTTCTCCAGTGTCTACTCCTTTTATTTTTTTCTCCTAATTATAGTTGTAACTGATTATAATCCCACTTTTCCATTGGACGTTTCGCTAGTGCTTCCTCTGTGTCGGCCGCTATTAGCGCTATTTGTACGCCATTTAAATATGCGTTCTCTTTTTGACTTCCCTGATTTCTCTGTTGATGAGGGTTCCCAACTTTGGGCTAATAAGCTCATGATAACTTCCGGGGCTGTAATTTTCTCTTCGTCTATTTCCTTTATCGCGAGCATGCTATAGATCCCCTGCAATATTAGACAGTAGTCATTGGTCGTCCGCCTATTACGGAATTCCCGCGTGATTTTTTCCTGACATTTAGTTTTTCTATTTACAATAACTAGGTTGCGTCGCTCACAGAAGTTTAGCGTAATCTTCCAGTTACAATCTGTGTATCCATCCAGATTCTAGATGTGGCCATTCATGGCACCCAGCAGAGTAATCTCGGCACCGTCTCTAACTGCTTTATATCGTCATTAAGACACTTAACATGGTTCTTTTTTCTTGCCTGCATTTGTCCCCTTTTCATAAAATAAACTACCCCTAGCTATGTCCTTTTACCGGCAGTTGTACCTGAGAGAAAGATATACTCTATGTAAGTTGACTTTAATCTCTGCAAATTTGTTCCTTAATCTATGAGGCTACCTAGATGTCCTCCTTTCTTCTTCGTTGTTCTTTTGTTGCTCCCTTCCCAGACACAGCCGTCAATAAAACGTTATCTTCTAGATCCACTAGAGATGTTCTTTGCATAACGCATACATATCTGCTCTTCATTTTTTAATTGCTGTTATATTTCTAACCATTTAGATCTCTTTCTGCCCCCTTGCATGTATACGTAACTGACCCTGGAGTTAAATTTCTTTTGAGTCGTTTTGCTCCTGAAACTCTCAGTGGCCATCTTGATGACCTCAGACACCATTGTTACAGTTTCTGATTCCCTTTCTACCTACACGTACGCCCTGAGCCGCCTTGGACCCACCAAAAAAGTACTGCCTGGCCTTCCATGCGCCAGCCGATCTCTTCTCCTTGCCTTCCATTGAAATTGATACCATCTCGTATAAAGCCTCTGCTAAAACTAGCTCTAGGCACATACCTGTTTTTGTCTGCCGCTTCAAAGCCTTTTTCCTGGCTTAACTGCCTTACATCTCGATTAAGAGCCACAACGCCTTTGGCAACTTCTCCGTTCCGTCCTTTCACCTACGGCACTGTGCTCAGCACAATCTGCACTTGCTGTCCAATCACCACTAAATAGTCAACTTCCTTCGCTGATTTTTCGACTACCTTTGCGGCTTCACCATTCAGGACATCATTTAGCCCCGCCGCTACCAGTACCAAATCGCGCTCTGCAACAATCTCGGAAAGTAGGCTTTTTGTCTCTCTCAGTACAGCGTTCATTGTCCTGCCTGGGAATGCCCCGAGTGCTATTCGCTTAACATCTTTTACACGCTCACTTATAGTTATTTTCCACCTCCTCAAGTTTGAGTCATCACTGATAAGCCCTAGGACGTTCTTTTCTTCCCTCTTAAATTCAGAATTTTGCTGCCTCTTAACTGCGACTATGACCTCATCATTTGTAGTTAGCTTGTTCCTCTTACCTCCATCGCCTCCAGAATTCCTAGCTGCCACGTGTACGTAGTTGTTCCGGTTCGAACCTTACTGTCCTACGTTCTTTTCGCTTTCTTTGCCAGCGCAGGCCGCATCCACGTGGCTGGCGCTGGAATTTCCGCCAATGTGGTCTCGCTTGGCGGTGTCAGCTATTTCTGAGTATAAAAATTGACTAAGCTCTTCTTGAAGTTTTCGCTTCCCTGCAATCTATACATGTAGCTCTCTTTCTAGACCATTCATACGTAACGCTAGGCTTGTGTTCGCTTGGTCTACCCTGCCCAGGCGTGCACTTAATACACAGCACTTGGGCATAAAATTCGCATCTTCGGCTTTCTCTACCGATTCGAACCGCGTTTTCTTCAAATTCACCGACGCCTCAAACTCCTTCCATTTAACCTTCACTTGCTTAACCGTTTTACCAGCACTCGATTATTGGTACCACAAGTTGCTAGGATATCTCGAGGCGAAAAAGTACAGAATAGAAGTACAGAAGTACACTGCAGTACAGAAGCAAGTAACTGTTGCCGCCGCTTCTCCCTTGCCGCTGAGAAAGGCGGCATACGTGGTGAAAACTTTGGCAGCAGCGGCAGAGCGGGGCGGACGTTGAATAATCCGTTCTTCGCTGTGTTTTACAGTCGCACATGCTGCAGTGTTTCCGCGGTGCTTCGGACAATAATCTCACCGTGGCCTGTTTTCCTTGGGAAGGCTGAACTCAACCACTGTTTTCAAGCATCGTTTCCGTATCAGCAAGACGGAGCCAATCAACGAGAGCCGACGGCTGTGACGAAAGCTGCGGAAACGTTTGCAACAGGGGGCGTACTTCACAAGGCACTTTGGCAGCAGCGGCAGAGCGGGGCGACGTCGAATAATCCGTTCTTCGCTGTGTTTTACAGTCGCAGATGCTGCAGTGTTTCCGCGGTGCTTCGGAAAAGAATCTCACCGTGGCCTGTTTTCCTTGGGAAGGCTGAACTCAACCACTGTTTTCAAGCATCGTTTCCATAGCAGCAAGACGGAGCCAATCAACAGGTGCCGACGGCTGTGACGAAAGCTGCGGAAACGTTTGCAACAGGGGGCGTACTTCGCAAGGCACTTTGGCAGCAGCGGCAGAGCGGGGCGACGTCGAATAATCCGTTCTTCGCTGTGTTTTACAGTCGCAGATGCTGCAGTGTTTCCGCGGTGCTTCGGAAAAGAATCTCACCGTGGCCTGTTTTCCTTGGGAAGGCTGAACTCAACCACTGTTTTCAAGCATCGTTTCCATAGCAGCAAGACGGAGCCAATCAACGGGAGCCGACGGCTGTGACGAAAGCTGCGGAAATTTTTGCAACGGGGGGCGTACTTCGCAAGGCACTTTGGCAGCAGCGGCAGAGCGGGGCGGACGTCAAATAATCCATTCTTCGCTACGTTTTACAGTCGCAGATGCTGCAGTGTTTTCGCGGTGCTTCGGACAAGAATCTCACCGTGGCCTGTTTTCCTTGGGAAGGCTGAACTCAACCACTGTTTTCAAGCATCGTTTCCATAGCAGCAAGACGGAGCCAATCAACGGGAGCCGACGGCTGTGACGAAAGCTGCGGAAACTTTTGCAACGGGGGGCGGACTTCGCAAGGCACTTTGGGAGCAGCGGCAGAGCGGGGCGGACGTCGAATAATCCGTTCTTCGCTGTGTTTTACAGTCGCAGATGCTGCAGTGTTTCCGCGGTGCTTCGGACAAGAATCTCCCCGTTGCCTGTTTTCCTTGGGAAGGATGAACTCAACCACTGTTTTCAAGCATCGTTTCCATATCAGCAAGACGGAGCCAATCAACGGGAGCCGACTGCTGTGACGAAAGCTGTGGAAACTTTTGCAACGGGGGGCGTACTTCGCAAGGCACTTCGGGAGCAGCGGCAGAGCGGGGCGGACGTCGAATAATGCGTTCTTCGCTGTGTTTTACAGTCGCATATGCTGCAGTGTTTCCGCAGTGCTTCGGACAAGAATCTCACCGTGGCTTGTTTTTCTTGGGAAGGCTGAACTCAACCACTGTTTTCAAGCATCGTTTTCATATCAGCACGACGGAGCCAATCAATGAGAGCCGACGGCTGTGACGAAAGCTGCGGAAACTTTTGCAACGGGGGGCGGACTTCGCAAGGCACTTCGACAGCAGCGGCAGAGCGGGGCGGACGTCAAATAATCCGTTCTTCGCTGTGTTTTACAGTCGCAGATGCTGCAGTGTTTCCGCGGTGCTTCGGACTAGAATCTCCCCGTTGCCTGTTTTCCTTGGGAAGGATGAACTCAACCACTGTTTTCAAGCATCGTTTCCATATCAGCAAGACGGAGCCAATCAACGGGAGCCGACTGCTGTGACGAAAGCTGTGGAAACTTTTGCAACGGGGGGCGTACTTCGCAAGGCACTTTGGGAGCAGCGGCAGAGCGGGGCGGACGTCGAATAATGCGTTCTTCGCTGTGTTTTACAGTCGCATATGCTGCAGTGTTTCCGCAGTGCTTCGGACAAGAATCTCACCGTGGCTTGTTTTTCATGGGAAGGCTGAACTCAACCACTGTTTTCAAGCATCGTTTTCATATCAGCACGACGGAGCCAATCAATGAGAGCCGACGGCTGTGACGAAAGCTGCGGAAACTTTTGCAACGGGGGGCGTACTTCGCAAGGCACTTTGGCAGCAGCGGCAGAGCGGGGCGGACGTCAAATAATCCATTCTTCGCTACGTTTTACAGTCGCAGATGCTGCAGTGTTTTCGCGGTGCTTCGGACAAGAATCTCACCGTGGCCTGTTTTCCTTGGGAAGGCTGAACTCAACCACTGTTTTCAAGCATCGTTTCCATATCAGCAATACGGAGCCAATCAACGGGAGCCGACTGCTGTGACGAAAGCTGTGGAAACTTTTGCAACGGGGGGCGTACTTCGCAAGGCACTTTGGGAGCAGCGGCAGAGCGGGGCGGACGTCGAATAATGCGTTCTTCGCTGTGTTTTACAGTCGCATATGCTGCAGTGTTTCCGCAGTGCTTCGGACAAGAATCTCACCGTGGCTTGTTTTTCTTGGGAAGGCTGAACTCAACCACTGTTTTCAAGCATCGTTTTCATATCAGCACGACGGAGCCAATCAATGAGAGCCGACGGCTGTGACGAAAGCTGCGGAAACATTTGCAACGGGGGGCGGACTTCGCAAGGCACTTTGGGAGCAGCGGCAGAGCGGGGCGGACGTCGAATAATGCGTTCTTCGCTGTGTTTTACAGTCGCAGATGCTGCAGTGTTTCCGCAGTGCTTCGGACAAGAATCTCACCGTGGCCTGTTTTCCTTGGGAAGGCTGAACTCAACCACTGTTTTCAAGCATCGTTTCCATATCAGCAAGACGGAGCCAATCAACGGGAGCCGACTGCTGTGACGAAAGCTGTGGAAACTTTTGCAACGGGGGGCGTATTTCGCAAGGCACTTTGGGAGCAGCGGCAGAGTGGGGCGGACGTCGAATAATGCGTTCTTCGCTGTGTTTTACAGTCGCAGATGCTGCAGTGTTTCCGCAGCGCTTCGGACAAGAATCTCACCGTGGCCTGTTTTCCTTGGGAAGGCTGAACTCAACCACTGTTTTCAAGCATCGTTTTCATATCAGCACGACGGAGCCAATCAATGAGAGCCGACGGCTGTGACGAAAGCTGCGGAAACTTTTGCAACGGGGGGCGGACTTCGCAAGGCACTTCGACAGCAGCGGCAGAGCGGGGCGGACGTCAAATAATCCGTTCTTCGCTGTGTTTTACAGTCGCAGATGCTGCAGTGTTTCCGCGGTGCTTCGGACTAGAATCTCCCCGTTGCCTGTTTTCCTTGGGAAGGATGAACTCAACCACTGTTTTCAAGCATCGTTTCCATATCAGCAAGACGGAGCCAATCAACGGGAGCCGACTGCTGTGACGAAAGCTGTGGAAACTTTTGCAACGGGGGGCGTACTTCGCAAGGCACTTTGGGAGCAGCGGCAGAGCGGGGCGGACGTCGAATAATGCGTTCTTCGCTGTGTTTTACAGTCGCATATGCTGCAGTGTTTCCGCAGTGCTTCGGACAAGAATCTCACCGTGGCTTGTTTTTCATGGGAAGGCTGAACTCAACCACTGTTTTCAAGCATCGTTTTCATATCAGCACGACGGAGCCAATCAATGAGAGCCGATGGCTGTGACGAAAGCTGCGGAAACTTTTGCAACGGGGGGCGTACTTCGCAAGGCACTTTGGCAGCAGCGGCAGAGCGGGGCGGACGTCAAATAATCCATTCTTCGCTACGTTTTACAGTCGCAGATGCTGCAGTGTTTTCGCGGTGCTTCGGACAAGAATCTCACCGTGGCCTGTTTTCCTTGGGAAGGCTGAACTCAACCACTGTTTTCAAGCATCGTTTCCATATCAGCAATACGGAGCCAATCAACGGGAGCCGACTGCTGTGACGAAAGCTGTGGAAACTTTTGCAACGGGGGGCGTACTTCGCAAGGCACTTTGGGAGCAGCGGCAGAGCGGGGCGGACGTCGAATAATGCGTTCTTCGCTGTGTTTTACAGTCGCATATGCTGCAGTGTTTCCGCAGTGCTTCGGACAAGAATCTCACCGTGGCTTGTTTTTCTTGGGAAGGCTGAACTCAACCACTGTTTTCAAGCATCGTTTTCATATCAGCACGACGGAGCCAATCAATGAGAGCCGACGGCTGTGACGAAAGCTGCGGAAACATTTGCAACGGGGGGCGGACTTCGCAAGGCACTTTGGGAGCAGCGGCAGAGCGGGGCGGACGTCGAATAATGCGTTCTTCGCTGTGTTTTACAGTCGCAGATGCTGCAGTGTTTCCGCAGTGCTTCGGACAAGAATCTCACCGTGGCCTGTTTTCCTTGGGAAGGCTGAACTCAACCACTGTTTTCAAGCATCGTTTCCATATCAGCAAGACGGAGCCAATCAACGGGAGCCGACTGCTGTGACGAAAGCTGTGGAAACTTTTGCAACGGGGGGCGTATTTCGCAAGGCACTTTGGGAGCAGCGGCAGAGTGGGGCGGACGTCGAATAATGCGTTCTTCGCTGTGTTTTACAGTCGCAGATGCTGCAGTGTTTCCGCAGCGCTTCGGACAAGAATCTCACCGTGGCCTGTTTTCCTTGGGAAGGCTGAACTCAACCACTGTTTTCAAGCATCGTTTTCATATCAGCACGACGGAGCCAATCAATGAGAGCCGACGGCTGTGACGAAAGCTGCGGAAACTTTTGCAACGGGGGGCGGACTTCGCAAGACACTTCGACAGCAGCGGCAGAGCGGGGCGGACGTCAAATAATCCGTTCTTCTTTGTGTTTTACAGTCGCATATGCTGCAGTGTTCCCGCGGTGCTTCGGACAAGAATCTCACCGTTGCCTGTTTTCCTTGGGAAGGATGAACTCAACCACTGTTTTCAAGCATCGTTTCCATATCAGTAAGACGGTGCCTATCAACGGGAGCCGACTGCTGTGACGAAAGCTGTGGAAACTTTTGCAACGGGGGGCGTACTTCGCAAGGCACTTTGGGAGCAGCGGCAGAGCGGGGCGGACGTCGAATAATGCGTTCTTCGCTGTGTTTTACAGTCGCAGATGCTGCAGTGTTTCCGCAGTGCTTCGGACAAGAATCTCACCGTGGCTTGTTTTTCTTGGGAAGGCTGAACTAAACCACTGTTTTCAAGCATCGTTTTCATATCAGCACGACGTAGCCAATCAATGAAAGCCGACGGCTGTGACGAAAGCTGCGGAAACTTTTGCAACGGGGGGCGTACTTCGCCAGGCACTTTGGGAGCAGCGGCAGAGCGGGGCGACGTCGATTAATCCGTTCTTCGCTGTGTTTTACAGTCGCAGATGCTGCAGTTTTTCCGCGGTACTTCGTACAAGAATCTCACCGTGCCCTGCTTTCCTTGGGAAGGCTGAACTCAACCACTGTTTTCAAGCATCGTTTCCATATCAGCAAGACGGAGCCAATCAACGGGAGCCGACGGCTGTGACGAAAGCTGCGCAAACTTTTGCAACAGGGGGCGTACTTCGCAAGGCACTTTGGCAGCAGCGGCAGAGCGGGGCGGACGACGAATAATTCGTTCTTCGCTACGTTTTACAGTCGCAGATGCTGCAGTGTTTCCGCGGTGCTTCGGACAAGTATCTCACCGTGGCCTCTTTTCCTTGGGAAGTCTTTACTCAACCACTGTTTTCAAGCATCGTTTCCATAGCAGCAAGACGGAGCCAATCAACGGGAGCCGACGGCTGTGACGAAAGCTGCGGAAACTTTTGCAACGGGGGGCGTACTTCGCAAGGCACTTTGGGAGCAGCGGCAGAGCGGGGCGGACGACGAATAAATCGTTCTTCGCTACGTTTTACAGTCGCAGATGCTGCAGTGTTTCCGCGGTGCTTCGGACAAGAATCTCACCGTGGCCTCTTTTCCTTGGGAAGTCTGAACTCAACCACTGTTTTCAAGCATCGTTTCCATATCAGCAAGACGGAGCCAATCAATGGGAGCCGACGGCTGTGACGAAAGCTGCGGAAACTTTTGCAACGGGGGGCGTACTTCGCAAGGCACTTTGGGAGCAGCGGCAGAGCGGGGCGGACGACGAATAAATCGTTCTTCGCTACGTTTTACAGTCGCAGATGCTGCAGTGTTTCCGCGGTGCTTCGGACAAGAATCTCACCGTGGCCTCTTTTCCTTGGGAAGTCTGAACTCAACCACTGTTTTCAAGCATCGTTTCCATATCAGCAAGACGGAGCCAATCAACGGGAGCCGACGGCTGTGACGAAAGCTGCGGAAACTTTTGCAACGGGGGGCGTACTTCGCAAGCCACTTTGGCAGCAGCGGCAGAGCGGGGCGGACGAAAAATAATTCATTCTTCGCTACGTTTTACAGTCGCAGATGCTGCAGTGTTTCCGCGGTGCTTCGGACAAGAATCTCACCGTGGCCTGTTTTCCTTGGGAAGGCTGAACTCAACCACTGTTTTCAAGCATCGTTTTCATATCAGCACGACGGAGCCAATCAATGAGAGCCGACGGCTGTGACGAAAGCTGCGGAAACTTTTGCAACGGGGGGCGTACTTCGCAAGGCACTTTGGGAGCAGCGGCAGTGCGGGGCGGACGTCAAATAATGCGTTCTTCGCTGTGTTTTACAGTCGCAGATGCTGCAGTGTTTCCACAGTGCTTCGGACATGAATCTCACCGTTGCCTGTTTTCCTTGGGAAGGATGAACTCAACCACTGTTTTCAAGCATCGTTTCCATAGCAGCAAGACGGAGCCAATCAACGGGAGCCGACGGCTGTGACGAAAGCTGCGGAAACTTTTGCAACGGGGGGCGTACTTCGCAAGGCACTTTGGGAGCAGCGGCAGAGCGGGGCGGACGACGAATAAATCGTTCTTCGCTACGTTTTACAGTCGCAGATGCTGCAGTGTTTCCGCGGTGCTTCGGACAAGAATCTCACCGTGGCCTCTTTTCCTTGGGAAGTCTGAACTCAACCACTGTTTTCAAGCATCGTTTCCATATCAGCAAGACGGAGCCAATCAACGGGAGCCGACGGCTGTGACGAAAGCTGCGGAAACTTTTGCAACGGGGGGCGTACTTCGCAAGCCACTTTGGCAGCAGCGGCAGAGCGGGGCGGACGAAAAATAATTCATTCTTCGCTACGTTTTACAGTCGCAGATGCTGCAGTGTTTCCGCGGTGCTTCGGACAAGAATCTCACCGTGGCCTGTTTTCCTTGGGAAGGCTGAACTCAACCACTGTTTTCAAGCATCGTTTTCATATCAGCACGACGGAGCCAATCAATGAGAGCCGACGGCTGTGACGAAAGCTGCGGAAACTTTTGCAACGGGGGGCGTACTTCGCAAGGCACTTTGGGAGCAGCGGCAGTGCGGGGCGGACGTCAAATAATGCGTTCTTCGCTGTGTTTTACAGTCGCAGATGCTGCAGTGTTTCCACAGTGCTTCGGACAAGAATCTCACCGTTGCCTGTTTTCCTTGGGAAGGATGAACTCAACCACTGTTTTCAAGCATCGTTTCCATATCAGCAAGACGGAGCCTATCAACGGGAGAAGACTGCTGTGACGAAAGGTGTGGAAACTTTTGCAACGGGGGGCGTACTTCGCAAGGCACTTTGGGAGCAGCGGCAGTGCGGGGCGGACGTCAAATAATGCGTTCTTCGCTGTGTTTTACAGTCGCAGATGCTGCAGTGTTTCCGCAGTGCTTCCGACAAGAATCTCACCATGGCTTGTTTTTCTTGGGAAGGCTGAACTCAACCACTGATTTCAAGCATCGTTTTCATATCAGCACGACGGAGCCAATCAATGAGAGCCGACGGCTGTGACGAAAGCTGCGGAAACTTTTGGAACGGGGGGCGTACTTCGCCAGGCACTTTGGGAGCAGCGGCAGAGCGGGGCGGACGTCGAATAATGCGTTCTTCGCTGTGTTTTACAGTCGCATATGCTGCAGTGTTTCCGCAGTGCTTCGGACAAGAATCTCACCGTGGCTTGTTTTCCTTGGGAAGGCTGAACTCAACCACTGATTTCAAGCATCGTTTTCACATCAGCACGACGGAGCCAATCAATGAGAGCCGACGGCTGTGACGAAAGCTGCGGAAACTTTTGCAACGGGGGGCGTACTTCGCCAGGCACTTAGGGAGCAGCGGCAGAGCGGGGCGGACGTCGAATAATCCGTTCTTCGCTGTGTTTTACAGTCGCAGATGCTGCAGTGTTTCCGCAGTGCTTCGGACAAGAATCTCACCGTGGCTTGTTTTCCTTGGGAAGGCTGAACTCAACCACTGTTTTCAATCATCGTTTTCATATCAGCACGACGGAGCCAATCAATGAGAGCCGACGGCTGTGACGAAAGCTGCGGAAACTTTTGCAACGGGGGGCGTACTTCGCCAGGCACTTAGGGAGCAGCGGCAGAGCGGGGCGGACGTCGAATAATGCGTTCTTCGCTGTGTTTTACAGTCGCAGTAGCTGCAGTGTTTCCGCAGTGCTTCGGACAAGAATCTCACCGTGGCTTGTTTTCTTTGGGAAGGCTGAACTCAACCACTGTTTTCAAGCATCGTTTTCATATCAGCACGACGGAGCCAATCAATGAGAGCCGACGGCTGTGACGAAAGCTGCGGAAACTTTTGCAACGGGGGGCGTACTTCGCCAGGCACTTTGGGAGCAGCGGCAGAGCGGGGCGGACGTCGAATAATGCGTTCTTCGCTGTGTTTTACAGTCGCAGATGCTGCAGTGTTTCCGCGGGGCTTCGGACAAGAATCTCACCGTGGACTGTTTTCCTTGGGAAGGCTGAATTCAACCACTGTTTTCAAGCATCGTTTCCATATCAGCAAGACGGAGCCAATCAACGGGAGCCGACGGCTGTGACGAAAGCTGCGGAAACTTTTGCAACGGGGGGCGTACTTCGCAAGCCACTTTGGCAGCAGCGGCAGAGCGGGGCGGACGAAAAATAATTCATTCTTCGCTACGTTTTACAGTCGCAGATACTGCAGTGTTTCCGCGGTGCTTCGGACAAGAATCTCACCGTGCCCTGTTTTCCTTGGGAAGGCTGAACTCAACCACTGTTTTCAAGCATCGTTTCCATAGCAGCATGACGGAGCCAATCAACGGGAGCCGACGGCTGTGACGAAAGCTGCGGAAACTTTTGCAACGGGGGGCGTACTTCGCAAGCCACTTTGGCAGCAGCGGCAGAGCGGGGCGGACGAAAAATAATTCATTCTTCGCTACGTTTTACAGTCGCAGATGCTGCAGTGTTTCCGCGGTGCTTCGGACAAGAATCTCACCGTGGACTGTTTTCCTTGGGAAGGCTGAACTCAACCACTGTTTTCAAGCATCGTTTCCATATCAGCAAGACGGAGCCAATCAACGGGAGCCGACGGCTGTGACGAAAGCTGCGGAAACTTTTGCAACGGGGGGCGTACTTCGCAAGCCACTTTGGCAGCAGCGGCAGAGCGGGGCGGATGAAAAATAATTCATTCTTCGCTACGTTTTACAGTCGCAGATGCTGCAGTGTTTCCGCGGTGCTTCGGACAAGAATCTCACCGTGCCTGTTTTCCTTGGGAAGGCTGAACTCAAGCACTGTTTTCAATCATCGTTTCCATATCAGCAAGACGGAGCCAATCAACGGGAGCCGACGGCTGTGACGAAAGCTGCGGAAACTTTTGCAACGGGGGGCGTACTTCGCAAGCCACTTTGGCAGCCGTTGGGGCGGACGAAAAATAATTCATTCTTCGCTACGTTTTACAGTCGCAGATGCTGTAGTGTTTCCGCGGTGCTTCGGACAAGAATCTCACCGTGCCCTGTTTTCCTTGGGAAGGCTGAACTCAACCACTGTTTTCAAGCATCGTTTCCATTTCAGCAAGACGGAGCCAATCAACGGGACCCGACGGCTGTGACGAAAGCCGCGGAAACCTTTGCAACGGGGGGCGTACTTCGCAAGGCACTTCGACAGCAGCGGCAGAGCGGGGCGGACGTCAAATAATCCTTTCTTCGCTGTGTTTTACAGTCGCATATGCTGCAGTGTTTCCGCGGTGCTTCGGACAAAAATCTCACCGTGGCTTGTTTTCCTTGGGAAGGATGAACTCAACCACTGTTTTCAAGCATCGTTTCCATATCAGCAAGACGGAGCCAATCAACGGGAGCCGACTGCTGTGACGAAAGCTGTGGAAACTTTTGCAACGGGGGGCGTATTTCGCAAGGCACTTTGGGAGCAGCGGCAGAGTGGGGCGGACGTCGAATAATGCGTTCTTCGCTGTGTTTTACAGTCGCAGATGCTGCAGTGTTTCCGCAGCGCTTCGGACAAGAATCTCACCGTGGCCTGTTTTCCTTGGGAAGGCTGAACTCAACCACTGTTTTCAAGCATCGTTTTCATATCAGCACGACGGAGCCAATCAATGAGAGCCGACGGCTGTGACGAAAGCTGCGGAAACTTTTGCAACGGGGGGCGGACTTCGCAAGACACTTCGACAGCAGCGGCAGAGCGGGGCGGACGTCAAATAATCCGTTCTTCTTTGTGTTTTACAGTCGCATATGCTGCAGTGTTCCCGCGGTGCTTCGGACAAGAATCTCACCGTTGCCTGTTTTCCTTGGGAAGGATGAACTCAACCACTGTTTTCAAGCATCGTTTTCATATCAGCACGACGGAGCCAATCAATGAAAGCCGACGGCTGTGACGAAAGCTGCGGAAACTTTTGCAACGGGGGGCGTACTTCGCCAGGCACTTTGGGAGCAGCGGCAGAGCGGGGCGACGTCGATTAATCCGTTCTTCGCTGTGTTTTACAGTCGCAGATGCTGCAGTGTTTCCGCGGTACTTCGTACAAGAATCTCACCGTGCCCTGCTTTCCTTGGGAAGGCTGAACTCAACCACTGTTTTCAAGCATCGTTTCCATATCAGCAAGACGGAGCCAATCAACGGGAGCCGACGGCTGTGACGAAAGCTGCGGAAACTTTTGCAACAGGGGGCGTACTTCGCAAGGCACTTTGGCAGCAGCGGCAGAGCGGGGCGGACGTCAAATAATCCATTCTTCGCTACGTTTTACAGTCGCAGATGCTGCAGTGTTTCCTCGGTGCTTCGGACAAGAATCTTACCGTGGACTGTTTTCCTTGGGAAGGCTGAACTCAACCACTGTTTTCAAGCATCGTTTCCATATCAGCAAGACGGAGCCAATCAACGGGAGCCGACGGCTGTGACGAAAGCTGCGGAAACTTTTGCAACGGGGGGCGTACTTCGCAAGCCACTTTGGCAGCAGCGGCAGAGCGGGGCGGATGAAAAATAATTCATTCTTCGCTACGTTTTACAGTCGCAGATGCTGCAGTGTTTCCGCGGTGCTTCGGACAAGAATCTCACCGTGCCTGTTTTCCTTGGGAAGGCTGAACTCAAGCACTGTTTTCAATCATCGTTTCCATATCAGCAAGACGGAGCCAATCAACGGGAGCCGACGGCTGTGACGAAAGCTGCGGAAACTTTTGCAACGGGGGGCGTACTTCGCAAGCCACTTTGGCAGCCGTTGGGGCGGACGAAAAATAATTCATTCTTCGCTACGTTTTACAGTCGCAGATGCTGCAGTGTTTCCGCGGTGCTTCGGACAAGAATCTCACCGTGCCCTATTTTCCTTGGGAAGGCTGAACTCAACCACTGTTTTCAAGCATCGTTTCCATTTCAGCAAGACGGAGCCAATCAACGGGACCCGACGGCTGTGACGAAAGCCGCGGAAACCTTTGCAACGGGGGGCGTACTTCGCAAGGCACTTCGACAGCAGCGGCAGAGCGGGGCGGACGTCAAATAATCCTTTCTTCGCTGTGTTTTACAGTCGCATATGCTGCAGTGTTTCCGCGGTGCTTCGGACAAAAATCTCACCGTGGCTTGTTTTCCTTGGGAAGGATGAACTCAACCACTGTTTTCAAGCATCGTTTCCATATCAGCAAGACGGAGCCAATCAACGGGAGCCGACTGCTGTGACGAAAGCTGTGGAAACTTTTGCAACGGGGGGCGTATTTCGCAAGGCACTTTGGGAGCAGCGGCAGAGTGGGGCGGACGTCGAATAATGCGTTCTTCGCTGTGTTTTACAGTCGCAAATGCTGCAGTGTTTCCGCAGCGCTTCGGACAAGAATCTCACCGTGGCCTGTTTTCCTTGGGAAGGCTGAACTCAACCACTGTTTTCAAGCATCGTTTTCATATCAGCACGACGGAGCCAATCAATGAGAGCCGACGGCTGTGACGAAAGCTGCGGAAACTTTTGCAACAGGGGGCGTACTTCGCAAGGCACTTTGGCAGCAGCGGCAGAGCGGGGCGGACGTCAAATAATCCATTCTTCGCTACGTTTTACAGTCGCAGATGCTGCAGTGTTTCCTCGGTGCTTCGGACAAGAATCTTACCGTGGACTGTTTTCCTTGGGAAGGCTGAACTCAACCACTGTTTTCAAGCATCGTTTCCATATCAGCAAGACGGAGCCAATCAACGGGAGCCGACGGCTGTGACGAAAGCTGCGGAAACTTTTGCAACGGGGGGCGTACTTCGCAAGCCACTTTGGCAGCAGCGGCAGAGCGGGGCGGATGAAAAATAATTCATTCTTCGCTACGTTTTACAGTCGCAGATGCTGCAGTGTTTCCGCGGTGCTTCGGACAAGAATCTCACCCTGCCTGTTTTCCTTGGGAAGGCTGAACTCAAGCACTGTTTTCAATCATCGTTTCCATATCAGCAAGACGGAGCCAATCAACGGGAGCCGACGGCTGTGACGAAAGCTGCGGAAACTTTTGCAACGGGGGGCGTACTTCGCAAGCCACTTTGGCAGCCGTTGGGGCGGACGAAAAATAATTCATTCTTCGCTACGTTTTACAGTCGCAGATGCTGCAGTGTTTCCGCGGTGCTTCGGACAAGAATCTCACCGTGCCCTGTTTTCCTTGGGAAGGCTGAACTCAACCACTGTTTTCAAGCATCGTTTCCATTTCAGCAAGACGGAGCCAATCAACGGGACCCGACGGCTGTGACGAAAGCCGCGGAAACCTTTGCAACGGGGGGCGTACTTCGCAAGGCACTTCGACAGCAGCGGCAGAGCGGGGCGGACGTCAAATAATCCTTTCTTCGCTGTGTTTTACAGTCGCATATGCTGCAGTGTTTCCGCGGTGCTTCGGACAAAAATGTCACCGTGGCTTGTTTTCCTTGGGAAGGATGAACTCAACCACTGTTTTCAAGCATCGTTTCCATATCAGCAAGACGGAGCCAATCAACGGGAGCCGACTGCTGTGACGAAAGCTGTGGAAACTTTTGCAACGGGGGGCGTATTTCGCAAGGCACTTTGGGAGCAGCGGCAGAGTGGGGCGGACGTCGAATAATGCGTTCTTCGCTGTGTTTTACAGTCGCAGATGCTGCAGTGTTTCCGCAGCGCTTCGGACAAGAATCTCACCGTGGCCTGTTTTCCTTGGGAAGGCTGAACTCAACCACTGTTTTCAAGCATCGTTTTCATATCAGCACGACGGAGCCAATCAATGAGAGCCGACGGCTGTGACGAAAGCTGCGGAAACTTTTGCAACGGGGGGCGGACTTCGCAAGACACTTCGACAGCAGCGGCAGAGCGGGGCGGACGTCAAATAATCCGTTCTTCTTTGTGTTTTACAGTCGCATATGCTGCAGTGTTCCCGCGGTGCTTCGGACAAGAATCTCACCGTTGCCTGTTTTCCTTGGGAAGGATGAACTCAACCACTGTTTTCAAGCATCGTTTTCATATCAGCACGACGGAGCCAATCAATGAAAGCCGACGGCTGTGACGAAAGCTGCGGAAACTTTTGCAACGGGGGGCGTACTTCGCCAGGCACTTTGGGAGCAGCGGCAGAGCGGGGCGACGTCGATTAATCTGTTCTTCGCTGTGTTTTACAGTCGCAGATGCTGCAGTGTTTCCGCGGTACTTCGTACAAGAATCTCACCGTGGCTTGTTTTCTTTGGGAAGGCTGAACTCAACCACTGTTTTCAAGCATCGTTTTCATATCAGCACGACGGAGCCAATCAATGAGAGCCGACGGCTGTGACGAAAGCTGCGGAAACTTTTGCAACGGGGGGCGTACTTCGCCAGGCACTTTGGGAGCAGCGGCAGAGCGGGGCGGACGTCGAATAATGCGTTCTTCGCTGTGTTTTACAGTCGCAGATGCTGCAGTGTTTCCGCGGGGCTTCGGACAAGAATCTCACCGTGGACTGTTTTCCTTGGGAAGGCTGAACTCAACCACTGTTTTCAAGCATCGTTTCCATATCAGCAAGACGGAGCCAATCAACGGGAGCCGACGGCTGTGACGAAAGCTGCGGAAACTTTTGCAACGGGGGGCGTACTTCGCAAGCCACTTTGGCAGCAGCGGCAGAGCGGGGCGGACGAAAAATAATTCATTCTTCGCTACGTTTTACAGTCGCAGATGCTGCAGTGTTTCCGCGGTGCTTCGGACAAGAATCTCACCGTGCCCTGTTTTCCTTGGGAAGGCTGAACTCAACCACTGTTTTCAAGCATCGTTTCCATAGCAGCATGACGGAGCCAATCAACGGGAGCCGACGGCTGTGACGAAAGCTGCGGAAACTTTTGCAACGGGGGGCGTACTTCGCAAGCCACTTTGGCAGCAGCGGCAGAGCGGGGCGGACGAAAAATAATTCATTCTTCGCTACGTTTTACAGTCGCAGATGCTGCAGTGTTTCCGCGGTGCTTCGGACAAGAATCTCACCGTGCCCTGTTTTCCTTGGGAAGGCTGAACTCAACCACTGTTTTCAAGCATCGTTTCCATAGCAGCATGACGGAGCCAATCAACGGGAGCCGACGGCTGAGACGAAAGCTGCGGAAACTTTTGCAACGGGGGGCGTACTTCGCAAGCCACTTTGGCAGCAGCGGCAGAGCGGGGCGGACGAAAAATAATTCATTCTTCGCTACGTTTTACAGTCGCAGATGCTGCAGTGTTTCCGCGGTGCTTCGGACAAGAATCTCACCGTGCCCTGTTTTCCTTGGGAAGGCTGAACTCAACCACTGTTTTCAAGCATCGTTTCCATAGCAGCATGACGGAGCCAATCAACGGGAGCCGACGGCTGTGACGAAAGCTGCGGAAACTTTTGCAACGGGGGGCGTACTTCGCAAGCCACTTTGGCAGCAGCGGCAGAGCGGGGCGGACGAAAAATAATTCATTCTTCGCTACGTTTTACAGTCGCAGATGCTGCAGTGTTTCCGCGGTGCTTCGGACAAGAATCTCACCGTGGACTGTTTTCCTTGGGAAGGCTGAACTCAACCACTGTTTTCAAGCATCGTTTCCATATCAGCATGACGGAGCCAATCAACGGGAGCCGACGGCTGTGACGAAAGCTGCGGAAACTTTTGCAACGGGGGGCGTACTTCGCAAGCCACTTTGGCAGCAGCGGCAGAGCGGGGCGGACGAAAAATAATTCATTCTTCGCTACGTTTTACAGTCGCAGATGCTGCAGTGTTTCCGCGGTGCTTCGGACAAGAATCTCACCGTGGACTGTTTTCCTTGGGAAGGCTGAACTCAACCACTGTTTTCAAGCATCGTTTCCATATCAGCAAGACGGAGCCAATCAACGGGAGCCGACGGCTGTGACGAAAGCTGCGGAAACTTTTGCAACGGGGGGCGTACTTCGCAAGCCACTTTGGCAGCAGCGGCAGAGCGGGGCGGATGAAAAATAATTCATTCTTCGCTACGTTTTACAGTCGCAGATGCTGCAGTGTTTCCGCGGTGCTTCGGACAAGAATCTCACCGTGCCTGTTTTCCTTGGGAAGGCTGAACTCAAGCACTGTTTTCAATCATCGTTTCCATATCAGCAAGACGGAGCCAATCAACGGGAGCCGACGGCTGTGACGAAAGCTGCGGAAACTTTTGCAACGGGGGGCGTACTTCGCAAGCCACTTTGGCAGCCGTTGGGGCGGACGAAAAATAATTCATTCTTCGCTACGTTTTACAGTCGCAGATGCTGCAGTGTTTCCGCGGTGCTTCGGACAAGAATCTCACCGTGCCCTGTTTTCCTTGGGAAGGCTGAACTCAACCACTGTTTTCAAGCATCGTTTCCATTTCAGCAAGACGGAGCCAATCAACGGGACCCGACGGCTGTGACGAAAGCCGCGGAAACCTTTGCAACGGGGGGCGTACTTCGCAAGGCACTTCGACAGCAGCGGCAGAGCGGGGCGGACGTCAAATAATCCTTTCTTCGCTGTGTTTTACAGTCGCATATGCTGCAGTGTTTCCGCGGTGCTTCGGACAAAAATCTCACCGTGGCTTGTTTTCCTTGGGAAGGATGAACTCAACCACTGTTTTCAAGCATCGTTTCCATATCAGCAAGACGGAGCCAATCAACGGGAGCCGACTGCTGTGACGAAAGCTGTGGAAACTTTTGCAACGGGGGGCGTATTTCGCAAGGCACTTTGGGAGCAGCGGCAGAGTGGGGCGGACGTCGAATAATGCGTTCTTCGCTGTGTTTTACAGTCGCAGATGCTGCAGTGTTTCCGCAGCGCTTCGGACAAGAATCTCACCGTGGCCTGTTTTCCTTGGGATAGCTGAACTCAACCACTGTTTTCAAGCATCGTTTTCATATCAGCACGACGGAGCCAATCAATGAGAGCCGACGGCTGTGACGAAAGCTGCGGAAACTTTTGCAACGGGGGGCGGACTTCGCAAGACACTTCGACAGCAGCGGCAGAGCGGGGCGGACGTCAAATAATCCGTTCTTCTTTGTGTTTTACAGTCGCATATGCTGCAGTGTTCCCGCGGTGCTTCGGACAAGAATCTCACCGTTGCCTGTTTTCCTTGGGAAGGATGAACTCAACCACTGTTTTCAAGCATCGTTTTCATATCAGCACGACGGAGCCAATCAATGAAAGCCGACGGCTGTGACGAAAGCTGCGGAAACTTTTGCAACGGGGGGCGTACTTCGCCAGGCACTTTGGGAGCAGCGGCAGAGCGGGGCGACGTCGATTAATCCGTTCTTCGCTGTGTTTTACAGTCGCAGATGCTGCAGTGTTTCCGCGGTACTTCGTACAAGAATCTCACCGTGCCCTGCTTTCCTTGGGAAGGCTGAACTCAACCACTGTTTTCAAGCATCGTTTCCATATCAGCAAGACGGAGCCAATCAACGGGAGCCGACGGCTGTGACGAAAGCTGCGGAAACTTTTGCAACAGGGGGCGTACTTCGCAAGGCACTTTGGCAGCAGCGGCAGAGCGGGGCGGACGTCAAATAATCCATTCTTCGCTACGTTTTACAGTCGCAGATGCTGCAGTGTTTCCTCGGTGCTTCGGACAAGAATCTTACCGTGGACTGTTTTCCTTGGGAAGGCTGAACTCAACCACTGTTTTCAAGCATCGTTTCCATATCAGCAAGACGGAGCCAATCAACGGGAGCCGACGGCTGTGACGAAAGCTGCGGAAACTTTTGCAACGGGGGGCGTACTTCGCAAGCCACTTTGGCAGCAGCGGCAGAGCGGGGCGGATGAAAAATAATTCATTCT
Source organism: Amblyomma americanum (assembly GCF_052857255.1). Classification (NCBI taxonomy): domain Eukaryota; kingdom Metazoa; phylum Arthropoda; class Arachnida; order Ixodida; family Ixodidae; genus Amblyomma; species Amblyomma americanum. The sequence continues at coordinate 87,189,141 of NC_135500.1, read as the reverse complement.
TCGCTACGTTTTACAGTCGCAGATGCTGCAGTGTTTCCGCGGTGCTTCGGACAAGAATCTCACCGTGCCTGTTTTCCTTGGGAAGGCTGAACTCAAGCACTGTTTTCAATCATCGTTTCCATATCAGCAAGACGGAGCCAATCAACGGGAGCCGACGGCTGTGACGAAAGCTGCGGAAACTTTTGCAACGGGGGGCGTACTTCGCAAGCCACTTTGGCAGCCGTTGGGGCGGACGAAAAATAATTCATTCTTCGCTACGTTTTACAGTCGCAGATGCTGCAGTGTTTCCGCGGTGCTTCGGACAAGAATCTCACCGTGCCCTGTTTTCCTTGGGAAGGCTGAACTCAACCACTGTTTTCAAGCATCGTTTCCATTTCAGCAAGACGGAGCCAATCAACGGGACCCGACGGCTGTGACGAAAGCCGCGGAAACCTTTGCAACGGGGGGCGTACTTCGCAAGGCACTTCGACAGCAGCGGCAGAGCGGGGCGGACGTCAAATAATCCTTTCTTCGCTGTGCTTTACAGTCGCATATGCTGCAGTGTTTCCGCGGTGCTTCGGACAAAAATCTCACCGTGGCTTGTTTTCCTTGGGAAGGATGAACTCAACCACTGTTTTCAAGCATCGTTTCCATATCAGCAAGACGGAGCCAATCAACGGGAGCCGACTGCTGTGACGAAAGCTGTGGAAACTTTTGCAACGGGGGGCGTATTTCGCAAGGCACTTTGGGAGCAGCGGCAGAGTGGGGCGGACGTCGAATAATGCGTTCTTCGCTGTGTTTTACAGTCGCAGATGCTGCAGTGTTTCCGCAGCGCTTCGGACAAGAATCTCACCGTGGCCTGTTTTCCTTGGGAAGGCTGAACTCAACCACTGTTTTCAAGCATCGTTTTCATATCAGCACGACGGAGCCAATCAATGAGAGCCGACGGCTGTGACGAAAGCTGCGGAAACTTTTGCAACGGGGGGCGGACTTCGCAAGACACTTCGACAGCAGCGGCAGAGCGGGGCGGACGTCAAATAATCCGTTCTTCTTTGTGTTTTACAGTCGCATATGCTGCAGTGTTCCCGCGGTGCTTCGGACAAGAATCTCACCGTTGCCTGTTTTCCTTGGGAAGGATGAACTCAACCACTGTTTTCAAGCATCGTTTTCATATCAGCACGACGGAGCCAATCAATGAAAGCCGACGGCTGTGACGAAAGCTGCGGAAACTTTTGCAACGGGGGGCGTACTTCGCCAGGCACTTTGGGAGCAGCGGCAGAGCGGGGCGACGTCGATTAATCTGTTCTTCGCTGTGTTTTACAGTCGCAGATGCTGCAGTGTTTCCGCGGTACTTCGTACAAGAATCTCACCGTGCCCTGCTTTCCTTGTAAAGGCTGAACTCAACCACTGTTTTCAAGCATCGTTTCCATATCAGCAAGACGGAGCCAATCAACGGGAGCCGACGGCTGTGACGAAAGCTGCGGAAACTTTTGCAACAGGGGGCGTACTTCGCAAGGCACTTTGGCAGCAGCGGCAGAGCGGGGCGGACGTCAAATAATCCATTCTTCGCTACGTTTTACAGTCGCAGATGCTGCAGTGTTTCCTCGGTGCTTCGGACAAGAATCTTACCGTGGCCTGTTTTCCTTGGGAAGGCTGAACTCAATCACTGTTTTCAAGCATCGTTTCCACAGCAGCAAGACGGAGCCAATCAACGGGAGCCGACGGCTGTGACGAAAGCTGCGGAAACTTTTGCAACGGGGGCGTACTTCGCCAGGCACTTTGGGAGCAGCGGCAGAGCGGGGCGGACGACGAATAATTCGTTCTTCGCTACGTTTTACAGTCGCAGATGCTGCAGTGTTTCCGCGGTGCTTCGGACAAGAATCTCACCGTGGCCTCTTTTCCTTGGGAAGGCTGAACTCAACCACTGTTTTCAAGCATCGTTTTCATATCAGCACGACGGAGCCAATCAATGAGAGCCGACGGCTGTGACGAAAGCTGCGGAAACTTTTGCAACGGGGGCGTACTTCGCCAGGCACTTTGGGAGCAGCGGCAGAGCGGGGCGGACGACGAATAATTCGTTCTTCGCTACGTTTTACAGTCGCAGATGCTGCAGTGTTTCCGCGGTGCTTCGGACAAGAATCTCACCGTGGCCTCTTTTCCTTGGGAAGGCTGAACTCAACCACTGTTTTCAAGCATCGTTTCCATAGCAGCAAGACGGAGCCAATCAACGGGAGCCGACGGCTGTGACGAAAGCTGCGGAAACTTTTGCAACGGGGGCGTACTTCGCCAGGCACTTTGGGAGCAGCGGCAGAGCGGGGCGACGTCGATTAATCCGTTCTTCGCTGTGTTTTACAGTCGCAGATGCTGCAGTGTTTCCGCAGCGCTTCGGACAAGAATCTCACCGTGGCCTGTTTTCCTTGGGAAGGCTGAACTCAACCACTGTTTTCAAGCATCGTTTTCATATCAGCACGACGGAGCCAATCAATGAGAGCCGACTGCTGTGACGAAAGCTGCGGAAACTTTTGCAACGGGGGGCGGACTTCGCAAGACACTTCGACAGCAGCGGCAGAGCGGGGCGGACGTCAAATAATCCGTTCTTCGTTGTGTTTTACAGTCGCATATGCTGCAGTGTTCCCGCGGTGCTTCGGACAAGAATCTCACCGTTGCCTGTTTTCCTTGGGAAGGATGAACTCAACCACTGTTTTCAAGCATCGTTTCCATATCAGCAAGACGGAGCCTATCAACGGGAGAAGACTGCTGTGACGAAAGGTGTGGAAACTTTTGCAACGGGGGGCGTACTTCGCAAGGCACTTTGGGAGCAGCGGCAGTGCGGGGCGGACGTCAAATAATGCGTTCTTTGCTGTGTTTTACAGTCGCAGATGCTGCAGTGTTTCCGCAGTGCTTCGGACAAGAATCTCACCATGGCTTGTTTTTCTTGGGAAGGCTGAACTAAACCACTGTTTTCAAGCATCGTTTTCATATCAGCATGACGGAGCCAATCAATGAGAGCCGACGGCTGTGACGAAAGCTGCGGAAACTTTTGCAACGGGGGGCGTACTTCGCCAGGCACTTTGGGAGCAGCGGCAGAGCGGGGCGGACGTCGAATAATGCGTTCTTCGCTGTGTTTTACAGTCGCAGATGCTGCAGTGTTTCCGCAGTGCTTCGGACAAGAATCTCACCGTGGCTTGTTTTCCTTGGGAAGGCTGAACTCAACCACTGTTTTCAAGCATCGTTTTCATATCAGCACGACGGAGCCAATCAATGAGAGCCGACGGCTGTGACGAAATCTGCGGAAACTTTTGCAACGGGGGGCGTACTTCGCAAGGCACTTTGGGAGCAGCGGCAGAGCGGGGCGGACGTCGAATAATGCGTTCTTCGCTGTGTTTTACAGTCGCAGATGCTGCAGTGTTTCCGCAGTGCTTCGGACAAGAATCTCACCGTTGCCTGTTTTCCTTGGTAAGGATGAACTCAACCACTGTTTTCAAGCATCGTTTCCATATCAGCAAGACGGAGCCTATCAACGGGAGCCGACTGCTGTGACGAAATCTGCGGAAACTTTTGCAACGGGGGGCGTACTTCGCAAGGCACTTTGGGAGCAGCGGCAGAGCGGGGCGGACGTCGAATAATGCGTTCTTCGCTGTGTTTTACAGTCGCAGATGCTGCAGTGTTTCCGCAGTGCTTCGGACAAGAACCTCACCGTGGCTTGTTTTCCTTGGGAAGGTTGAACTCAACCACTGTTTTCAAGCATCGTTTTCATATCAGCATGACGGAGCCAATCAATGAGAGCCGACGGCTGTGACGAAAGCTGCGGAAACTTTTGCAACGGGGGGCGTACTTCGCCAGGCACTTTGGGAGCAGCGGCAGAGCGGGGCGGACGTCGAATAATGCGTTCTTCGCTGTGTTTTACAGTCGCAGATGCTGCAGTGTTTCCGCAGTGCTTCGGACAAGAATCTCACCGTGGCTTGTTTTCCTTGGGAAGGCTGAACTCAACCACTGTTTTCAAGCATCGTTTTCATATCAGCACGACGGAGCCAATCAATGAGAGCCGACGGCTGTGACGAAAGCTGCGGAAACTTTTGCAACGGGGGGCGTACTTCGCCAGGCACTTTGGGAGCAGCGGCAGAGCGGGGCGGACGTCGAATAATGCGTTCTTCGCTGTGTTTTACAGTCGCAGATGCTGCAGTGTTTCCGCAGTGCTTCGGACAACAATCTCACCGTGGCTTGTTTTCCTTGGGAAGGCTGAACTCAACCACTGTTTTCAAGCATCGTTTTCATATCAGCACGACGGAGCCAATCAATGAGAGCCGACGGCTGTGACGAAAGCTGCGGAAACTTTTGCAACGGGGGGCGTACTTCGCCAGGCACTTTGGGAGCAGCGGCAGAGCGGGGCGGACGTCGAATAATGCGTTCTTCGCTGTGTTTTACAGTCGCAGATGCTGCAGTGTTTCCGCAGTGCTTCGGACAAGAATCTCACCGTGGCTTGTTTTCCTTGGGAAGGCTGAACTCAACCACTGTTTTCAAGCATCGTTTTCATATAAGCACGACGGAGCCAATCAATGAGAGCCGACGGCTGTGACGAAAGCTGCGGAAACGTTTGCAACGGGGGGCGTACTTCGCCAGGCACTTTGGGAGGAGCGGCAGAGCGGGGCGGACGTCGAATAATGCGTTCTTCGCTGTGTTTTACAGTCGCAGATGCTGCAGTGTTTCCGCAGTGCTTCGGACAAGAACCTCACCGTGGCTTGTTTTCCTTGGGAAGGTTGAACTCAACCACTGTTTTCAAGCATCGTTTTCATATCAGCATGACGGAGCCAATCAATGAGAGCCGACGGCTGTGACGAAAGCTGCGGAAACTTTTGCAACGGGGGGCGTACTGCGCCAGGCACTTTGGGAGCAGCGGCAGAGCGGGGCGACGTCGATTAATCCGTTCTTCGCTGTGTTTTACAGTCGCAGATGCTGCAGTGTTTCCGCGGTACTTCGTACAAGAATCTCACCGTGCCCTGCTTTCCTTGGGAAGGCTGAACTCAACCACTGTTTTCAAGCATCGTTTTCATATCAGCACGACGGAGCCAATCAATGAGAGCCGACGGCTGTGACGAAATCTGCGGAAACTTTTGCAACGGGGGGCGTACTTCGCAAGGCACTTTGGGAGCAGCGGCAGAGCGGGGCGGACGTCGAATAATGCGTTCTTCGCTGTGTTTTACAGTCGCAGATGCTGCAGTGTTTCCGCAGTGCTTCGGACAAGAATCTCACCGTTGCCTGTTTTCCTTGGGAAGGATGAACTCAACCACTGTTTTCAAGCATCGTTTCCATATCAGCAAGACGGAGCCTATCAACGGGAGCCGACTGCTGTGACGAAATCTGCGGAAACTTTTGCAACGGGGGGCGTACTTCGCAAGGCACTTTGGGAGCAGCGGCAGAGCGGGGCGGACGTCGAATAATGCGTTCTTCGCTGTGTTTTACAGTCGCAGATGCTGCAGTGTTTCCGCAGTGCTTCGGACAAGAACCTCACCGTGGCTTGTTTTCCTTGGGAAGGTTGAACTCAACCACTGTTTTCAAGCATCGTTTTCATATCAGCATGACGGAGCCAATCAATGAGAGCCGACGGCTGTGACGAAAGCTGCGGAAACTTTTGCAACGGGGGGCGTACTTCGCCAGGCACTTTGGGAGCAGCGGCAGAGCGGGGCGGACGTCGAATAATGCGTTCTTCGCTGTGTTTTACAGTCGCAGATGCTGCAGTGTTTCCGCAGTGCTTCGGACAAGAATCTCACCGTGGCTTGTTTTCCTTGGGAAGGCTGAACTCAACCACTGTTTTCAAGCATCGTTTTCATATCAGCACGACGGAGCCAATCAATGAGAGCCGACGGCTGTGACGAAAGCTGCGGAAACTTTTGCAACGGGGGGCGTACTTCGCCAGGCACTTTGGGAGCAGCGGCAGAGCGGGGCGGACGTCGAATAATGCGTTCTTCGCTGTGTTTTACAGTCGCAGATGCTGCAGTGTTTCCGCAGTGCTTCGGACAAGAATCTCACCGTGGCTTGTTTTCCTTGGGAAGGCTGAACTCAACCACTGTTTTCAAGCATCGTTTTCATATCAGCACGACGGAGCCAATCAATGAGAGCCGACGGCTGTGACGAAAGCTGCGGAAACTTTTGCAACGGGGGGCGTACTTCGCCAGGCACTTTGGGAGCAGCGGCAGAGCGGGGCGGACGTCGAATAATGCGTTCTTCGCTGTGTTTTACAGTCGCAGATGCTGCAGTGTTTCCGCAGTGCTTCGGACAAGAATCTCACCGTGGCTTGTTTTCCTTGGGAAGGCTGAACTCAACCACTGTTTTCAAGCATTGTTTTCATATCAGCACGACGGAGCCAATCAATGAGAGCCGACGGCTGTGACGAAAGCTGCGGAAACTTTTGCAACGGGGGGCGTACTTCGCCAGGCACTTTGGGAGCAGCGGCAGAGCGGGGCGGACGTCGAATAATGCGTTCTTCGCTGTGTTTTACAGTCGCAGATGCTGCAGTGTTTCCGCAGTGCTTCGGACAAGAATCTCACCGTGGCTTGTTTTCCTTGGGAAGGCTGAACTCAACCACTGTTTTCAAGCATCGTTTTCATATCAGCACGACGGAGCCAATCAATGAGAGCCGACGGGTGTGACGAAAGCTGCGGAAACGTTTGCAACAGGGGGCGTACTTCGCCAGGCACTTTGGGAGCAGCGGCAGAGCGGGGCGGACGTCGAATAATGCGTTCTTCGCTGTGTTTTACAGTCGCAGATGCTGCAGTGTTTCCGCAGTGCTTCGGACAAGAACCTCACCGTGGCTTGTTTTCCTTGGGAAGGTTGAACTCAACCACTGTTTTCAAGCATCGTTTTCATATCAGCATGACGGAGCCAATCAATGAGAGCCGACGGCTGTGACGAAAGCTGCGGAAACTTTTGCAACGGGGGGCGTACTGCGCCAGGCACTTTGGGAGCAGCGGCAGAGCGGGGCGACGTCAATTAATCCGTTCTTCGCTGTGTTTTACAGTCGCAGATGCTGCAGTGTTTCCGCGGTACTTCGTACAAGAATCTCACCGTGCCCTGCTTTCCTTGGGAAGGCTGAACTCAACCACTGTTTTCAAGCATCGTTTCCATATCAGCAAGACGGAGCCAATCAACGGGAGCCGACGGCTGTGACGAAAGCTGCGGAAACTTTTGCAACAGGGGGCGTACTTCGCAAGGCACTTTGGCAGCAGCGGCAGAGCGGGGCGGACGTCAAATAATCCATTCTTCGCTACGTTTTACAGTCGCAGATGCTGCAGTGTTTCCTCGGTGCTTCGGACAAGAATCTTAATGTGGCCTGTTTTCCTTGGGAAGGCTGAACTCAACCACTGTTTTCAAGCATCGTTTCCATAGCAGCAAGACGGAGCCAATCAACGGGAGCCGACGGCTCTGACGAAAGCTGCGGAAACTTTTGCAACGGGGGCGTACTTCGCCAGGCACTTTGGGAGCAGCGGCAGAGCGGGGCGGACGACGAATAATTCGTTCTTCGCTACGTTTTACAGTCGCAGATGCTGCAGTGTTTCCGCGGTGCTTCGGACAAGAATCTCACCGTGGCCTCTTTTCCTTGGGAAGGCTGAACTCAACCACTGTTTTCAAGCATCGTTTTCATATCAGCACGACGGAGCCAATCAATGAGAGCCGACGGCTGTGACGAAAGCTGCGGAAACTTTTGCAACGGGGGCGTACTTCGCCAGGCACTTTGGGAGCAGCGGCAGAGCGGGGCGGACGACGAATAATTCGTTCTTCGCTACGTTTTACAGTCGCAGATGCTGCAGTGTTTCCGCGGTGCTTCGGACAAGAATCTCACCGTGGCCTCTTTTCCTTGGGAAGGCTGAACTCAACCACTGTTTTCAAGCATCGTTTCCATAGCAGCAAGACGGAGCCAATCAACGGGAGCCGACGGCTGTGACGAAAGCTGCGGAAACTTTTGCAACGGGGGCGTACTTCGCCAGGCACTTTGGGAGCAGCGGCAGAGCGGGGCGGACGTCGAATAATGCGTTCTTCGCTGTGTTTTACAGTCGCAGATGCTGCAGTGTTTCCGCAGCGCTTCGGACAAGAATCTCACCGTGGCCTGTTTTCCTTGGGAAGGCTGAACTCAACCACTGTTTTCAAGCATCGTTTTCATATCAGCACGACGGAGCCAATCAATGAGAGCCGACGGCTGTGACGAAATCTGCGGAAACTTTTGCAACGGGGGGCGTACTTCGCAAGGCACTTTGGGAGCAGCGGCAGAGCGGGGCGGACGTCGAATAATGCGTTCTTCGCTGTGTTTTACAGTCGCAGATGCTGCAGTGTTTCCGCAGCGCTTCGGACAAGAATCTCACCGTGGCCTGTTTTCCTTGGGAAGGCTGAACTCAACCACTGTTTTCAAGCATCGTTTTCATATCAGCACGACGGAGCCAATCAATGAGAGCCGACGGCTGTGACGAAATCTGCGGAAACTTTTGCAACGGGGGGCGTACTTCGCAAGGCACTTTGGGAGCAGCGGCAGAGCGGGGCGGACGTCGAATAATGCGTTCTTCGCTGTGTTTTACAGTCGCAGATGCTGCAGTGTTTCCGCAGTGCTTCGGACAAGAATCTCACCGTTGCCTGTTTTCCTTGGGAAGGATGAACTCAACCACTGTTTTCAAGCATCGTTTCCATATCAGCAAGACGGAGCCTATCAACGGGAGCCGACTGCTGTGACGAAATCTGCGGAAACTTTTGCAACGGGGGGCGTACTTCGCAAGGCACTTTGGGAGCAGCGGCAGAGCGGGGCGGACGTCGAATAATGCGTTCTTCGCTGTGTTTTACAGTCGCAGATGCTGCAGTGTTTCCGCAGTGCTTCGGACAAGAACCTCACCGTGGCTTGTTTTCCTTGGGAAGGTTGAACTCAACCACTGTTTTCAAGCATCGTTTTCATATCAGCATGACGGAGCCAATCAATGAGAGCCGACGGCTGTGACGAAAGCTGCGGAAACTTTTGCAACGGGGGGCGTACTTCGCCAGGCACTTTGGGAGCAGCGGCAGAGCGGGGCGGACGTCGAATAATGCGTTCTTCGCTGTGTTTTACAGTCGCAGATGCTGCAGTGTTTCCGCAGTGCTTCGGACAAGAATCTCACCGTGGCTTGTTTTCCTTGGGAAGGCTGAACTCAACCACTGTTTTCAAGCATCGTTTTCATATCAGCACGACGGAGCCAATCAATGAGAGCCGACGGCTGTGACGAAAGCTGCGGAAACTTTTGCAACGGGGGGCGTACTTCGCCAGGCACTTTGGGAGCAGCGGCAGAGCGGGGCGGACGTCGAATAATGCGTTCTTCGCTGTGTTTTACAGTCGCAGATGCTGCAGTGTTTCCGCAGTGCTTCGGACAAGAATCTCACCGTGGCTTGTTTTCCTTGGGAAGGCTGAACTCAACCACTGTTTTCAAGCATCGTTTTCATATCAGCACGACGGAGCCAATCAATGAGAGCCGACGGCTGTGACGAAAGCTGCGGAAACTTTTGCAACGGGGGGCGTACTTCGCCAGGCACTTTGGGAGCAGCGGCAGAGCGGGGCGGACGTCGAATAATGCGTTCTTCGCTGTGTTTTACAGTCGCAGATGCTGCAGTGTTTCCGCAGTGCTTCGGACAAGAATCTCACCGTGGCTTGTTTTCCTTGGGAAGGCTGAACTCAACCACTGTTTTCAAGCATCGTTTTCATATCAGCACGACGGAGCCAATCAATGAGAGCCGACGGCTGTGACGAAAGCTGCGGAAACGTTTGCAACGGGGGGCGTACTTCGCCAGGCACTTTGGGAGCAGCGGCAGAGCGGGGCGGACGTCGAATAATGCGTTCTTCGCTGTGTTTTACAGTCGCAGATGCTGCAGTGTTTCCGCAGTGCTTCGGACAAGAATCTCACCGTGGCTTGTTTTCCTTGGGAAGGCTGAACTCAACCACTGTTTTCAAGCATCGTTTTCATATCAGCACGACGGAGCCAATCAATGAGAGCCGACGGCTGTGACGAAAGCTGCGGAAACTTTTGTAACGGGGGGCGTACTTCGCCAGGCACTTTGGGAGCAGCGGCAGAGCGGGGCGGACGTCGAATAATGCGTTCTTCACTGTGTTTTACAGTCGCAGATGCTGCAGTGTTTCCGCAGTGCTTCGGACAAGAATCTCACCGTGGCTTGTTTTCCTTGGGAAGGCTGAACTCAACCACTGTTTTCAAGCATCGTTTTCATATCAGCACGACGGAGCCAATCAATGAGAGCCGACGGCTGTGACGAAAGCTGCGGAAACTTTTGCAACGGGGGGCGTACTGCGCCAGGCACTTTGGGAGCAGCGGCAGAGCGGGGCGACGTCGATTAATCCGTTCTTCGCTGTGTTTTACAGTCGCAGATGCTGCAGTGTTTCCGCGGTACTTCGTACAATAATCTCACCGTGCCCTGCTTTCCTTGGGAAGGCTGAACTCAACCACTGTTTTCAAGCATCGTTTTCATATCAGCACGACGGAGCCAATCAATGAGAGCCGACGGCTGTGACGAAATCTGCGGAAACGTTTGCAACGGGGGGCGTACTTCGCAAGGCACTTTGGGAGCAGCGGCAGAGCGGGGCGGACGTCGAATAATGCGTTCTTCGCTGTGTTTTACAGTCGCAGATGCTGCAGTGTTTCCGCAGTGCTTCGGACAAGAATCTCACCGTTGCCTGTTTTCCTTGGGAAGGATGAACTCAACCACTGTTTTCAAGCATCGTTTCCATATCAGCAAGACGGAGCCTATCAACGGGAGCCGACTGCTGTGACGAAATCTGCGGAAACTTTTGCAACGGGGGGCGTACTTCGCAAGGCACTTTGGGAGCAGCGGCAGAGCGGGGCGGACGTCGAATAATGCGTTCTTCGCTGTGTTTTACAGTCGCAGATGCTGCAGTGTTTCCGCAGTGCTTCGGACAAGAACCTCACCGTGGCTTGTTTTCCTTGGGAAGGTTGAACTCAACCACTGTTTTCAAGCATCGTTTTCATATCAGCACGACGGAGCCAATCAATGAGAGCCGACGGCTGTGACGAAAGCTGCGGAAACTTTTGCAACGGGGGGCGTACTTCGCCAGGCACTTTGGGAGCAGCGGCAGAGCGGGGCGGACGTCGAATAATGCGTTCTTCGCTGTGTTTTACAGTCGCAGATGCTGCAGTGTTTCCGCAGTGCTTCGGACAAGAATCTCACCGTGGCTTGTTTTCCTTGGGAAGGCTGAACTCAACCACTGTTTTCAAGCATCGTTTTCATATCAGCACGACGGAGCCAATCAATGAGAGCCGACGGCTGTGACGAAAGCTGCGGAAACTTTTGCAACGGGGGGCGTACTTCGCCAGGCACTTTGGGAGCAGCGGCAGAGCGGGGCGGACGTCGAATAATGCGTTCTTCGCTGTGTTTTACAGTCGCAGATGCTGCAGTGTTTCCGCAGTGCTTCGGACAAGAATCTCACCGTGGCTTGTTTTCCTTGGGAAGGCTGAACTCAACCACTGTTTTCAAGCATCGTTTTCATATCAGCACGACGGAGCCAATCAATGAGAGCCGACGGCTGTGACGAAAGCTGCGGAAACTTTTGCAACGGGGGGCGTACTTCGCCAGGCACTTTGGGAGCAGCGGCAGAGCGGGGCGGACGTCGAATAATGCGTTCTTCGCTGTGTTTTACAGTCGCAGATGCTGCAGTGTTTCCGCAGTGCTTCGGACAAGAATCTCACCGTGGCTTGTTTTCCTTGGGAAGGCTGAACTCAACCACTGTTTTCAAGCATTGTTTTCATATCAGCACGACGGAGCCAATCAATGAGAGCCGACGGCTGTGACGAAAGCTGCGGAAACTTTTGCAACGGGGGGCGTACTTCGCCAGGCACTTTGGGAGCAGCGGCAGAGCGGGGCGGACGTCGAATAATGCGTTCTTCGCTGTGTTTTACAGTCGCAGATGCTGCAGTGTTTCCGCAGTGCTTCGGACAAGAATCTCACCGTGGCTTGTTTTCCTTGGGAAGGCTGAACTCAACCACTGTTTTCAAGCATCGTTTTCATATCAGCACGACGGAGCCAATCAATGAGAGCCGACGGCTGTGACGAAAGCTGCGGAAACTTTTGCAACGGGGGGCGTACTTCGCCAGGCACTTTGGGAGCAGCGGCAGAGCGGGGCGGACGTCGAATAATGCGTTCTTCGCTGTGTTTTACAGTCGCAGATGCTGCAGTGTTTCCGCAGTGCTTCGGACAAGAATCTCACCGTGGCTTGTTTTCCTTGGGAAGGCTGAACTCAACCACTGTTTTCAAGCATCGTTTTCATATCAGCACGACGGAGCCAATCAATGAGAGCCGACGGCTGTGACGAAAGCTGCGGAAACTTTTGCAACGGGGGGCGTACTTCGCCAGGCACTTTGGGAGCAGCGGCAGAGCGGGGCGGACGTCGAATAATGCGTTCTTCGCTGTGTTTTACAGTCGCAGATGCTGCAGTGTTTCCGCAGTGCTTCGGACAAGAATCTCACCGTGGCTTGTTTTCCTTGGGAAGGCTGAACTCAACCACTGTTTTCAAGCATCGTTTTCATATCAGCACGACGGAGCCAATCAATGAGAGCCGACGGCTGTGACGAAAGCTGCGGAAACTTTTGCAACGGGGGGCGTACTTCGCCAGGCACTTTGGGAGCAGCGGCAGAGCGGGGCGGACGTCGAATAATGCGTTCTTCGCTGTGTTTTACAGTCGCAGATGCTGCAGTGTTTCCGCAGTGCTTCGGACAAGAATCTCACCGTGGCTTGTTTTCCTTGGGAAGGCTGAACTCAACCACTGTTTTCAAGCATTGTTTTCATATCAGCACGACGGAGCCAATCAATGAGAGCCGACGGCTGTGACGAAAGCTGCGGAAACTTTTGCAACGGGGGGCGTACTTCGCCAGGCACTTTGGGAGCAGCGGCAGAGCGGGGCGGACGTCGAATAATGCGTTCTTCGCTGTGTTTTACAGTCGCAGATGCTGCAGTGTTTCCGCAGTGCTTCGGACAAGAATCTCACCTTGGCTTGTTTTCCTTGGGAAGGCTGAACTCAACCACTGTTTTCAAGCATCGTTTTCATATCAGCACGACGGAGCCAATCAATGAGAGCCGACGGCTGTGACGAAAGCTGCGGAAACGTTTGCAACGGGGGGCGTACTTCGCCAGGCACTTTGGGAGCAGCGGCAGAGCGGGGCGGACGTCGAATAATGCGTTCTTCGCTGTGTTTTACAGTCGCAGATGCTGCAGTGTTTCCGCAGTGCTTCGGACAAGAACCTCACCGTGGCTTGTTTTCCTTGGGAAGGTTGAACTCAACCACTGTTTTCAAGCATCGTTTTCATATCAGCATGACGGAGCCAATCAATGAGAGCCGACGGCTGTGACGAAAGCTGCGGAAACTTTTGCAACGGGGGGCGTACTGCGCCAGGCACTTTGGGAGCAGCGGCAGAGCGGGGCGACGTCGATTAATCCGTTCTTCGCTGTGTTTTACAGTCGCAGATGCTGCAGTGTTTCCGCGGTACTTCGTACAAGAATCTCACCGTGCCCTGCTTTCCTTGGGAAGGCTGAACTCAACCACTGTTTTCAAGCATCGTTTCCATATCAGCAAGACGGAGCCAATCAACGGGAGCCGACGGCTGTGACGAAAGCTGCGGAAACTTTTGCAACAGGGGGCGTACTTCGCAAGGCACTTTGGCAGCAGCGGCAGAGCGGGGCGGACGTCAAATAATCCATTCTTCGCTACGTTTTACAGTCGCAGATGCTGCAGTGTTTCCTCGGTGCTTCGGACAAGAATCTTACCGTGGCCTGTTTTCCTTGGGAAGGCTGAACTCAACCACTGTTTTCAAGCATCGTTTCCATAGCAGCAAGACGGAGCCAATCAACGGGAGCCGACGGCTGTGACGAAAGCTGCGGAAACTTTTGCAACGGGGGCGTACTTCGCCAGGCACTTTGGGAGCAGCGGCAGAGCGGGGCGGACGACGAATAATTCGTTCTTCGCTACTTTTTACAGTCGCAGATGCTGCAGTGTTTCCGCGGTGCTTCGGACAAGAATCTCACCGTGGCCTCTTTTCCTTGGGAAGGCTGAACTCAACCACTGTTTTCAAGCATCGTTTTCATATCAGCACGACGGAGCCAATCAATGAGAGCCGACGGCTGTGACGAAAGCTGCGGAAACTTTTGCAACGGGGGCGTACTTCGCCAGGCACTTTGGGAGCAGCGCCAGAGCGGGGCGGACGACGAATAATTCGTTCTTCGCTACGTTTTACAGTCGCAGATGCTGCAGTGTTTCCGCGGTGCTTCGGACAAGAATCTCACCGTGGCCTCTTTTCCTTGGGAAGGCTGAACTCAACCACTGTTTTCAAGCATCGTTTCCATAGCAGCAAGACGGAGCCAATCAACGGGAGCCGACGGCTGTGACGAAAGCTGCGGAAACTTTTGCAACGGGGGCGTACTTCGCCAGGCACTTTGGGAGCAGCGGCAGAGCGGGGCGACGTCGATTAATCCGTTCTTCGCTGTGTTTTACAGTCGCAGATGCTGCAGTGTTTCCGCAGCGCTTCGGACAAGAATCTCACCGTGGCCTGTTTTCCTTGGGAAGGCTGAACTCAACCACTGTTTTCAAGCATCGTTTTCATATCAGCACGACGGAGCCAATCAATGAGAGCCGACTGCTGTGACGAAAGCTGCGGAAACTTTTGCAACGGGGGGCGGACTTCGCAAGACACTTCGACAGCAGCGGCAGAGCGGGGCGGACGTCAAATAATCCGTTCTTCGTTGTGTTTTACAGTCGCATATGCTGCAGTGTTCCCGCGGTGCTTCGGACAAGAATCTCACCGTTGCCTGTTTTCCTTGGGAAGGATGAACTCAACCACTGTTTTCAAGCATCGTTTCCATATCAGCAAGACGGAGCCTATCAACGGGAGAAGACTGCTGTGACGAAAGGTGTGGAAACTTTTGCAACGGGGGGCGTACTTCGCAAGGCACTTTGGGAGCAGCGGCAGTGCGGGGCGGACGTCAAATAATGCGTTCTTTGCTGTGTTTTACAGTCGCAGATGCTGCAGTGTTTCCGCAGTGCTTCGGACAAGAATCTCACCATGGCTTGTTTTTCTTGGGAAGGCTGAACTAAACCACTGTTTTCAAGCATCGTTTTCATATCAGCATGACGGAGCCAATCAATGAGAGCCGACGGCTGTGACGAAAGCTGCGGAAACTTTGGCAACGGGGGGCGTACTTCGCCAGGCACTTTGGGAGCAGCGGCAGAGCGGGGCGGACGTCGAATAATGCGTTCTTCGCTGTGTTTTACAGTCGCAGATGCTGCAGTGTTTCCGCAGTGCTTCGGACAAGAATCTCACCGTTGCCTGTTTTCCTTGGGAAGGATGAACTCAACCACTGTTTTCAAGCATCGTTTCCATATCAGCAAGACGGAGCCTATCAACGGGAGCCGACTGCTGTGACGAAATCTGCGGAAACTTTTGCAACGGGGGGCGTACTTCGCAAGGCACTTTGGGAGCAGCGGCAGAGCGGGGCGGACGTCGAATAATGCGTTCTTCGCTGTGTTTTACAGTCGCAGATGCTGCAGTGTTTCCGCAGTGCTTCGGACAAGAATCTCACCATGGCTTGTTTTTCTTGGGAAGGCTGAACTAAACCACTGTTTTCAAGCATCGTTTTCATATCAGCATGACGGAGCCAATCAATGAGAGCCGACGGCTGTGACGAAAGCTGCGGAAACTTTTGCAACGGGGGGCGTACTTCGCCAGGCACTTTGGGAGCAGCGGCAGAGCGGGGCGGACGTCGAATAATGCGTTCTTCGCTGTGTTTTACAGTCGCAGATGCTGCAGTGTTTCCGCAGTGCTTCGGACAAGAATCTCACCGTGGCTTGTTTTCCTTGGGAAGGCTGAACTCAACCACTGTTTTCAAGCATCGTTTTCATATCAGCACGACGGAGCCAATCAATGAGAGCCGACGGCTGTGACGAAAGCTGCGGAAACTTTTGCAACGGGGGGCGTACTTCGCCAGGCACTTTGGGAGCAGCGGCAGAGCGGGGCGGACGTCGAATAATGCGTTCTTCGCTGTGTTTTACAGTCGCAGATGCTGCAGTGTTTCCGCAGTGCTTCGGACAAGAATCTCACCGTGGCTTGTTTTCCTTGGGAAGGCTGAACTCAACCACTGTTTTCAAGCATCGTTTTCATATCAGCACGACGGAGCCAATCAATGAGAGCCGACGGCTGTGACGAAAGCTGCGGAAACTTTTGCAACGGGGGGCGTACTTCGCCAGGCACTTTGGGAGCAGCGGCAGAGCGGGGCGGACGTCGAATAATGCGTTCTTCGCTGTGTTTTACAGTCGCAGATGCTGCAGTGTTTCCGCAGTGCTTCGGACAAGAATCTCACCGTGGCTTGTTTTCCTTGGGAAGGCTGAACTCAACCACTGTTTTCAAGCATTGTTTTCATATCAGCACGACGGAGCCAATCAATGAGAGCCGACGGCTGTGACGAAAGCTGCGGAAACTTTTGCAACGGGGGGCGTACTTCGCCAGGCACTTTGGGAGCAGCGGCAGAGCGGGGCGGACGTCGAATAATGCGTTCTTCGCTGTGTTTTACAGTCGCAGATGCTGCAGTGTTTCCGCAGTGCTTCGGACAAGAATCTCACCGTGGCTTGTTTTCCTTGGGAAGGCTGAACTCAACCACTGTTTTCAAGCATCGTTTTCATATCAGCACGACGGAGCCAATCAATGAGAGCCGACGGCTGTGACGAAAGCTGCGGAAACTTTTGCAACGGGGGGCGTACTTCGCCAGGCACTTTGGGAGCAGCGGCAGAGCGGGGCGGACGTCGAATAATGCGTTCTTCGCTGTGTTTTACAGTCGCAGATGCTGCAGTGTTTCCGCAGTGCTTCGGACAAGAATCTCACCGTGGCTTGTTTTCCTTGGGAAGGCTGAACTCAACCACTGTTTTCAAGCATCGTTTTCATATCAGCACGACGGAGCCAATCAATGAGAGCCGACGGCTGTGACGAAAGCTGCGGAAACTTTTGCAACGGGGGGCGTACTTCGCCAGGCACTTTGGGAGCAGCGGCAGAGCGGGGCGGACGTCGAATAATGCGTTCTTCGCTGTGTTTTACAGTCGCAGATGCTGCAGTGTTTCCGCAGTGCTTCGGACAAGAATCTCACCGTGGCTTGTTTTCCTTGGGAAGGCTGAACTCAACCACTGTTTTCAAGCATCGTTTTCATATCAGCACGACGGAGCCAATCAATGAGAGCCGACGGCTGTGACGAAAGCTGCGGAAACTTTTGCAACGGGGGGCGTACTTCGCCAGGCACTTTGGGAGCAGCGGCAGAGCGGGGCGGACGTCGAATAATGCGTTCTTCGCTGTGTTTTACAGTCGCAGATGCTGCAGTGTTTCCGCAGTGCTTCGGACAAGAATCTCACCGTGGCTTGTTTTCCTTGGGAAGGCTGAACTCAACCACTGTTTTCAAGCATTGTTTTCATATCAGCACGACGGAGCCAATCAATGAGAGCCGACGGCTGTGACGAAAGCTGCGGAAACTTTTGCAACGGGGGGCGTACTTCGCCAGGCACTTTGGGAGCAGCGGCAGAGCGGGGCGGACGTCGAATAATGCGTTCTTCGCTGTGTTTTACAGTCGCAGATGCTGCAGTGTTTCCGCAGTGCTTCGGACAAGAATCTCACCTTGGCTTGTTTTCCTTGGGAAGGCTGAACTCAACCACTGTTTTCAAGCATCGTTTTCATATCAGCACGACGGAGCCAATCAATGAGAGCCGACGGCTGTGACGAAAGCTGCGGAAACGTTTGCAACGGGGGGCGTACTTCGCCAGGCACTTTGGGAGCAGCGGCAGAGCGGGGCGGACGTCGAATAATGCGTTCTTCGCTGTGTTTTACAGTCGCAGATGCTGCAGTGTTTCCGCAGTGCTTCGGACAAGAACCTCACCGTGGCTTGTTTTCCTTGGGAAGGTTGAACTCAACCACTGTTTTCAAGCATCGTTTTCATATCAGCATGACGGAGCCAATCAATGAGAGCCGACGGCTGTGACGAAAGCTGCGGAAACTTTTGCAACGGGGGGCGTACTGCGCCAGGCACTTTGGGAGCAGCGGCAGAGCGGGGCGACGTCGATTAATCCGTTCTTCGCTGTGTTTTACAGTCGCAGATGCTGCAGTGTTTCCGCGGTACTTCGTACAAGAATCTCACCGTGCCCTGCTTTCCTTGGGAAGGCTGAACTCAACCACTGTTTTCAAGCATCGTTTCCATATCAGCAAGACGGAGCCAATCAACGGGAGCCGACGGCTGTGACGAAAGCTGCGGAAACTTTTGCAACAGGGGGCGTACTTCGCAAGGCACTTTGGCAGCAGCGGCAGAGCGGGGCGGACGTCAAATAATCCATTCTTCGCTACGTTTTACAGTCGCAGATGCTGCAGTGTTTCCTCGGTGCTTCGGACAAGAATCTTACCGTGGCCTGTTTTCCTTGGGAAGGCTGAACTCAACCACTGTTTTCAAGCATCGTTTCCATAGCAGCAAGACGGAGCCAATCAACGGGAGCCGACGGCTGTGACGAAAGCTGCGGAAACTTTTGCAACGGGGGCGTACTTCGCCAGGCACTTTGGGAGCAGCGGCAGAGCGGGGCGGACGACGAATAATTCGTTCTTCGCTACTTTTTACAGTCGCAGATGCTGCAGTGTTTCCGCGGTGCTTCGGACAAGAATCTCACCGTGGCCTCTTTTCCTTGGGAAGGCTGAACTCAACCACTGTTTTCAAGCATCGTTTTCATATCAGCACGACGGAGCCAATCAATGAGAGCCGACGGCTGTGACGAAAGCTGCGGAAACTTTTGCAACGGGGGCGTACTTCGCCAGGCACTTTGGGAGCAGCGCCAGAGCGGGGCGGACGACGAATAATTCGTTCTTCGCTACGTTTTACAGTCGCAGATGCTGCAGTGTTTCCGCGGTGCTTCGGACAAGAATCTCACCGTGGCCTCTTTTCCTTGGGAAGGCTGAACTCAACCACTGTTTTCAAGCATCGTTTCCATAGCAGCAAGACGGAGCCAATCAACGGGAGCCGACGGCTGTGACGAAAGCTGCGGAAACTTTTGCAACGGGGGCGTACTTCGCCAGGCACTTTGGGAGCAGCGGCAGAGCGGGGCGACGTCGATTAATCCGTTCTTCGCTGTGTTTTACAGTCGCAGATGCTGCAGTGTTTCCGCAGCGCTTCGGACAAGAATCTCACCGTGGCCTGTTTTCCTTGGGAAGGCTGAACTCAACCACTGTTTTCAAGCATCGTTTTCATATCAGCACGACGGAGCCAATCAATGAGAGCCGACTGCTGTGACGAAAGCTGCGGAAACTTTTGCAACGGGGGGCGGACTTCGCAAGACACTTCGACAGCAGCGGCAGAGCGGGGCGGACGTCAAATAATCCGTTCTTCGTTGTGTTTTACAGTCGCATATGCTGCAGTGTTCCCGCGGTGCTTCGGACAAGAATCTCACCGTTGCCTGTTTTCCTTGGGAAGGATGAACTCAACCACTGTTTTCAAGCATCGTTTCCATATCAGCAAGACGGAGCCTATCAACGGGAGAAGACTGCTGTGACGAAAGGTGTGGAAACTTTTGCAACGGGGGGCGTACTTCGCAAGGCACTTTGGGAGCAGCGGCAGTGCGGGGCGGACGTCAAATAATGCGTTCTTTGCTGTGTTTTACAGTCGCAGATGCTGCAGTGTTTCCGCAGTGCTTCGGACAAGAATCTCACCATGGCTTGTTTTTCTTGGGAAGGCTGAACTAAACCACTGTTTTCAAGCATCGTTTTCATATCAGCATGACGGAGCCAATCAATGAGAGCCGACGGCTGTGACGAAAGCTGCGGAAACTTTGGCAACGGGGGGCGTACTTCGCCAGGCACTTTGGGAGCAGCGGCAGAGCGGGGCGGACGTCGAATAATGCGTTCTTCGCTGTGTTTTACAGTCGCAGATGCTGCAGTGTTTCCGCAGTGCTTCGGACAAGAATCTCACCGTTGCCTGTTTTCCTTGGGAAGGATGAACTCAACCACTGTTTTCAAGCATCGTTTCCATATCAGCAAGACGGAGCCTATCAACGGGAGCCGACTGCTGTGACGAAATCTGCGGAAACTTTTGCAACGGGGGGCGTACTTCGCAAGGCACTTTGGGAGCAGCGGCAGAGCGGGGCGGACGTCGAATAATGCGTTCTTCGCTGTGTTTTACAGTCGCAGATGCTGCAGTGTTTCCGCAGTGCTTCGGACAAGAATCTCACCATGGCTTGTTTTTCTTGGGAAGGCTGAACTAAACCACTGTTTTCAAGCATCGTTTTCATATCAGCATGACGGAGCCAATCAATGAGAGCCGACGGCTGTGACGAAAGCTGCGGAAACTTTGGCAACGGGGGGCGTACTTCGCCAGGCACTTTGGGAGCAGCGGCAGAGCGGGGCGGACGTCGAATAATGCGTTCTTCGCTGTGTTTTACAGTCGCAGATGCTGCAGTGTTTCCACAGTGCTTCGGACAAGAATCTCACCGTTGCCTGTTTTCCTTGGGAAGGATGAACTCAACCACTGTTTTCAAGCATCGTTTCCATATCAGCAAGACGGAGCCTATCAACGGGAGCCGACTGCTGTGACGAAATCTGCGGAAACTTTTGCAACGGGGGGCGTACTTCGCAAGGCACTTTGGGAGCAGCGGCAGAGCGGGGCGGACGTCGAATAATGCGTTCTTCGCTGTGTTTTACAGTCGCAGATGCTGCAGTGTTTCCGCAGTGCTTCGGACAAGAACCTCACCGTGGCTTGTTTTCCTTGGGAAGGTTGAACTCAACCACTGTTTTCAAGCATCGTTTTCATATCAGCATGACGGAGCCAATCAATGAGAGCCGACGGCTGTGACGAAAGCTGCGGAAACTTTTGCAACGGGGGGCGTACTTCGCCAGGCACTTTGGGAGCAGCGGCAGAGCGGGGCGGACGTCGAATAATGCGTTCTTCGCTGTGTTTTACAGTCGCAGATGCTGCAGTGTTTCCGCAGTGCTTCGGACAAGAATCTCACCGTGGCTTGTTTTCCTTGGGAAGGCTGAACTCAACCACTGTTTTCAAGCATCGTTTTCATATCAGCACGACGGAGCCAATCAATGAGAGCCGACGGCTGTGACGAAAGCTGCGGAAACTTTTGCAACGGGGGGCGTACTTCGCCAGGCACTTTGGGAGCAGCGGCAGAGCGGGGCGGACGTCGAATAATGCGTTCTTCGCTGTGTTTTACAGTCGCAGATGCTGCAGTGTTTCCGCAGTGCTTCGGACAAGAATCTCACCGTGGCTTGTTTTCCTTGGGAAGGCTGAACTCAACCACTGTTTTCAAGCATCGTTTTCATATCAGCACGACGGAGCCAATCAATGAGAGCCGACGGCTGTGACGAAAGCTGCGGAAACTTTTGCAACGGGGGGCGTACTTCGCCAGGCACTTTGGGAGCAGCGGCAGAGCGGGGCGGACGTCGAATAATGCGTTCTTCGCTGTGTTTTACAGTCGCAGATGCTGCAGTGTTTCCGCAGTGCTTCGGACAAGAATCTCACCGTGGCTTGTTTTCCTTGGGAAGGCTGAACTCAACCACTGTTTTCAAGCATTGTTTTCATATCAGCACGACGGAGCCAATCAATGAGAGCCGACGGCTGTGACGAAAGCTGCGGAAACTTTTGCAACGGGGGGCGTACTTCGCCAGGCACTTCTGGAGCAGCGGCAGAGCGGGGCGGACGTCGAATAATGCGTTCTTCGCTGTGTTTTACAGTCGCAGATGCTGCAGTGTTTCCGCAGTGCTTCGGACAAGAATCTCACCGTGGCTTGTTTTCCTTGGGAAGGCTGAACTCAACCACTGTTTTCAAGCATCGTTTTCATATCAGCACGACGGAGCCAATCAATGAGAGCCGACGGCTGTGACGAAAGCTGCGGAAACGTTTGCAACGGGGGGCGTACTTCGCCAGGCACTTTGGGAGCAGCGGCAGAGCGGGGCGGACGTCGAATAATGCGTTCTTCGCTGTGTTTTACAGTCGCAGATGCTGCAGTGTTTCCGCAGTGCTTCGGACAAGAACCTCACCGTGGCTTGTTTTCCTTGGGAAGGTTGAACTCAACCACTGTTTTCAAGCATCGTTTTCATATCAGCATGACGGAGCCAATCAATGAGAGCCGACGGCTGTGACGAAAGCTGCGGAAACTTTTGCAACGGGGGGCGTACTGCGCCAGGCACTTTGGGAGCAGCGGCAGAGCGGGGCGGACGTCGAATAATCCGTTCTTCGCTGTGTTTTACAGTCGCAGATGCTGCAGTGTTTCCGCGGGGCTTCGGACAAGAATCTCACCGTTTTCTGCTTTCCTTGGGAAGGCTGAACTCAACCACTGTTTTCAAGCATCGTTTCCATATCAGCAAGGCGGAGCCAATCAACGGGAGCCGACGGCTGTGACGAAAGCTGCGGAAACTTTTGCAACGGGGGCGTACTTCGCCAGGCACTTTGGGAGCAGCGGCAGAGCGGGGCGGACGACGAATAATTCGTTCTTCGCTACGTTTTACAGTCGCAGATGCTGCAGTGTTTCCGCGGTGCTTCGGACAAGAATCTCACCGTGGCCTCTTTTCCTTGGGAAGGCTGAACTCAACCACTGTTTTCAAGCATCGTTTTCATATCAGCACGACGGAGCCAATCAATGAGAGCCGACGGCTGTGACGAAAGCTGCGGAAACTTTTGCAACGGGGGCGTACTTCGCCAGGCACTTTGGGAGCAGCGGCAGAGCGGGGCGGACGACGAATAATTCGTTCTTCGCTACGTTTTACAGTCGCAGATGCTGCAGTGTTTCCGCGGTGCTTCGGACAAGAATCTCACCGTGGCCTCTTTTCCTTGGGAAGGCTGAACTCAACCACTGTTTTCAAGCATCGTTTCCATAGCAGCAAGACGGAGCCAATCAACGGGAGCCGACGGCTGTGACGAAAGCTGCGGAAACTTTTGCAACGGGGGCGTACTTCGCCAGGCACTTTGGGAGCAGCGGCAGAGCGGGGCGACGTCGATTAATCCGTTCTTCGCTGTGTTTTACAGTCGCAGATGCTGCAGTGTTTCCGCAGCGCTTCGGACAAGAATCTCACCGTGGCCTGTTTTCCTTGGGAAGGCTGAACTCAACCACTGTTTTCAAGCATCGTTTTCATATCAGCACGACGGAGCCAATCAATGAGAGCCGACTGCTGTGACGAAAGCTGCGGAAACTTTTGCAACGGGGGGCGGACTTCGCAAGACACTTCGACAGCAGCGGCAGAGCGGGGCGGACGTCAAATAATCCGTTCTTCGTTGTGTTTTACAGTCGCATATGCTGCAGTGTTCCCGCGGTGCTTCGGACAAGAATCTCACCGTTACCTGTTTTCCTTGGGAAGGATGAACTCAACCACTGTTTTCAAGCATCGTTTCCATATCAGCAAGACGGAGCCTATCAACGGGAGAAGACTGCTGTGACGAAAGGTGTGGAAACTTTTGCAACGGGGGGCGTACTTCGCAAGGCACTTTGGGAGCAGCGGCAGTGCGGGGCGGACGTCAAATAATGCGTTCTTTGCTGTGTTTTACAGTCGCAGATGCTGCAGTGTTTCCGCAGTGCTTCGGACAAGAATCTCACCATGGCTTGTTTTTCTTGGGAAGACTGAACTAAACCACTGTTTTCAAGCATCGTTTTCATATCAGCATGACGGAGCCAATCAATGAGAGCCGACGGCTGTGACGAAAGCTGCGGAAACTTTGGCAACGGGGGGCGTACTTCGCCAGGCACTTTGGGAGCAGCGGCAGAGCGGGGCGGACGTCGAATAATGCGTTCTTCGCTGTGTTTTACAGTCGCAGATGCTGCAGTGTTTCCGCAGTGCTTCGGACAAGAATCTCACCGTGGCTTGTTTTCCTTGGGAAGGCTGAACTCAACCACTGTTTTCAAGCATCGTTTTCATATCAGCACGACGGAGCCAATCAATGAGAGCCGACGGCTGTGACGAAATCTGCGGAAACTTTTGCAACGGGGGGCGTACTTCGCAAGGCACTTTGGGAGCAGCGGCAGAGCGGGGCGGACGTCGAATAATGCGTTCTTCGCTGTGTTTTACAGTCGCAGATGCTGCAGTGTTTCCGCAGTGCTTCGGACAAGAATCTCACCGTTGCCTGTTTTCCTTGGGAAGGATGAACTCAACCACTGTTTTCAAGCATCGTTTCCATATCAGCAAGACGGAGCCTATCAACGGGAGCCGACTGCTGTGACGAAATCTGCGGAAACTTTTGCAACGGGGGGCGTACTTCGCAAGGCACTTTGGGAGCAGCGGCAGAGCGGGGCGGACGTCGAATAATGCGTTCTTCGCTGTGTTTTACAGTCGCAGATGCTGCAGTGTTTCCGCAGTGCTTCGGACAAGAACCTCACCGTGGCTTGTTTTCCTTGGGAAGGTTGAACTCAACCACTGTTTTCAAGCATCGTTTTCATATCAGCATGACGGAGCCAATCAATGAGAGCCGACGGCTGTGACGAAAGCTGCGGAAACTTTTGCAACGGGGGGCGTACTTCGCCAGGCACTTTGGGAGCAGCGGCAGAGCGGGGCGGACGTCGAATAATGCGTTCTTCGCTGTGTTTTACAGTCGCAGATGCTGCAGTGTTTCCGCAGTGCTTCGGACAAGAATCTCACCGTGGCTTGTTTTCCTTGGGAAGGCTGAACTCAACCACTGTTTTCAAGCATCGTTTTCATATCAGCACGACGGAGCCAATCAATGAGAGCCGACGGCTGTGACGAAAGCTGCGGAAACTTTTGCAACGGGGGGCGTACTTCGCCAGGCACTTTGGGAGCAGCGGCAGAGCGGGGCGGACGTCGAATAATGCGTTCTTCGCTGTGTTTTACAGTCGCAGATGCTGCAGTGTTTCCGCAGTGCTTCGGACAAGAATCTCACCGTGGCTTGTTTTCCTTGGGAAGGCTGAACTCAACCACTGTTTTCAAGCATCGTTTTCATATCAGCACGACGGAGCCAATCAATGAGAGCCGACGGCTGTGACGAAAGCTGCGGAAACTTTTGCAACGGGGGGCATACTTCGCCAGGCACTTTGGGAGCAGCGGCAGAGCGGGGCGGACGTCGAATAATGCGTTCTTCGCTGTGTTTTACAGTCGCAGATGCTGCAGTGTTTCCGCAGTGCTTCGGACAAGAATCTCACCGTGGCTTGTTTTCCTTGGGAAGGCTGAACTCAACCACTGTTTTCAAGCATTGTTTTCATATCAGCACGACGGAGCCAATCAATGAGAGCCGACGGCTGTGACGAAAGCTGCGGAAACTTTTGCAACGGGGGGCGTACTTCGCCAGGCACTTTGGGAGCAGCGGCAGAGCGGGGCGGACGTCGAATAATGCGTTCTTCGCTGTGTTTTACAGTCGCAGATGCTGCAGTGTTTCCGCAGTGCTTCGGACAAGAATCTCACCGTGGCTTGTTTTCCTTGGGAAGGCTGAACTCAACCACTGTTTTCAAGCATCGTTTTCATATCAGCACGACGGAGCCAATCAATGAGAGCCGACGGCTGTGACGAAAGCTGCGGAAACGTTTGCAACGGGGGGCGTACTTCGCCAGGCACTTTGGGAGCAGCGGCAGAGCGGGGCGGACGTCGAATAATGCGTTCTTCGCTGTGTTTTACAGTCGCAGATGCTGCAGTGTTTCCGCAGTGCTTCGGACAAGAACCTCACCGTGGCTTGTTTTCCTTGGGAAGGTTGAACTCAACCACTGTTTTCAAGCATCGTTTTCATATCAGCATGACGGTGCCAATCAATGAGAGCCGACGGCTGTGACGAAAGCTGCGGAAACTTTTGCAACGGGGGGCGTACTGCGCCAGGCACTTTGGGAGCAGCGGCAGAGCGGGGCGGACGTCGAATAATCCGTTCTTCGCTGTGTTTTACAGTCGCAGATGCTGCAGTGTTTCCGCGGGGCTTCGGACAAGAATCTCACCGTTTTCTGCTTTCCTTGGGAAGGCTGAACTCAACCACTGTTTTCAAGCATCGTTTCCATATCAGCAAGGCGGAGCCAATCAACGGGAGCCGACGGCTGTGACGAAAGCTGCGGAAACTTTTGCAACGCAGGGCGTACTTCGCAAGGCACTTTGGCAGCAGCGGCAGTGCGGGGCGGACGTCAAATAATGCGTTCTTTGCTGTGTTTTACAGTCGCAGATGCTGCAGTGTTTCCGCAGTGCTTCGGACAAGAATCTCACCATGGCTTGTTTTTCTTGGGAAGGCTGAACTAAACCACTGTTTTCAAGCATCGTTTTCATATCAGCATGACGGAGCCAATCAATGAGAGCCGACGGCTGTGACGAAAGCTGCGGAAACTTTTGCAACGGGGGCGTACTTCGCCAGGCACTTTGGGAGCAGCGGCAGAGCGGGGCGGACGTCGAATAATGCGTTCTTCGCTGTGTTTTACAGTCGCAGATGCTGCAGTGTTTCCGCAGTGCTTCGGACAAGAATCTCACCGTGGCTTGTTTTCCTTGGGAAGGCTGAACTCAACCACTGTTTTCAAGCATCGTTTTCATATCAGCACGACGGAGCCAATCAATGAGAGCCGACGGCTGTGACGAAATCTGCGGAAACTTTTGCAACGGGGGGCGTACTTCGCAAGGCACTTTGGGAGCAGCGGCAGAGCGGGGCGGACGTCGAATAATGCGTTCTTCGCTGTGTTTTACAGTCGCAGATGCTGCAGTGTTTCCGCAGTGCTTCGGACAAGAATCTCACCGTTGCCTGTTTTCCTTGGGAAGGATGAACTCAACCACTGTTTTCAAGCATCGTTTCCATATCAGCAAGACGGAGCCTATCAACGGGAGCCGACTGCTGTGACGAAATCTGCGGAAACTTTTGCAACGGTGGGCGTACTTCGCAAGGCACTTTGGGAGCAGCGGCAGAGCGGGGCGGACGTCGAATAATGCGTTCTTCGCTGTGTTTTACAGTCGCAGATGCTGCAGTGTTTCCGCAGTGCTTCGGACAAGAACCTCACCGTGGATTGTTTTCCTTGGGAAGGTTGAACTCAACCACTGTTTTCAAGCATCGTTTTCATATCAGCATGACGGAGCCAATCAATGAGAGCCGACGGCTGTGACGAAAGCTGCGGAAACTTTTGCAACGGGGGGCGTACTTCGCCAGGCACTTTGGGAGCAGCGGCAGAGCGGGGCGGACGTCGAATAATGCGTTCTTCGCTGTGTTTTACAGTCGCAGATGCTGCAGTGTTTCCGCAGTGCTTCGGACAAGAATCTCACCGTGGCTTGTTTTCCTTGGGAAGGCTGAACTCAACCACTGTTTTCAAGCATCGTTTTCATATCAGCACGACGGAGCCAATCAATGAGAGCCGACGGCTGTGACGAAAGCTGCGGAAACTTTTGCAACGGGGGGCGTACTTCGCCAGGCACTTTGGGAGCAGCGGCAGAGCGGGGCGGACGTCGAATAATGCGTTCTTCGCTGTGTTTTACAGTCGCAGATGCTGCAGTGTTTCCGCAGTGCTTCGGACAAGAATCTCACCGTGGCTTGTTTTCCTTGGGAAGGCTGAACTCAACCACTGTTTTCAAGCATCGTTTTCATATCAGCACGACGGAGCCAATCAATGAGAGCCGACGGCTGTGACGAAAGCTGCGGAAACTTTTGCAACGGGGGGCGTACTTCGCCAGGCACTTTGGGAGCAGCGGCAGAGCGGGGCGGACGTCGAATAATGCGTTCTTCGCTGTGTTTTACAGTCGCAGATGCTGCAGTGTTTCCGCAGTGCTTCGGACAAGAATCTCACCGTGGCTTGTTTTCCTTGGGAAGGCTGAACTCAACCACTGTTTTCAAGCATTGTTTTCATATCAGCACGACGGAGCCAATCAATGAGAGCCGACGGCTGTGACGAAAGCTGCGGAAACTTTTGCAACGGGGGGCGTACTTCGCCAGGCACTTTGGGAGCAGCGGCAGAGCGGGGCGGACGTCGAATAATGCGTTCTTCGCTGTGTTTTACAGTCGCAGATGCTGCAGTGTTTCCGCAGTGCTTCGGACAAGAATCTCACCGTGGCTTGTTTTCCTTGGGAAGGCTGAACTCAACCACTGTTTTCAAGCATCGTTTTCATATCAGCACGACGGAGCCAATCAATGAGAGCCGACGGCTGTGACGAAAGCTGCGGAAACGTTTGCAACGGGGGGCGTACTTCGCCAGGCACTTTGGGAGCAGCGGCAGAGCGGGGCGGACGTCGAATAATGCGTTCTTCGCTGTGTTTTACAGTCGCAGATGCTGCAGTGTTTCCGCAGTGCTTCGGACAAGAACCTCACCGTGGCTTGTTTTCCTTGGGAAGGTTGAACTCAACCACTGTTTTCAAGCATCGTTTTCATATCAGCATGACGGAGCCAATCAATGAGAGCCGACGGCTGTGACGAAAGCTGCGGAAACTTTTGCAACGGGGGGCGTACTGCGCCAGGCACTTTGGGAGCAGCGGCAGAGCGGGGCGGACGTCGAATAATCCGTTCTTCGCTGTGTTTTACAGTCGCAGATGCTGCAGTGTTTCCGCGGGGCTTCGGACAAGAATCTCACCGTTTTCTGCTTTCCTTGGGAAGGCTGAACTCAACCACTGTTTTCAAGCATCGTTTCCATATCAGCAAGGCGGAGCCAATCAACGGGAGCCGACGGCTGTGACGAAAGCTGCGGAAACTTTTCCAACGCAGGGCGTACTTCGCAAGGCACTTCGACAGCAGCGAAAGAGCGGGGCGGACGACGAATAATCCGTTCTTCGCTGTGTTTTACAGTCGCAGATGCTGCAGTGTTTCCGCGGTGCTTCGGACAAGAATCTCACCGTTTTCTGTTTTCCTTGGGAAGTCTGAACTCAACCACTGTTTTCAAGTATCGTTTCCATATCAGCAAGACGGAGCCAATCAACGGGAGCCGACGGCTGTGACGAAAGCTGCGGAAACTTTTGCAACGGGGGGCGTACTTCGCCAGGCACTTTGGGAGCAGCGGCAGAGCGGGGCGGACGTCGAATAATCCGTTCTTCGCTGTGTTTTACAGTCGCAGATGCTGCAGTGTTTCCGCGGTGCTTCGGACAAGAATCTCACCGTTTTCTGTTTTCCTTGGGAAGTCTGAACTCAACCACTGTTTTCAAGCATCGTTTCCATATCAGCAAGGCGGAGCCAATCAACGGGAGCCGACGGCTGTGACGAAAGCTTCGGAAACTTTTGCAACGCAGGGCGTACTTCGCAAGGCACTTCGACAGCAGCGAAAGAGCGGGGCGGACGACGAATAATCCGTTCTTCGCTGTGTTTTACAGTCGCAGATGCTGCAGTGTTTCCGCGGTGCTTCGGACAAGAATCTCACCGTTTTCTGTTTTCCTTGGGAAGTCTGAACTCAACCACTGTTTTCAAGCATCGTTTCCATATCAGCAAGGCGGAGCCAATCAACGGGAGCCGACGGCTGTGACGAAAGCTGCGGAAACTTTTGCAACGCAGGGCGTACTTCGCAAGGCACTTCGACAGCAGCGGCAGAGCGGGGCGGACGACGAATAATCCGTTCTTCGCTGTGTTTTACAGTCGCAGATGCTGCAGTGTTTCCGCGGTGCTTCGGACAAGAATCTCACCGTGCCCTGTTTTCCTTAGCAAGGCTGAACTCAACCACTGTTTTCAAGCATCGTTTCCATATCAGCAAGACAGAGCCAATCAACGGGAGCCGACGGCTGTGACGAAAGCTGCGGAAACTTTTGCAACGGGGGGCGTACTTCGCCAGGCACTTTGGGAGCAGCGGCAGAGCGGGGCGGACGTCGAATAATCCGTTCTTCGCTGTGTTTTACAGTCGCAGATGCTGCAGTGTTTCCGCGGTGCTTCGGACAAGAATCTCACCGTGTCCTTTTTTCCTTAGGAAGGCTGAACTCAACCACTGTTTTCAAGCATCGTTTCCATATCAGCAAGGCGGAGCCAATCAACGGGAGCCGACGGCTGTGACGACAGCTGCGGAAACTTTTGCAACGCAGGGCGTACTTCGCAAGGCACTTCGACAGCAGCGGCAGAGCGGGGCGGACCTCAAATAACCCGTTCTTCGCTGTGTTTTACAGTCGCAGATGCTGCAGTGTTTTCGCGGTGCTTCGGACAAGAATCTCACCGTGCCCTGTTTTCCTTAGGAAGGCTGAACTCAACCACTGTTTTCAAGCATCGTTTCCATATCAGCAAGGCGGAGCCAATCAACGGGAGCCGACGGCTGTGACGAAAGCTGCGGAAACTTTTGCAACGCAGGGCGTACTTCGCAAGGCACTTCGACAGCAGCGGCAGAGCGGGGCGGACGACGAATAATCCGTTCTTCGCTGTGTTTTACAGTCGCAGATGCTGCAGTGTTTCCGCGGTGCTTCGGACAAGAATCTCACCGTGCCCTGTTTTCCTTAGCAAGGCTGAACTCAACCACTGTTTTCAAGCATCGTTTCCATATCAGCAAGGCGGAGCCAATCAACGGGAGCCGACGGCTGTGACGAAAGCTGCGGAAACTTTTGCAACGCAGGGCGTACTTCGCAAGGCACTTCGACAGCAGCGGCAGAGCGGGGCGGACGTCAAATAACCCGTTCTTCGCTGTGTTTTACAGTCGCAGATGCTGCAGTGTTTTCGCGGTGCTTCGGACAAGAATCTCACCGTGCCCTGTTTTCCTTAGGAAGGCTGAACTCAACCACTGTTTTCAAGCATCGTTTCCATATCAGCAAGGCGGAGCCAATCAAGGGGAGCCGACGGCTGTGACGAAAGCTGCGGAAACTTTTGCAATGGGGGGCATACTTCGCCAAGCACTTTGGGAGCAGCGGCAGAGCGGGGCGGACGTCGAATAATCCTTTCTTCGCTGTGTTTTACAGTCGTATTTGCTGCAGTGTTTCCGCGGTGCTTCGGACAAAAATCTCACCGTGGCTTGTTTTCCTTGGGAAGGCTGAACTCAACCACTGTTTTCAAGCATCGTTTCCATATCAGCAAGGCGGAGCCAATCAACGGGAGCCGACGGCTGTGACGAAAGCTGCGGAAACTTTTGCAACGGGGGGCGTACTTCGCCAGGCACTTTGGGAGCAGCGGCAGAGCGGGGCGGACGTCGAATAATCCTTTCTTCGCTGTGTTTTACAGTCGCAGATGCTGCAGTGTTTCCGCGGTGCTTCGGACAAAAATCTCACCGTGGCTTGTTTTCCTTGGGAAGGCTGAACTCAACCACTGTTTTCAAGCATCGTTTCCATATCAGCAAGGCGGAGCCAATCAACGGGAGCCGACGGCTGTGACGAAAGCTGCGGAAACTTTTGCAACGGGGGGCGTACTTCGCCAGGCACTTTGGGAGCAGCGGCAGAGCGGGGCGGACGTCGAATAATCCGTTCTTCGCTGTGTTTTACAGTCGCATATGCTGCAGTGTTTCCGCGGTGCTTCGGACAAAAATCTCACCGTGGCTTGTTTTCCTTGGGAAGGCTGAACTCAACCACTGTTTTCAAGCATCGTTTCCATATCAGCAAGGCGGAGCCAATCAACGGGAGCCGACGGCTGTGACGAAAGCTGCGGAAACTTTTGCAACGCAGGGCGTACTTCGCAAGGCACTTCGACAGCAGCGGCAGAGCGGGGCGGACGTCAAATAACCCGTTCTTGGCTGTGTTTTACAGTCGCAGATGCTGCAGTGTTTTCGCGGTGCTTCGGACAAGAATCTCACCGTTTTCTGTTTTCCTTGGGAAGTTTGAACTCAACCACTGTTTTCAAGCATCGTTTCCATATCAGCAAGACAGAGCCAATCAACGGGAGCCGACGGCTGTGACGAAAGCTGTGGAAACTTTTGCAACGGGGGGCGTACTTCGCCAGGCACTTTGGGAGCAGCGGCAGAGCGGGGCGGACGTCGAATAATCCGTTCTTCGCTGTGTTTTACAGTCGCAGATGCTGCAGTGTTTCCGCGGTGCTTCGGACAAGAATCTCACCGTTTTCTGTTTTCCTTGGGAAGTCTGAACTCAACCACTGTTTTCAAGCATCGTTTCCATATCAGCAAGGCGGAGCCAATCAACGGGAGCCGACGGCTGTGACGAAAGCTTCGGAAACTTTTGCAACGCAGGGCGTACTTCGCAAGGCACTTCGACAGCAGCGAAAGAGCGGGGCGGACGACGAATAATCCGTTCTTCGCTGTGTTTTACAGTCGCAGATGCTGCAGTGTTTCCACGGTGCTTCGGACAAGAATCTCTCCGTTTTCTGTTTTCCTTGGGAAGTCTGAACTCAACCACTGTTTTCAAGCATCGTTTCCATATCAGCAAGACAGAGCCAATCAACGGGAGCCGACGGCTGTGACGAAAGCTGCGGAAACTTTTGCAACGGGGGGCGTACTTCGCCAGGCACTTTGGGAGCAGCGGCAGAGCGGGGCGGACGTCGAATAATCCGTTCTTCGCTGTGTTTTACAGTCGCAGATGCTGCAGTGTTTCCGCGGTTCTTCGGACAAGAATCTCACCGTGTCCTTTTTTCCTTAGGAAGGCTGAACTCAACCACTGTTTTCAAGCATCGTTTCCATATCAGCAAGGCGGAGCCAATCAACGGGAGCCGACGGCTGTGACGACAGCTGCGGAAACTTTTGCAACGCAGGGCGTACTTCGCAAGGCACTTCGACAGCAGCGGCAGAGCGGGGCGGACCTCAAATAACCCGTTCTTCGCTGTGTTTTACAGTCGCAGATGATGCAGTGTTTTCGCGGTGCTTCGGACAAGAATCTCACCGTGCCCTGTTTTCCTTAGGAAGGCTGAACTCAACCACTGTTTTCAAGCATCGTTTCCATATCAGCAAGGCGGAGCCAATCAACGGGAGCCGACGGCTGTGACGAAAGCTGCGGAAACTTTTGCAACGCAGGGCGTACTTCGCAAGGCACTTCGACAGCAGCGGCAGAGCGGGGCGGACGACGAATAATCCGTTCTTCGCTGTGTTTTACAGTCGCAGATGCTGCAGTGTTTCCGCGGTGCTTCGGACAAGAATCTCACCGTGCCCTGTTTTCCTTAGCAAGGCTGAACTCAACCACTGTTTTCAAGCATCGTTTCCATATCAGCAAGGCGGAGCCAATCAACGGGAGCCGACGGCTGTGACGAAAGCTGCGGAAACTTTTGCAACGCAGGGCGTACTTCGCAAGGCACTTCGACAGCAGCGGCAGAGCGGGGCGGACGTCAAATAACCCGTTCTTCGCTGTGTTTTACAGTCGCAGATGCTGCAGTGTTTTCGCGGTGCTTCGGACAAGAATCTCACCGTGCCCTGTTTTCCTTAGGAAGGCTGAACTCAACCACTGTTTTCAAGCATCGTTTCCATATCAGCAAGGCGGAGCCAATCAAGGGGAGCCGACGGCTGTGACGAAAGCTGCGGAAACTTTTGCAACGGGGGGCATACTTCGCCAAGCACTTTGGGAGCAGCGGCAGAGCGGGGCGGACGTCGAATAATCCTTTCTTCGCTGTGTTTTACAGTCGTATTTGCTGCAGTGTTTCCGCGGTGCTTCGGACAAAAATCTCACCGTGGCTTGTTTTCCTTGGGAAGGCTGAACTCAACCACTGTTTTCAAGCATCGTTTCCATATCAGCAAGGCGGAGCCAATCAACGGGAGCCGACGGCTGTGACGAAAGCTGCGGAAACTTTTGCAACGGGGGGCGTACTTCGCCAGGCACTTTGGGAGCAGCGGCAGAGCGGGGCGGACGTCGAATAATCCTTTCTTCGCTGTGTTTTACAGTCGCAGATGCTGCAGTGTTTCCGCGGTGCTTCGGACAAAAATCTCACCGTGGCTTGTTTTCCTTGGGAAGGCTGAACTCAACCACTGTTTTCAAGCATCGTTTCCATATCAGCAAGGCGGAGCCAATCAACGGGAGCCGACGGCTGTGACGAAAGCTGCGGAAACTTTTGCAACGGGGGGCGTACTTCGCCAGGCACTTTGGGAGCAGCGGCAGAGCGGGGCGGACGTCGAATAATCCGTTCTTCGCTGTGTTTTACAGTCGCATATGCTGCAGTGTTTCCGCGGTGCTTCGGACAAAAATCTCACCGTGGCTTGTTTTCCTTGGGAAGGCTGAACTCAACCACTGTTTTCAAGCATCGTTTCCATATCAGCAAGGCGGAGCCAATCAACGGGAGCCGACGGCTGTGACGAAAGCTGCGGAAACTTTTGCAACGCAGGGCGTACTTCGCAAGGCACTTCGACAGCAGCGGCAGAGCGGGGCGGACGTCAAATAACCCGTTCTTCGCTGTGTTTTACAGTCGCAGATGCTGCAGTGTTTTCGCGGTGCTTCGGACAAGAATCTCACCGTGCCCTGTTTTCCTTAGGAAGGCTGAACTCAACCACTGTTTTCAAGCATCGTTTCCATATCAGCAAGGCGGAGCCAATCAACGGGAGCCGACGGCTGTGACGAAAGCTGCGGAAACTTTTGCAACGGGGGGCGTACTTCGCCAGGCACTTTGGGAGCAGCGGCAGAGAGGGGCGGACGTCGAATAATCCGTTCTTCGCTGTGTTTTACAGTCGCAGATGCTGCAGTGTTTCCGCGGTGCTTCGGACAAGAATCTCACCATGCCCTGTTTTCCTTAGGAAGGCTGAACTCAACCACTGTTTTCAAGCATCGTTTCCATATCAGCAAGGCGGAGCCAATCAACGGGAGCCGACGGCTGTGACGAAAGCTGCGGAAACTTTTGCAACGCAGGGCGTACTTCGCAAGGCACTTCGACAGCAGCGGCAGAGCGGGGCGGACGACGAATAATCCGTTCTTCGCTGTGTTTTACAGTCGCAGATGCTGCAGTGTTTCCGCGGTGCTTCGGACAAGAATCTCACCGTTTTCTGTTTTCCTTGGGAAGGCTGAACTCAACCACTGTTTTCAAGCATCGTTTCCATATTAGCAAGACAGAGCCAATCAACGGGAGCCGACGGCTGTGACGAAAGCTGCGGAAACTTTTGCAACGGGGGGCGTACTTCGCCAGGCACTTTGGGAGCAGCGGCAGAGCGGGGCGGACGTCGAATAATCCTTTCTTCGCTGTGTTTTACAGTCGCATATGCTGCAGCGTTTCCGCGGTGCTACGGACAAGAATCTCACCGTGGCCTGTTTTCCTTGGGAAGGCTGAACTCAACCCCTTTTTTCAAACATCGTTTCCATATCAGCAAGACGGAGCCAATCAACGGGAGCCGACTGCTGTGACGAAAGCTGTGGAAACTTTTGCAACGGGGGGCGGACTTCGCCAGGAACTTTGGGAGCAGCGGCAGAGCGGGGCGGACGTCGAATAATCCGTTCTTCGCTGTATTTTACAGTCGCAGATGCTGCAGTGTTTCCGCGGTGCTTCGGACAAGAATCTCACCGTGGCCTGTTTTCCTTGGGAAGGCTGAACTCAACCCCTTTTTTCAGACATCGTTTCCATATCAGCAAGACGGAGCCAATAAACGGGAGCCGACGGCTGTGACGAAAGCTGTGGAAACTTTTGCAACGGGGGGCGCACTTCGCCAGGCACTTTGGGAGCAGCGGCAGAGCGGGGCGGACGTCGAATAATCCTTTCTTCGCTGTGTTTTACAGTCGCATATGCTGCAGTGTTTCCGCGGTGCTTCGGACAAAAATCTCACCGTGGCTTGTTTTCCTTGGGAAGGATGAACTCAACCACTGTTTTCAAGCATCGTTTCCATTTCAGCAAGACGGAGCCAATCAACGGGACCCGACGGCTGTGACGAAAGGTGCGGAAACTTTTGCAACGGGGGGCGTACATCGCAAAGCACTTCGACAGCAGCGGCAGAGCGGGGCGGACGTCAAATAATCCGTTCTTCGCTGTGTTTTACAGTCGCAGATGCTGCAGTGTTTCCGCGGTGCTTCGGACAAGAATCTCACCGTGGCCTGTTTTCCTTGGGAAGGCTGAACTCAACCACTGTTTTCAAGCATCGTTTCCATATCAGCAAGACGGAGCCAATCAATGAGAGCCGACGGCTGTGACGAAATCTGCGGAAACTTTTGAAACGGGGGGCGTACTTCGCCAGGCACTTTGGGAGCAGCGGCAGAGCGGGGCGGACGTCGAATAATCCGTTCTTCGCTGTATTTTACAGTCGCAGATGCTGCAGTGTTTCCGCGGTGCTTCGGACAAGAATCTCACCGTGGCCTGTTTGCCTTGGGAAGGCTGAACTCAACCACTGTTTTCAAGCATCGTTTCCATATCAGCAAGGCGGAGCCAATCAACGGGACCCGACGGCTGTGACGAAAGCTGTGGAAACTTTTGCAACGGGGGGCGTACTTCGCCAGGCACTTTGGGAGCAGCGGCAGAGCGGGGCGGACGTCGAATAATCCTTTCTTCGCTGTGTTTTACAGTCGCATATGCTGCAGTGTTTCCGCGGTGCTTCGGACAAAAATCTCACCGTGGCTTGTTTTCCTTGGGAAGGATGAACTCAACCACTGTTTTCAAGCATCGTTTCCATTTCAGCAAGACGGAGCCAATCAACGGGACCCGACGGCTGTGACGAAAGGTGCGGAAACTTTTGCAACGGGGGGCGTACATCGCAAAGCACTTCGACAGCAGCGGCAGAGCGGGGCGGACGTCAAATAATCCGTTCTTCGCTGTGTTTTACAGTCGCAGATGCTGCAGTGTTTCCGCGGTGCTTCGGAAAAGAATCTCACCGTGGCCTGTTTTCCTTGGGAAGGCTGAACTCAACCACTGTTTTCAAGCATCGTTTCCATATCAGCAAGACGAAGCCAATCAATGAGAGCCGACGGCTGTGACGAAATCTGCGGAAACGTTTGCAACGGGGCCGTACTTCGCCAGGCACTTTAGGAGCAGCGGCAGAGCGGGGCGGACGTCGAATAATTCGTTCTTCGCTGTGTTTTACAGTCGCAGATGCTGCAGTGTTTCCGCGGTGCTTCGGACAAGAATCTCACCGTGGCCTGTTTTCCTTGGGAAGGCTGAACTCAACCACTGTTTTCAAGCATCGTTTCCATATCAGCAAGACCGAGCCAATCAATGAGAGCCGACGGCTGTGACGAAATCTGCGGAAACTTTTGAAACGGGGGGCGTACTTCGCCAGGCACTTTGGGAGCAGCGGCAGAGCGGGGCGGACGTCAAATAATCCATTCTTCGCTGTGTTTTACAGCCGCAGATGCTGCAGTGTTTCCGCGGTGCTTCGGACAAGAATCTCACCGTGGCCTGTTTTCCTTGGGAAGGCTGAACTCAACCACTGTTTTTAAGCATCGTTTCCATATCAGCAAGACATAGCCAATCAATGAGAGCCGACGGCTGTGACGAAATCTGCGGAAACTTTTGCAACGGGGGGCGTACTGCGCCAGGCACTTTGGCAGCAGCGGCAGAGCGGGGCGACGTCGAATAATCCGTTCTTCGCTGTGTTTTACAGTCGCAGATGCTGCAGTGTTTCCGCGGTGCTTCGGAAAAGAATCTCACCGTGGCCTGTTTTCCTTGGGAAGGCTGAACTCAACCACTGTTTTCAAGCATCGTTTCCATAGCAGCAAGACGGAGCCAATCAACAGGTGCCGACGGCTGTGACGAAAGCTGCGGAAACGTTTGCAACAGGGGGCGTACTTCGCAAGGCACTTTGGCAGCAGCGGCAGAGCGGGGCGACGTCGAATAATCCGTTCTTCGCTGTGTTTTACAGTCGCAGATGCTGCAGTGTTTCCGCGGTGCTTCGGAAAAGAATCTCACCGTGGCCTGTTTTCCTTGGGAAGGCTGAACTCAACCATTGTTTTCAAACATCGTTTCCATAGCAGCAAGACGGAGCCAATCAACAGGTGCCGACGGCTGTGACGAAAGCTGCAGAAACGTTTGCAACAGGGGGCGTACTTCGCAAGGCACTTTGGCAGCAGCGGCAGAGCGGGGCGGACGTCGAATAATCCGTTCTTCGCTGTGTTTTACAGTCGCATATGCTGCAGTGTTTCCGTGGTGCTTCGGACAAAAATCTCACCGTGGCTTGTTTTCCTTGGGAAGGCTGACCTCAACCACTGTTTTCAAGCATCGTTTCCATTTCAGCACGACGGAGCTAATCAACGGGAGCCGACGGCTGTGACGAAAGCTGCGGAAACTTTTGCAACGGGGGGCGTACTTCGCCAGGCACTTTGGGAGCAGCGGCAGAGCGGGGCGGACGTCGAATAATCCTTTCTTCGCTGTGTTTTACAGTCGCATATGCTGCAGTGTTTCCGCGGTGCTTCGGACAAAAATCTCACCGTGGCTTGTTTTCCTTGGGAAGGCTGAACTCAACCACTGTTTTCAAGCATCGTTTCCATTTCAGCAAGACGGAGCCAATCAACGGGACCCGACGGCTGTGACGAAAGCTGCAGAAACTTTTGCAACGGGGGGCGTACTTCGCCAGGCACTTTGGGAGCAGCGGCAGAGCGGGGCGGACGTCGAATAATCCTTTCTTCGCTGTGTTTTACAGTCGCATATGCTGCAGTGTTTCCGCGGTGCTTCGGACAAAAATCTCACCGTGGCTTGTTTTCCTTGGGAAGGCTGAACTCAACCACTGTTTTCAAGCATCGTTTCCATTTCAGCACGACGGAGCTAATCAACGGGAGCCGAAGGCTGTGACGAAAGCTGCGGAAACTTTTGCAACGGGGGGCGTACTTCGCCAGGCACTTTGGGAGCAGCGGCAGAGCGGGGCGGACGTCGAATAATCCTTTCTTCGCTGTGTTTTACAGTCGCATATGCTGCAGTGTTTCCGCGGTGCTTCGGACAAAAATCTCACCGTGGCTTGTTTTCCTTGGGAAGGATGAACTCAACCACTGTTTTCAAGCATCGTTTCCATTTCAGCAAGACGGAGCCAATCAACGGGACCCGACGGCTGTGACGAAAGGTGCGGAAACTTTTGCAACGGGGGGCGTACATCGCAAAGCACTTCGACAGCAGCGGCAGAGAGGGGCGGACGTCAAATAATCCGTTCTTCGCTGTGTTTTACAGTCGCAGATGCTGCAGTGTTTCCGCGGTGCTTCGGACAAGAATCTCACCGTGGCCTGTTTTCCTTGGGAAGGCTGAACTCAACCACTGTTTTCAAGCATCGTTTCCATATCAGCAAGACGGAGCCAATCAATGAGAGCCGACGGCTGTGACGAAATCTGCGGAAACGTTCGCAACGGGGGGTACTTCGCCATTCACTTTAGGAGCAGCGGCAGAGCGGGGCGGACGTCGAATAATTCGTTCTTCGCTGTGTTTTACAGTCGCAGATGCTGCAGTGTTTCCGCGGTGCTTCGGACAAGAATCTCACCGTGGCCTGTTTTCCTTGGTAAGGCTGAACTCAACCACTGTTTTCAAGCATCGTTTCCATATCAGCAAGACCGAGCCAATCAATGAGAGCCGACGGCTGTGACGAAATCTGCGGAAACTTTTGAAACGGGGGGCGTACTTCGCCAGGCACTTTGGGAGCAGCGGCAGAGCGGGGCGGACGTCGAATAATCCGTTCTTCGCTGTGTTTTACAGCCGCAGATGCTGCAGTGTTTCCGCGGTGCTTCGGACAAGAATCTCACCGTGGCCTGTTTTCCTTGGGAAGGCTGAACTCAACCACTGTTTTTAAGCATCGTTTCCATATCAGCAAGACATAGCCAATCAATGAGAGCCGACGGCTGTGACGAAATCTGCGGAAACTTTTGCAACGGGGGGCGTACTGCGCCAGGCACTTTGGCACCAGCGGCAGAGCGGGGCGACGTCGAATAATCCGTTCTTCGCTGTGTTTTACAGTCGCAGATGCTGCAGTGTTTCCGCGGTGCTTCGGAAAAGAATCTCACCGTGGCCTGTTTTCCTTGGGAAGGCTGAACTCAACCACTGTTTTCAAGCATCGTTTCCATAGCAGCAAGACGGAGCCAATCAACAGGTGCCGACGGCTGTGACGAAAGCTGCGGAAACGTTTGCAACAGGGGGCGTACTTCGCAAGGCACTTTGGCAGCAGCGGCAGAGCGGGGCGACGTCGAATAATCCGTTCTTCGCTGTGTTTTACAGTCGCAGATGCTGCAGTGTTTCCGCGGTGCTTCGGAAAAGAATCTCACCGTGGCCTGTTTTCCTTGGGAAGGCTGAACTCAACCGCTGTTTTCAAGCATCGTTTCCATAGCAGCAAGACGGAGCCAATCAACAGGTGTCGACGGCTGTCACGAAAGCTGCAGAAACGTTTGCAACAGGGGGCGTACATCGCAAGGCACTTTGGCAGCAGCGGCAGAGCGGGGCGGACGTCGAATAATCTTTTCTTCGCTACGTTTTACAGTCGCAGATGCTGCAGTGTTTCCGCGGTGCTTCGGACAAGAATCTCACCGTGCCCTGTTTTCCTTGGGAAGGCTGAACTCAACCACTGTTTTCAAGCATCGTTTCCATTTCAGCAAGACGGAGCCAATCAACGGGACCCGACGGCTGTGACGAAAGCTGCGGAAACTTTTGCAACGGGGGGCGTACTTCGCCAGGCACTTTGGGAGCAGCGGCAGAGCGGGGCGGACGTCGAATAATCCTTTTTTCGCTGTGTTTTACAGTCGCATATGCTGCAGTGTTTCCGCGGTGCTTCGGACAAAAATCTCACCGTGGCTTGTTTTCCTTGGGAAGGCTGACCTCAACCACTGTTTTCAAGCATCGTTTCCATTTCAGCACGACGGAGCTAATCAACGGGAGCCGACGGCTGTGACGAAAGCTGCGGAAACTTTTGCAACGGGGGGCGTACTTCGCCAGGCACTTTGGGAGCAGCGGCAGAGCGGGGCGGACGTCGAATAATCCTTTCTTCGCTGTGTTTTACGGTCGCATATGCTGCAGTGTTTCCGCGGTGCTTCGGACAAAAATCTCACCGTGGCTTGTTTTCCTTGGGAAGGCTGAACTCAACCACTGTTTTCAAGCATCGTTTCCATTTCAGCAAGACGGAGCCAATCAACGGGACCCGACGGCTGTGACGAAAGCTGCAGAAACTTTTGCAACGGGGGGCGTACTTCGCCAGGCACTTTGGGAGCAGCGGCAGAGCGGGGCGGACGTCGAATAATCCTTTCTTCGCTGTGTTTTACAGTCGCATATGCTGCAGTGTTTCCGCGGTGCTTCGGACAAAAATCTCACCGTGGCTTGTTTTCCTTGGGAAGGCTGAACTCAACCACTGTTTTCAAGCATCGTTTCCATTTCAGCACGACGGAGCTAATCAACGGGAGCCGACGGCTGTGACGAAAGCTGCGGAAACTTTTGCAACGGGGGGCGTACTTCGCCAGGCACTTTGGGAGCAGCGGCAGAGCGGGGCGGACGTCGAATAATCCTTTCTTCGCTGTGTTTTACAGTCGCATATGCTGCAGTGTTTCCGCGGTGCTTCGGACAAAAATCTCACCGTGGCTTGTTTTCCTTGGGAAGGCTGAACTCAACCACTGTTTTCAAGCATCGTTTCCATTTCAGCAAGACGGAGCCAATCAACGGGACCCGACGGCTGTGACGAAAGCTGCAGAAACTTTTGCAACGGGGGGCGTACTTCGCCAGGCACTTTGGGAGCAGCGGCAGAGCGGGGCGGACGTCGAATAATCCTTTCTTCGCTGTGTTTTACAGTCGCATATGCTGCAGTGTTTCCGCGGTGCTTCGGACAAAAATCTCACCGTGGCTTGTTTTCCTTGGGAAGGCTGAACTCAACCACTGTTTTCAAGCATCGTTTCCATTTCAGCACGACGGAGCTAATCAACGGGAGCCGACGGCTGTGACGAAAGCTGCGGAAACTTTTGCAACGGGGGGCGTACTTCGCCAGGCACTTTGGGAGCAGCGGCAGAGCGGGGCGGACGTCGAATAATCCTTTCTTCGCTGTGTTTTACAGTCGCATATGCTGCAGTGTTTCCGCGGTGCTTCGGACAAAAATCTCACCGTGGCTTGTTTTCCTTGGGAAGGCTGAACTCAACCACTGTTTTCAAGCATCGTTTCCATTTCAGCACGACGGAGCCAATCAACGGGACCCGACGGCTGTGACGAAAGCTGTGGAAACTTTTGCAACGGGGGGCGTACTTCGCCAGGCACTTTGGGAGCAGCGGCAGAGCGGGGCGGACGTCGAATAATCCGTTCTTCGCTGTTTTACAGTCGCATATGCTGCAGTGTTTCCGCGGTGCTTCGGACAAGAATCTTACCGTGCCCTGTTTTCCTTGGGAAGGCTGAACTCAACCACTGTTTTCAAGCATCGTTTCCATTTCAGCACGACGGAGCTAATCAACGGGAGCCGACGGCTGTGACGAAAGCTGTGGAAACTTTTGCAACGGGGGGCGTACTTCGCCAGGCACTTTGGGAGCAGCGGCAGAGCGGGGCGGACGTCGAATAATCCTTTCTTCGCTGTGTTTTACAGTCGCATATGCTGCAGTGTTTCCGCGGTGCTTCGGACAAAAATCTCACCGTGGCTTGTTTTCCTTGGGAAGGCTGAACTCAACCACTGTTTTCAAGCATCGTTTCCATTTCAGCACGACGGAGCCAATCAACGGGACCCGACGGCTGTGACGAAAGCTGCGGAAACTTTTGCAACGGGGGGCGTACTTCGCCAGGCACTTTGGGAGCAGCGGCAGAGCGGGGCGGACGTCGAATAATCCTTTCTTCGCTGTGTTTTACAGTCGCATATGCTGCAGTGTTTCCGCGGTGCTTCGGACAAAAATCTCACCGTGGCTTGTTTTCCTTGGGAAGGCTGAACTCAACCACTGTTTTCAAGCATCGTTTCCATTTCAGCACGACGGAGCTAATCAACGGGAGCCGACGGCTGTGACGAAAGCTGCGGAAACTTTTGCAACGGGGGGCGTACTTCGCCAGGCACTTTGGGAGGAGCGGCAGAGCGGGGCGGACGTCGAATAATCCGTTCTTCGCTGTTTTACAGTCGCATATGCTGCAGTGTTTCCGCGGTGCTTCGGACAAGAATCTCACCGTGGCTTGTTTTCCTTGGGAAGGCTGAACTCAACCACTGTTTTCAAGCATCGTTTCCATTTCAGCACGACGGAGCTAATCAACGGGAGCCGACGGCTGTGACGAAAGCTGCGGAAACTTTTGCAACGGGGGGCGTACTTCGCCAGGCACTTTGGGAGCAGCGGCAGAGCGGGGCGGACGTCAAATAATCCTTTCTGCGCTGTGTTTTACAGTCGCATATGCTGCAGTGTTTCCGCGGTGCTTGGGACAAAAATCTCACCGTGGCTTGTTTTCCTTGGGAAGGCTGAACTCAACCACTGTTTTCAAGCATCGTTTCCATTTCAGCACGACGGAGCTAATCAACGGGAGCCGACGGCTGTGACGAAAGCTGCGGAAACTTTTGCAACGGGGGGCGTACTTCGCCAGGCACTTTGGGAGCAGCGGCAGAGCGGGGCGGACGTCAAATAATCCTTTCTGCGCTGTGTTTTACAGTCGCATATGCTGCAGTGTTTCCGCGGTGCTTCGGACAAAAATCTCACCGTGGCTTGTTTTCCTTGGGAAGGCTGAACTCAACCACTGTTTTCAAGCATCGTTTCCATTTCAGCACGACGGAGCTAATCAACGGGACCCGACGGCTGTGACGAAAGCTGTGGAAACTTTTGCAACGGGGGGCGTACTTCGCCAGGCACTTTGGGAGCAGCGGCAGAGCGGGGCGGACGTCGAATAATCCGTTCTTCGCTG
The DNA here is from genome assembly GCF_052857255.1 of Amblyomma americanum. Classification (NCBI taxonomy): domain Eukaryota; kingdom Metazoa; phylum Arthropoda; class Arachnida; order Ixodida; family Ixodidae; genus Amblyomma; species Amblyomma americanum. Next base: position 87,145,668 of record NC_135500.1, on the reverse strand, counting down.
TTTTACAGTCGCATATGCTGCAGTGTTTCCGCGGTGCTTCGGACAAGAATCTCACCGTGCCCTGTTTTCCTTGGGAAGGCTGAACTCAACCACTGTTTTCAAGCATCGTTTCCATTTCAGCACGACGGAGCTAATCAACGGGAGCCGACGGCTGTGACGAAAGCTGCGGAAACTTTTGCAACGGGGGGCGTACTTCGCCAGGCACTTTGGGAGCAGCGGCAGAGCGGGGCGGACGTCGAATAATCCTTTCTTCGCTGTGTTTTACAGTCGCATATGCTGCAGTGTTTCCGCGGTGCTTCGGACAAAAATCTCACCGTGGCTTGTTTTCCTTGCGAAGGCTGAACTCAACCACTGTTTTCAAGCATCGTTTCCATTTCAGCACGACGGAGCTAATCAACGGGAACCGACGGCTGTGACGAAAGCTGTGGAAACTTTTGCAACGGGGGGCGTACTTCGCCAGGCACTTTGGGAGCAGCGGCAGAGCGGGGCGGACGTCGAATAATCCGTTCTTCGCTGTTTTACAGTCGCATATGCTGCAGTGTTTCCGCGGTGCTTCGGACAAGAATCTCACCGTGCCCTGTTTTCCTTGGGAAGGCTGAACTCAACCACTGTTTTCAAGCATCGTTTCCATTTCAGCACGACGGAGCTAATCAACGGGAGCCGACGGCTGTGACGAAAGCTGCGGAAACTTTTGCAACGGGGGGCGTACTTCGCCAGGCACTTTGGGAGCAGCGGCAGAGCGGGGCGGACGTCGAATAATCCTTTCTTCGCTGTGTTTTACAGTCGCATATGCTGCAGTGTTTCCGCGGTGCTTCGGACAAAAATCTCACCGTGGCTTGTTTTCCTTGGGAAGGCTGAACTCAACCACTGTTTTCAAGCATCGTTTCCATTTCAGCACGACGGAGCTAATCAACGGGACCCGACGGCTGTGACGAAAGCTGTGGAAACTTTTGCAACGGGGGGCGTACTTCGCTAGGCACTTTGGGAGCAGCGGCAGAGCGGGGCGGACGTCGAATAATCCTTTCTTCGCTGTGTTTTACAGTCGCATATGCTGCAGTGTTTCCGCGGTGCTTCGGACAAGAATCTCACCGTGCCCTGTTTTCCTTGGGAAGGCTGAACTCAACCACTGTTTTCAAGCATCGTTTCCATTTCAGCACGACGGAGCTAATCAACGGGACCCGACGGCTGTGACGAAAGCTGCGGAAATTTTTGCAACGGGGGGCGTACTTCGCCAGGCACTTTGGGAGCAGCGGCAGAGCGGGGCGGACGTCGAATAATCCGTTCTTCCCTGTTTTACAGTCGCATATGCTGCAGCGTTTCCGCGGTGCTACGGACAAGAATCTCACCGTGGCCTGTTTTCCTTGGAAGGCTGAACTCAACCACTGTTTTCAAGCATAGTTTCCATATCAGCAAGACGGAGCCAATCAACGGGAGCCGACTGCTGTGACGAAAGCTTTGGAAACTTTTGCAACGGGGGGCGTACTTCGCCAGGCACTTTGGGAGCAGCGGCAGAGCGGGGCGGACGTCGAATAATCCTTTCTTCGCTGTGTTTTACAGTCGCATATGCTGCAGTGTTTCCGCGGTGCTTCGGACAAGAATCTCACTGTGGCCTGTTTGCCTTGGGAAGGCTGAACTCAACCACTGTTTTCAAGCATCGTTTCCATATCAGCAAGACGGAGCCAATCAACGGGAGCCGACTGCTGTGACGAAAGCTGTGGAAACTTTTGCAACGGGGGGCGTACTTCGCCAGGCACTTTGGGAGCAGCGGCAGAGCGGGGCGGACGTCGAATAATCCTTTCTGCGCTGTGTTTTACAGTCGCATATGCTGCAGTGTTTCCGCGGTGCTTCGGACAAAAATCTCACCGTGGCTTGTTTTCCTTGCGAAGGCTGAACTCAACCACTGTTTTCAAGCATCGTTTCCATTTCAGCACGACGGAGCTAATCAACGGGACCCGACGGCTGTGACGAAAGCTGTGGAAACTTTTGCAACGGGGGGCGTACTTCGCCAGGCACTTTGGGAGCAGCGGCAGAGCGGGGCGGACGTCGAATAATCCTTTCTTCGCTGTGTTTTACAGTCGCATATGCTGCAGTGTTTCCGCGGTGCTTCGGACAAGAATCTCACCGTGGCCTGTTTGCTTTGGGAAGGCTGAACTCAACCACTGTTTTCAAGCATCGTTTCCATATCAGCAAGACGGAGCCAATCAACGGGAGCCGACTGCTGTGACGAAAGCTGTGGAAACTTTTGCAACGGGGGGCGTACTTCGCCAGGCACTTTGGGAGCAGCGGCAGAGCGGGGCGGACGTCGAATAATCCTTTCTTCGCTGTGTTTTACAGCCGCATATGCTGCAGTGTTTCCGCGGTGCTTCGGACAAAAATCTCACCGTGGCTTGTTTTCCTTGGGAAGGCTGAACTCAACCACTGTTTTCAAGCATCGTTTCCATTTCAGCACGACGGAGCTAATCAACGGGAGCCGACGGCTGTGACGAAAGCTGCGGAAACTTTTGCAGCGGGGGGCGTACTTCGCCAGGCACTTTGGGAGCAGCGGCAGAGCGGGGCGGACGTCGAATAATACTTTCTTCGCTGTGTTTTACAGTCGCATATGCTGCAGTGTTTCCGCGGTGCTTCGGACAAAAATCTCACCGTGGCTTGTTTTCCTTGGGAAGGCTGAACTCAACCACTGTTTTCAAGCATCGTTTCCATTTCAGCACGACGGAGCCAATCAACGGGACCCGACGGCTGTGACGAAAGCTGTGGAAACTTTTGCAACGGGGGGCGTACTTCGCCAGGCACTTTGGGAGCAGCGGCAGAGCGGGGCGGACGTCGAATAATCCTTTCTTCGCTGTGTTTTACAGTCGCATATGCTGCAGTGTTTCCGCGGTGCTTCGGACAAAAATCTCACCGTGGCTTGTTTTCCTTGGGAAGGCTGAACTCAACCACTGTTTTCAAGCATAGTTTCCATTTCAGCACGACGGAGCTAATCAACGGGAGCCGACGGCTGTGACGAAAGCTGCGGAAACTTTTGCAACGGGGGGCGTACTTCGCCAGGCACTTTGGGAGCAGCGGCAGAGCGGGGCGGACGTCGAATAATCCGTTCTTCGCTGTGTTTTACAGTCGCATATGCTGCAGTGTTTCCGCGGTGCTTCGGACAAGAATCTCACCGTGGCCTGTTTTCCTTGGGAAGGCTGAACTCAACCACTGTTTTCAAGCATAGTTTCCATTTCAGCACGACGGAGCTAATCAACGGGAGCCGACGGCTGTGACGAAAGCTGCGGAAACTTTTGCAACGGGGGGCGTACTTCGCCAGGCACTTTGGGAGCAGCGGCAGAGCGGGGCGGACGTCGAATAATCCGTTCTTCGCTGTGTTTTACAGTCGCATATGCTGCAGTGTTTCCGCGGTGCTTCGGACAAGAATCTCACCGTGGCTTGTTTTCCTTGGGAAGGCTGAACTCAACCACTGTTTTCAAGCATAGTTTCCATTTCAGCACGACGGAGCTAATCAACGGGAGCCGACGGCTGTGACGAAAGCTGCGGAAACTTTTGCAACGGGGGGCGTACTTCGCCAGGCACTTTGGGAGCAGCGGCAGAGCGGGGCGGACGTCGAATAATCCGTTCTTCGCTGTGTTTTACAGTCGCATATGCTGCAGTGTTTCCGCGGTGCTTCGGACAAGAATCTCACCGTGCCCTGTTTTCCTTGGGAAGGCTGAACTCAACCACTGTTTTCAAGCATAGTTTCCATTTCAGCACGACGGAGCTAATCAACGGGAGCCGACGGCTGTGACGAAAGCTGCGGAAACTTTTGCAACGGGGGGCGTACTTCACCAGGCACTTTGGGAGCAGCGGCAGAGCGGGGCGGACGTCGAATAATCCGTTCTTCGCTGTGTTTTACAGTCGCATATGCTGCAGTGTTTCCGCGGTGCTTCGGACAAGAATCTCACCGTGCCCTGTTTTCCTTGGGAAGGCTGAACTCAACCACTGTTTTCAAGCATAGTTTCCATTTCAGCACGACGGAGCTAATCAACGGGAGCCGACGGCTGTGACGAAAGCTGCGGAAACTTTTGCAACGGAGGGCGTACTTCGCCAGGCACTTTGGGAGCAGCGGCAGAGCGGGGCGGACGTCGAATAATCCGTTCTTCGCTGTTTTACAGTCGCATATGCTGCAGCGTTTCCGCGGTGCTACGGACAAGAATCTCACCGTGGCCTGTTTTTCTTGGGAAGGCTGAACTCAACCACTGTTTTCAAGCATAGTTTCCATATCAGCAAGACGGAGCCAATCAACGGGAGCCAACTGCTGTGACGAAAGCTGTGGAAACTTTTGCAACGGGGGGCGTACTTCGCCAGGCACTTTGGGAGCAGCGGCAGAGCGGGGCGGACGTCGAATAATCCTTTCTTCGCTGTGTTTTACAGTCGCATATGCTGCAGTGTTTCCGCGGTGCTTCGGACAAGAATCTCACCGTGGCCTGTTTGCCTTGGGAAGGCTGAACTCAACCACTGTTTTCAAGCATCGTTTCCATTTCAGCACGACGGAGCTAATCAACGGGAGCCGACGGCTGTGACGAAAGCTGCGGAAACTTTTGCAACGGGGGGCGTACTTCGCCAGGCACTTTGGGAGCAGCGGCAGAGCGGGGCGGACGTCGAATAATCCGTTCTTCGCTGTGTTTTACAGTCGCATATGCTGCAGTGTTTCCGCGGTGCTTCGGACAAGAATCTCACCGTGGCTTGTTTTCCTTGGGAAGGCTGAACTCAACCACTGTTTTCAAGCATAGTTTCCATTTCAGCACGACGGAGCTAATCAACGGGAGCCGACGGCTGTGACGAAAGCTGCGGAAACTTTTGCAACGGGGGGCGTACTTCACCAGGCACTTTGGGAGCAGCGGCAGAGCGGGGCGGACGTCGAATAATCCGTTCTTCGCTGTTTTACAGTCGCATATGCTGCAGCGTTTCCGCGGTGCTACGGACAAGAATCTCACCGTGGCCTGTTTTCCTTGGGAAGGCTGAACTCAACCACTGTTTTCAAGCATAGTTTCCATATCAGCAAGACGGAGCCAATCAACGGGAGCCGACTGCTGTCACGAAAGCTGTGGAAACTTTTGCAACGGGGGGCGTACTTCGCCAGGCACTTTGGGAGCAGCGGCAGAGCGGGGCGGACGTCGAATAATCCTTTCTTCGCTGTGTTTTACAGTCGCATATGCTGCAGTGTTTCCGCGGTGCTTCGGACAAGAATCTCACCGTGGCCTGTTTGCCTTGGGAAGGCTGAACTCAACCACTGTTTTCAAGCATCGTTTCCATATCAGCAAGACGGAGCTAATCAACGGGACCCGACGGCTGTGACGAAAGCTGTGGAAACTTTTGCAACGGGGGGCGTACTTCGCCAGGCACTTTGGGAGCAGCGGCAGAGCGGGGCGGACGTCGAATAATTCTTCCTTCGCTGTGTTTTACAGTCGCATATGCTGCAGTGTTTCCGCGGTGCTTCGGACAAGAATCTCACCGTGGCCTGTTTGCCTTGGGAAGGCTGAACTCAACCACTGTTTTCAAGCATCGTTTCCATTTCAGCACGACGGAGCCAATCAACGGGACCCGACGGCTGTGACGAAAGCTGTGGAAACTTTTGCAACGGGGGGCGTACTTCGCCAGGCACTTTGGGAGCAGCGGCAGAGCGGGGCGGACGTCGAATAATCCGTTCTTCGCTGTTTTATAGTCGCATATGCTGCAGTGTTTCCGCGGTGCTTCGGACAAGAATCTGACCGTGCCCTGTTTTCCTTGGGAAGGCTGAACTCAACCACTGTTTTCAAGCATCGTTTCCATTTCAGCACGACGGAGCTAATCAACGGGAGCCGACGGCTGTGACGAAAGCTGCGGAAACTTTTGCAACGGGGGGCGTACTTCGCCAGGCACTTTGGGAGCAGCGGCAGAGCGGGGCGGACGTCGAATAATCCTTTCTTCGCTGTGTTTTACAGTCGCATATGCTGCAGTGTTTCCGCGGTGCTTCGGACAAAAATCTCACCGTGGCTTGTTTTCCTTGGGAAGGCTGAACTCAACCACTGTTTTCAAGCATCGTTTCCATTTCAGCACGACGGAGCTAATCAACGGGACCCGACGGCTGTGACGAAAGCTGTGGAAACTTTTGCAACGGGGGGCGTACTTCGCCAGGCACTTTGGGAGCAGCGGCAGAGCGGGGCGGACGTCGAATAATCCGTTCTTCGCTGTTTTACAGTCGCATATGCTGCAGTGTTTCCGCGGTGCTTCGGACAAGAATCTCACCGTGCCCTGTTTTCCTTGGGAAGGCTGAACTCAACCACTGTTTTCAAGCATCGTTTCCATTTCAGCACGACGGAGCTAATCAACGGGAGCCGACGGCTGTGACGAAAGCTGCGGAAACTTTTGCAACGGGGGGCGTACTTCGCCAGGCACTTTGGGAGCAGCGGCAGAGCGGGGCGGACGTCGAATAATCCTTTCTTCGCTGTGTTTTACGGTCGCATATGCTGCAGTGTTTCCGCGGTGCTTCGGACAAAAATCTCACCGTGGCTTGTTTTCCTTGGGAAGGCTGAACTCAACCACTGTTTTCAAGCATCGTTTCCATTTCAGCACGACGGAGCTAATCAACGGGAGCCGACGGCTGTGACGAAAGCTGCGGAAACTTTTGCAACGGGGGGCGTACTTCGCCAGGCACTTTGGGAGCAGCGGCAGAGCGGGGCGGACGTCGAATAATCCTTTCTTCGCTGTGTTTTACAGTCGCATATGCTGCAGTGTTTCCGCGGTGCTTCGGACAAGAATCTCACCGTGCCCTGTTTTCCTTGGGAAGGCTGAACTCAACCACTGTTTTCAACCATCGTTTCCATTTCAGCACGACGGAGCTAATCAACGGGAGCCGACGGCTGTGACGAAAGCTGCGGAAACTTTTGCAACGGGGGGCGTACTTCGCCAGGCACTTTGGGAGCAGCGGCAGAGCGGGGCGGACGTCGAATAATCCTTTCTTCGCTGTGTTTTACAGTCGCATATGCTGCAGTGTTTCCGCGGTGCTTCGGACAAGAATCTCACCGTGCCCTGTTTTCCTTGGGAAGGCTGAACTCAACCACTGTTTTCAAGCATCGTTTCCATTTCAGCACGACGGAGCTAATCAACGGGAGCCGACGGCTGTGACGAAAGCTGCGGAAACTTTTGCAACGGGGGGCGTACTTCGCCAGGCACTTTGGGAGCAGCGGCAGAGCGGGGCGGACGTCAAATAATCCTTTCTTCGCTGTGTTTTACAGTCGCATATGCTGCAGTGTTTCCGCGGTGCTTCGGACAAAAATCTCACCGTGGCTTGTTTTCCTTGGGAAGGCTGAACTCAACCACTGTTTTCAAGCATCGTTTCCATTTCAGCACGACGGAGCTAATCAACGGGAGCCGACGGCTGTGACGAAAGCTGCGGAAACTTTTGCAACGGGGGGCGTACTTCGCCAGGCACTTTGGGAGCAGCGGCAGAGCGGGGCGGACGTCGAATAATCCGTTCTTCGCTGTTTTACAGTCGCATATGCTGCAGTGTTTCCGCGGTGCTTCGGACAAGAATCTCACCGTGCCCTGTTTTCCTTGGGAAGGCTGAACTCAACCACTGTTTTCAAGCATCGTTTCCATTTCAGCACGACGGAGCTAATCAACGGGAGCCGACGGCTGTGACGAAAGCTGCGGAAACTTTTGCAACGGGGGGAGTACTTCGCCAGGCACTTTGGGAGCAGCGGCAGAGCGGGGCGGACGTCGAATAATCCTTTCTTCGCTGTGTTTTACAGTCGCATATGCTGCAGTGTTTCCGCGGTGCTTCGGACAAAAATCTCACCGTGGCTTGTTTTCCTTGGGAAGGCTGAACTCAACCACTGTTTTCAAGCATCGTTTTCATTTCAGCACGACGGAGCTAATCAACGGGACCCGACGGCTGTGACGAAAGCTGTGGAAACTTTTGCAACGGGGGGCGTACTTCGCCAGGCACTTTGGGAGCAGCGGCAGAGCGGGGCGGACGTCGAATAATCCGTTCTTCGCTGTTTTACAGTCGCATATGCTGCAGTGTTTCCGCGGTGCTTCGGACAAGAATCTCACCGTGCCCTGTTTTCCTTGGGAAGGCTGAACTCAACCACTGTTTTCAGCCATCGTTTCCATTTCAGCACGACGGAGCTAATCAACGGGAGCCGACGGCTGTGACGAAAGCTGCGGAAATTTTTGCAACGGGGGGCGTACTTCGCCAGGCACATTGGGAGCAGCGGCAGAGCGGGGCGGACGTCGAATAATCCGTTCTTCGCTGTTTTACAGTCGCATATGCTGCAGCGTTTCCGCGGTGCTACGGACAAGAATCTCACCGTGGCCTGTTTTCCTTGGGAAGGCTGAACTCAACCACATTTTTCAAGCATAGTTTCCATATCAGCAAGACGGAGCCAATCAACGGGAGCCGACTGCAGTGACGAAAGCTGTGGAAACTTTTGCAACGGGGGGCGTACTTCGCCAGGCACTTTGGGAGCAGCGGCAGAGCGGGGCGGACGTCGAATAATCCTTTCTTCGCTGTGTTTTACAGTCGCATATGCTGCAGTGTTTCCGCGGTGCTTCGGACAAAAATCTCACCGTGGCTTGTTTTCCTTGGGAAGGCTGAACTCAACCACTGTTTTCAAGCATCGTTTCCATTTCAGCACGACGGAGCTAATCAACGGGACCCGACGGCTGTGACGAAAGCTGTGGAAACTTTTGCAACGGGGGGCGTACTTCGCCAGGCACTTTGGGAGCAGCGGCAGAGCGGGGCGGACGTCGAATAATCCGTTCTTCGCTGTTTTACAGTCGCATATGCTGCAGTGTTTCCGCGGTGCTTCGGACAAGAATCTCACCGTGCCCTGTTTTCCTTGGGAAGGCTGAACTCAACCACTGTTTTCAAGCATCGTTTCCATTTCAGCACGACGGAGCTAATCAACGGGACCCGACGGCTGTGACGAAAGCTGTGGAAACTTTTGCAACGGGGGGCGTACTTCGCCAGGCACTTTGGGAGCAGCGGCAGAGCGGGGCGGACGTCGAATAATCCGTTCTTCGCTGTTTTACAGTCGCATATGCTGCAGTGTTTCCGCGGTGCTTCGGACAAGAATCTCACCGTGCCCTGTTTTCCTTGGGAAGGCTGAACTCAACCACTGTTTTCAAGCATCGTTTCCATTTCAGCACGACGGAGCTAATCAACGGGACCCGACGGCTGTGACGAAAGCTGTGGAAACTTTTGCAACGGGGGGCGTACTTCGCCAGGCACTTTGGGAGCAGCGGCAGAGCGGGGCGGACGTCGAATAATCCGTTCTTCGCTGTTTTACAGTCGCATATGCTGCAGTGTTTCCGCGGTGCTTCGGACAAGAATCTCACCGTGCCCTGTTTTCCTTGGGAAGGCTGAACTCAACCACTGTTTTCAAGCATAGTTTCCATTTCAGCACGACGGAGCTAATCAACGGGAGCCGACGGCTGTGACGAAAGCTGCGGAAACTTTTGCAACGGGGGGCGTACTTCGCCAGGCACTTTGGGAGCAGCGGCAGAGTGGGGCGGACGTCGAATAATCCGTTCTTCGCTGTTTTACAGTCGCATATGCTGCAGCGTTTCCGCGGTGCTACGGACAAGAATCTCACCGTGGCCTGTTTTCCTTGGGAAGGCTGAACTCAACCACTGTTTTGAAGCATAGTTTCCATATCAGCAAGACGGAGCCAATCAACGGGAGCCAACTGCTGTGACGAAAGCTGTGGAAACTTTTGCAACGGGGGGCGTACTTCGCCAGGCACTTTGGGAGCAGCGGCAGAGCGGGGCGGACGTCGAATAATCCTTTCTTCGCTGTGTTTTACAGTCGCATATGCTGCAGTGTTTCCGCGGTGCTTCGGACAAGAATCTCACCGTGGCCTGTTTGCCTTGGGAAGGCTGAACTCAACCACTGTTTTCAAGCATCGTTTCCATTTCAGCACGACGGAGCTAATCAACGGGAGCCGACGGCTGTGACGAAAGCTGCGGAAACTTTTGCAACGGGGGGCGTACTTCGCCAGGCACTTTGGGAGCAGCGGCAGAGCGGGGCGGACGTCGAATAATCCGTTCTTCGCTGTGTTTTACAGTCGCATATGCTGCAGTGTTTCCGCGGTGCTTCGGACAAGAATCTCACCGTGGCTTGTTTTCCTTGGGAAGGCTGAACTCAACCACTGTTTTCAAGCATCGTTTCCATTTCAGCACGACGGAGCTAATCAACGGGAGCCGACGGCTGTGACGAAAGCTGCGGAAACTTTTGCAACGGGGGGCGTACTTCACCAGGCACTTTGGGAGCAGCGGCAGAGCGGGGCGGACGTCGAATAATCCTTTCTTCGCTGTGTTTTACAGTCGCATATGCTGCAGTGTTTCCGCGGTGCTTCGGACAAGAATCTCACCGTGGCCTGTTTGCCTTGGGAAGGCTGAACTCAACCACTGTTTTCAAGCATAGTTTCCATATCAGCAAGACGGAGCCAATCACTGAGAGCCGACGGCTGTGACGAAAGCTGCAGAAACTTTTGCAACGGGGGGCGTACTTCGCCAGGCACTTTGGGAGCAGCGGCAGAGCGGGGCGGACGTCGAATAATCCTTTCTTCGCTGTGTTTTACAGTCGCATATGCTGCAGTGTTTCCGCGGTGCTTCGGACAAAAATCTCACCGTGGCTTGTTTTCCTTGGGAAGGCTGAACTCAACCACTGTTTTCAAGCATCGTTTCCATTTCAGCACGACGGAGCTAATCAACGGGAGCCGACGGCTGTGACGAAAGCTGCGGAAACTTTTGCAACGGGGGGAGTACTTCGCCAGGCACTTTGGGAGCAGCGGCAGAGCGGGGCGGACGGCGAATAATCCTTTCTTCGCTGTGTTTTACAGTCGCATATGCTGCAGTGTTTCCGCGGTGCTTCGGACAAAAATCTCACCGTGGCTTGTTTTCCTTGGGAAGGCTGAACTCAACCACTGTTTTCAAGCATCGTTTCCATTTCAGCAAGACGGAGCCAATCAACGGGACCCGACGGCTGTGACGAAAGCTGCAGAAACTTTTGCAACGGGGGGCGTACTTCGCCAGGCACTTTGGGAGCAGCGGCAGAGCGGGGCGGACGTCGAATAATCCTTTCTTCGCTGTGTTTTACAGTCGCATATGCTGCAGTGTTTCCGCGGTGCTTCGGACAAAAATCTCACCGTGGCTTGTTTTCCTTGGGAAGGCTGAACTCAACCACTGTTTTCAAGCATCGTTTCCATTTCAGCACGACGGAGCTAATCAACGGGAGCCGACGGCTGTGACGAAAGCTGCGGAAACTTTTGCAACGGGGGGCGTACTTCGCCAGGCACTTTGGGAGCAGCGGCAGAGCGGGGCGGACGTCGAATAATCCTTTCTTCGCTGTGTTTTACAGTCGCATATGCTGCAGTGTTTCCGCGGTGCTTCGGACAAAAATCTCACCGTGGCTTGTTTTCCTTGGGAAGGCTGAACTCAACCACTGTTTTCAAGCATCGTTTCCATTTCAGCACGACGGAGCTAATCAACGGGAGCCGACGGCTGTGACGAAAGCTGCGGAAACTTTTGCAACGGGGGGCGTACTTCGCCAGGCACTTTGGGAGCAGCGGCAGAGCGGGGCGGACGTCAAATAATCCTTTCTTCGCTGTGTTTCACAGTCGCATATGCTGCAGTGTTTCCGCGGTGCTTCGGACAAAAATCTCACCGTGGCTTGTTTTCCTTGGGAAGGCTGAACTCAACCACTGTTTTCAAGCATCGTTTCCATTTCAGCACGACGGAGCTAATCAACGGGACCCGACGGCTGTGACGAAAGCTGTGGAAACTTTTGCAACGGGGGGCGTACTTCGCCAGGCACTTTAGGAGCAGCGGCAGAGCGGGGCGGACGTCGAATAATCCGTTCTTTGCTGTTTTACAGTCGCATATGCTGCAGTGTTTCCGCGGTGCTTCGGACAAGAATCTCACCGTGCCCTGTTTTCCTTGGGAAGGCTGAACTCAACCACTGTTTTCAAGCATCGTTTCCATTTCAGCACGACGGAGCTAATCAACGGGAGCCGACGGCTGTGACGAAAGCTGCGGAAACTTTTGCAACGGGGGGCGTACTTCGCCAGGCACTTTGGGAGCAGCGGCAGAGCGGGGCGGACGTCGAATAATCCGTTCTTCGCTGTTTTACAGTCGCATATGCTGCAATGTTTCCGCGGTGCTTCGGACAAGAATCTCACCGTGCCCTGTTTTCCTTGGGAAGGCTGAACTCAACCACTGTTTTCAAGCATCGTTTCCATTTCAGCACGACGGAGCTAATCAACGGGAGCCGACGGCTGTGACGAAAGCTGCGGAAACTTTTGCAACGGGGGGCGTACTTCGCCAGGCACTTTGGGAGCAGCGGCAGAGCGGGGCGGACGTCGAATAATCCGTTCTTCGCTGTTTTACAGTCGCATATGCTGCAATGTTTCCGCGGTGCTTCGGACAAGAATCTCACCGTGCCCTGTTTTCCTTGGGAAGGCTGAACTCAACCACGGTTTTCAAGCATCGTTTCCATTTCAGCACGACGGAGCTAATCAACGGGAGCCGACGGCTGTGACGAAAGCTGCGGAAACTTTTGCAACGGGGGGCGTACTTCGCCAGGCACTTTGGGAGCAGCGGCAGAGCGGGGCGGACGTCGAATAATCCTTTCTTCGCTGTGTTTTACAGTCGCATATGCTGCAGTGTTTCCGCGGTGCTTCGGACAAAAATCTCACCGTGGCTTGTTTTCCTTGGGAAGGCTGAACTCAACCACTGTTTTCAAGCATCGTTTCCATTTCAGCACGACGGAGCTAATCAACGGGAGCCGACGGCTGTGACGAAAGCTGCGGAAACTTTTGCAACGGGGGGCGTACTTCGCCAGGCACTTTGGGAGCAGCGGCAGAGCGGGGCGGACGTCGAATAATCCTTTCTTCGCTGTGTTTTACAGTCGCATATGCTGCAGTGTTTCCGCGGTGCTTCGGACAAAAATCTCACCGTGGCTTGTTTTCCTTGGGAAGGCTGAACTCAACCACTGTTTTCAAGCATCGTTTCCATTTCAGCACGACGGAGCTAATCAACGGGACCCGACGGCTGTGACGAAAGCTGTGGAAACTTTTGCAACGGGGGGCGTACTTCGCTAGGCACTTTGGGAGCAGCGGCAGAGCGGGGCGGACGTCGAATAATCCTTTCTTCGCTGTGTTTTACAGTCGCATATGCTGCAGTGTTTCCGCGGTGCTTCGGACAAGAATCTCACCGTGCCCTGTTTTCTTTGGGAAGGCTGAAGTCAACCACTGTTTTCAAGCATCGTTTCCATTTCAGCACGACGGAGCTAATCAACGGGACCCGACGGCTGTGACGAAAGCTGCGGAAATTTTTGCAACGGGGGGCGTACTTCGCCAGGCACTTTGGGAGCAGCGGCAGAGCGGGGCGGACGTCGAATAATCCGTTCTTCGCTGTTTTACAGTCGCATATGCTGCAGCGTTTCCGCGGTGCTACGGACAAGAATCTCACCGTGGCCTGTTTTCCTTGGGAAGGCTGAACTCAACCACATTTTTCAAGCATAGTTTCCATATCAGCAAGACGGAGCCAATCAACGGGAGCCGACTGCTGTGACGAAAGCTGTGGAAACTTTTGCAACGGGGGGCGTACTTCGCCAGGCACTTTGGGAGCAGCGGCAGAGCGGGGCGGACGTCGAATAATCCTTTCTTCGCTGTGTTTTACAGTCGCATATGCTGCAGTGTTTCCGCGGTGCTTCGGACAAGAATCTCACCGTGGCCTGTTTGCCTTGGGAAGGCTGAACTCAACCACTGTTTTCAAGCATCGTTTCCATATCAGCAAGACGGAGCCAATCAACGGGAGCCGACTGCTGTGACGAAAGCTGTGGAAACTTTTGCAACGGGGGGCGTACTTCGCCAGGCACTTTGGGAGCAGCGGCAGAGCGGGGCGGACGTCGAATAATCCTTTCTGCGCTGTGTTTTACAGTCGCATATGCTGCAGTGTTTCCGCGGTGCTTCGGACAAAAATCTCACCGTGGCTTGTTTGCCTTGGGAAGGCTGAACTCAACCACTGTTTTCAAGCATCGTTTCCATATCAGCAAGACGGAGCTAATCAACGGGACCCGACGGCTGTGACGAAAGCTGTGGAAACTTTTGCAACGGGGGGCGTACTTCGCCAGGCACTTTGGGAGCAGCGGCAGAGCGGGGCGGACGTCGAATAATCCTTTCTTCGCTGTGTTTTACAGTCGCATATGCTGCAGTGTTTCCGCGGAGCTTCGGACAAGAATCTCACCGTGCCCTGTTTTCCTTGGGAAGGCTGAACTCAACCCCTTTTTTCAAACATCGTTTCCATATCAGCAAGACGGAGCCAATCAACGGGAGCCGACTGCTGTGACGAAAGCTGTGGAAACTTTTGCAACGGGGGGCGGACTTCGCCAGGAACTTTGGGAGCAGCGGCAGAGCGGGGCGGACGTCGAATAATCCGTTCTTCGCTGTATTTTACAGTCGCAGATGCTGCAGTGTTTCCGCGGTGCTTCGGACAAGAATCTCACCGTGACCTGTTTGCCTTGGGAAGGCTGAACTCAACCACTGTTTTCAAGCATAGTTTCCATATCAGCAAGACGGAGCCAATCACTGAGAGCCGACGGCTGTGACGAAAGCTGCGGAAACTTTTGCAACGGGGGGCGTACTTCGCAAGGCACTTCGACAGCAGCGGCAGAGCGGGGCGGACGTCGAATAATTCGTTCTTCGCTGTGTTTTACAGTCGCATATGCTGCAGTGTTTCCGCGGTGCTTCGGACAAAAATCTCACCGTGGCTTGTTTTCCTTGGGAAGGCTGAACTCAACCACTGTTTTCAAGCATCGTTTCTATATCAGCAAGACGGAGCCAATCAACGGGAGCCGACGGCTGTGACGAAAGGTGCGGAAACTTTTGCAACGGGGGGCGTACTTCGCCAGGCACTTTGGGAGCAGCGGCAGAGCGTGGCGGACGTCGAATAATCCTTTCTTCGCTGTGTCTTACAGTCGCATATGCTGCAGTGTTTCCGCGGTGCTTCGGACAAGAATCTCACCGTGCCCTGTTTTCCTTGGGAAGGCTGAACTCAACCCCTTTTTTCAAACATCGTTTCCATATCAGCAAGACGGAGCCAATCAACGGGAGCCGACTGCTGTGACGAAAGCTGTGGAAACTTTTGCAACGGGGGGCGGACTTCGCCAGGAACTTTGGGAGCAGCGGCAGAGCGGGGCGGACGTCGAATAATCCGTTCTTCGCTGTATTTTACAGTCGCAGATGCTGCAGTGTTTCCGCGGTGCTTCGGACAAGAATCTCACCGTGGCCTGTTTGCCTTGGGAAGGCTGAACTCAACCACTGTTTTCAAGCATAGTTTCCATATCAGCAAGACGGAGCCAATCACTGAGAGCCGACGGCTGTGACGAAAGCTGCGGAAACTTTTGCAACGGGGGGCGTACTTCGCAAGGCACTTCGACAGCAGCGGCAGAGCGGGGCGGACGTCGAATAATTCGTTCTTCGCTGTGTTTTACAGTCGCAGATGCTGCAGTGTTTCCGCGGGGCTTCGGACAAGAATCTCACCGTGGCCTGTTTTCCTTGGGAAGGCTGAACTCAACCACTGTTTTCAAGCATCGTTTCCATATCAGCAAGACCGAGCCAATCAATGAGAGCCGACGGCTGTGACGAAATCTGCGGAAACTTTTGAAACGGGGGGCGTACTTCGCCAGGCACTTTGGGAGCAGCGGCAGAGCGGGGCGGACGTCGAATAATCCGTTCTTCGCTGTGTTTTACAGCCGCAGATGCTGCAGTGCTTCCGCGGTGCTTCGGACAAGAATCTCACCGTGGCCTGTTTTCCTTGGGAAGGCTGAACTCAACCACTGTTTTCAAGCATCGTTTCCATTTCAGCACGACGGAGCTAATCAACGGGACCCGACGGCTGTGACGAAAGCTGTGGAAACTTTTGCAACGGGGGGCGTACTTCGCAAGGCACTTTGGGAGCAGCGGCAGAGCGGGGCGGACGTCGAATAATTCGTTCTTCGCTGTGTTTTACAGTCGCAGATGCTGCAGTGTTTCCGCGGTGCTTCGGACAAGAATCTCACCGTGGCCTGTTTTCCTTGGGAAGGCTGAACTCAACCACTGTTTTCAAGCATCGTTTCCATATCAGCAAGACCGAGCCAATCAATGAGAGCCGACGGCTGTGACGAAATCTGCGGAAACTTTTGAAACGGGGGGCGTACTTCGCCAGGCACTTTGGGAGCAGCGGCAGAGCGGGGCGGACGTCGAATAATCCGTTCTTCGCTGTGTTTTACAGCCGCAGATGCTGCAGTGCTTCCGCGGTGCTTCGGACAAGAATCTCACCGTGGCCTGTTTTCCTTGGGAAGGCTGAACTCAACCACTGTTTTCAAGCATCGTTTCCATTTCAGCACGACGGAGCTAATCAACGGGACCCGACGGCTGTGACGAAAGCTGTGGAAACTTTTGCAACGGGGGGCGTACTTCGCAAGGCACTTTGGGAGCAGCGGCAGAGCGGGGCGGACGTCGAATAATCCGTTCTTCGCTGTTTTACAGTCGCATATGCTGCAGCGTTTCCGCGGTGCTACGGACAAGAATCTCACCGTGGCCTGTTTTCCTTGGGAAGGCTGAACTCAACCACTGTTTTCAAGCATAGTTTCCATATCAGCAAGACGGAGCCAATCAACGGGAGCCGACTGCTGTGACGAAAGCTGTGGAAACTTTTGCAACGGGGGGCGTACTTCGCCAGGCACTTTGGGAGCAGCGGCAGAGCGGGGCGGACGTCGAATAATCCGTTCTTCGCTGTTTTACAGTCGCATATGCTGCAGCGTTTCCGCGGTGCTACGGACAAGAATCTCACCGTGGCCTGTTTTCCTTGGGAAGGCTGAACTCAACCACTGTTTTCAAGCATAGTTTCCATATCAGCAAGACGGAGCCAATCAACGGGAGCCGACTGCTGTGACGAAAGCTGTGGAAACTTTTGCAACGGGGGGCGTACTTCGCCAGGCACTTTGGGAGCAGCGGCAGAGCGGGGCGGACGTCGAATAATCCTTTCTTCGCTGTGTTTTACAGTCGCATATGCTGCAGTGTTTCCGCGGTGCTTCGGACAAGAATCTCACCGTGGCCTGTTTGCCTTGGGAAGGCTGAACTCAACCACTGTTTTCAAGCATCGTTTCCATATCAGCAAGACGGAGCCAATCAACGGGAGCCGACTGCTGTGACGAAAGCTGTGGAAACTTTTGCAACGGGGGGCGTACTTCGCCAGGCACTTTGGGAGCAGTGGCAGAGCGGGGCGGACGTCGAATAATCCTTTCTGCGCTGTGTTTTACAGTCGCATATGCTGCAGTGTTTCCGCGGTGCTTCGGACAAAAATCTCACCGTGGCTTGTTTTCCTTGGGAAGGCTGAACTCAACCACTGTTTTCAAGCATCGTTTCCATTTCAGCACGACGGAGCTAATCAACGGGACCCGACGGCTGTGACGAAAGCTGTGGAAACTTTTGCAACGGGGGGCGTACTTCGCCAGGCACTTTGGGAGCAGCGGCAGAGCGGGGCGGACGTCGAATAATCCTTTCTTCGCTGTGTTTTACAGTCGCATATGCTGCAGTGTTTCCGCGGTGCTTCGGACAAGAATCTCACCGTGGCCTGTTTGCCTTGGGAAGGCTGAACTCAACCACTGTTTTCAAGCATCGTTTCCATATCAGCAAGACGGAGCCAATCAACGGGAGCCGACTGCTGTGACGAAAGCTGTGGAAACTTTTGCAACGGGGGGCGTACTTCGCCAGGCACTTTGGGAGCAGCGGCAGAGCGGGGCGGACGTCGAATAATCCTTTCTTCGCTGTGTTTTACAGTCGCATATGCTGCAGTGTTTCCGCGGTGCTTCGGACAAAAATCTCACCGTGGCTTGTTTTCCTTGGGAAGGCTGAACTCAACCACTGTTTTCAAGCATCGTTTCCATTTCAGCACGACGGAGCCAATCAACGGGACCCGACGGCTGTGACGAAAGCTGTGGAAACTTTTGCAAAGGGGGGCGTACTTCGCCAGGCACTTTGGGAGCAGCGGCAGAGCGGGCCGGACGTCGAATAATCCTTTCTTCGCTGTGTTTTACAGTCGCATATGCTGCAGTGTTTCCGCGGTGCTTCGGACAAAAATCTCACCGTGGCTTGTTTTCCTTGGGAAGGCTGAACTCAACCACTGTTTTCAAGCATCGTTTCCATTTCAGCACGACGGAGCCAATCAACGGGACCCGACGGCTGTGACGAAAGCTGTGGAAACTTTTGCAAGGGGGGGCGTACTTCGCCAGGCACTTTGGGAGCAGCGGCAGAGCGGGCCGGACGTCGAATAATCCTTTCTTCGCTGTGTTTTACAGTCGCATATGCTGCAGTGTTTCCGCGGTGCTTCGGACAAAAATCTCACCGTGGCTTGTTTTCCTTGGGAAGGCTGAACTCAACCACTGTTTTCAAGCATCGTTTCCATTTCAGCACGACGGAGCCAATCAACGGGACCCGACGGCTGTGACGAAAGCTGTGGAAACTTTTGCAACGGGGGGCGTACTTCGCCAGGCACTTTGGGAGCAGCGGCAGAGCGGGGCGGACGTCGAATAATCCTTTCTTCGCTGTGTTTTACAGTCGCATATGCTGTAGTGTTTCCGCGGTGCTTCGGACAAAAATCTCACCGTGGCTTGTTTTCCTTGGGAAGGCTGAACTCAACCACTGTTTTCAAGCATCGTTTCCATTTCAGCACGACGGAGCTAATCAACGGGACCCGACGGCTGTGACGAAAGCTGTGGAAACTTTTGCAACGGGGGGCGTACTTCGCCAGGCACTTTGGGAGCAGCGGCAGAGCGGGGCGGACGTCGAATAATCCGTTCTTCGCTGTTTTACAGTCGCATATGCTGCAGTGTTTCCGCGGTGCTTCGGACAAGAATCTCACCTTGCCCTGTTTTCCTTGGGAAGGCTGAACTCAACCACTGTTTTCAAGCATCGTTTCCATTTCAGCACGACGGAGCTAATCAACGGGACCCGACGGCTGTGACGAAAGCTGTGGAAACTATTGCAACGGGGGTCGTACTTCGCCAGGCACTTTGGGAGCAGCGGCAGAGCGGGGCGGACGTCGAATAATCCTTTCTTCGCTGTGTTTTACAGTCGCATATGCTGCAGTGTTTCCGCGGTGCTTCGGACAAGAATCTCACCGTGCCCTGTTTTCCTTGGGAAGGCTGAACTCAACCACTGTTTTCAAGCATCGTTTCCATTTCAGCACGACGGAGCTAATCAACGGGAGCCGACGGCTGTGACGAAAGCTGCGGAAACTTTTGCAACGGGGGGCGTACTTCGCCAGGCACTTTGGGAGCAGCGGCAGAGCGGGGCGGACGTCGAATAATCCGTTCTTCGCTGTTTTACAGTCGCATATGCTGCAGCGTTTCCGCGGTGCTACGGACAAGAATCTCACCGTGGCCTGTTTTCCTTGGGAAGGCTGAACTCAACCACTGTTTTCAAGCATAGTTTCCATATCAGCAAGACGGAGCCAATCAACGGGAGCCAACTGCTGTGACGAAAGCTGTGGAAACTTTTGCAACGGGGGGCGAACTTCGCCAGGCACTTTGGGAGCAGCGGCAGAGCGGGGCGGACGTCGAATAATGCTTTCTTCGCTGTGTTTTACAGTCGCATATGCTGCAGTGTTTCCGCGGTGCTTCGGACAAGAATCTCACAGTGGCCTGTTTGCCTTGGGAAGGCTGAACTCAACCACTGTTTTCAAGCATCGTTTCCATTTCAGCACGACGGAGCTAATCAACGGGAGCCGACGGCTGTGACGAAAGCTGCGGAAACTTTTGCAACGGGGGGCGTACTTCGCCAGGCACTTTGGGAGCAGCGGCAGAGCGGGGCGGACGTCGAATAATCCGTTCTTCGCTGTGTTTTACAGTCGCATATGCTGCAGTGTTTCCGCGGTGCTTCGGACAAGAATCTCACCGTGGCTTGTTTTCCTTGGGAAGGCTGAACTCAACCACTGTTTCCAAGCATCGTTTCCATTTCAGCACGACGGAGCTAATCAACGGGAGCCGACGGCTGTGACGAAAGCTGTGGAAACTTTTGCAACGGGGGGCGTACTTCGCCAGGCACTTTGGGAGCAGCGGCAGAGCGGGGCGGACGTCGAATAATCCGTTCTTCGCTGTGTTTTACAGTCGCATATGCTGCAGTGTTTCCGCGGTGCTTCGGACAAGAATCTCACCGTGGCTTGTTTTCCTTGGGAAGGCTGAACTCAACCGCTGTTTCCAAGCATCGTTTCCATTTCAGCACGACGGAGCTAATCAACGGGAGCCGACGGCTGTGACGAAAGCTGTGGAAACTTTTGCAACGGGGGGCGTACTTCGCCAGGCACTTTGGGAGCAGCGGCAGAGCGGGGCGGACGTCGAATAATCCGTTCTTCGCTGTGTTTTACAGTCGCATATGCTGCAGTGTTTCCGCGGTGCTTCGGACAAGAATCTCACCGTGGCTTGTTTTCCTTGGGAAGGCTGAACTCAACCACTGTTTCCAAGCATCGTTTCCATTTCAGCACGACGGAGCTAATCAACGGGAGCCGACTGCTGTGACGAAAGCTGTGGAAACTTTTGCAACGGGGGGCGGACTTCGCCAGGAACTTTGGGAGCAGCGGCAGAGCGGGGCGGACGTCGAATAATCCGTTCTTCGCTGTATTTTACAGTCGCAGATGCTGCAGTGTTTCCGCGGTGCTTCGGACAAGAATCTCACCGTGGCCTGTTTGCCTTGGGAAGGCTGAACTCAACCACTGTTTTCAAGCATCGTTTCCATATCAGCAAGAAGGAGCCAATCAACAGGAGCCGACGGCTGTGACGAAAGCTGCGGAAACGTTTGCAACAGGGGGCGTACTTCGCAAGGCACTTTGGCAGCAGCGGCAGAGCGTTGCGACGTCGAATAATCCGTTCTTCGCTGTGTTTTACAGTCGCAGATGCTGCAGTGTTTCCGCGGTGCTTCGGAAAAGAATCTCACCGTGGCCTGTTTTCCTTGGGAAGGCTGAACTCAACCACTGTTTTCAAGCATCGTTTCCGTATCAGCAAGACGGAGCCAATCAACAGGAGCCGACGGCTGTGACGAAAGCTGCGGAAACGTTTGCAACAGGGGGCGTACTTCGCAAGGCACTTTGGCAGCAGCGGCAGAGCGGGGCGACGTCGAATAATCTGTTCTTCGCTGTGTTTTACAGTCGCAGATGCTGCAGTGTTTCCGCGGTGCTTCGGAAAAGAATCTCACCGTGGCCTGTTTTCCTTGGGAAGGCTGAACTCAACCACTGTTTTCAAGCATCGTTTCCATATCAGCAAGAAGGAGCCAATCAACAGGAGCCGACGGCTGTGACGAAAGCTGCGGAAACGTTTGCAACAGGGGGCGTACTTCGCAAGGCACTTTGGCAGCAGCGGCAGAGCGGGGCGACGTCGAATAATCCGTTCTTCGCTACGTTTTACAGTCGCAGATGCTGCAGTGTTTTCGCGGTGCTTCGGACAAGAATCTCACCGTGGCCTGTTTTCCTTGGGAAGGCTGAACTCAACCACTGTTTTCAAGCATCGTTTCCATAGCAGCAAGACGGAGCCAATCAACGGGAGCCGACGGCTGTGACGAAAGCTGCGGAAAATTTTGCAACGGGGGGCGGACTTCGCAAGACACTTCGACAGCAGCGGCAGAGCGGGGCGGACGTCAAATAATCCGTTCTTCGTTGTGTTTTACAGTCGCAGATGCTGCAGTGTTTCCGCGGTGCTTCGGACAAGAATCTCCCCTTTGCCTGTTTTCCTTGGGAAGGATGAACTCAACCACTGTTTTCAAGCATCGTTTCCATATCAGCAAGACGGAGCCAATCAACGGGAGCCGACTGCTGTGACGAAAGCTGTGGAAACTTTTGCAACGGGGGGCGTACTTCGCAAGGCACTTTGGGAGCAGCGGCAGAGCGGGGCGGATGTCGAATAATGCGTTCTTCGCTGTGTTTTACAGTCGCATATGCTGCAGTGTTTCCGCAGTGCTTCGGACAAGAATCTCACCGTGGCTTGTTTTTCTTGGGAAGGCTGAACTCCACCACTGTTTTCAAGCATCGTTTTCATATCAGTATGACGGAGCCAATCAATGAGAGCCGACGGCTGTGACGAAAGCTGCGGAAACATTTCCAACGGGGGGCGGATATCGCAAGGCACTTTGGGAGCAGCGGCAGAGCGGGGCGGACGTCGAATAATGCGTTCTTCGCTGTGTTTTACAGTCGCAGATGCTGCAGTGTTTCCGCAGTGCTTCGGACAAGAATCTCACCGTGGCCTGTTTTCCTTGGGAAGGCTGAACTCAACCACTGTTTTCAAGCATCGTTTCCATATCAGCAAGAAGGAGCCAATCAACGGGAGCCGACTGCTGTGACGAAAGCTGTGGAAACTTTTGCAACGGGGGGCGTATTTCGCAAGGCACTTTGGGAGCAGCGGCAGAGCGGGGCGGACGTCGAATAATGCGTTCTTCGCTGTGTTTTACAGTCGCAGATGCTGCAGTGTTTCCGCAGCGCTTCGGACAAGAATCTCACCGTTGCCTGTTTTCCTTGGGAAGGATGAACTCAACCACTGTTTTCAAGCATCGTATCCATATCAGCAAGACGGTGCCTATCAACGGGAGCCGACTGCTGTGAAGAAAGCTGTGGAAACTTTTGCAACGGGGGGCGTACTTCGCAAGGCACTTTGGGAGCAGCGGCAGAGCGGGGCGGACGTCGAATAATGCGTTCTTCGCTGTGTTTTACAGTCGAGATGCTGCAGTGTTTCCGCAGTGCTTCGGACAAGAATCTCACCGTGGCTTGTTTTTCTTGGGAAGGCTGAACTCAACCACTGTTTTCAAGCATCGTTTTCATATCAGCACGACGGAGCCAATCAATGAGAGCCGACGGCTGTGACGAAAGCTGTGGAAACTTTTGCAACGGGGGGCGTACTTCGCAAGGCACTTTGGGAGCAGCGGCAGAGCGGGGCGGACGTCGAATAATGCGTTCTTCGCTGTGTTTTACAGTCGCAGATGCTGCAGTGTTTCCGCAGTGCTTCGGACAAGAATCTCACCGTGGCTTGTTTTTCTTGGGAAGGCTGAACTAAACCACTGTTTTCAAGCATCGTTTTCATATCAGCACGACGGAGCCAATCAATGAGAGCCGACGGCTGTGACGTAAGCTGCGGAAACTTTTGCAACGGGGGGCGTACTTCGCCAGGCACTTTGGGAGCAGCGGCAGAGCGGGGCGGACGACGAATAATGCGTTGTTCGCTGTGTTTTACAGTCGCAGATGCTGCAGTGTTTCCGCAGTGCTTCGGACAAGAATCTCACCGTGGCTTGTTTTCCTTGGGAAGGGTGAACTAAACCACTGTTTTCAAGCATCGTTTTCATATCAGCACGACGGAGCCAATCAATGAAAGCCGACGGCTGTGACGAAAGCTGCGGAAACTTTTGCAACAGGGGGCGTACTTCGCAAGGCACTTTGGCAGCAGCGGCAGAGCGGGGCGGACGTCGAATAATCCTTTCTTCGCTGTGTTTTACAGTCGCATATGCTGCAGTGTTTCCGCGGTGCTTCGGACAAAAATCTCACCGTGGCTTGTTTTCCTTGGGAAGGATGAACTCAACCACTGTTTTCAAGCATCGTTTCCATATCAGCACGACGGAGCCAATCAACGGGAGCCGACGGCTGTGACGAAAGCTGCGGAAACTTTTGCAACGGGGGGCGTACTTCGCCAGGCACTTTGGGAGCAGCGGCAGAGCGGGGCGGACGTCGAATAATCCGTTCTTCGCTGTTTTACAGTCGCATATGCTGCAGCGTTTCCGCGATGCTACGGACAAGAATCTCACCGTGGCCTGTTTTCCTTGGGAAAGCTGAACTCAACCCCTTTTTTCAAACATCGTTTCCATATCAGCAAGACGGAGCCAATCAACGGGAGCCGACTGCTGTGACGAAAGCTGTGGAAACTTTTGCAACGGGGGGCGGACTTCGCCAGGAACTTTGGGAGCAGCGGCAGAGCGGGGCGGACGTCGAATAATCCGTTCTTCGCTGTATTTTACAGTCGCAGATGCTGCAGTGTTTCCGCGGTGCTTCGGACAAGAATCTCACCGTGGCCTGTTTGCCTTGGGAAGGCTGAACTCAACCACTGTTTTCAAGCATAGTTTCCATATCAGCAAGACGGAGCCAATCACTGAGAGCCGACGGCTGTGACGAAAGCTGCGGAAACTTTTGCAACGGGGGGCGTACTTCGCAAGGCACTTCGACAGCAGCGGCAGAGCGGGGCGGACGTCGAATAATTCGTTCTTCGCTGTGTTTTACAGTCGCAGATGCTGCAGTGTTTCCGCGGGGCTTCGGACAAGAATCTCACCGTGGCCTGTTTTCCTTTTGAAGGCTGAACTCAACCACTGTTTTCAATCATCGTTTCCATATCAGCAAGACGGAGCCAATCAACGGGAGCCGACGGCTGTGACGAAAGGTGCGGAAACTTTTGCAACGGGGGGCGTACATCGCAAAGCACTTCGACAGCAGCGGCAGAGCGGGGCGGACGTCAAATAATCCGTTCTTCGCTGTGTTTTACAGTCGCAGATGCTGCAGTGCTTCCGCGGTGCTTCGGACAAGAATCTCACCGTGGCCTGTTTTCTCT
The DNA here is from genome assembly GCF_052857255.1 of Amblyomma americanum. NCBI lineage: Eukaryota > Metazoa > Arthropoda > Arachnida > Ixodida > Ixodidae > Amblyomma > Amblyomma americanum. The sequence continues at coordinate 87,121,040 of NC_135500.1, read as the reverse complement.
TGGGAAGGCTGAACTCAACCACTGTTTTCAAGCATCGTTTCCATATCAGCAAGACGGAGCCAATCAATGAGAGCCGACGGCTGTGACGAAATCTGCGGAAACGTTTGCAATGGGGGGCGTACTTCGCCAGGCACTTTAGGAGCAGCGGCAGAGCGGGGCGGACGTCGAATAATTCGTTCTTCGCTGTGTTTTACAGTCGCAGATGCTGCAGTGTTTCCGCGGTGCTTCGGACAAGAATCTCACCGTGGCCTGTTTTCCTTGGGAAGGCTGAACTCAACCACTGTTTTCAAGCATCGTTTCCATATCAGCAAGACCGAGCCAATCAATGAGAGCCGACGGCTGTGACGAAATCTGCGGAAACTTTTGAAACGGGGGGCGTACTTCGCCAGGCACTTTGGGAGCAGCGGCAGAGCGGGGCGGACGTCGAATAATCCGTTCTTCGCTGTGTTTTACAGCCGCAGATGCTGCAGTGTTTCCGCGGTGCTTCGGAAAAGAATCTCACCGTGGCCTGTTTTCCTTGGGAAGGCTGAACTCAACCACTGTTTTCAAGCATCGTTTCCATAGCAGCAAGACGGAGCCAATCAACAGGTGCCGACGGCTGTGACGAAAGCTGCGGAAACGTTTGCAACAGGGGGCGTACTTCGCAAGGCACTTTGGCAGCAGCGGCAGAGCGGGGCGACGTCGAATAATCCGTTCTTCGCTGTGTTTTACAGTCGCAGATGCTGCAGTGTTTCCGCGGTGCTTCGGAAAAGAATCTCACCGTGGCCTGTTTTCCTTGGGAAGGCTGAACTCAACCACTGTTTTCAAGCATCGTTTCCATATCAGCAAGACGGAGCCAATCAACAGGAGCCGACGGCTGTGACGAAAGCTGCGGAAACGTTTGCAACAGGGGGCGTACTTCGCAAGGCACTTTGGCAGCAGCGGCAGAGCGTGGCGACGTCGAATAATCCGTTCTTCGCTGTGTTTTACAGTCGCAGCTGCTGCAGTGTTTCCGCGGTGCTTCGGACAAGAATCTCACCGTGCCCTGCTTTCCTTGGGAAGGCTGAACTCAACCACTGTTTTTAAGCATCGTTTCCGTATCAGCAAGACGGAGCCAATCAACAGGAGGCGACGGCTGTGACGAAAGCTGCGGAAACTTTTGCAACGGGGGGCGTACTTCGCAAGGCACATTGGCAGCAGCGGCAGAGCGGGGCGGACGTCAAATATTCCATTCTTCGCTACGTTTTACAGTCGCAGATGCTGCAGTGTTTTCGCGGTGCTTCGGACAAGAATCTCACCGTGGCCTGTTTTCCTTGGGAAGGCTGAACTCAACCATTGTTTTCAAGCATCGTTTCCATAGCAGCAAGACGGAGCCAATCAACGGGAGCCGACGGCTGTGACGAAAGCTGTGGAAACTTTTGCAACGGGGGGCGTACTTCGCCAGGCACTTTGGGAGCAGCGGCAGAGCGGGGCGGACGACGAATAATTCGTTCTTCGCTACGTTTTACAGTCGCAGATGCTGCAGTGTTTCCGCGGTGCTTCGGACAAGAATCTCACCGTGGCCTCTTTTCCTTGGGAAGGCTGAACTCAACCACTGTTTTCAAGCATCGTTTCCATAGCAGCAAGACGGAGCCAATCAACGGGAGCCGACGGCTGTGACGAAAGCTGCGGAAACTTTTGCAACGGGGGCGTACGTCGCCAGGCACTTTGGGAGCAGCGGCAGAGCGGGGCGACGTCGATTAATCCGTTCTTCGTTGTGTTTTACAGTCGCAGATGCTGCAGTGTTTCCGCGGTACTTCGTACAAGAATCTCACCGTGGCCTGTTTGCCTTGGGAAGGCTGAACTCAACCACTGTTTTCAAGCATCATTTCCATATCAGCAAGACGGAGCCAATCAACGGGAGCCGACGGCTGTGACGAAAGCTGCGGAAACTTTTGCAACGGGGGGCGGACTTCGCAAGACACTTCGACAGCAGCGGCAGAGCGGGGCGGACGTCAAATATTCCGTTCTTCGTTGTGTTTTACAGTCGCATATGCTGCAGTGTTCCCGCGGTGCTTCGGACAAGAATCTCACCGTTGCCTGTTTTCCTTGGGAAGGATGAACTCAACCACTGTTTTCAAGCATCGTTTCCATATCAGCAAGACGGAGCCTATCAACGGGAGAAGACTGCTGTGACGAAAGGTGTGGAAACTTTTGCAACGGGGGGCGTACTTCGCAAGGCATTTTGGGAGCAGCGGCAGAGCGGGCGGACGTCGAATAATGCGTTCTTCGCTGTGTTTTACAGTCGCAGATGCTGCAGTGTTTCCGCAGTGCTTCGGACAAGAATCTCACCGTGGCTTGTTTTCCTTGGGAAGGCTGAACTCAACCACTGATTTCAAGCATCGTTTTCATATCAGCACGACGGAGCCAATCAACGGGAGCCGACTCCTGTGACGAAATCTGCGCAAACTTTTGCAACGGGGGGCGTACTGCGCCAGGCATTTTGGGAGCAGCGGCAGAGCGGGGCGGACGTCGAATAATGCGTTCTTCGCTGTGTTTTACAGTCGCAGATGCTGCAGTGTTTCCGCAGTGCTTCGGACAAGAACCTCACCGTGGCTTGTTTTCCTTGGGAAGGTTGAACTCAACCACTGTTTTCAAGCATCGTTTTCATATCAGCACGACGGAGCCAATCAATGAGAGCCGACGGCTGTGACGAAAGCTGCGGAAACTTTTGCAACGGGGGGCGTACTTCGCCAGGCACTTTGGGAGCAGCGGCAGAGCGGGGCGGACGTCGAATAATGCGTTCTTCGCTGTGTTTTACAGTCGCATATGCTGCAGTGTTTCCGCAGTGCTTCGGACAAGAATCTCACCGTGGCTTGTTTTCCTTGGGAAGGCTGAACTCAACCACTGTTTTCAAGCATCGTTTTCATATCAGCACGACGGAGCCAATCAATGAGAGCCGACGGCTGTGACGTAAGCTGCGGAAACTTTTGCAACGGGGGGCGTACTTCGCCAGGCATTTTGGGAGCAGCGGCAGAGCGGGGCGGACGTCGAATAATGCGTTCTTCGCTGTGTTTTACAGTCGCAGATGCTGCAGTGTTTCCGCAGTGCTTCGGACAAGAATCTCACCGTGGCTTGTTTTCCTTGGGAAGGCTGAACTCAACCACTGTTTTCAAGCATCGTTTTCATATCAGCACGACGGAGCCAATCAATGAGAGCCGACGGCTGTGACGAAAGCTGCGGAAACTTTTGCAACGGGGGGCGTTCTTCGCCAGGCACTTTGGGAGCAGCGGCAGAGCGGGCCGGACGTCGAATAATGCGTTCTTCGCTGTGTTTTACAGTCGCATATGCTGCAGTGTTTCCGCAGTGCTTCGGACAAGAATCTCACCGTGGCTTGTTTTCCTTGGGAAGGCTGAACTCAACCACTGTTTTCAAGCATCGTTTTCATATTAGCACGACAGAGCCAATCAATGAGAGCCGACGGCTGTGACGAAAGCTGCGGAAACTTTTGCAACGGGGGGCGTACTTCGCCAGGCACTTTGGGAGCAGCGGCAGAGCGGGGAGGACGTCGAATAATGCGTTCTTCGCTGTGTTTTACAGTCGCAGTAGCTGCAGTGTTTCCGCAGTGCTTCGGACAAGAATCTCACCGTGGCTTGTTTTCCCTGGGAAGGCTGAACTCAACCACTGATTTCAAGCATCGTTTTCATATCAGCACGACGGAGCCAATCAATGAGAGCCGACGGCTGTGACGAAAGCTGCGGAAACTTTTGCAACGGGGGGTACTTCGCCAGGCACTTAGGGAGCAGCGGCAGAGCGGGGCGGACGTCGAATAATCCGTTCGTCGCTGTGTTTTACAGTCGCAGATGCTGCAGTGTTTCCGCAGTGCTTCGGACAAGAATCTCACAGTGGCTTGTTTTCTTTGGGAAGGCTGAACTCAACCACTGATTTCAAGCATCGTTTTCATATCAGCACGACGGAGCCAATCAATGAGAGCCGACGGCTGTGACGAAAGCTGCGGAAACTTTTGCAACGGGGGGGTACTTCGCCAGGCACTTAGGGAGCAGCGGCAGAGCGGGGCGGACGTCGAATAATCCGTTCTTCGCTGTGTTTTACAGTCGCAGATGCTGCAGTGTTTCCGCAGTGCTTCGGACAAGAATCTCACCGTGGCTTGTTTTCCTTGGGAAGGCTGAACTCAACCACTGATTTCAAGCATCGTTTTCATATCAGCACGACGGAGCCAATCAATGAGAGCCGACGGCTGTGACGAAAGCTGCGGAAACTTTTGCAACGGGGGGGTACTTCGCCAGGCACTTAGGGAGCAGCGGCAGAGCGGGGCGGACGTCGAATAATCCGTTCTTCGCTGTGTTTTACAGTCGCAGATGCTGCAGTGTTTCCGCAGTGCTTCGGACAAGAATCTCACAGTGGCTTGTTTTCTTTGGGAAGGCTGAACTCAACCACTGATTTCAAGCATCGTTTTCATATCAGCACGACGGAGCCAATCAATGAGAGCCGACGGCTGTGACGAAAGCTGCGGAAACTTTTGCAACGGGGGGGTACTTCGCCAGGCACTTAGGGAGCAGCGGCAGAGCGGGGCGGACGTCGAATAATCCGTTCTTTGCTGTGTTTTACAGTCGCAGATGCTGCAGTGTTTCCGCAGTGCTTCGGACAAGAATCTCACCGTGGCTTGTTTTCTTTGGGAAGGCTGAACTCAACCACTGATTTTAAGCATCGTTTTCATATCAGCGCGACGGAGCCAATCAATGAGAGCCGACGGCTGTGACGAAAGCTGCGGAAACTTTTGCAACGGGGGGGGGGTACTTCGCCAGGCACTTAGGGAGCAGCGGCAGAGCGGGGCGGACGTCGAATAATCCGTTCTTCGCTGTGTTTTACAGTCGCAGATGCTGCAGTGTTTCCGCAGTGCTTCGGACAAGAATCTCACCGTGGCTTGTTTCCCTTGGGAAGGCTGAACTCAACCACTGATTTCAAGCATCGTTTTCATATCAGCACGACGGAGCCAATCAATGAGAGCCGACGGCTGTGACGAAAGCTGCGAAAACTTTGGCAACGGGGGGCGTTCTTCGCCAGGCACTTTGGGAGCAGCGGCAGAGCGGGGCGGACGTCGAATAATGCGTTCTTCGCTGTGTTTTACAGTCGCAGATGCTGCAGTGTTTCCGCAGTGCTTCGGACAAGAATCTCACCGTGGCTTGTTTTCCTTGGGAATGCTGAACTCAACCACTGATTTCAAGCATCGTTTTCATATCAGCACGACGGAGCCAATCAATGAGAGGCGACGGCTGTGACGAAAGCTGCGAAAACTTTGGCAACGGGGGGCGTTCTTCGCCAGGCACTTAGGGAGCAGCGGCAGAGCGGGGCGGACGTCGAATAATGCGTTCTTCGCTGTGTTTTACAGTCGCAGATGCTGCAGTGTTTCCGCGGTGCTTCGGACAAGAATCTCACCGTGGCCTGTTTTCCTTGGGAAGGCTGAACTCAACCACGGTTTTCAAGCATCGTTTCCATATCAGCAAGACGGAGCCAATCAACGGGACCCGACGGCTGTGACGAAAGCTGCGGAAACTTTTGCAACGGGGGGCGTACTTCGCCAGGCACTTTGGGAGCAGCGGCAGAGCGGGGCGGACGTCGAATAATCCTTTCTTCGCTGTGTTTTACAGTCGCATATGCTGCAGTGTTTCCGCGGTGCTTCGGACAAAAATCTCACCGTGGCTTGTTTTCCTTGGGAAGGATGAACTCAACCACTGTTTTCAAGCATCGTTTCCATATCAGCAAGACGGAGCCAATCAACGGGAGCCGACTGCTGTGACGAAAGCTGTGGAAACTTTTGCAACGGGGGGCGGACTTCGCCAGGAACTTTGGGAGCAGCGGCAGAGTGGGGCGGACGTCGAATAATCCGTTCTTCGCTGTATTTTACAGTCGCAGATGCTGCAGTGTTTCCGCGGTGCTTCGGACAAGAATCTCACCGTGGCCTGTTTGCCTTGGGAAGGCTGAACTCAACCACTGTTTTCAAGCATAGTTTCCATATCAGCAAGACGGAGCCAATCACTGAGAGCCGACGGCTGTGACGAAAGCTGCGGAAACTTTTGCAACGGGGGGCGTACTTCGCAAGGCACTTCGACAGCAGCGGCAGAGCGGGGCGGACGTCGAATAATTCGTTCTTCGCTGTGTTTTACAGTCGCAGATGCTGCAGTGTTTCCGCGGGGCTTCGGACAAGAATCTCACCGTGGCCTGTTTTCCTTTTGAAGGCTGAACTCAACCACTGTTTTCAATCATCGTTTCCATATCAGCAAGACGGAGCCAATCAACGGGAGCCGACGGCTGTGACGAAAGGTGCGGAAACTTTTGCAACGGGGGGCGTACTTCGCAAGGCACTTCCACAGCTGCGGCAGAGCGGGGCGGACGTCAAATAATCCGTTCTTCGCTGTGTTTTACAGTCGCAGATGCTGCAGTGTTTCCGCGGTGCTTCGGACAAGAATCTCACCGTGGCCTGTTTTCCTTGGGAAGGCTGAACTCAACCACTGTTTTCAAGCATCGTTTCCATATCAGCAAGACGGAGCCAATCAATGAGAGCCGACGGCTGTGACAAAATCTGCGGAAACGTTTGCAACGGGGGGCGTACTTCGCCAGACACTTTAGGAGCAGCGGCAGAGCGGGGCGGACGTCGAATAATTCGTTCTTCGCTGTGTTTTACAGTCGCAGATGCTGCAGTGTTTCCGCGGTGCTTCGGACAAGAATCTCACCGTGGCCTGTTTTCCTTGGGAAGGCTGAACTCAACCACTGTTTTCAAGCATCGTTTCCATATCAGCAAGACCGAGCCAATCAATGAGAGCCGACGGCTGTGACGAAATCTGCGGAAACTTTTGAAACGGGGGGCGTACTTCGCCAGGCACTTTGGGAGCAGCGGCAGAGCGGGGCGGACGTCGAATAATCCGTTCTTCGTTGTGTTTTACAGCCGCAGATGCTGCAGTGTTTCCGCGGTGCTTCGGACAAGAATCTCACCGTGGCCTGTTTTCCTTGGGAAGGCTGAACTCAACCACTGTTTTTAAGCATCGTTTCCATATCAGCAAGACGGAGCCAATCAATAAGAGCCGACGGCTGTGACGAAATCTGCGGAAACTTTTGCAACGGGGGGCGTACTGCGCCAGGCATATTGGGAGCAGCGGCAGAGCGGGGCGGACGTCGAATAATCCGTTCTTCGCTGTGTTTTACAGTCGCAGATGCTGCAGTGTTTTCGCGGTGCTTCGGACAAGAATCTCACCGTGGCCTGTTTTCCTTGGGAAGGCTGAACTCAACCACTGTTTTCAAGCATCGTTTCCATAACAGCAAGACGGAGCCAATCAATGAGAGCCGACGGCTGTGACGAAATCTGCGGAAACTTTTGCAACGGGGGGCGTACTGTGCCAGGCATTTTGGGAGCAGCGGCAGAGCGGGGCGGACGTCGAATAATGCGTTCTTCGCTGTGTTTTACAGTCGCACATGCTGCAGTGTTTCCGCGGTGCTCCGGAAAAGAATCTCACCGTGGCCTGTTTTCCTTGGGAAGGCTGAACTCAACCACTGTTTTTAAGCATCGTTTCCATATCAGCAAGACGGAGCCAATCAATGAGAGCCGACGGCCGTGACGAAATCTGCGGAAACTTTTGCAACGGGGGGCGTAATTCGCCAGGCACTTTGGGAGCAGCGGCAGAGCGGGGCGGACGTCGAATAATCCGTTCTTCGATGTGTTTTACAGTCGCATATGCTGCAGTGTTTCCACGGTGCTTCGGAAAAGAATCTCACCGTGGCCTGTTTTCCTTGGGAAGACTGAACTCAACCACTGTTTTCAAGCATCGTTTCCATATCAGCAAGACGGAGCCAATCAATGAGAGCCGACGGCTGTGACGAAATCTGCGGAAACTTTTGCAACGGGGGGCGTACTTCGCCAGGCACTTTGGGAGCAGCGGCAGAGCGGGGCGGACGTCGAATAATGCGTTCTTCGCTGTGTTTTACAGTCGCATATGCTGCAGTGTTTCCGCGGTGCTTCGGAAAAGAATCTCACCGTGGCCTGTTTTCCTTGGGAAGGCTGAACTCAACCACTGTTTTCAAGCATCGTTTCCATATCAGCAAGACGGAGCCAATCAATGAGAGCCGACGGCTGTGACGAAATCTGCGGAAACTTTTGCAACGGGGGGCGTACTTCGCCAGGCACTTTGGGAGCAGCGGCAGAGCGGGGCGGACGTCGAATAATGCGTTCTTCGCTGTGTTTTACAGTCGCATATGCTGCAGTGTTTTCGCGGTGCTTCGGAAAAGAATCTCACCGTGGCCTGTTTTCCTTGGGAAGGCTGAACTCAACCACTGTTTTCAAGCATCGTTTCCATATCAGCAAGACGGAGCCAATCAATGAGAGCCGACGGCTGTGACGAAATCTGCGGAAACTTTTGCAACGGGGGGCGTACTTCGCCAGGCACATTGGGAGCAGCGGCAGAGCGGGGCGGACGTCGAATAATCCTTTCTTCGCTGTGTTTTACAGTCGCATATGCTGCAGTGTTTCCGCGGTGCTTCGGAAAAGAATCTCACCGTGGCCTGTTTTCCTTGGGAAGGCTGAACTCAACCACTGTTTTCAAGCATCGTTTCCATATCAGCAAGACGGAGCCAATCAATGAGAGCCGACGGCTGTGACGAAATCTGCGGAAACTTTTGCAACGGGGGGCGTACTTCGCCAGGCACTTTGGGAGCAGCGGCAGAGCGGGGCGGATGTCGAATAATCCTTTCTTCGCTGTGTTTTACAGTCGCATATGCAGCAGTGTTTCCGCGGTGCTTCGGAAAAGAATCTCACCGTGGCCTGTTTTCCTTGGGAAGGCTGAACTCAACCACTGTTTTCAAGCATCGTTTCCATATCAGCAAGACGGAGCCAATCAATGAGAGCCGACGGCTGTGACGAAATCTGCGGAAACTTTTGCAACGGGGGGCGTACTTCGCCAGGCACTTTGGGAGCAGCGTCAGAGCGGGGCGGATGTCGAATAATCCTTTCTTCGATGTGTTTTACAGTCGCATATGCTGCAGTGTTTCCGCGGTGCTTCGGAAAAGAATCTCACCGTGGCCTGTTTTCCTTGGGAAGGCTGAACTCAACCGCTGTTTTCAAGCATCGTTTCCATATCAGCAAGACGGAGCCAATCAATGAGAGCCGACGGCTGTGACGAAATCTGCGGAAACTTTTGCAACGGGGGGCGTACTGCGCCAGGCATATTGGGAGCAGCGGCAGAGCGGGGCGGACGTCGAATAATCCGTTCTTCGCTGTGTTTTACAGTCGCAGATGCTGCAGTGTTTCCGCAGCGCTTCGGACAAGAATCTCACCGTGGCCTGTTTTCCTTGGGAAGGCTGAACTCAACTACTGTTTTCAAGCATCGTTTTCATATCAGCACGACGGAGCCAATCAATGAGAGCCGACGGCTGTGACGAAAGCTGCGGAAACTTTTGCAACGGGGGGCGGACTTCGCAAGACACTTCGACAGCAGCGGCAGAGCGGGGCGGACGTCAAATAATCCGTTCTTCGTTGTGTTTTACAGTCGCATATGCTGCAGTGTTCCCGCGGTGATTCGGACAAGAATCTCACCGTTGCCTGTTTTCCTTGGGAAGGATGAACTCAACCACTGTTTTCAAGCATCGTTTCCATATCAGCAAGACGGAGCCTATCAACGGGAGAAGACTGCTGTGACGAAAGGTGTGGAAACTTTTGCAACGGGGGGCGTACTTCGCAAGGCACTTTGGGAGCAGCGGCAGTGCGGGGCGGACGTCAAATAATGCGTTCTTCGCTGTGTTGTACAGTCGCAGATGCTGCAGTGTTTCCGCAGTGCTTCGGACAAGAATCTCACCATGGCTTGTTTTTCTTGGGAAGGCTGAACTAAACCACTGTTTTCAAGCATCGTTTTCATGTCACCACGACGGAGCCAATCAATGAAAGCCGACGGCTCTGACGAAAGCTGCGGAAACTTTTGCAACGGGGGGCGTACTTCGCCAGGCACTTTGGGAGCAGCGGCAGAGCGGGGCGGACGTCGAATAATGCGTTCTTCGCTGTGTTTTACAGTCGCAGATGCTGCAGTGTTTCCGCAGTGCTTCGGAGAAGAATCTCACCGTGGCTTGTTTTCCTTGGGAAGGCTGAACTCAACCACTGATTTCAAGCATCGTTTTCATATCAGCACGACGGAGCCAATCAACGGGAGCCGACTGCTGTGACGAAATCTGCGGAAACTTTTGCAACGGGGGGCGTACTGCGCCAGGCATTTTGGGAGCAGCGCCAGAGCGGGGCGGACGTCGAATAATGCGTTCTTCGCTGTGTTTTACAGTCGCAGATGCTGCAGTGTTTCCGCAGTGCTTCGGACAAGAACCTCACCGTGGCTTGTTTTCCTTGGGAAGGTTGAACTCAACCACTGTTTTCAAGCATCGTTTTCATATCAGCACGACGGAGCCAATCAATGAGAGCCGACGGCTGTGACGAAAGCTGCGGAAACTTTTGCAACGGGGGGCGTACTTCGCCAGGCACTTTGGGAGCAGCGGCAGAGCGGGGCGGACGTCGAATAATGCGTTCTTCGCTGTGTTTTACAGTCGCATATGCTGCAGTGTTTCCGCAGTGCTTCGGACAAGAATCTCACCGTGGCTTGTTTTCCTTGGGAAGGCTGAACTCAACCACTGTTTTCAAGCATCGTTTTCATATCAGCACGACGGAGCCAATCAATGAGAGCCGACGGCTGTGACGTAAGCTGCGCAAACTTTTGCTACGGGGGGCGTACTTCGCCAGGCATTTTGGGAGCAGCGGCAGAGCGGGGCGGACGTCGAATAATGCGTTCTTCGCTGTGTTTTACAGTCGCAGATGCTGCAGTGTTTCCGCAGTGCTTCGGACAAGAATCTCACCGTGGCTTGTTTTCCTTGGGAAGGCTGAACTCAACCACTGTTTTCAAGCATCGTTTTCATATCAGCACGACGGAGCCAATCAATGAGAGCCGACGGCTGTGACGAAAGCTGCGGAAACTTTTGCAACGGGGGGCGTACTTCGCCAGGCACTTTGGGAGCAGCGGCAGAGCAGGGCGCACGTCGAATAATGCGTTCTTCGCTGTGTTTTACAGTCGCATATGCTGCAGTGTTTCCGCAGTGCTTCGGACAAGAATCTCACCGTGGCTTGTTTTCCTTGGGAAGGCTGAACTCAACCACTGTTTTCAAGCATCGTTTTCATATTAGCACGACAGAGCCAATCAATGAGAGCCGACGGCTGTGACGAAAGCTGCGGAAACTTTTGCAACGGGGGGCGTACTTCGCCAGGCACTTTGGGAGCAGCGGCAGAGCGGGGCGGACGTCGAATAATGCGTTCTTCGCTGTGTTTTACAGTCGCATATGCTGCAGTGTTTCCGCAGTGCTTCGGACAAGAATCTCACCGTGGCTTGTTTTCCTTGGGAAGGCTGAACTCAACCACTGTTTTCAAGCATCGTTTTCATATTAGCACGACAGAGCCAATCAATGAGAGCCGACGGCTGTGACGAAAGCTGCGGAAACTTTTGCAACGGGGGGCGTACTTCGCCAGGCACTTTGGGAGCAGCGGCAGAGCGGGGAGGACGTCGAATAATGCGTTCTTCGCTGTGTTTTACAGTCGCATATGCTGCAGTGTTTCCGCAGTGCTTCGGACAAGAATCTCACCGTGGCTTGTTTTCCTTGGGAAGGCTGAACTCAACCACTGATTTCAAGCATCGTTTTCATATCAGCACGACGGAGCCAATCAATGAGAGCCGACGGCTGTGACGAAAGCTGCGGAAACTTTTGCAACGGGGGGGTACTTCGCCAGGCACTTAGGGAGCAGCGGCAGAGCGGGGCGGACGTCGAATAATCCGTTCTTTGCTGTGTTTTACAGTCGCAGATGCTGCAGTGTTTCCGCAGTGCTTCGGACAAGAATCTCACCGTGGCTTGTTTTCTTTGGGAAGGCTGAACTCAGCCACTGATTTTAAGCATCGTTTTCATATCAGCACGACGGAGCCAATCAATGAGAGCCGACGGCTGTGACGAAAGCTGCGGAAACTTTTGCAACGGGGGGGGTACTTCGCCAGGCACTTAGGGAGCAGCGGCAGAGCGGGGCGGACGTCGAATAATCCGTTCTTCGCTGTGTTTTACAGTCGCAGATGCTGCAGTGTTTCCGCAGTGCTTCGGACAAGAATCTCACCGTGGCTTGTTTTCCTTGGGAAGGCTGAACTCAACCACTGATTTCAAGCATCGTTTTCATATCAGCACGACGGAGCCAATCAATGAGAGCCGACGGCTGTGACGAAAGCTGCGAAAACTTTGGCAACGGGGGGCGTTCTTCGCCAGGCACTTTGGGAGCAGCGGCAGAGCGGGGCGGACGTCGAATAATGCGTTCTTCGCTGTGTTTTACAGTCGCAGATGCTGCAGTGTTTCCGCAGTGCTTCGGACAAGAATCTCACCGTGGCTTGTTTTCCTTGGGAAGGCTGAACTCAACCACTGATTTCAAGCATCGTTTTCATATCAGCACGACGGAGCCAATCAATGAGAGGCGACGGCTGTGACGAAAGCTGCGAAAACTTTGGCAACGGGGGGCGTTCTTCGCCAGGCACTTAGGGAGCAGCGGCAGAGCGGGGCGGACGTCGAATAATGCGTTCTTCGCTGTGTTTTACAGTCGCAGATGCTGCAGTGTTTCCGCGGTGCTTCGGACAAGAATCTCACCGTGGCCTGTTTTCCTTGGGAAGGCTGAACTCAACCACGGTTTTCAAGCATCGTTTCCATATCAGCAAGACGGAGCCAATCAACGGGACCCGACGGCTGTGACGAAAGCTGCGGAAACTTTTGCAACGGGGGGCGTACTTCGCCAGGCACTTTGGGAGCAGCGGCAGAGCGGGGCGGACGTCGAATAATCCTTTCTTCGCTGTGTTTTACAGTCGCATATGCTGCAGTGTTTCCGCGGTGCTTCGGACAAAAATCTCACCGTGGCTTGTTTTCCTTGGGAAGGATGAACTCAACCACTGTTTTCAAGCATCGTTTCCATATCAGCAAGACGGAGCCAATCAACGGGAGCCGACTGCTGTGACGAAAGCTGTGGAAACTTTTGCAACGGGGGGCGGACTTCGTCAGGAACTTTGGGAGCAGCGGCAGAGTGGGGCGGACGTCGAATAATCCGTTCTTCGCTGTATTTTACAGTCGCAGATGCTGCAGTGTTTCCGCGGTGCTTCGGACAAGAATCTCACCGTGGCCTGTTTGCCTTGGGAAGGCTGAACTCAACCACTGTTTTCAAGCATAGTTTCCATATCAGCAAGACGGAGCCAATCACTGAGAGCCGACGGCTGTGACGAAAGCTGCGGAAACTTTTGCAACGGGGTTCGTACTTCGCAAGGCACTTCGACAGCAGCGGCAGAGCGGGGCGGACGTCGAATAATTCGTTCTTCGCTGTGTTTTACAGTCGCAGATGCTGCAGTGTTTCCGCGGGGCTTCGGACAAGAATCTCACCGTGGCCTGTTTTCCTTTTGAAGGCTGAACTCAACCACTGTTTTCAATCATCGATTCCATATCAGCAAGACGGAGCCAATCAACGGGAGCCGACGGCTGTGACGAAAGGTGCGGAAACTTTTGCAACGGGGGGCGTACTTCGCAAGGCACTTCCACAGCAGCGGCAGAGCGGGGCGGACGTCAAATAATCCGTTCTTCGCTGTGTTTTACAGTCGCAGATGCTGCAGTGTTTCCGCGGTGCTTCGGACAAGAATCTCACCGTGGCCTGTTTTCCTTGGGAAGGCTGAACTCAACCACTGTTTTCAAGCATCGTTTCCATATCAGCAAGACGGAGCCAATCAATGAGAGCCGACGGCTGTGACAAAATCTGCGGAAACGTTTGCAACGGGGGGCGTACTTCGCCAGGCACTTTAGGAGCAGCGGCAGAGCGGGGCGGACGTCGAATAATTCGTTCTTCGCTGTGTTTTACAGTCGCAGATGCTGCAGTGTTTCCGCGGTGCTTCGGACAAGAATCTCACCGTGGCCTGTTTTCCTTGGGAAGGCTGAACTCAACCACTGTTTTCAAGCATCGTTTCCATATCAGCAAGACCGAGCCAATCAATGAGAGCCGACGGCTGTGACGAAATCTGCGGAAACTTTTGAAACGGGGGGCGTACTTCGCCAGGCACTTTGGGAGCAGCGGCAGAGCGGGGCGGACGTCGAATAATCCGTTCTTCGTTGTGTTTTACAGCCGCAGATGCTGCAGTGTTTCCGCGGTGCTTCGGACAAGAATCTCATTGGCCTGTTTTCCTTGGGAAGGCTGAACTCAACCACTGTTTTTAAGCATCGTTTCCATATCAGCAAGACGGAGCCAATCAATAAGAGCCGACGGCTGTGACGAAATCTGCGGAAACTTTTGCAACGGGGGGCGTACTGCGCCAGGCATATTGGGAGCAGCGGCAGAGCGGGGCGGACGTCGAATAATCCGTTCTTCGCTGTGTCTTACAGTCGCAGATGCTGCAGTGTTTTCGCGGTGCTTCGGACAAGAATCTCACCGTGGCCTGTTTTCCTTGGGAAGGCTGAACTCAACCACTGTTTTCAAGCATCGTTTCCATAACAGCAAGACGGAGCAAATCAATGAGAGCCGACGGCTGTGACGAAATCTGCGGAAACTTTTGCAACGGGGGGCGTACTGTGCCAGGCATTTTGGGAGCAGCGGCAGAGCGGGGCGGACGTCGAATAATGCGTTCTTCGCTGTGTTTTACAGTCGCACATGCTGCAGTGTTTCCGCGGTGCTTCGGAAAAGAATCTCACCGTGGCCTGTTTTCCTTGGGAAGGCTGAACTCAACCACTGTTTTTAAGCATCGTTTCCATATCAGCAAGACGGAGCCAATCAATGAGAGCCGACGGCCGTGACGAAATCTGCGGAAACTTTTGCAACGGGGGGCGTACTTCGCCAGGCACTTTGGGAGCAGCGGCAGAGCGGGGGGGACGTCGAATAATCCGTTCTTCGATGTGTTTTACAGTCGCATATGCTGCAGTGTTTCCACGGTGCTTCGGAAAAGAATCTCACCGTGGCCTGTTTTCCTTGGGAAGACTGAACTCAACCACTGTTTTCAAGCATCGTTTCCATATCAGCAAGACGGAGCCAATCAATGAGAGCCGACGGCTGTGACGAAATCTGCGGAAACTTTTGCAACGGGGGGCGTACTTCGCCAGGCACTTTGGGAGCAGCGGCAGAGCGGGGCGGACGTCGAATAATGCGTTCTTCGCTGTGTTTTACAGTCGCATATGCTGCAGTGTTTCCGCGGTGCTTCGGAAAAGAATCTCACCGTGGCCTGTTTTCCTTGGGAAGGCTGAACTCAACCACTGTTTTCAAGCATCGTTTCCATATCAGCAAGACGGAGCCAATCAATGAGAGCCGACGGCTGTGACAAAATCTGCGGAAACTTTTGCAACGGGGGGCGTACTTCGCCAGGCACTTTGGGAGCAGCGGCAGAGCGGGGCGGACGTCGAATAATGCGTTCTTCGCTGTGTTTTACAGTCGCATATGCTGCAGTGTTTCCGCGGTGCTTCGGAAAAGAATCTCACCGTGGCCTGTTTTCCTTGGGAAGGCTGAACTCAACCACTGCTTTCAAGCATCGTTTCCATATCAGCAAGACGGAGCCAATCAATGAGAGCCGACGGCTGTGACGAAATCTGCGGAAACTTTTGCAACGGGGGGCGTACTTCGCCAGGCACATTGGGAGCAGCGGCAGAGCGGGGCGGACGTCGAATAATCCTTTCTTCGCTGTGTTTTACAGTCGCATATGCTGCAGTGTTTCCGCGGTGCTTCGGAAAAGAATCTCACCGTGGCCTGTTTTCCTTGGGAAGGCTGAACTCAACCACTGTTTTCAAGCATCGTTTCCATATCAGCAAGACGGAGCCAATCAATGAGAGCCGACGGCTGTGACGAAATCTGCGGAAACTTTTGCAACGGGGGGCGTACTTCGCCAGGCACTTTGGGAGCAGCGGCAGAGCGGGGCGGACGTCGAATAATCCTTTCTTCGCTGTGTTTTACAGTCGCATATGCTGCAGTGTTTCCGCGGTGCTTCGGAAAAGAATCTCACCGTGGCCTGTTTGCCTTGTGAAGGCTGAACTCAACCACTGTTTTCAAGCATCATTTCCATATCAGCAAGACGGAGCCAATCAACGGGAGCCGACGGCTGTGACGAAAGCTGCGGAAACTTTTGCAACGGGGGCGTACTTCGCCAGGCACTTTGGGAGCAGCGGCAGAGCGGGGCGACGTCGATTAATCCGTTCTTCGCTGTGTTTTACAGTCGCAGATGCTGCAGTGTTTCCGCAGCGCTTCGGACAAGAATCTCATCGTGGCCTGTTTTCCTTGGGAAGGCTGAACTCAACTACTGTTTTCAAGCATCGTTTTCATATCAGCACGACGGAGCCAATCAATGAGAGCCGACGGCTGTGACGAAAGCTGCGGAAACTTTTGCAACGGGGGGCGGACATCGCAAGACACTTCGACAGCAGCGGCAGAGCGGGGCGGACGTCAAATAATCCGTTCTTCGTTGTGTTTTACAGTCGCATATGCTGCAGTGTTCCCGCGGTGATTCGGACAAGAATCTCACCGTTGCCTGTTTTCCTTGGGAAGGATGAACTCAACCACTGTTTTCAAGCATCGTTTCCATATCAGCAAGACGGAGCCTATCAACGGGAGAAGACTGCTGTGACGAAAGGTGTGGAAACTTTTGCAACGGGGGGCGTACTTCGCAAGGCACTTTGGGAACAGCGGCAGTGCGGGGCGGACGTCAAATAATGCGTTCTTCGCTGTGTTGTACAGTCGCAGATGCTGCAGTGTTTCCGCAGTGCTTCGGACAAGAATCTCACCATGGCTTGTTTTTCTTGGGAAGGCTGAACTAAACCACTGTTTTCAAGCATCGTTTTCATATCACCACGACGGAGCCAATCAATGAAAGCCGACGGCTCTGACGAAAGCTGCGGAAACTTTTGCAACGGGGGGCGTACTTCGCCAGGCACTTTGGGAGCAGCGGCAGAGCGGGGCGGACGTCGAATAATGCGTTCTTCGCTGTGTTTTACAGTCGCAGATGCTGCAGTGTTTCCGCAGTGCTTCGGACAAGAATCTCACCGTGGCTTGTTTTCCTTGGGAAGGCTGAACTCAACCACTGATTTCAAGCATCGTTTTCATATCAGCACGACGGAGCCAATCAACGGGAGCCGACTGCTGTGACGAAATCTGCGGAAACTTTTGCAACGGGGGGCGTACTGCGCCAGGCATTTTGGGAGCAGCGCCAGAGCGGGGCGGACGTCGAATAATGCGTTCTTCGCTGTGTTTTACAGTCGCAGATGCTGCAGTGTTTCCGCAGTGCTTCGGACAAGAACCTCACCGTGGCTTGTTTTCCTTGGGAAGGTTGAGCTCAACCACTGTTTTCAAGCATCGTTTTCATATCAGCACGACGGAGCCAATCAATGAGAGCCGACGGCTGTGACGAAAGCTGCGGAAACTTTTGCAACGGGGGGCGTACTTCGCCAGGCACTTTGGGAGCAGCGGCAGAGCGGGGCGGACGTCGAATAATCCGTTCTTCGCTGTGTCTTACAGTCGCAGATGCTGCAGTGTTTTCGCGGTGCTTCGGACAAGAATCTCACCGTGGCCTGTTTTCCTTGGGAAGGCTGAACTCAACCACTGTTTTCAAGCATCGTTTCCATATCAGCAAGACGGAGCCAATCAATGAGAGCCGACGGCTGTGACAAAATCTGCGGAAACGTTTGCAACGGGGGGCGTACTTCGCCAGGCACTTTAGGAGCAGCGGCAGAGCGGGGCGGACGTCGAATAATTCGTTCTTCGCTGTGTTTTACAGTCGCAGATGCTGCAGTGTTTCCGCGGTGCTTCGGACAAGAATCTCACCGTGGCCTGTTTTCCTTGGGAAGGCTGAACTCAACCACTGTTTTCAAGCATCGTTTCCATATCAGCAAGACCGAGCCAATCAATGAGAGCCGACGGCTGTGACGAAATCTGCGGAAACTTTTGAAACGGGGGGCGTACTTCGCCAGGCACTTTGGGAGCAGCGGCAGAGCGGGGCGGACGTCGAATAATCCGTTCTTCGTTGTGTTTTACAGCCGCAGATGCTGCAGTGTTTCCGCGGTGCTTCGGACAAGAATCTCATTGGCCTGTTTTCCTTGGGAAGGCTGAACTCAACCACTGTTTTTAAGCATCGTTTCCATATCAGCAAGACGGAGCCAATCAATAAGAGCCGACGGCTGTGACGAAATCTGCGGAAACTTTTGCAACGGGGGGCGTACTGCGCCAGGCATATTGGGAGCAGCGGCAGAGCGGGGCGGACGTCGAATAATCCGTTCTTCGCTGTGTCTTACAGTCGCAGATGCTGCAGTGTTTTCGCGGTGCTTCGGACAAGAATCTCACCGTGGCCTGTTTTCCTTGGGAAGGCTGAACTCAACCACTGTTTTCAAGCATCGTTTCCATAACAGCAAGACGGAGCCAATCAATGAGAGCCGACGGCTGTGACGAAATCTGCGGAAACTTTTGCAACGGGGGGCGTACTGTGCCAGGCATTTTGGGAGCAGCGGCAGAGCGGGGCGGACGTCGAATAATGCGTTCTTCGCTGTGTTTTACAGTCGCACATGCTGCAGTGTTTCCGCGGTGCTTCGGAAAAGAATCTCACCGTGGCCTGTTTTCCTTGGGAAGGCTGAACTCAACCACTGTTTTTAAGCATCGTTTCCATATCAGCAAGACGGAGCCAATCAATGAGAGCCGACGGCCGTGACGAAATCTGCGGAAACTTTTGCAACGGGGGGCGTACTTCGCCAGGCACTTTGGGAGCAGCGGCAGAGCGGGGGGGACGTCGAATAATCCGTTCTTCGATGTGTTTTACAGTCGCATATGCTGCAGTGTTTCCACGGTGCTTCGGAAAAGAATCTCACCGTGGCCTGTTTTCCTTGGGAAGACTGAACTCAACCACTGTTTTCAAGCATCGTTTCCATATCAGCAAGACGGAGCCAATCAATGAGAGCCGACGGCTGTGACGAAATCTGCGGAAACTTTTGCAACGGGGGGCGTACTTCGCCAGGCACTTTGGGAGCAGCGGCAGAGCGGGGCGGACGTCGAATAATGCGTTCTTCGCTGTGTTTTACAGTCGCATATGCTGCAGTGTTTCCGCGGTGCTTCGGAAAAGAATCTCACCGTGGCCTGTTTTCCTTGGGAAGGCTGAACTCAACCACTGTTTTCAAGCATCGTTTCCATATCAGCAAGACGGAGCCAATCAATGAGAGCCGACGGCTGTGACAAAATCTGCGGAAACTTTTGCAACGGGGGGCGTACTTCGCCAGGCACTTTGGGAGCAGCGGCAGAGCGGGGCGGACGTCGAATAATGCGTTCTTCGCTGTGTTTTACAGTCGCATATGCTGCAGTGTTTCCGCGGTGCTTCGGAAAAGAATCTCACCGTGGCCTGTTTTCCTTGGGAAGGCTGAACTCAACCACTGCTTTCAAGCATCGTTTCCATATCAGCAAGACGGAGCCAATCAATGAGAGCCGACGGCTGTGACGAAATCTGCGGAAACTTTTGCAACGGGGGGCGTACTTCGCCAGGCACATTGGGAGCAGCGGCAGAGCGGGGCGGACGTCGAATAATCCTTTCTTCGCTGTGTTTTACAGTCGCATATGCTGCAGTGTTTCCGCGGTGCTTCGGAAAAGAATCTCACCGTGGCCTGTTTTCCTTGGGAAGGCTGAACTCAACCACTGTTTTCAAGCATCGTTTCCATATCAGCAAGACGGAGCCAATCAATGAGAGCCGACGGCTGTGACGAAATCTGCGGAAACTTTTGCAACGGGGGGCGTACTTCGCCAGGCACTTTGGGAGCAGCGGCAGAGCGGGGCGGACGTCGAATAATCCTTTCTTCGCTGTGTTTTACAGTCGCATATGCTGCAGTGTTTCCGCGGTGCTTCGGAAAAGAATCTCACCGTGGCCTGTTTGCCTTGTGAAGGCTGAACTCAACCACTGTTTTCAAGCATCATTTCCATATCAGCAAGACGGAGCCAATCAACGGGAGCCGACGGCTGTGACGAAAGCTGCGGAAACTTTTGCAACGGGGGCGTACTTCGCCAGGCACTTTGGGAGCAGCGGCAGAGCGGGGTGACGTCGATTAATCCGTTCTTCGCTGTGTTTTACAGTCGCAGATGCTGCAGTGTTTCCGCAGCGCTTCGGACAAGAATCTCATCGTGGCCTGTTTTCCTTGGGAAGGCTGAACTCAACTACTGTTTTCAAGCATCGTTTTCATATCAGCACGACGGAGCCAATCAATGAGAGCCGACGGCTGTGACGAAAGCTGCGGAAACTTTTGCAACGGGGGGCGGACATCGCAAGACACTTCGACAGCAGCGGCAGAGCGGGGCGGACGTCAAATAATCCGTTCTTCGTTGTGTTTTACAGTCGCATATGCTGCAGTGTTCCCGCGGTGATTCGGACAAGAATCTCACCGTTGCCTGTTTTCCTTGGGAAGGATGAACTCAACCACTGTTTTCAAGCATCGTTTCCATATCAGCAAGACGGAGCCTATCAACGGGAGAAGACTGCTGTGACGAAAGGTGTGGAAACTTTTGCAACGGGGGGCGTACTTCGCAAGGCACTTTGGGAACAGCGGCAGTGCGGGGCGGACGTCAAATAATGCGTTCTTCGCTGTGTTGTACAGTCGCAGATGCTGCAGTGTTTCCGCGGTGCTTCGGACAAGAATCTCACCGTGGCTTGTTTTCCTTGGGAAGGCTGAACTCAACCACTGTTTTCAAGCATCGTTTCCATTTCAGCACGACGGAGCCAATCAACGGGACCCGACGGCTGTGACGAAAGCTGCGGAAACTTTTGCAACGGGGGGCGTACTTCGCCAGGCACTTTGGGAGCAGCGGCAGAGCGGGGCGGACGTCGAATAATCCTTTCTTCGCTGTGTTTTACAGTCGCATATGCTGCAGTGTTTCCGCGGTGCTTCGGACAAGAATCTCACCGTGGCCTGTTTGCTTTGGGAAGGCTGAACTCAACCACTGTTTTCAAGCATCGTTTCCATATCAGCAAGACGGAGCCAATCAACGGGAGCCGACTGCTGTGACGAAAGCTGCGGAAACTTTTGCAACGGGGGGCGTACTTCGCCAGGCACTTTGGGAGCAGCGGCAGAGCGGGGCGGACGTCGAATAATCCTTTCTTCGCTGTGTTTTACAGCCGCATATGCTGCAGTGTTTCCGCGGTGCTTCGGACAAAAATCTCACCGTGGCTTGTTTTCCTTGGGAAGGCTGAACTCAACCACTGTTTTCAAGCATCGTTTCCATTTCAGCACGACGGAGCTAATCAACGGGAGCCGACGGCTGTGACGAAAGCTGCGGAAACTTTTGCAACGGGGGGCGTACTTCGCCAGGCACTTTGGGAGCAGCGGCAGAGCGGGGCGGACGTCGAATAATCCTTTCTTCGCTGTGTTTTACAGTCGCATATGCTGCAGTGTTTCCGCGGTGCTTCGGACAAAAATCTCACCGTGGCTTGTTTTCCTTGGGAAGGCTGAACTCAACCACTGTTTTCAAGCATCGTTTCCATTTCAGCACGACGGAGCTAATCAACGGGACCCGACGGCTGTGACGAAAGCTGTGGAAACTTTTGCAACGGGGGGCGTACTTCGCTAGGCACTTTGGGAGCAGCGGCAGAGCGGGGCGGACGTCGAATAATCCTTTCTTCGCTGTGTTTTACAGTCGCATATGCTGCAGTGTTTCCGCGGTGCTTCGGACAAGAATCTCACCGTGCCCTGTTTTCCTTGGGAAGGCTGAACTCAACCACTGTTTTCAAGCATCGTTTCCATTTCAGCACGACGGAGCTAATCAACGGGACCCGACGGCTGTGACGAAAGCTGCGGAAATTTTTGCAACGGGGGGCGTACTTCGCCAGGCACTTTGGGAGCAGCGGCAGAGCGGGGCGGACGTCGAATAATCCGTTCTTCCCTGTTTTACAGTCGCATATGCTGCAGCGTTTCCGCGGTGCTACGGACAAGAATCTCACCGTGGCCTGTTTTCCTTGGAAGGCTGAACTCAACCACTGTTTTCAAGCATAGTTTCCATATCAGCAAGACGGAGCCAATCAACGGGAGCCGACTGCTGTGACGAAAGCTTTGGAAACTTTTGCAACGGGGGGCGTACTTCGCCAGGCACTTTGGGAGCAGCGGCAGAGCGGGGCGGACGTCGAATAATCCTTTCTTCGCTGTGTTTTACAGTCGCATATGCTGCAGTGTTTCCGCGGTGCTTCGGACAAGAATCTCACTGTGGCCTGTTTGCCTTGGGAAGGCTGAACTCAACCACTGTTTTCAAGCATCGTTTCCATATCAGCAAGACGGAGCCAATCAACGGGAGCCGACTGCTGTGACGAAAGCTGTGGAAACTTTTGCAACGGGGGGCGTACTTCGCCAGGCACTTTGGGAGCAGCGGCAGAGCGGGGCGGACGTCGAATAATCCTTTCTGCGCTGTGTTTTACAGTCGCATATGCTGCAGTGTTTCCGCGGTGCTTCGGACAAAAATCTCACCGTGGCTTGTTTTCCTTGCGAAGGCTGAACTCAACCACTGTTTTCAAGCATCGTTTCCATTTCAGCACGACGGAGCTAATCAACGGGACCCGACGGCTGTGACGAAAGCTGTGGAAACTTTTGCAACGGGGGGCGTACTTCGCCAGGCACTTTGGGAGCAGCGGCAGAGCGGGGCGGACGTCGAATAATCCTTTCTTCGCTGTGTTTTACAGTCGCATATGCTGCAGTGTTTCCGCGGTGCTTCGGACAAAAATCTCACCGTGGCCTGTTTTCCTTGGGAAGGCTGAACTCAACCACTGTTTTCAAGCATCGTTTCCATATCAGCAAGACGGAGCCAATCAACGGGAGCCGACGGCTGTGACGAAAGCTGTGGAAACTTTTGCAACGGGGGGCGTACTTCGCCAGGCACTTTGGGAGCAGCGGCAGAGCGGGGCGGACGTCGAATAATCCTTTCTTCGCTGTGTTTTACAGTCGCATATGCTGCAGTGTTTCCGCGGTGCTTCGGACAAAAATCTCACCGTGGCTTGTTTTCCTTGGGAAGGCTGAACTCAACCACTGTTTTCAAGCATCGTTTCCATTTCAGCACGACGGAGCTAATCAACGGGAGCCGACGGCTGTGACGAAAGCTGCGGAAACTTTTGCAGCGGGGGGCGTACTTCGCCAGGCACTTTGGGAGCAGCGGCAGAGCGGGGCGGACGTCGAATAATACTTTCTTCGCTGTGTTTTACAGTCGCATATGCTGCAGTGTTTCCGCGGTGCTTCGGACAAAAATCTCACCGTGGCTTGTTTTCCTTGGGAAGGCTGAACTCAACCACTGTTTTCAAGCATCGTTTCCATTTCAGCAAGACGGAGCCAATCAACGGGACCCGACGGCTGTGACGAAAGCTGCAGAAACTTTTGCAACGGGGGGCGTACTTCGCCAGGCACTTTGGGAGCAGCGGCAGAGCGGGGCGGACGTCGAATAATCCTTTCTTCGCTGTGTTTTACAGTCGCATATGCTGCAGTGTTTCCGCGGTGCTTCGGACAAAAATCTCACCGTGGCTTGTTTTCCTTGGGAAGGCTGAACTCAACCACTGTTTTCAAGCATAGTTTCCATTTCAGCACGACGGAGCTAATCAACGGGAGCCGACGGCTGTGACGAAAGCTGCGGAAACTTTTGCAACGGGGGGCGTACTTCGCCAGGCACTTTGGGAGCAGCGGCAGAGCGGGGCGGACGTCGAATAATCCGTTCTTCGCTGTGTTTTACAGTCGCATATGCTGCAGTGTTTCCGCGGTGCTTCGGACAAGAATCTCACCGTGGCCTGTTTTCCTTGGGAAGGCTGAACTCAACCACTGTTTTCAAGCATAGTTTCCATTTCAGCACGACGGAGCTAATCAACGGGACCCGACGGCTGTGACGAAAGCTGCGGAAACTTTTGCAACGGGGGGCGTACTTCGCCAGGCACTTTGGGAGCAGCGGCAGAGCGGGGCGGACGTCGAATAATCCGTTCTTCGCTGTGTTTTACAGTCGCATATGCTGCAGTGTTTCCGCGGTGCTTCGGACAAGAATCTCACCGTGGCTTGTTTTCCTTGGGAAGGCTGAACTCAACCACTGTTTTCAAGCATCGTTTCCATTTCAGCACGACGGAGCCAATCAACGGGAGCCGACGGCTGTGACGAAAGCTGCGGAAACTTTTGCAACGGGGGGCGTACTTCGCCAGGCACTTTGGGAGCAGCGGCAGAGCGGGGCGGACGTCGAATAATCCGTTCTTCGCTGTGTTTTACAGTCGCATATGCTGCAGTGTTTCCGCGGTGCTTCGGACAAGAATCTCACCGTGCCCTGTTTTCCTTGGGAAGGCTGAACTCAACCACTGTTTTCAAGCATAGTTTTCATATCACCACGACGGAGCTAATCAACGGGAGCCGACGGCTCTGACGAAAGCTGCGGAAACTTTTGCAACGGGGGGCGTACTTCGCCAGGCACTTTGGGAGCAGCGGCAGAGCGGGGCGGACGTCGAATAATCCGTTCTTCGCTGTGTTTTACAGTCGCAGATGCTGCAGTGTTTCCGCAGTGCTTCGGACAAGAATCTCACCGTGGCTTGTTTTCCTTGGGAAGGCTGAACTCAACCACTGATTTCAAGCATCGTTTTCATATCAGCACGACGGAGCCAATCAACGGGAGCCGACTGCTGTGACGAAATCTGCGGAAACTTTTGCAACGGGGGGCGTACTGCGCCAGGCATTTTGGGAGCAGCGCCAGAGCGGGGCGGACGTCGAATAATGCGTTCTTCGCTGTGTTTTACAGTCGCAGATGCTGCAGTGTTTCCGCAGTGCTTCGGACAAGAACCTCACCGTGGCTTGTTTTCCTTGGGAAGGTTGAGCTCAACCACTGTTTTCAAGCATCGTTTTCATATCAGCACGACGGAGCCAATCAATGAGAGCCGACGGCTGTGACGAAAGCTGCGGAAACTTTTGCAACGGGGGGCGTACTTCGCCAGGCACTTTGGGAGCAGCGGCAGAGCGGGGCGGACGTCGAATAATCCGTTCTTCGCTGTGTCTTACAGTCGCAGATGCTGCAGTGTTTTCGCGGTGCTTCGGACAAGAATCTCACCGTGGCCTGTTTTCCTTGGGAAGGCTGAACTCAACCACTGTTTTCAAGCATCGTTTCCATAACAGCAAGACGGAGCCAATCAATGAGAGCCGACGGCTGTGACGAAATCTGCGGAAACTTTTGCAACGGGGGGCGTACTGTGCCAGGCATTTTGGGAGCAGCGGCAGAGCGGGGCGGACGTCGAATAATGCGTTCTTCGCTGTGTTTTACAGTCGCACATGCTGCAGTGTTTCCGCGGTGCTTCGGAAAAGAATCTCACCGTGGCCTGTTTTCCTTGGGAAGGCTGAACTCAACCACTGTTTTTAAGCATCGTTTCCATATCAGCAAGACGGAGCCAATCAACGAGAGCCGACGGCCGTGACGAAATCTGCGGAAACTTTTGCAACGGGGGGCGTACTTCGCCAGGCACTTTGGGAGCAGCGGCAGAGCGGGGGGGACGTCGAATAATCCGTTCTTCGCTGTGTCTTACAGTCGCAGATGCTGCAGTGTTTTCGCGGTGCTTCGGACAAGAATCTCACCGTGGCCTGTTTTCCTTGGGAAGGCTGAACTCAACCACTGTTTTCAAGCATCGTTTCCATATCAGCAAGGCGGAGCCAATCAACGGGAGCCGACGGCTGTGACGAAAGCTGCGGAAACTTTTGCAACGGGGGGCGTACTTCGCCAGGCACTTTGGGAGCAGCGGCAGAGAGGGGCGGACGTCGAATAATCCGTTCTTCGCTGTGTTTTACAGTCGCAGATGCTGCAGTGTTTCCGCGGTGCTTCGGACAAGAATCTCACCATGCCCTGTTTTCCTTAGGAAGGCTGAACTCAACCACTGTTTTCAAGCATCGTTTCCATATCAGCAAGACCGAGCCAATCAATGAGAGCCGACGGCTGTGACGAAATCTGCGGAAACTTTTGAAACGGGGGGCGTACTTCGCCAGGCACTTTGGGAGCAGCGGCAGAGCGGGGCGGACGTCGAATAATCCGTTCTTCGCTGTGTTTTACAGCCGCAGATGCTGCAGTGTTTCCGCGGTGCTTCGGACAAGAATCTCACCGTGGCCTGTTTTCCTTGGGAAGGCTGAACTCAACCACTGTTTTTAAGCATCGTTTCCATATCAGCAAGACATAGCCAATCAATGAGAGCCGACGGCTGTGACGAAATCTGCGGAAACTTTTGCAACGGGGGGCGTACTGCGCCAGGCACTTTGGCACCAGCGGCAGAGCGGGGCGACGTCGAATAATCCGTTCTTCGCTGTGTTTTACAGTCGCAGATGCTGCAGTGTTTCCGCGGTGCTTCGGAAAAGAATCTCACCGTGGCCTGTTTTCCTTGGGAAGGCTGAACTCAACCACTGTTTTCAAGCATCGTTTCCATTTCAGCACGACGGAGCTAATCAACGGGAGCCGACGGCTGTGACGAAAGCTGCGGAAACTTTTGCAACGGGGGGCGTACTTCGCCAGGCACTTTGGCAGCAGCGGCAGAGCGGGGCGACGTCGAATAATCCGTTCTTCGCTGTGTTTTACAGTCGCAGATGCTGCAGTGTTTCCGCGGTGCTTCGGACAAAAATCTCACCGTGGCTTGTTTTCCTTGGGAAGGCTGAACTCAACCACTGTTTTCAAGCATCGTTTCCATTTCAGCACGACGGAGCTAATCAACGGGACCCGACGGCTGTGACGAAAGCTGTGGAAACTTTTGCAACGGGGGGCGTACTTCGCCAGGCACTTTGGGAGCAGCGGCAGAGCGGGGCGGACGTCGAATAATCCGTTCTTCGCTGTTTTACAGTCGCATATGCTGCAGTGTTTCCGCGGTGCTTCGGACAAGAATCTCACCGTGCCCTGTTTTCCTTGGGAAGGCTGAACTCAACCACTGTTTTCAAGCATCGTTTCCATTTCAGCACGACGGAGCTAATCAACGGGAGCCGACGGCTGTGACGAAAGCTGCGGAAACTTTTGCAACGGGGGGCGTACTTCGCCAGGCACTTTGGGAGCAGCGGCAGAGCGGGGCGGACGTCGAATAATCCTTTCTTCGCTGTGTTTTACGGTCGCATATGCTGCAGTGTTTCCGCGGTGCTTCGGACAAAAATCTCACCGTGGCTTGTTTTCCTTGGGAAGGCTGAACTCAACCACTGTTTTCAAGCATCGTTTCCATTTCAGCACGACGGAGCTAATCAACGGGAGCCGACGGCTGTGACGAAAGCTGCGGAAACTTTTGCAACGGGGGGCGTACTTCGCCAGGCACTTTGGGAGCAGCGGCAGAGCGGGGCGGACGTCGAATAATCCTTTCTTCGCTGTGTTTTACAGTCGCATATGCTGCAGTGTTTCCGCGGTGCTTCGGACAAGAATCTCACCGTGCCCTGTTTTCCTTGGGAAGGCTGAACTCAACCACTGTTTTCAACCATCGTTTCCATTTCAGCACGACGGAGCTAATCAACGGGAGCCGACGGCTGTGACGAAAGCTGCGGAAACTTTTGCAACGGGGGGCGTACTTCGCCAGGCACTTTGGGAGCAGCGGCAGAGCGGGGCGGACGTCGAATAATCCTTTCTTCGCTGTGTTTTACAGTCGCATATGCTGCAGTGTTTCCGCGGTGCTTCGGACAAGAATCTCACCGTGCCCTGTTTTCCTTGGGAAGGCTGAACTCAACCACTGTTTTCAAGCATCGTTTCCATTTCAGCACGACGGAGCTAATCAACGGGAGCCGACGGCTGTGACGAAAGCTGCGGAAACTTTTGCAACGGGGGGCGTACTTCGCCAGGCACTTTGGGAGCAGCGGCAGAGCGGGGCGGACGTCAAATAATCCTTTCTTCGCTGTGTTTTACAGTCGCATATGCTGCAGTGTTTCCGCGGTGCTTCGGACAAAAATCTCACCGTGGCTTGTTTTCCTTGGGAAGGCTGAACTCAACCACTGTTTTCAAGCATCGTTTCCATTTCAGCACGACGGAGCTAATCAACGGGAGCCGACGGCTGTGACGAAAGCTGCGGAAACTTTTGCAACGGGGGGCGTACTTCGCCAGGCACTTTGGGAGCAGCGGCAGAGCGGGGCGGACGTCGAATAATCCGTTCTTCGCTGTTTTACAGTCGCATATGCTGCAGTGTTTCCGCGGTGCTTCGGACAAGAATCTCACCGTGCCCTGTTTTCCTTGGGAAGGCTGAACTCAACCACTGTTTTCAAGCATCGTTTCCATTTCAGCACGACGGAGCTAATCAACGGGAGCCGACGGCTGTGACGAAAGCTGCGGAAACTTTTGCAACGGGGGGAGTACTTCGCCAGGCACTTTGGGAGCAGCGGCAGAGCGGGGCGGACGTCGAATAATCCTTTCTTCGCTGTGTTTTACAGTCGCATATGCTGCAGTGTTTCCGCGGTGCTTCGGACAAAAATCTCACCGTGGCTTGTTTTCCTTGGGAAGGCTGAACTCAACCACTGTTTTCAAGCATCGTTTTCATTTCAGCACGACGGAGCTAATCAACGGGACCCGACGGCTGTGACGAAAGCTGTGGAAACTTTTGCAACGGGGGGCGTACTTCGCCAGGCACTTTGGGAGCAGCGGCAGAGCGGGGCGGACGTCGAATAATCCGTTCTTCGCTGTTTTACAGTCGCATATGCTGCAGTGTTTCCGAGGTGCTTCGGACAAGAATCTCACCGTGCCCTGTTTTCCTTGGGAAGGCTGAACTCAACCACTGTTTTCAGCCATCGTTTCCATTTCAGCACGACGGAGCTAATCAACGGGAGCCGACGGCTGTGACGAAAGCTGCGGAAATTTTTGCAACGGGGGGCGTACTTCGCCAGGCACATTGGGAGCAGCGGCAGAGCGGGGCGGACGTCGAATAATCCGTTCTTCGCTGTTTTACAGTCGCATATGCTGCAGCGTTTCCGCGGTGCTACGGACAAGAATCTCACCGTGGCCTGTTTTCCTTGGGAAGGCTGAACTCAACCACATTTTTCAAGCATAGTTTCCATATCAGCAAGACGGAGCCAATCAACGGGAGCCGACTGCAGTGACGAAAGCTGTGGAAACTTTTGCAACGGGGGGCGTACTTCGCCAGGCACTTTGGGAGCAGCGGCAGAGCGGGGCGGACGTCGAATAATCCTTTCTTCGCTGTGTTTTACAGTCGCATATGCTGCAGTGTTTCCGCGGTGCTTCGGACAAAAATCTCACCGTGGCTTGTTTTCCTTGGGAAGGCTGAACTCAACCACTGTTTTCAAGCATCGTTTCCATTTCAGCACGACGGAGCTAATCAACGGGACCCGACGGCTGTGACGAAAGCTGTGGAAACTTTTGCAACGGGGGGCGTACTTCGCCAGGCACTTTGGGAGCAGCGGCAGAGCGGGGCGGACGTCGAATAATCCGTTCTTCGCTGTTTTACAGTCGCATATGCTGCAGTGTTTCCGCGGTGCTTCGGACAAGAATCTCACCGTGCCCTGTTTTCCTTGGGAAGGCTGAACTCAACCACTGTTTTCAAGCATCGTTTCCATTTCAGCACGACGGAGCTAATCAACGGGACCCGACGGCTGTGACGAAAGCTGTGGAAACTTTTGCAACGGGGGGCGTACTTCGCCAGGCACTTTGGGAGCAGCGGCAGAGCGGGGCGGACGTCGAATAATCCGTTCTTCGCTGTTTTACAGTCGCATATGCTGCAGTGTTTCCGCGGTGCTTCGGACAAGAATCTCACCGTGCCCTGTTTTCCTTGGGAAGGCTGAACTCAACCACTGTTTTCAAGCATCGTTTCCATTTCAGCACGACGGAGCTAATCAACGGGACCCGACGGCTGTGACGAAAGCTGTGGAAACTTTTGCAACGGGGGGCGTACTTCGCCAGGCACTTTGGGAGCAGCGGCAGAGCGGGGCGGACGTCGAATAATCCGTTCTTCGCTGTTTTACAGTCGCATATGCTGCAGTGTTTCCGCGGTGCTTCGGACAAGAATCTCACCGTGCCCTGTTTTCCTTGGGAAGGCTGAACTCAACCACTGTTTTCAAGCATAGTTTCCATTTCAGCACGACGGAGCTAATCAACGGGAGCCGACGGCTGTGACGAAAGCTGCGGAAACTTTTGCAACGGGGGGCGTACTTCGCCAGGCACTTTGGGAGCAGCGGCAGAGTGGGGCGGACGTCGAATAATCCGTTCTTCGCTGTTTTACAGTCGCATATGCTGCAGCGTTTCCGCGGTGCTACGGACAAGAATCTCACCGTGGCCTGTTTTCCTTGGGAAGGCTGAACTCAACCACTGTTTTGAAGCATAGTTTCCATATCAGCAAGACGGAGCCAATCAACGGGAGCCAACTGCTGTGACGAAAGCTGTGGAAACTTTTGCAACGGGGGGCGTACTTCGCCAGGCACTTTGGGAGCAGCGGCAGAGCGGGGCGGACGTCGAATAATCCTTTCTTCGCTGTGTTTTACAGTCGCATATGCTGCAGTGTTTCCGCGGTGCTTCGGACAAGAATCTCACCGTGGCCTGTTTGCCTTGGGAAGGCTGAACTCAACCACTGTTTTCAAGCATCGTTTCCATTTCAGCACGACGGAGCTAATCAACGGGAGCCGACGGCTGTGACGAAAGCTGCGGAAACTTTTGCAACGGGGGGCGTACTTCGCCAGGCACTTTGGGAGCAGCGGCAGAGCGGGGCGGACGTCGAATAATCCGTTCTTCGCTGTGTTTTACAGTCGCATATGCTGCAGTGTTTCCGCGGTGCTTCGGACAAGAATCTCACCGTGGCTTGTTTTCCTTGGGAAGGCTGAACTCAACCACTGTTTTCAAGCATCGTTTCCATTTCAGCACGACGGAGCTAATCAACGGGAGCCGACGGCTGTGACGAAAGCTGCGGAAACTTTTGCAACGGGGGGCGTACTTCACCAGGCACTTTGGGAGCAGCGGCAGAGCGGGGCGGACGTCGAATAATCCTTTCTTCGCTGTGTTTTACAGTCGCATATGCTGCAGTGTTTCCGCGGTGCTTCGGACAAGAATCTCACCGTGGCCTGTTTGCCTTGGGAAGGCTGAACTCAACCACTGTTTTCAAGCATAGTTTCCATATCAGCAAGACGGAGCCAATCACTGAGAGCCGACGGCTGTGACGAAAGCTGCAGAAACTTTTGCAACGGGGGGCGTACTTCGCCAGGCACTTTGGGAGCAGCGGCAGAGCGGGGCGGACGTCGAATAATCCTTTCTTCGCTGTGTTTTACAGTCGCATATGCTGCAGTGTTTCCGCGGTGCTTCGGACAAAAATCTCACCGTGGCTTGTTTTCCTTGGGAAGGCTGAACTCAACCACTGTTTTCAAGCATCGTTTCCATTTCAGCACGACGGAGCTAATCAACGGGAGCCGACGGCTGTGACGAAAGCTGCGGAAACTTTTGCAACGGGGGGAGTACTTCGCCAGGCACTTTGGGAGCAGCGGCAGAGCGGGGCGGACGGCGAATAATCCTTTCTTCGCTGTGTTTTACAGTCGCATATGCTGCAGTGTTTCCGCGGTGCTTCGGACAAAAATCTCACCGTGGCTTGTTTTCCTTGGGAAGGCTGAACTCAACCACTGTTTTCAAGCATCGTTTCCATTTCAGCAAGACGGAGCCAATCAACGGGACCCGACGGCTGTGACGAAAGCTGCAGAAACTTTTGCAACGGGGGGCGTACTTCGCCAGGCACTTTGGGAGCAGCGGCAGAGCGGGGCGGACGTCGAATAATCCTTTCTTCGCTGTGTTTTACAGTCGCATATGCTGCAGTGTTTCCGCGGTGCTTCGGACAAAAATCTCACCGTGGCTTGTTTTCCTTGGGAAGGCTGAACTCAACCACTGTTTTCAAGCATCGTTTCCATTTCAGCACGACGGAGCTAATCAACGGGAGCCGACGGCTGTGACGAAAGCTGCGGAAACTTTTGCAACGGGGGGCGTACTTCGCCAGGCACTTTGGGAGCAGCGGCAGAGCGGGGCGGACGTCGAATAATCCTTTCTTCGCTGTGTTTTACAGTCGCATATGCTGCAGTGTTTCCGCGGTGCTTCGGACAAAAATCTCACCGTGGCTTGTTTTCCTTGGGAAGGCTGAACTCAACCACTGTTTTCAAGCATCGTTTCCATTTCAGCACGACGGAGCTAATCAACGGGAGCCGACGGCTGTGACGAAAGCTGCGGAAACTTTTGCAACGGGGGGCGTACTTCGCCAGGCACTTTGGGAGCAGCGGCAGAGCGGGGCGGACGTCAAATAATCCTTTCTTCGCTGTGTTTCACAGTCGCATATGCTGCAGTGTTTCCGCGGTGCTTCGGACAAAAATCTCACCGTGGCTTGTTTTCCTTGGGAAGGCTGAACTCAACCACTGTTTTCAAGCATCGTTTCCATTTCAGCACGACGGAGCTAATCAACGGGACCCGACGG
This sequence comes from Amblyomma americanum, assembly GCF_052857255.1. Lineage (NCBI taxonomy): Eukaryota > Metazoa > Arthropoda > Arachnida > Ixodida > Ixodidae > Amblyomma > Amblyomma americanum. The sequence continues at coordinate 87,088,623 of NC_135500.1, read as the reverse complement.
CTGTGACGAAAGCTGTGGAAACTTTTGCAACGGGGGGCGTACTTCGCCAGGCACTTTAGGAGCAGCGGCAGAGCGGGGCGGACGTCGAATAATCCGTTCTTTGCTGTTTTACAGTCGCATATGCTGCAGTGTTTCCGCGGTGCTTCGGACAAGAATCTCACCGTGCCCTGTTTTCCTTGGGAAGGCTGAACTCAACCACTGTTTTCAAGCATCGTTTCCATTTCAGCACGACGGAGCTAATCAACGGGAGCCGACGGCTGTGACGAAAGCTGCGGAAACTTTTGCAACGGGGGGCGTACTTCGCCAGGCACTTTGGGAGCAGCGGCAGAGCGGGGCGGACGTCGAATAATCCGTTCTTCGCTGTTTTACAGTCGCATATGCTGCAATGTTTCCGCGGTGCTTCGGACAAGAATCTCACCGTGCCCTGTTTTCCTTGGGAAGGCTGAACTCAACCACTGTTTTCAAGCATCGTTTCCATTTCAGCACGACGGAGCTAATCAACGGGAGCCGACGGCTGTGACGAAAGCTGCGGAAACTTTTGCAACGGGGGGCGTACTTCGCCAGGCACTTTGGGAGCAGCGGCAGAGCGGGGCGGACGTCGAATAATCCGTTCTTCGCTGTTTTACAGTCGCATATGCTGCAATGTTTCCGCGGTGCTTCGGACAAGAATCTCACCGTGCCCTGTTTTCCTTGGGAAGGCTGAACTCAACCACGGTTTTCAAGCATCGTTTCCATTTCAGCACGACGGAGCTAATCAACGGGAGCCGACGGCTGTGACGAAAGCTGCGGAAACTTTTGCAACGGGGGGCGTACTTCGCCAGGCACTTTGGGAGCAGCGGCAGAGCGGGGCGGACGTCGAATAATCCTTTCTTCGCTGTGTTTTACAGTCGCATATGCTGCAGTGTTTCCGCGGTGCTTCGGACAAAAATCTCACCGTGGCTTGTTTTCCTTGGGAAGGCTGAACTCAACCACTGTTTTCAAGCATCGTTTCCATTTCAGCACGACGGAGCTAATCAACGGGAGCCGACGGCTGTGACGAAAGCTGCGGAAACTTTTGCAACGGGGGGCGTACTTCGCCAGGCACTTTGGGAGCAGCGGCAGAGCGGGGCGGACGTCGAATAATCCTTTCTTCGCTGTGTTTTACAGTCGCATATGCTGCAGTGTTTCCGCGGTGCTTCGGACAAAAATCTCACCGTGGCTTGTTTTCCTTGGGAAGGCTGAACTCAACCACTGTTTTCAAGCATCGTTTCCATTTCAGCACGACGGAGCTAATCAACGGGACCCGACGGCTGTGACGAAAGCTGTGGAAACTTTTGCAACGGGGGGCGTACTTCGCTAGGCACTTTGGGAGCAGCGGCAGAGCGGGGCGGACGTCGAATAATCCTTTCTTCGCTGTGTTTTACAGTCGCATATGCTGCAGTGTTTCCGCGGTGCTTCGGACAAGAATCTCACCGTGCCCTGTTTTCTTTGGGAAGGCTGAAGTCAACCACTGTTTTCAAGCATCGTTTCCATTTCAGCACGACGGAGCTAATCAACGGGACCCGACGGCTGTGACGAAAGCTGCGGAAATTTTTGCAACGGGGGGCGTACTTCGCCAGGCACTTTGGGAGCAGCGGCAGAGCGGGGCGGACGTCGAATAATCCGTTCTTCGCTGTTTTACAGTCGCATATGCTGCAGCGTTTCCGCGGTGCTACGGACAAGAATCTCACCGTGGCCTGTTTTCCTTGGGAAGGCTGAACTCAACCACATTTTTCAAGCATAGTTTCCATATCAGCAAGACGGAGCCAATCAACGGGAGCCGACTGCTGTGACGAAAGCTGTGGAAACTTTTGCAACGGGGGGCGTACTTCGCCAGGCACTTTGGGAGCAGCGGCAGAGCGGGGCGGACGTCGAATAATCCTTTCTTCGCTGTGTTTTACAGTCGCATATGCTGCAGTGTTTCCGCGGTGCTTCGGACAAGAATCTCACCGTGGCCTGTTTGCCTTGGGAAGGCTGAACTCAACCACTGTTTTCAAGCATCGTTTCCATATCAGCAAGACGGAGCCAATCAACGGGAGCCGACTGCTGTGACGAAAGCTGTGGAAACTTTTGCAACGGGGGGCGTACTTCGCCAGGCACTTTGGGAGCAGCGGCAGAGCGGGGCGGACGTCGAATAATCCTTTCTGCGCTGTGTTTTACAGTCGCATATGCTGCAGTGTTTCCGCGGTGCTTCGGACAAAAATCTCACCGTGGCTTGTTTGCCTTGGGAAGGCTGAACTCAACCACTGTTTTCAAGCATCGTTTCCATATCAGCAAGACGGAGCTAATCAACGGGACCCGACGGCTGTGACGAAAGCTGTGGAAACTTTTGCAACGGGGGGCGTACTTCGCCAGGCACTTTGGGAGCAGCGGCAGAGCGGGGCGGACGTCGAATAATCCTTTCTTCGCTGTGTTTTACAGTCGCATATGCTGCAGTGTTTCCGCGGAGCTTCGGACAAGAATCTCACCGTGCCCTGTTTTCCTTGGGAAGGCTGAACTCAACCCCTTTTTTCAAACATCGTTTCCATATCAGCAAGACGGAGCCAATCAACGGGAGCCGACTGCTGTGACGAAAGCTGTGGAAACTTTTGCAACGGGGGGCGGACTTCGCCAGGAACTTTGGGAGCAGCGGCAGAGCGGGGCGGACGTCGAATAATCCGTTCTTCGCTGTATTTTACAGTCGCAGATGCTGCAGTGTTTCCGCGGTGCTTCGGACAAGAATCTCACCGTGACCTGTTTGCCTTGGGAAGGCTGAACTCAACCACTGTTTTCAAGCATAGTTTCCATATCAGCAAGACGGAGCCAATCACTGAGAGCCGACGGCTGTGACGAAAGCTGCGGAAACTTTTGCAACGGGGGGCGTACTTCGCAAGGCACTTCGACAGCAGCGGCAGAGCGGGGCGGACGTCGAATAATTCGTTCTTCGCTGTGTTTTACAGTCGCATATGCTGCAGTGTTTCCGCGGTGCTTCGGACAAAAATCTCACCGTGGCTTGTTTTCCTTGGGAAGGCTGAACTCAACCACTGTTTTCAAGCATCGTTTCTATATCAGCAAGACGGAGCCAATCAACGGGAGCCGACGGCTGTGACGAAAGGTGCGGAAACTTTTGCAACGGGGGGCGTACTTCGCCAGGCACTTTGGGAGCAGCGGCAGAGCGTGGCGGACGTCGAATAATCCTTTCTTCGCTGTGTCTTACAGTCGCATATGCTGCAGTGTTTCCGCGGTGCTTCGGACAAGAATCTCACCGTGCCCTGTTTTCCTTGGGAAGGCTGAACTCAACCCCTTTTTTCAAACATCGTTTCCATATCAGCAAGACGGAGCCAATCAACGGGAGCCGACTGCTGTGACGAAAGCTGTGGAAACTTTTGCAACGGGGGGCGGACTTCGCCAGGAACTTTGGGAGCAGCGGCAGAGCGGGGCGGACGTCGAATAATCCGTTCTTCGCTGTATTTTACAGTCGCAGATGCTGCAGTGTTTCCGCGGTGCTTCGGACAAGAATCTCACCGTGGCCTGTTTGCCTTGGGAAGGCTGAACTCAACCACTGTTTTCAAGCATAGTTTCCATATCAGCAAGACGGAGCCAATCACTGAGAGCCGACGGCTGTGACGAAAGCTGCGGAAACTTTTGCAACGGGGGGCGTACTTCGCAAGGCACTTCGACAGCAGCGGCAGAGCGGGGCGGACGTCGAATAATTCGTTCTTCGCTGTGTTTTACAGTCGCAGATGCTGCAGTGTTTCCGCGGGGCTTCGGACAAGAATCTCACCGTGGCCTGTTTTCCTTGGGAAGGCTGAACTCAACCACTGTTTTCAAGCATCGTTTCCATATCAGCAAGACCGAGCCAATCAATGAGAGCCGACGGCTGTGACGAAATCTGCGGAAACTTTTGAAACGGGGGGCGTACTTCGCCAGGCACTTTGGGAGCAGCGGCAGAGCGGGGCGGACGTCGAATAATCCGTTCTTCGCTGTGTTTTACAGCCGCAGATGCTGCAGTGCTTCCGCGGTGCTTCGGACAAGAATCTCACCGTGGCCTGTTTTCCTTGGGAAGGCTGAACTCAACCACTGTTTTCAAGCATCGTTTCCATTTCAGCACGACGGAGCTAATCAACGGGACCCGACGGCTGTGACGAAAGCTGTGGAAACTTTTGCAACGGGGGGCGTACTTCGCAAGGCACTTTGGGAGCAGCGGCAGAGCGGGGCGGACGTCGAATAATTCGTTCTTCGCTGTGTTTTACAGTCGCAGATGCTGCAGTGTTTCCGCGGTGCTTCGGACAAGAATCTCACCGTGGCCTGTTTTCCTTGGGAAGGCTGAACTCAACCACTGTTTTCAAGCATCGTTTCCATATCAGCAAGACCGAGCCAATCAATGAGAGCCGACGGCTGTGACGAAATCTGCGGAAACTTTTGAAACGGGGGGCGTACTTCGCCAGGCACTTTGGGAGCAGCGGCAGAGCGGGGCGGACGTCGAATAATCCGTTCTTCGCTGTGTTTTACAGCCGCAGATGCTGCAGTGCTTCCGCGGTGCTTCGGACAAGAATCTCACCGTGGCCTGTTTTCCTTGGGAAGGCTGAACTCAACCACTGTTTTCAAGCATCGTTTCCATTTCAGCACGACGGAGCTAATCAACGGGACCCGACGGCTGTGACGAAAGCTGTGGAAACTTTTGCAACGGGGGGCGTACTTCGCAAGGCACTTTGGGAGCAGCGGCAGAGCGGGGCGGACGTCGAATAATCCGTTCTTCGCTGTTTTACAGTCGCATATGCTGCAGCGTTTCCGCGGTGCTACGGACAAGAATCTCACCGTGGCCTGTTTTCCTTGGGAAGGCTGAACTCAACCACTGTTTTCAAGCATAGTTTCCATATCAGCAAGACGGAGCCAATCAACGGGAGCCGACTGCTGTGACGAAAGCTGTGGAAACTTTTGCAACGGGGGGCGTACTTCGCCAGGCACTTTGGGAGCAGCGGCAGAGCGGGGCGGACGTCGAATAATCCGTTCTTCGCTGTTTTACAGTCGCATATGCTGCAGCGTTTCCGCGGTGCTACGGACAAGAATCTCACCGTGGCCTGTTTTCCTTGGGAAGGCTGAACTCAACCACTGTTTTCAAGCATAGTTTCCATATCAGCAAGACGGAGCCAATCAACGGGAGCCGACTGCTGTGACGAAAGCTGTGGAAACTTTTGCAACGGGGGGCGTACTTCGCCAGGCACTTTGGGAGCAGCGGCAGAGCGGGGCGGACGTCGAATAATCCTTTCTTCGCTGTGTTTTACAGTCGCATATGCTGCAGTGTTTCCGCGGTGCTTCGGACAAGAATCTCACCGTGGCCTGTTTGCCTTGGGAAGGCTGAACTCAACCACTGTTTTCAAGCATCGTTTCCATATCAGCAAGACGGAGCCAATCAACGGGAGCCGACTGCTGTGACGAAAGCTGTGGAAACTTTTGCAACGGGGGGCGTACTTCGCCAGGCACTTTGGGAGCAGTGGCAGAGCGGGGCGGACGTCGAATAATCCTTTCTGCGCTGTGTTTTACAGTCGCATATGCTGCAGTGTTTCCGCGGTGCTTCGGACAAAAATCTCACCGTGGCTTGTTTTCCTTGGGAAGGCTGAACTCAACCACTGTTTTCAAGCATCGTTTCCATTTCAGCACGACGGAGCTAATCAACGGGACCCGACGGCTGTGACGAAAGCTGTGGAAACTTTTGCAACGGGGGGCGTACTTCGCCAGGCACTTTGGGAGCAGCGGCAGAGCGGGGCGGACGTCGAATAATCCTTTCTTCGCTGTGTTTTACAGTCGCATATGCTGCAGTGTTTCCGCGGTGCTTCGGACAAGAATCTCACCGTGGCCTGTTTGCCTTGGGAAGGCTGAACTCAACCACTGTTTTCAAGCATCGTTTCCATATCAGCAAGACGGAGCCAATCAACGGGAGCCGACTGCTGTGACGAAAGCTGTGGAAACTTTTGCAACGGGGGGCGTACTTCGCCAGGCACTTTGGGAGCAGCGGCAGAGCGGGGCGGACGTCGAATAATCCTTTCTTCGCTGTGTTTTACAGTCGCATATGCTGCAGTGTTTCCGCGGTGCTTCGGACAAAAATCTCACCGTGGCTTGTTTTCCTTGGGAAGGCTGAACTCAACCACTGTTTTCAAGCATCGTTTCCATTTCAGCACGACGGAGCCAATCAACGGGACCCGACGGCTGTGACGAAAGCTGTGGAAACTTTTGCAAAGGGGGGCGTACTTCGCCAGGCACTTTGGGAGCAGCGGCAGAGCGGGCCGGACGTCGAATAATCCTTTCTTCGCTGTGTTTTACAGTCGCATATGCTGCAGTGTTTCCGCGGTGCTTCGGACAAAAATCTCACCGTGGCTTGTTTTCCTTGGGAAGGCTGAACTCAACCACTGTTTTCAAGCATCGTTTCCATTTCAGCACGACGGAGCCAATCAACGGGACCCGACGGCTGTGACGAAAGCTGTGGAAACTTTTGCAAGGGGGGGCGTACTTCGCCAGGCACTTTGGGAGCAGCGGCAGAGCGGGCCGGACGTCGAATAATCCTTTCTTCGCTGTGTTTTACAGTCGCATATGCTGCAGTGTTTCCGCGGTGCTTCGGACAAAAATCTCACCGTGGCTTGTTTTCCTTGGGAAGGCTGAACTCAACCACTGTTTTCAAGCATCGTTTCCATTTCAGCACGACGGAGCCAATCAACGGGACCCGACGGCTGTGACGAAAGCTGTGGAAACTTTTGCAACGGGGGGCGTACTTCGCCAGGCACTTTGGGAGCAGCGGCAGAGCGGGGCGGACGTCGAATAATCCTTTCTTCGCTGTGTTTTACAGTCGCATATGCTGTAGTGTTTCCGCGGTGCTTCGGACAAAAATCTCACCGTGGCTTGTTTTCCTTGGGAAGGCTGAACTCAACCACTGTTTTCAAGCATCGTTTCCATTTCAGCACGACGGAGCTAATCAACGGGACCCGACGGCTGTGACGAAAGCTGTGGAAACTTTTGCAACGGGGGGCGTACTTCGCCAGGCACTTTGGGAGCAGCGGCAGAGCGGGGCGGACGTCGAATAATCCGTTCTTCGCTGTTTTACAGTCGCATATGCTGCAGTGTTTCCGCGGTGCTTCGGACAAGAATCTCACCTTGCCCTGTTTTCCTTGGGAAGGCTGAACTCAACCACTGTTTTCAAGCATCGTTTCCATTTCAGCACGACGGAGCTAATCAACGGGACCCGACGGCTGTGACGAAAGCTGTGGAAACTATTGCAACGGGGGTCGTACTTCGCCAGGCACTTTGGGAGCAGCGGCAGAGCGGGGCGGACGTCGAATAATCCTTTCTTCGCTGTGTTTTACAGTCGCATATGCTGCAGTGTTTCCGCGGTGCTTCGGACAAGAATCTCACCGTGCCCTGTTTTCCTTGGGAAGGCTGAACTCAACCACTGTTTTCAAGCATCGTTTCCATTTCAGCACGACGGAGCTAATCAACGGGAGCCGACGGCTGTGACGAAAGCTGCGGAAACTTTTGCAACGGGGGGCGTACTTCGCCAGGCACTTTGGGAGCAGCGGCAGAGCGGGGCGGACGTCGAATAATCCGTTCTTCGCTGTTTTACAGTCGCATATGCTGCAGCGTTTCCGCGGTGCTACGGACAAGAATCTCACCGTGGCCTGTTTTCCTTGGGAAGGCTGAACTCAACCACTGTTTTCAAGCATAGTTTCCATATCAGCAAGACGGAGCCAATCAACGGGAGCCAACTGCTGTGACGAAAGCTGTGGAAACTTTTGCAACGGGGGGCGAACTTCGCCAGGCACTTTGGGAGCAGCGGCAGAGCGGGGCGGACGTCGAATAATGCTTTCTTCGCTGTGTTTTACAGTCGCATATGCTGCAGTGTTTCCGCGGTGCTTCGGACAAGAATCTCACAGTGGCCTGTTTGCCTTGGGAAGGCTGAACTCAACCACTGTTTTCAAGCATCGTTTCCATTTCAGCACGACGGAGCTAATCAACGGGAGCCGACGGCTGTGACGAAAGCTGCGGAAACTTTTGCAACGGGGGGCGTACTTCGCCAGGCACTTTGGGAGCAGCGGCAGAGCGGGGCGGACGTCGAATAATCCGTTCTTCGCTGTGTTTTACAGTCGCATATGCTGCAGTGTTTCCGCGGTGCTTCGGACAAGAATCTCACCGTGGCTTGTTTTCCTTGGGAAGGCTGAACTCAACCACTGTTTCCAAGCATCGTTTCCATTTCAGCACGACGGAGCTAATCAACGGGAGCCGACGGCTGTGACGAAAGCTGTGGAAACTTTTGCAACGGGGGGCGTACTTCGCCAGGCACTTTGGGAGCAGCGGCAGAGCGGGGCGGACGTCGAATAATCCGTTCTTCGCTGTGTTTTACAGTCGCATATGCTGCAGTGTTTCCGCGGTGCTTCGGACAAGAATCTCACCGTGGCTTGTTTTCCTTGGGAAGGCTGAACTCAACCGCTGTTTCCAAGCATCGTTTCCATTTCAGCACGACGGAGCTAATCAACGGGAGCCGACGGCTGTGACGAAAGCTGTGGAAACTTTTGCAACGGGGGGCGTACTTCGCCAGGCACTTTGGGAGCAGCGGCAGAGCGGGGCGGACGTCGAATAATCCGTTCTTCGCTGTGTTTTACAGTCGCATATGCTGCAGTGTTTCCGCGGTGCTTCGGACAAGAATCTCACCGTGGCTTGTTTTCCTTGGGAAGGCTGAACTCAACCACTGTTTCCAAGCATCGTTTCCATTTCAGCACGACGGAGCTAATCAACGGGAGCCGACTGCTGTGACGAAAGCTGTGGAAACTTTTGCAACGGGGGGCGGACTTCGCCAGGAACTTTGGGAGCAGCGGCAGAGCGGGGCGGACGTCGAATAATCCGTTCTTCGCTGTATTTTACAGTCGCAGATGCTGCAGTGTTTCCGCGGTGCTTCGGACAAGAATCTCACCGTGGCCTGTTTGCCTTGGGAAGGCTGAACTCAACCACTGTTTTCAAGCATCGTTTCCATATCAGCAAGAAGGAGCCAATCAACAGGAGCCGACGGCTGTGACGAAAGCTGCGGAAACGTTTGCAACAGGGGGCGTACTTCGCAAGGCACTTTGGCAGCAGCGGCAGAGCGTTGCGACGTCGAATAATCCGTTCTTCGCTGTGTTTTACAGTCGCAGATGCTGCAGTGTTTCCGCGGTGCTTCGGAAAAGAATCTCACCGTGGCCTGTTTTCCTTGGGAAGGCTGAACTCAACCACTGTTTTCAAGCATCGTTTCCGTATCAGCAAGACGGAGCCAATCAACAGGAGCCGACGGCTGTGACGAAAGCTGCGGAAACGTTTGCAACAGGGGGCGTACTTCGCAAGGCACTTTGGCAGCAGCGGCAGAGCGGGGCGACGTCGAATAATCTGTTCTTCGCTGTGTTTTACAGTCGCAGATGCTGCAGTGTTTCCGCGGTGCTTCGGAAAAGAATCTCACCGTGGCCTGTTTTCCTTGGGAAGGCTGAACTCAACCACTGTTTTCAAGCATCGTTTCCATATCAGCAAGAAGGAGCCAATCAACAGGAGCCGACGGCTGTGACGAAAGCTGCGGAAACGTTTGCAACAGGGGGCGTACTTCGCAAGGCACTTTGGCAGCAGCGGCAGAGCGGGGCGACGTCGAATAATCCGTTCTTCGCTACGTTTTACAGTCGCAGATGCTGCAGTGTTTTCGCGGTGCTTCGGACAAGAATCTCACCGTGGCCTGTTTTCCTTGGGAAGGCTGAACTCAACCACTGTTTTCAAGCATCGTTTCCATAGCAGCAAGACGGAGCCAATCAACGGGAGCCGACGGCTGTGACGAAAGCTGCGGAAAATTTTGCAACGGGGGGCGGACTTCGCAAGACACTTCGACAGCAGCGGCAGAGCGGGGCGGACGTCAAATAATCCGTTCTTCGTTGTGTTTTACAGTCGCAGATGCTGCAGTGTTTCCGCGGTGCTTCGGACAAGAATCTCCCCTTTGCCTGTTTTCCTTGGGAAGGATGAACTCAACCACTGTTTTCAAGCATCGTTTCCATATCAGCAAGACGGAGCCAATCAACGGGAGCCGACTGCTGTGACGAAAGCTGTGGAAACTTTTGCAACGGGGGGCGTACTTCGCAAGGCACTTTGGGAGCAGCGGCAGAGCGGGGCGGATGTCGAATAATGCGTTCTTCGCTGTGTTTTACAGTCGCATATGCTGCAGTGTTTCCGCAGTGCTTCGGACAAGAATCTCACCGTGGCTTGTTTTTCTTGGGAAGGCTGAACTCCACCACTGTTTTCAAGCATCGTTTTCATATCAGTATGACGGAGCCAATCAATGAGAGCCGACGGCTGTGACGAAAGCTGCGGAAACATTTCCAACGGGGGGCGGATATCGCAAGGCACTTTGGGAGCAGCGGCAGAGCGGGGCGGACGTCGAATAATGCGTTCTTCGCTGTGTTTTACAGTCGCAGATGCTGCAGTGTTTCCGCAGTGCTTCGGACAAGAATCTCACCGTGGCCTGTTTTCCTTGGGAAGGCTGAACTCAACCACTGTTTTCAAGCATCGTTTCCATATCAGCAAGAAGGAGCCAATCAACGGGAGCCGACTGCTGTGACGAAAGCTGTGGAAACTTTTGCAACGGGGGGCGTATTTCGCAAGGCACTTTGGGAGCAGCGGCAGAGCGGGGCGGACGTCGAATAATGCGTTCTTCGCTGTGTTTTACAGTCGCAGATGCTGCAGTGTTTCCGCAGCGCTTCGGACAAGAATCTCACCGTTGCCTGTTTTCCTTGGGAAGGATGAACTCAACCACTGTTTTCAAGCATCGTATCCATATCAGCAAGACGGTGCCTATCAACGGGAGCCGACTGCTGTGAAGAAAGCTGTGGAAACTTTTGCAACGGGGGGCGTACTTCGCAAGGCACTTTGGGAGCAGCGGCAGAGCGGGGCGGACGTCGAATAATGCGTTCTTCGCTGTGTTTTACAGTCGAGATGCTGCAGTGTTTCCGCAGTGCTTCGGACAAGAATCTCACCGTGGCTTGTTTTTCTTGGGAAGGCTGAACTCAACCACTGTTTTCAAGCATCGTTTTCATATCAGCACGACGGAGCCAATCAATGAGAGCCGACGGCTGTGACGAAAGCTGTGGAAACTTTTGCAACGGGGGGCGTACTTCGCAAGGCACTTTGGGAGCAGCGGCAGAGCGGGGCGGACGTCGAATAATGCGTTCTTCGCTGTGTTTTACAGTCGCAGATGCTGCAGTGTTTCCGCAGTGCTTCGGACAAGAATCTCACCGTGGCTTGTTTTTCTTGGGAAGGCTGAACTAAACCACTGTTTTCAAGCATCGTTTTCATATCAGCACGACGGAGCCAATCAATGAGAGCCGACGGCTGTGACGTAAGCTGCGGAAACTTTTGCAACGGGGGGCGTACTTCGCCAGGCACTTTGGGAGCAGCGGCAGAGCGGGGCGGACGACGAATAATGCGTTGTTCGCTGTGTTTTACAGTCGCAGATGCTGCAGTGTTTCCGCAGTGCTTCGGACAAGAATCTCACCGTGGCTTGTTTTCCTTGGGAAGGGTGAACTAAACCACTGTTTTCAAGCATCGTTTTCATATCAGCACGACGGAGCCAATCAATGAAAGCCGACGGCTGTGACGAAAGCTGCGGAAACTTTTGCAACAGGGGGCGTACTTCGCAAGGCACTTTGGCAGCAGCGGCAGAGCGGGGCGGACGTCGAATAATCCTTTCTTCGCTGTGTTTTACAGTCGCATATGCTGCAGTGTTTCCGCGGTGCTTCGGACAAAAATCTCACCGTGGCTTGTTTTCCTTGGGAAGGATGAACTCAACCACTGTTTTCAAGCATCGTTTCCATATCAGCACGACGGAGCCAATCAACGGGAGCCGACGGCTGTGACGAAAGCTGCGGAAACTTTTGCAACGGGGGGCGTACTTCGCCAGGCACTTTGGGAGCAGCGGCAGAGCGGGGCGGACGTCGAATAATCCGTTCTTCGCTGTTTTACAGTCGCATATGCTGCAGCGTTTCCGCGATGCTACGGACAAGAATCTCACCGTGGCCTGTTTTCCTTGGGAAAGCTGAACTCAACCCCTTTTTTCAAACATCGTTTCCATATCAGCAAGACGGAGCCAATCAACGGGAGCCGACTGCTGTGACGAAAGCTGTGGAAACTTTTGCAACGGGGGGCGGACTTCGCCAGGAACTTTGGGAGCAGCGGCAGAGCGGGGCGGACGTCGAATAATCCGTTCTTCGCTGTATTTTACAGTCGCAGATGCTGCAGTGTTTCCGCGGTGCTTCGGACAAGAATCTCACCGTGGCCTGTTTGCCTTGGGAAGGCTGAACTCAACCACTGTTTTCAAGCATAGTTTCCATATCAGCAAGACGGAGCCAATCACTGAGAGCCGACGGCTGTGACGAAAGCTGCGGAAACTTTTGCAACGGGGGGCGTACTTCGCAAGGCACTTCGACAGCAGCGGCAGAGCGGGGCGGACGTCGAATAATTCGTTCTTCGCTGTGTTTTACAGTCGCAGATGCTGCAGTGTTTCCGCGGGGCTTCGGACAAGAATCTCACCGTGGCCTGTTTTCCTTTTGAAGGCTGAACTCAACCACTGTTTTCAATCATCGTTTCCATATCAGCAAGACGGAGCCAATCAACGGGAGCCGACGGCTGTGACGAAAGGTGCGGAAACTTTTGCAACGGGGGGCGTACATCGCAAAGCACTTCGACAGCAGCGGCAGAGCGGGGCGGACGTCAAATAATCCGTTCTTCGCTGTGTTTTACAGTCGCAGATGCTGCAGTGCTTCCGCGGTGCTTCGGACAAGAATCTCACCGTGGCCTGTTTTCTCTTGGGAAGGCTGAACTCAACCACTGTTTTCAAGCATCGTTTCCATATCAGCAAGACGGAGCCAATCAATGAGAGCCGACGGCTGTGACGAAATCTGCGGAAACGTTTGCAATGGGGGGCGTACTTCGCCAGGCACTTTAGGAGCAGCGGCAGAGCGGGGCGGACGTCGAATAATTCGTTCTTCGCTGTGTTTTACAGTCGCAGATGCTGCAGTGTTTCCGCGGTGCTTCGGACAAGAATCTCACCGTGGCCTGTTTTCCTTGGGAAGGCTGAACTCAACCACTGTTTTCAAGCATCGTTTCCATATCAGCAAGACCGAGCCAATCAATGAGAGCCGACGGCTGTGACGAAATCTGCGGAAACTTTTGAAACGGGGGGCGTACTTCGCCAGGCACTTTGGGAGCAGCGGCAGAGGGGGGCGGACGTCGAATAATCCGTTCTTCGCTGTGTTTTACAGCCGCAGATGCTGCAGTGTTTCCGCGGTGCTTCGGAAAAGAATCTCACCGTGGCCTGTTTTCCTTGGGAAGGCTGAACTCAACCACTGTTTTCAAGCATCGTTTCCATAGCAGCAAGACGGAGCCAATCAACAGGTGCCGACGGCTGTGACGAAAGCTGCGGAAACGTTTGCAACAGGGGGCGTACTTCGCAAGGCACTTTGGCAGCAGCGGCAGAGCGGGGCGACGTCGAATAATCCGTTCTTCGCTGTGTTTTACAGTCGCAGATGCTGCAGTGTTTCCGCGGTGCTTCGGAAAAGAATCTCACCGTGGCCTGTTTTCCTTGGGAAGGCTGAACTCAACCACTGTTTTCAAGCATCGTTTCCATATCAGCAAGACGGAGCCAATCAACAGGAGCCGACGGCTGTGACGAAAGCTGCGGAAACGTTTGCAACAGGGGGCGTACTTCGCAAGGCACTTTGGCAGCAGCGGCAGAGCGTGGCGACGTCGAATAATCCGTTCTTCGCTGTGTTTTACAGTCGCAGCTGCTGCAGTGTTTCCGCGGTGCTTCGGACAAGAATCTCACCGTGCCCTGCTTTCCTTGGGAAGGCTGAACTCAACCACTGTTTTTAAGCATCGTTTCCGTATCAGCAAGACGGAGCCAATCAACAGGAGGCGACGGCTGTGACGAAAGCTGCGGAAACTTTTGCAACGGGGGGCGTACTTCGCAAGGCACATTGGCAGCAGCGGCAGAGCGGGGCGGACGTCAAATATTCCATTCTTCGCTACGTTTTACAGTCGCAGATGCTGCAGTGTTTTCGCGGTGCTTCGGACAAGAATCTCACCGTGGCCTGTTTTCCTTGGGAAGGCTGAACTCAACCATTGTTTTCAAGCATCGTTTCCATAGCAGCAAGACGGAGCCAATCAACGGGAGCCGACGGCTGTGACGAAAGCTGTGGAAACTTTTGCAACGGGGGGCGTACTTCGCCAGGCACTTTGGGAGCAGCGGCAGAGCGGGGCGGACGACGAATAATTCGTTCTTCGCTACGTTTTACAGTCGCAGATGCTGCAGTGTTTCCGCGGTGCTTCGGACAAGAATCTCACCGTGGCCTCTTTTCCTTGGGAAGGCTGAACTCAACCACTGTTTTCAAGCATCGTTTCCATAGCAGCAAGACGGAGCCAATCAACGGGAGCCGACGGCTGTGACGAAAGCTGCGGAAACTTTTGCAACGGGGGCGTACGTCGCCAGGCACTTTGGGAGCAGCGGCAGAGCGGGGCGACGTCGATTAATCCGTTCTTCGTTGTGTTTTACAGTCGCAGATGCTGCAGTGTTTCCGCGGTACTTCGTACAAGAATCTCACCGTGGCCTGTTTGCCTTGGGAAGGCTGAACTCAACCACTGTTTTCAAGCATCATTTCCATATCAGCAAGACGGAGCCAATCAACGGGAGCCGACGGCTGTGACGAAAGCTGCGGAAACTTTTGCAACGGGGGGCGGACTTCGCAAGACACTTCGACAGCAGCGGCAGAGCGGGGCGGACGTCAAATATTCCGTTCTTCGTTGTGTTTTACAGTCGCATATGCTGCAGTGTTCCCGCGGTGCTTCGGACAAGAATCTCACCGTTGCCTGTTTTCCTTGGGAAGGATGAACTCAACCACTGTTTTCAAGCATCGTTTCCATATCAGCAAGACGGAGCCTATCAACGGGAGAAGACTGCTGTGACGAAAGGTGTGGAAACTTTTGCAACGGGGGGCGTACTTCGCAAGGCATTTTGGGAGCAGCGGCAGAGCGGGCGGACGTCGAATAATGCGTTCTTCGCTGTGTTTTACAGTCGCAGATGCTGCAGTGTTTCCGCAGTGCTTCGGACAAGAATCTCACCGTGGCTTGTTTTCCTTGGGAAGGCTGAACTCAACCACTGATTTCAAGCATCGTTTTCATATCAGCACGACGGAGCCAATCAACGGGAGCCGACTCCTGTGACGAAATCTGCGCAAACTTTTGCAACGGGGGGCGTACTGCGCCAGGCATTTTGGGAGCAGCGGCAGAGCGGGGCGGACGTCGAATAATGCGTTCTTCGCTGTGTTTTACAGTCGCAGATGCTGCAGTGTTTCCGCAGTGCTTCGGACAAGAACCTCACCGTGGCTTGTTTTCCTTGGGAAGGTTGAACTCAACCACTGTTTTCAAGCATCGTTTTCATATCAGCACGACGGAGCCAATCAATGAGAGCCGACGGCTGTGACGAAAGCTGCGGAAACTTTTGCAACGGGGGGCGTACTTCGCCAGGCACTTTGGGAGCAGCGGCAGAGCGGGGCGGACGTCGAATAATGCGTTCTTCGCTGTGTTTTACAGTCGCATATGCTGCAGTGTTTCCGCAGTGCTTCGGACAAGAATCTCACCGTGGCTTGTTTTCCTTGGGAAGGCTGAACTCAACCACTGTTTTCAAGCATCGTTTTCATATCAGCACGACGGAGCCAATCAATGAGAGCCGACGGCTGTGACGTAAGCTGCGGAAACTTTTGCAACGGGGGGCGTACTTCGCCAGGCATTTTGGGAGCAGCGGCAGAGCGGGGCGGACGTCGAATAATGCGTTCTTCGCTGTGTTTTACAGTCGCAGATGCTGCAGTGTTTCCGCAGTGCTTCGGACAAGAATCTCACCGTGGCTTGTTTTCCTTGGGAAGGCTGAACTCAACCACTGTTTTCAAGCATCGTTTTCATATCAGCACGACGGAGCCAATCAATGAGAGCCGACGGCTGTGACGAAAGCTGCGGAAACTTTTGCAACGGGGGGCGATCTTCGCCAGGCACTTTGGGAGCAGCGGCAGAGCGGGCCGGACGTCGAATAATGCGTTCTTCGCTGTGTTTTACAGTCGCATATGCTGCAGTGTTTCCGCAGTGCTTCGGACAAGAATCTCACCGTGGCTTGTTTTCCTTGGGAAGGCTGAACTCAACCACTGTTTTCAAGCATCGTTTTCATATTAGCACGACAGAGCCAATCAATGAGAGCCGACGGCTGTGACGAAAGCTGCGGAAACTTTTGCAACGGGGGGCGTACTTCGCCAGGCACTTTGGGAGCAGCGGCAGAGCGGGGAGGACGTCGAATAATGCGTTCTTCGCTGTGTTTTACAGTCGCAGTAGCTGCAGTGTTTCCGCAGTGCTTCGGACAAGAATCTCACCGTGGCTTGTTTTCCCTGGGAAGGCTGAACTCAACCACTGATTTCAAGCATCGTTTTCATATCAGCACGACGGAGCCAATCAATGAGAGCCGACGGCTGTGACGAAAGCTGCGGAAACTTTTGCAACGGGGGGTACTTCGCCAGGCACTTAGGGAGCAGCGGCAGAGCGGGGCGGACGTCGAATAATCCGTTCGTCGCTGTGTTTTACAGTCGCAGATGCTGCAGTGTTTCCGCAGTGCTTCGGACAAGAATCTCACAGTGGCTTGTTTTCTTTGGGAAGGCTGAACTCAACCACTGATTTCAAGCATCGTTTTCATATCAGCACGACGGAGCCAATCAATGAGAGCCGACGGCTGTGACGAAAGCTGCGGAAACTTTTGCAACGGGGGGGTACTTCGCCAGGCACTTAGGGAGCAGCGGCAGAGCGGGGCGGACGTCGAATAATCCGTTCTTCGCTGTGTTTTACAGTCGCAGATGCTGCAGTGTTTCCGCAGTGCTTCGGACAAGAATCTCACCGTGGCTTGTTTTCCTTGGGAAGGCTGAACTCAACCACTGATTTCAAGCATCGTTTTCATATCAGCACGACGGAGCCAATCAATGAGAGCCGACGGCTGTGACGAAAGCTGCGGAAACTTTTGCAACGGGGGGGTACTTCGCCAGGCACTTAGGGAGCAGCGGCAGAGCGGGGCGGACGTCGAATAATCCGTTCTTCGCTGTGTTTTACAGTCGCAGATGCTGCAGTGTTTCCGCAGTGCTTCGGACAAGAATCTCACAGTGGCTTGTTTTCTTTGGGAAGGCTGAACTCAACCACTGATTTCAAGCATCGTTTTCATATCAGCACGACGGAGCCAATCAATGAGAGCCGACGGCTGTGACGAAAGCTGCGGAAACTTTTGCAACGGGGGGGTACTTCGCCAGGCACTTAGGGAGCAGCGGCAGAGCGGGGCGGACGTCGAATAATCCGTTCTTTGCTGTGTTTTACAGTCGCAGATGCTGCAGTGTTTCCGCAGTGCTTCGGACAAGAATCTCACCGTGGCTTGTTTTCTTTGGGAAGGCTGAACTCAACCACTGATTTTAAGCATCGTTTTCATATCAGCGCGACGGAGCCAATCAATGAGAGCCGACGGCTGTGACGAAAGCTGCGGAAACTTTTGCAACGGGGGGGGGTACTTCGCCAGGCACTTAGGGAGCAGCGGCAGAGCGGGGCGGACGTCGAATAATCCGTTCTTCGCTGTGTTTTACAGTCGCAGATGCTGCAGTGTTTCCGCAGTGCTTCGGACAAGAATCTCACCGTGGCTTGTTTCCCTTGGGAAGGCTGAACTCAACCACTGATTTCAAGCATCGTTTTCATATCAGCACGACGGAGCCAATCAATGAGAGCCGACGGCTGTGACGAAAGCTGCGAAAACTTTGGCAACGGGGGGCGTTCTTCGCCAGGCACTTTGGGAGCAGCGGCAGAGCGGGGCGGACGTCGAATAATGCGTTCTTCGCTGTGTTTTACAGTCGCAGATGCTGCAGTGTTTCCGCAGTGCTTCGGACAAGAATCTCACCGTGGCTTGTTTTCCTTGGGAATGCTGAACTCAACCACTGATTTCAAGCATCGTTTTCATATCAGCACGACGGAGCCAATCAATGAGAGGCGACGGCTGTGACGAAAGCTGCGAAAACTTTGGCAACGGGGGGCGTTCTTCGCCAGGCACTTAGGGAGCAGCGGCAGAGCGGGGCGGACGTCGAATAATGCGTTCTTCGCTGTGTTTTACAGTCGCAGATGCTGCAGTGTTTCCGCGGTGCTTCGGACAAGAATCTCACCGTGGCCTGTTTTCCTTGGGAAGGCTGAACTCAACCACGGTTTTCAAGCATCGTTTCCATATCAGCAAGACGGAGCCAATCAACGGGACCCGACGGCTGTGACGAAAGCTGCGGAAACTTTTGCAACGGGGGGCGTACTTCGCCAGGCACTTTGGGAGCAGCGGCAGAGCGGGGCGGACGTCGAATAATCCTTTCTTCGCTGTGTTTTACAGTCGCATATGCTGCAGTGTTTCCGCGGTGCTTCGGACAAAAATCTCACCGTGGCTTGTTTTCCTTGGGAAGGATGAACTCAACCACTGTTTTCAAGCATCGTTTCCATATCAGCAAGACGGAGCCAATCAACGGGAGCCGACTGCTGTGACGAAAGCTGTGGAAACTTTTGCAACGGGGGGCGGACTTCGCCAGGAACTTTGGGAGCAGCGGCAGAGTGGGGCGGACGTCGAATAATCCGTTCTTCGCTGTATTTTACAGTCGCAGATGCTGCAGTGTTTCCGCGGTGCTTCGGACAAGAATCTCACCGTGGCCTGTTTGCCTTGGGAAGGCTGAACTCAACCACTGTTTTCAAGCATAGTTTCCATATCAGCAAGACGGAGCCAATCACTGAGAGCCGACGGCTGTGACGAAAGCTGCGGAAACTTTTGCAACGGGGGGCGTACTTCGCAAGGCACTTCGACAGCAGCGGCAGAGCGGGGCGGACGTCGAATAATTCGTTCTTCGCTGTGTTTTACAGTCGCAGATGCTGCAGTGTTTCCGCGGGGCTTCGGACAAGAATCTCACCGTGGCCTGTTTTCCTTTTGAAGGCTGAACTCAACCACTGTTTTCAATCATCGTTTCCATATCAGCAAGACGGAGCCAATCAACGGGAGCCGACGGCTGTGACGAAAGGTGCGGAAACTTTTGCAACGGGGGGCGTACTTCGCAAGGCACTTCCACAGCTGCGGCAGAGCGGGGCGGACGTCAAATAATCCGTTCTTCGCTGTGTTTTACAGTCGCAGATGCTGCAGTGTTTCCGCGGTGCTTCGGACAAGAATCTCACCGTGGCCTGTTTTCCTTGGGAAGGCTGAACTCAACCACTGTTTTCAAGCATCGTTTCCATATCAGCAAGACGGAGCCAATCAATGAGAGCCGACGGCTGTGACAAAATCTGCGGAAACGTTTGCAACGGGGGGCGTACTTCGCCAGACACTTTAGGAGCAGCGGCAGAGCGGGGCGGACGTCGAATAATTCGTTCTTCGCTGTGTTTTACAGTCGCAGATGCTGCAGTGTTTCCGCGGTGCTTCGGACAAGAATCTCACCGTGGCCTGTTTTCCTTGGGAAGGCTGAACTCAACCACTGTTTTCAAGCATCGTTTCCATATCAGCAAGACCGAGCCAATCAATGAGAGCCGACGGCTGTGACGAAATCTGCGGAAACTTTTGAAACGGGGGGCGTACTTCGCCAGGCACTTTGGGAGCAGCGGCAGAGCGGGGCGGACGTCGAATAATCCGTTCTTCGTTGTGTTTTACAGCCGCAGATGCTGCAGTGTTTCCGCGGTGCTTCGGACAAGAATCTCACCGTGGCCTGTTTTCCTTGGGAAGGCTGAACTCAACCACTGTTTTTAAGCATCGTTTCCATATCAGCAAGACGGAGCCAATCAATAAGAGCCGACGGCTGTGACGAAATCTGCGGAAACTTTTGCAACGGGGGGCGTACTGCGCCAGGCATATTGGGAGCAGCGGCAGAGCGGGGCGGACGTCGAATAATCCGTTCTTCGCTGTGTTTTACAGTCGCAGATGCTGCAGTGTTTTCGCGGTGCTTCGGACAAGAATCTCACCGTGGCCTGTTTTCCTTGGGAAGGCTGAACTCAACCACTGTTTTCAAGCATCGTTTCCATAACAGCAAGACGGAGCCAATCAATGAGAGCCGACGGCTGTGACGAAATCTGCGGAAACTTTTGCAACGGGGGGCGTACTGTGCCAGGCATTTTGGGAGCAGCGGCAGAGCGGGGCGGACGTCGAATAATGCGTTCTTCGCTGTGTTTTACAGTCGCACATGCTGCAGTGTTTCCGCGGTGCTCCGGAAAAGAATCTCACCGTGGCCTGTTTTCCTTGGGAAGGCTGAACTCAACCACTGTTTTTAAGCATCGTTTCCATATCAGCAAGACGGAGCCAATCAATGAGAGCCGACGGCCGTGACGAAATCTGCGGAAACTTTTGCAACGGGGGGCGTAATTCGCCAGGCACTTTGGGAGCAGCGGCAGAGCGGGGCGGACGTCGAATAATCCGTTCTTCGATGTGTTTTACAGTCGCATATGCTGCAGTGTTTCCACGGTGCTTCGGAAAAGAATCTCACCGTGGCCTGTTTTCCTTGGGAAGACTGAACTCAACCACTGTTTTCAAGCATCGTTTCCATATCAGCAAGACGGAGCCAATCAATGAGAGCCGACGGCTGTGACGAAATCTGCGGAAACTTTTGCAACGGGGGGCGTACTTCGCCAGGCACTTTGGGAGCAGCGGCAGAGCGGGGCGGACGTCGAATAATGCGTTCTTCGCTGTGTTTTACAGTCGCATATGCTGCAGTGTTTCCGCGGTGCTTCGGAAAAGAATCTCACCGTGGCCTGTTTTCCTTGGGAAGGCTGAACTCAACCACTGTTTTCAAGCATCGTTTCCATATCAGCAAGACGGAGCCAATCAATGAGAGCCGACGGCTGTGACGAAATCTGCGGAAACTTTTGCAACGGGGGGCGTACTTCGCCAGGCACTTTGGGAGCAGCGGCAGAGCGGGGCGGACGTCGAATAATGCGTTCTTCGCTGTGTTTTACAGTCGCATATGCTGCAGTGTTTTCGCGGTGCTTCGGAAAAGAATCTCACCGTGGCCTGTTTTCCTTGGGAAGGCTGAACTCAACCACTGTTTTCAAGCATCGTTTCCATATCAGCAAGACGGAGCCAATCAATGAGAGCCGACGGCTGTGACGAAATCTGCGGAAACTTTTGCAACGGGGGGCGTACTTCGCCAGGCACATTGGGAGCAGCGGCAGAGCGGGGCGGACGTCGAATAATCCTTTCTTCGCTGTGTTTTACAGTCGCATATGCTGCAGTGTTTCCGCGGTGCTTCGGAAAAGAATCTCACCGTGGCCTGTTTTCCTTGGGAAGGCTGAACTCAACCACTGTTTTCAAGCATCGTTTCCATATCAGCAAGACGGAGCCAATCAATGAGAGCCGACGGCTGTGACGAAATCTGCGGAAACTTTTGCAACGGGGGGCGTACTTCGCCAGGCACTTTGGGAGCAGCGGCAGAGCGGGGCGGATGTCGAATAATCCTTTCTTCGCTGTGTTTTACAGTCGCATATGCAGCAGTGTTTCCGCGGTGCTTCGGAAAAGAATCTCACCGTGGCCTGTTTTCCTTGGGAAGGCTGAACTCAACCACTGTTTTCAAGCATCGTTTCCATATCAGCAAGACGGAGCCAATCAATGAGAGCCGACGGCTGTGACGAAATCTGCGGAAACTTTTGCAACGGGGGGCGTACTTCGCCAGGCACTTTGGGAGCAGCGTCAGAGCGGGGCGGATGTCGAATAATCCTTTCTTCGATGTGTTTTACAGTCGCATATGCTGCAGTGTTTCCGCGGTGCTTCGGAAAAGAATCTCACCGTGGCCTGTTTTCCTTGGGAAGGCTGAACTCAACCGCTGTTTTCAAGCATCGTTTCCATATCAGCAAGACGGAGCCAATCAATGAGAGCCGACGGCTGTGACGAAATCTGCGGAAACTTTTGCAACGGGGGGCGTACTGCGCCAGGCATATTGGGAGCAGCGGCAGAGCGGGGCGGACGTCGAATAATCCGTTCTTCGCTGTGTTTTACAGTCGCAGATGCTGCAGTGTTTCCGCAGCGCTTCGGACAAGAATCTCACCGTGGCCTGTTTTCCTTGGGAAGGCTGAACTCAACTACTGTTTTCAAGCATCGTTTTCATATCAGCACGACGGAGCCAATCAATGAGAGCCGACGGCTGTGACGAAAGCTGCGGAAACTTTTGCAACGGGGGGCGGACTTCGCAAGACACTTCGACAGCAGCGGCAGAGCGGGGCGGACGTCAAATAATCCGTTCTTCGTTGTGTTTTACAGTCGCATATGCTGCAGTGTTCCCGCGGTGATTCGGACAAGAATCTCACCGTTGCCTGTTTTCCTTGGGAAGGATGAACTCAACCACTGTTTTCAAGCATCGTTTCCATATCAGCAAGACGGAGCCTATCAACGGGAGAAGACTGCTGTGACGAAAGGTGTGGAAACTTTTGCAACGGGGGGCGTACTTCGCAAGGCACTTTGGGAGCAGCGGCAGTGCGGGGCGGACGTCAAATAATGCGTTCTTCGCTGTGTTGTACAGTCGCAGATGCTGCAGTGTTTCCGCAGTGCTTCGGACAAGAATCTCACCATGGCTTGTTTTTCTTGGGAAGGCTGAACTAAACCACTGTTTTCAAGCATCGTTTTCATGTCACCACGACGGAGCCAATCAATGAAAGCCGACGGCTCTGACGAAAGCTGCGGAAACTTTTGCAACGGGGGGCGTACTTCGCCAGGCACTTTGGGAGCAGCGGCAGAGCGGGGCGGACGTCGAATAATGCGTTCTTCGCTGTGTTTTACAGTCGCAGATGCTGCAGTGTTTCCGCAGTGCTTCGGAGAAGAATCTCACCGTGGCTTGTTTTCCTTGGGAAGGCTGAACTCAACCACTGATTTCAAGCATCGTTTTCATATCAGCACGACGGAGCCAATCAACGGGAGCCGACTGCTGTGACGAAATCTGCGGAAACTTTTGCAACGGGGGGCGTACTGCGCCAGGCATTTTGGGAGCAGCGCCAGAGCGGGGCGGACGTCGAATAATGCGTTCTTCGCTGTGTTTTACAGTCGCAGATGCTGCAGTGTTTCCGCAGTGCTTCGGACAAGAACCTCACCGTGGCTTGTTTTCCTTGGGAAGGTTGAACTCAACCACTGTTTTCAAGCATCGTTTTCATATCAGCACGACGGAGCCAATCAATGAGAGCCGACGGCTGTGACGAAAGCTGCGGAAACTTTTGCAACGGGGGGCGTACTTCGCCAGGCACTTTGGGAGCAGCGGCAGAGCGGGGCGGACGTCGAATAATGCGTTCTTCGCTGTGTTTTACAGTCGCATATGCTGCAGTGTTTCCGCAGTGCTTCGGACAAGAATCTCACCGTGGCTTGTTTTCCTTGGGAAGGCTGAACTCAACCACTGTTTTCAAGCATCGTTTTCATATCAGCACGACGGAGCCAATCAATGAGAGCCGACGGCTGTGACGTAAGCTGCGCAAACTTTTGCAACGGGGGGCGTACTTCGCCAGGCATTTTGGGAGCAGCGGCAGAGCGGGGCGGACGTCGAATAATGCGTTCTTCGCTGTGTTTTACAGTCGCAGATGCTGCAGTGTTTCCGCAGTGCTTCGGACAAGAATCTCACCGTGGCTTGTTTTCCTTGGGAAGGCTGAACTCAACCACTGTTTTCAAGCATCGTTTTCATATCAGCACGACGGAGCCAATCAATGAGAGCCGACGGCTGTGACGAAAGCTGCGGAAACTTTTGCAACGGGGGGCGTACTTCGCCAGGCACTTTGGGAGCAGCGGCAGAGCAGGGCGCACGTCGAATAATGCGTTCTTCGCTGTGTTTTACAGTCGCATATGCTGCAGTGTTTCCGCAGTGCTTCGGACAAGAATCTCACCGTGGCTTGTTTTCCTTGGGAAGGCTGAACTCAACCACTGTTTTCAAGCATCGTTTTCATATTAGCACGACAGAGCCAATCAATGAGAGCCGACGGCTGTGACGAAAGCTGCGGAAACTTTTGCAACGGGGGGCGTACTTCGCCAGGCACTTTGGGAGCAGCGGCAGAGCGGGGCGGACGTCGAATAATGCGTTCTTCGCTGTGTTTTACAGTCGCATATGCTGCAGTGTTTCCGCAGTGCTTCGGACAAGAATCTCACCGTGGCTTGTTTTCCTTGGGAAGGCTGAACTCAACCACTGTTTTCAAGCATCGTTTTCATATTAGCACGACAGAGCCAATCAATGAGAGCCGACGGCTGTGACGAAAGCTGCGGAAACTTTTGCAACGGGGGGCGTACTTCGCCAGGCACTTTGGGAGCAGCGGCAGAGCGGGGAGGACGTCGAATAATGCGTTCTTCGCTGTGTTTTACAGTCGCATATGCTGCAGTGTTTCCGCAGTGCTTCGGACAAGAATCTCACCGTGGCTTGTTTTCCTTGGGAAGGCTGAACTCAACCACTGATTTCAAGCATCGTTTTCATATCAGCACGACGGAGCCAATCAATGAGAGCCGACGGCTGTGACGAAAGCTGCGGAAACTTTTGCAACGGGGGGGTACTTCGCCAGGCACTTAGGGAGCAGCGGCAGAGCGGGGCGGACGTCGAATAATCCGTTCTTTGCTGTGTTTTACAGTCGCAGATGCTGCAGTGTTTCCGCAGTGCTTCGGACAAGAATCTCACCGTGGCTTGTTTTCTTTGGGAAGGCTGAACTCAGCCACTGATTTTAAGCATCGTTTTCATATCAGCACGACGGAGCCAATCAATGAGAGCCGACGGCTGTGACGAAAGCTGCGGAAACTTTTGCAACGGGGGGGGTACTTCGCCAGGCACTTAGGGAGCAGCGGCAGAGCGGGGCGGACGTCGAATAATCCGTTCTTCGCTGTGTTTTACAGTCGCAGATGCTGCAGTGTTTCCGCAGTGCTTCGGACAAGAATCTCACCGTGGCTTGTTTTCCTTGGGAAGGCTGAACTCAACCACTGATTTCAAGCATCGTTTTCATATCAGCACGACGGAGCCAATCAATGAGAGCCGACGGCTGTGACGAAAGCTGCGAAAACTTTGGCAACGGGGGGCGTTCTTCGCCAGGCACTTTGGGAGCAGCGGCAGAGCGGGGCGGACGTCGAATAATGCGTTCTTCGCTGTGTTTTACAGTCGCAGATGCTGCAGTGTTTCCGCAGTGCTTCGGACAAGAATCTCACCGTGGCTTGTTTTCCTTGGGAAGGCTGAACTCAACCACTGATTTCAAGCATCGTTTTCATATCAGCACGACGGAGCCAATCAATGAGAGGCGACGGCTGTGACGAAAGCTGCGAAAACTTTGGCAACGGGGGGCGTTCTTCGCCAGGCACTTAGGGAGCAGCGGCAGAGCGGGGCGGACGTCGAATAATGCGTTCTTCGCTGTGTTTTACAGTCGCAGATGCTGCAGTGTTTCCGCGGTGCTTCGGACAAGAATCTCACCGTGGCCTGTTTTCCTTGGGAAGGCTGAACTCAACCACGGTTTTCAAGCATCGTTTCCATATCAGCAAGACGGAGCCAATCAACGGGACCCGACGGCTGTGACGAAAGCTGCGGAAACTTTTGCAACGGGGGGCGTACTTCGCCAGGCACTTTGGGAGCAGCGGCAGAGCGGGGCGGACGTCGAATAATCCTTTCTTCGCTGTGTTTTACAGTCGCATATGCTGCAGTGTTTCCGCGGTGCTTCGGACAAAAATCTCACCGTGGCTTGTTTTCCTTGGGAAGGATGAACTCAACCACTGTTTTCAAGCATCGTTTCCATATCAGCAAGACGGAGCCAATCAACGGGAGCCGACTGCTGTGACGAAAGCTGTGGAAACTTTTGCAACGGGGGGCGGACTTCGTCAGGAACTTTGGGAGCAGCGGCAGAGTGGGGCGGACGTCGAATAATCCGTTCTTCGCTGTATTTTACAGTCGCAGATGCTGCAGTGTTTCCGCGGTGCTTCGGACAAGAATCTCACCGTGGCCTGTTTGCCTTGGGAAGGCTGAACTCAACCACTGTTTTCAAGCATAGTTTCCATATCAGCAAGACGGAGCCAATCACTGAGAGCCGACGGCTGTGACGAAAGCTGCGGAAACTTTTGCAACGGGGTTCGTACTTCGCAAGGCACTTCGACAGCAGCGGCAGAGCGGGGCGGACGTCGAATAATTCGTTCTTCGCTGTGTTTTACAGTCGCAGATGCTGCAGTGTTTCCGCGGGGCTTCGGACAAGAATCTCACCGTGGCCTGTTTTCCTTTTGAAGGCTGAACTCAACCACTGTTTTCAATCATCGATTCCATATCAGCAAGACGGAGCCAATCAACGGGAGCCGACGGCTGTGACGAAAGGTGCGGAAACTTTTGCAACGGGGGGCGTACTTCGCAAGGCACTTCCACAGCAGCGGCAGAGCGGGGCGGACGTCAAATAATCCGTTCTTCGCTGTGTTTTACAGTCGCAGATGCTGCAGTGTTTCCGCGGTGCTTCGGACAAGAATCTCACCGTGGCCTGTTTTCCTTGGGAAGGCTGAACTCAACCACTGTTTTCAAGCATCGTTTCCATATCAGCAAGACGGAGCCAATCAATGAGAGCCGACGGCTGTGACAAAATCTGCGGAAACGTTTGCAACGGGGGGCGTACTTCGCCAGGCACTTTAGGAGCAGCGGCAGAGCGGGGCGGACGTCGAATAATTCGTTCTTCGCTGTGTTTTACAGTCGCAGATGCTGCAGTGTTTCCGCGGTGCTTCGGACAAGAATCTCACCGTGGCCTGTTTTCCTTGGGAAGGCTGAACTCAACCACTGTTTTCAAGCATCGTTTCCATATCAGCAAGACCGAGCCAATCAATGAGAGCCGACGGCTGTGACGAAATCTGCGGAAACTTTTGAAACGGGGGGCGTACTTCGCCAGGCACTTTGGGAGCAGCGGCAGAGCGGGGCGGACGTCGAATAATCCGTTCTTCGTTGTGTTTTACAGCCGCAGATGCTGCAGTGTTTCCGCGGTGCTTCGGACAAGAATCTCATTGGCCTGTTTTCCTTGGGAAGGCTGAACTCAACCACTGTTTTTAAGCATCGTTTCCATATCAGCAAGACGGAGCCAATCAATAAGAGCCGACGGCTGTGACGAAATCTGCGGAAACTTTTGCAACGGGGGGCGTACTGCGCCAGGCATATTGGGAGCAG
Organism: Amblyomma americanum; assembly: GCF_052857255.1. Classification (NCBI taxonomy): domain Eukaryota; kingdom Metazoa; phylum Arthropoda; class Arachnida; order Ixodida; family Ixodidae; genus Amblyomma; species Amblyomma americanum. The sequence continues at coordinate 87,061,396 of NC_135500.1, read as the reverse complement.
CGGCAGAGCGGGGCGGACGTCGAATAATCCGTTCTTCGCTGTGTCTTACAGTCGCAGATGCTGCAGTGTTTTCGCGGTGCTTCGGACAAGAATCTCACCGTGGCCTGTTTTCCTTGGGAAGGCTGAACTCAACCACTGTTTTCAAGCATCGTTTCCATAACAGCAAGACGGAGCCAATCAATGAGAGCCGACGGCTGTGACGAAATCTGCGGAAACTTTTGCAACGGGGGGCGTACTGTGCCAGGCATTTTGGGAGCAGCGGCAGAGCGGGGCGGACGTCGAATAATGCGTTCTTCGCTGTGTTTTACAGTCGCACATGCTGCAGTGTTTCCGCGGTGCTTCGGAAAAGAATCTCACCGTGGCCTGTTTTCCTTGGGAAGGCTGAACTCAACCACTGTTTTTAAGCATCGTTTCCATATCAGCAAGACGGAGCCAATCAATGAGAGCCGACGGCCGTGACGAAATCTGCGGAAACTTTTGCAACGGGGGGCGTACTTCGCCAGGCACTTTGGGAGCAGCGGCAGAGCGGGGGGGACGTCGAATAATCCGTTCTTCGATGTGTTTTACAGTCGCATATGCTGCAGTGTTTCCACGGTGCTTCGGAAAAGAATCTCACCGTGGCCTGTTTTCCTTGGGAAGACTGAACTCAACCACTGTTTTCAAGCATCGTTTCCATATCAGCAAGACGGAGCCAATCAATGAGAGCCGACGGCTGTGACGAAATCTGCGGAAACTTTTGCAACGGGGGGCGTACTTCGCCAGGCACTTTGGGAGCAGCGGCAGAGCGGGGCGGACGTCGAATAATGCGTTCTTCGCTGTGTTTTACAGTCGCATATGCTGCAGTGTTTCCGCGGTGCTTCGGAAAAGAATCTCACCGTGGCCTGTTTTCCTTGGGAAGGCTGAACTCAACCACTGTTTTCAAGCATCGTTTCCATATCAGCAAGACGGAGCCAATCAATGAGAGCCGACGGCTGTGACAAAATCTGCGGAAACTTTTGCAACGGGGGGCGTACTTCGCCAGGCACTTTGGGAGCAGCGGCAGAGCGGGGCGGACGTCGAATAATGCGTTCTTCGCTGTGTTTTACAGTCGCATATGCTGCAGTGTTTCCGCGGTGCTTCGGAAAAGAATCTCACCGTGGCCTGTTTTCCTTGGGAAGGCTGAACTCAACCACTGCTTTCAAGCATCGTTTCCATATCAGCAAGACGGAGCCAATCAATGAGAGCCGACGGCTGTGACGAAATCTGCGGAAACTTTTGCAACGGGGGGCGTACTTCGCCAGGCACATTGGGAGCAGCGGCAGAGCGGGGCGGACGTCGAATAATCCTTTCTTCGCTGTGTTTTACAGTCGCATATGCTGCAGTGTTTCCGCGGTGCTTCGGAAAAGAATCTCACCGTGGCCTGTTTTCCTTGGGAAGGCTGAACTCAACCACTGTTTTCAAGCATCGTTTCCATATCAGCAAGACGGAGCCAATCAATGAGAGCCGACGGCTGTGACGAAATCTGCGGAAACTTTTGCAACGGGGGGCGTACTTCGCCAGGCACTTTGGGAGCAGCGGCAGAGCGGGGCGGACGTCGAATAATCCTTTCTTCGCTGTGTTTTACAGTCGCATATGCTGCAGTGTTTCCGCGGTGCTTCGGAAAAGAATCTCACCGTGGCCTGTTTGCCTTGTGAAGGCTGAACTCAACCACTGTTTTCAAGCATCATTTCCATATCAGCAAGACGGAGCCAATCAACGGGAGCCGACGGCTGTGACGAAAGCTGCGGAAACTTTTGCAACGGGGGCGTACTTCGCCAGGCACTTTGGGAGCAGCGGCAGAGCGGGGCGACGTCGATTAATCCGTTCTTCGCTGTGTTTTACAGTCGCAGATGCTGCAGTGTTTCCGCAGCGCTTCGGACAAGAATCTCATCGTGGCCTGTTTTCCTTGGGAAGGCTGAACTCAACTACTGTTTTCAAGCATCGTTTTCATATCAGCACGACGGAGCCAATCAATGAGAGCCGACGGCTGTGACGAAAGCTGCGGAAACTTTTGCAACGGGGGGCGGACATCGCAAGACACTTCGACAGCAGCGGCAGAGCGGGGCGGACGTCAAATAATCCGTTCTTCGTTGTGTTTTACAGTCGCATATGCTGCAGTGTTCCCGCGGTGATTCGGACAAGAATCTCACCGTTGCCTGTTTTCCTTGGGAAGGATGAACTCAACCACTGTTTTCAAGCATCGTTTCCATATCAGCAAGACGGAGCCTATCAACGGGAGAAGACTGCTGTGACGAAAGGTGTGGAAACTTTTGCAACGGGGGGCGTACTTCGCAAGGCACTTTGGGAACAGCGGCAGTGCGGGGCGGACGTCAAATAATGCGTTCTTCGCTGTGTTGTACAGTCGCAGATGCTGCAGTGTTTCCGCAGTGCTTCGGACAAGAATCTCACCATGGCTTGTTTTTCTTGGGAAGGCTGAACTAAACCACTGTTTTCAAGCATCGTTTTCATATCACCACGACGGAGCCAATCAATGAAAGCCGACGGCTCTGACGAAAGCTGCGGAAACTTTTGCAACGGGGGGCGTACTTCGCCAGGCACTTTGGGAGCAGCGGCAGAGCGGGGCGGACGTCGAATAATGCGTTCTTCGCTGTGTTTTACAGTCGCAGATGCTGCAGTGTTTCCGCAGTGCTTCGGACAAGAATCTCACCGTGGCTTGTTTTCCTTGGGAAGGCTGAACTCAACCACTGATTTCAAGCATCGTTTTCATATCAGCACGACGGAGCCAATCAACGGGAGCCGACTGCTGTGACGAAATCTGCGGAAACTTTTGCAACGGGGGGCGTACTGCGCCAGGCATTTTGGGAGCAGCGCCAGAGCGGGGCGGACGTCGAATAATGCGTTCTTCGCTGTGTTTTACAGTCGCAGATGCTGCAGTGTTTCCGCAGTGCTTCGGACAAGAACCTCACCGTGGCTTGTTTTCCTTGGGAAGGTTGAGCTCAACCACTGTTTTCAAGCATCGTTTTCATATCAGCACGACGGAGCCAATCAATGAGAGCCGACGGCTGTGACGAAAGCTGCGGAAACTTTTGCAACGGGGGGCGTACTTCGCCAGGCACTTTGGGAGCAGCGGCAGAGCGGGGCGGACGTCGAATAATCCGTTCTTCGCTGTGTCTTACAGTCGCAGATGCTGCAGTGTTTTCGCGGTGCTTCGGACAAGAATCTCACCGTGGCCTGTTTTCCTTGGGAAGGCTGAACTCAACCACTGTTTTCAAGCATCGTTTCCATATCAGCAAGACGGAGCCAATCAATGAGAGCCGACGGCTGTGACAAAATCTGCGGAAACGTTTGCAACGGGGGGCGTACTTCGCCAGGCACTTTAGGAGCAGCGGCAGAGCGGGGCGGACGTCGAATAATTCGTTCTTCGCTGTGTTTTACAGTCGCAGATGCTGCAGTGTTTCCGCGGTGCTTCGGACAAGAATCTCACCGTGGCCTGTTTTCCTTGGGAAGGCTGAACTCAACCACTGTTTTCAAGCATCGTTTCCATATCAGCAAGACCGAGCCAATCAATGAGAGCCGACGGCTGTGACGAAATCTGCGGAAACTTTTGAAACGGGGGGCGTACTTCGCCAGGCACTTTGGGAGCAGCGGCAGAGCGGGGCGGACGTCGAATAATCCGTTCTTCGTTGTGTTTTACAGCCGCAGATGCTGCAGTGTTTCCGCGGTGCTTCGGACAAGAATCTCATTGGCCTGTTTTCCTTGGGAAGGCTGAACTCAACCACTGTTTTTAAGCATCGTTTCCATATCAGCAAGACGGAGCCAATCAATAAGAGCCGACGGCTGTGACGAAATCTGCGGAAACTTTTGCAACGGGGGGCGTACTGCGCCAGGCATATTGGGAGCAGCGGCAGAGCGGGGCGGACGTCGAATAATCCGTTCTTCGCTGTGTCTTACAGTCGCAGATGCTGCAGTGTTTTCGCGGTGCTTCGGACAAGAATCTCACCGTGGCCTGTTTTCCTTGGGAAGGCTGAACTCAACCACTGTTTTCAAGCATCGTTTCCATAACAGCAAGACGGAGCCAATCAATGAGAGCCGACGGCTGTGACGAAATCTGCGGAAACTTTTGCAACGGGGGGCGTACTGTGCCAGGCATTTTGGGAGCAGCGGCAGAGCGGGGCGGACGTCGAATAATGCGTTCTTCGCTGTGTTTTACAGTCGCACATGCTGCAGTGTTTCCGCGGTGCTTCGGAAAAGAATCTCACCGTGGCCTGTTTTCCTTGGGAAGGCTGAACTCAACCACTGTTTTTAAGCATCGTTTCCATATCAGCAAGACGGAGCCAATCAATGAGAGCCGACGGCCGTGACGAAATCTGCGGAAACTTTTGCAACGGGGGGCGTACTTCGCCAGGCACTTTGGGAGCAGCGGCAGAGCGGGGGGGACGTCGAATAATCCGTTCTTCGATGTGTTTTACAGTCGCATATGCTGCAGTGTTTCCACGGTGCTTCGGAAAAGAATCTCACCGTGGCCTGTTTTCCTTGGGAAGACTGAACTCAACCACTGTTTTCAAGCATCGTTTCCATATCAGCAAGACGGAGCCAATCAATGAGAGCCGACGGCTGTGACGAAATCTGCGGAAACTTTTGCAACGGGGGGCGTACTTCGCCAGGCACTTTGGGAGCAGCGGCAGAGCGGGGCGGACGTCGAATAATGCGTTCTTCGCTGTGTTTTACAGTCGCATATGCTGCAGTGTTTCCGCGGTGCTTCGGAAAAGAATCTCACCGTGGCCTGTTTTCCTTGGGAAGGCTGAACTCAACCACTGTTTTCAAGCATCGTTTCCATATCAGCAAGACGGAGCCAATCAATGAGAGCCGACGGCTGTGACAAAATCTGCGGAAACTTTTGCAACGGGGGGCGTACTTCGCCAGGCACTTTGGGAGCAGCGGCAGAGCGGGGCGGACGTCGAATAATGCGTTCTTCGCTGTGTTTTACAGTCGCATATGCTGCAGTGTTTCCGCGGTGCTTCGGAAAAGAATCTCACCGTGGCCTGTTTTCCTTGGGAAGGCTGAACTCAACCACTGCTTTCAAGCATCGTTTCCATATCAGCAAGACGGAGCCAATCAATGAGAGCCGACGGCTGTGACGAAATCTGCGGAAACTTTTGCAACGGGGGGCGTACTTCGCCAGGCACATTGGGAGCAGCGGCAGAGCGGGGCGGACGTCGAATAATCCTTTCTTCGCTGTGTTTTACAGTCGCATATGCTGCAGTGTTTCCGCGGTGCTTCGGAAAAGAATCTCACCGTGGCCTGTTTTCCTTGGGAAGGCTGAACTCAACCACTGTTTTCAAGCATCGTTTCCATATCAGCAAGACGGAGCCAATCAATGAGAGCCGACGGCTGTGACGAAATCTGCGGAAACTTTTGCAACGGGGGGCGTACTTCGCCAGGCACTTTGGGAGCAGCGGCAGAGCGGGGCGGACGTCGAATAATCCTTTCTTCGCTGTGTTTTACAGTCGCATATGCTGCAGTGTTTCCGCGGTGCTTCGGAAAAGAATCTCACCGTGGCCTGTTTGCCTTGTGAAGGCTGAACTCAACCACTGTTTTCAAGCATCATTTCCATATCAGCAAGACGGAGCCAATCAACGGGAGCCGACGGCTGTGACGAAAGCTGCGGAAACTTTTGCAACGGGGGCGTACTTCGCCAGGCACTTTGGGAGCAGCGGCAGAGCGGGGCGACGTCGATTAATCCGTTCTTCGCTGTGTTTTACAGTCGCAGATGCTGCAGTGTTTCCGCAGCGCTTCGGACAAGAATCTCATCGTGGCCTGTTTTCCTTGGGAAGGCTGAACTCAACTACTGTTTTCAAGCATCGTTTTCATATCAGCACGACGGAGCCAATCAATGAGAGCCGACGGCTGTGACGAAAGCTGCGGAAACTTTTGCAACGGGGGGCGGACATCGCAAGACACTTCGACAGCAGCGGCAGAGCGGGGCGGACGTCAAATAATCCGTTCTTCGTTGTGTTTTACAGTCGCATATGCTGCAGTGTTCCCGCGGTGATTCGGACAAGAATCTCACCGTTGCCTGTTTTCCTTGGGAAGGATGAACTCAACCACTGTTTTCAAGCATCGTTTCCATATCAGCAAGACGGAGCCTATCAACGGGAGAAGACTGCTGTGACGAAAGGTGTGGAAACTTTTGCAACGGGGGGCGTACTTCGCAAGGCACTTTGGGAACAGCGGCAGTGCGGGGCGGACGTCAAATAATGCGTTCTTCGCTGTGTTGTACAGTCGCAGATGCTGCAGTGTTTCCGCAGTGCTTCGGACAAGAATCTCACCATGGCTTGTTTTTCTTGGGAAGGCTGAACTAAACCACTGTTTTCAAGCATCGTTTTCATATCACCACGACGGAGCCAATCAATGAAAGCCGACGGCTCTGACGAAAGCTGCGGAAACTTTTGCAACGGGGGGCGTACTTCGCCAGGCACTTTGGGAGCAGCGGCAGAGCGGGGCGGACGTCGAATAATGCGTTCTTCGCTGTGTTTTACAGTCGCAGATGCTGCAGTGTTTCCGCAGTGCTTCGGACAAGAATCTCACCGTGGCTTGTTTTCCTTGGGAAGGCTGAACTCAACCACTGATTTCAAGCATCGTTTTCATATCAGCACGACGGAGCCAATCAACGGGAGCCGACTGCTGTGACGAAATCTGCGGAAACTTTTGCAACGGGGGGCGTACTGCGCCAGGCATTTTGGGAGCAGCGCCAGAGCGGGGCGGACGTCGAATAATGCGTTCTTCGCTGTGTTTTACAGTCGCAGATGCTGCAGTGTTTCCGCAGTGCTTCGGACAAGAACCTCACCGTGGCTTGTTTTCCTTGGGAAGGTTGAGCTCAACCACTGTTTTCAAGCATCGTTTTCATATCAGCACGACGGAGCCAATCAATGAGAGCCGACGGCTGTGACGAAAGCTGCGGAAACTTTTGCAACGGGGGGCGTACTTCGCCAGGCACTTTGGGAGCAGCGGCAGAGCGGGGCGGACGTCGAATAATCCGTTCTTCGCTGTGTCTTACAGTCGCAGATGCTGCAGTGTTTTCGCGGTGCTTCGGACAAGAATCTCACCGTGGCCTGTTTTCCTTGGGAAGGCTGAACTCAACCACTGTTTTCAAGCATCGTTTCCATAACAGCAAGACGGAGCCAATCAATGAGAGCCGACGGCTGTGACGAAATCTGCGGAAACTTTTGCAACGGGGGGCGTACTGTGCCAGGCATTTTGGGAGCAGCGGCAGAGCGGGGCGGACGTCGAATAATGCGTTCTTCGCTGTGTTTTACAGTCGCACATGCTGCAGTGTTTCCGCGGTGCTTCGGAAAAGAATCTCACCGTGGCCTGTTTTCCTTGGGAAGGCTGAACTCAACCACTGTTTTTAAGCATCGTTTCCATATCAGCAAGACGGAGCCAATCAATGAGAGCCGACGGCCGTGACGAAATCTGCGGAAACTTTTGCAACGGGGGGCGTACTTCGCCAGGCACTTTGGGAGCAGCGGCAGAGCGGGGGGGACGTCGAATAATCCGTTCTTCGATGTGTTTTACAGTCGCATATGCTGCAGTGTTTCCACGGTGCTTCGGAAAAGAATCTCACCGTGGCCTGTTTTCCTTGGGAAGACTGAACTCAACCACTGTTTTCAAGCATCGTTTCCATATCAGCAAGACGGAGCCAATCAATGAGAGCCGACGGCTGTGACGAAATCTGCGGAAACTTTTGCAACGGGGGGCGTACTTCGCCAGGCACTTTGGGAGCAGCGGCAGAGCGGGGCGGACGTCGAATAATGCGTTCTTCGCTGTGTTTTACAGTCGCATATGCTGCAGTGTTTCCGCGGTGCTTCGGAAAAGAATCTCACCGTGGCCTGTTTTCCTTGGGAAGGCTGAACTCAACCACTGTTTTCAAGCATCGTTTCCATATCAGCAAGACGGAGCCAATCAATGAGAGCCGACGGCTGTGACAAAATCTGCGGAAACTTTTGCAACGGGGGGCGTACTTCGCCAGGCACTTTGGGAGCAGCGGCAGAGCGGGGCGGACGTCGAATAATGCGTTCTTCGCTGTGTTTTACAGTCGCATATGCTGCAGTGTTTCCGCGGTGCTTCGGAAAAGAATCTCACCGTGGCCTGTTTTCCTTGGGAAGGCTGAACTCAACCACTGCTTTCAAGCATCGTTTCCATATCAGCAAGACGGAGCCAATCAATGAGAGCCGACGGCTGTGACGAAATCTGCGGAAACTTTTGCAACGGGGGGCGTACTTCGCCAGGCACATTGGGAGCAGCGGCAGAGCGGGGCGGACGTCGAATAATCCTTTCTTCGCTGTGTTTTACAGTCGCATATGCTGCAGTGTTTCCGCGGTGCTTCGGAAAAGAATCTCACCGTGGCCTGTTTTCCTTGGGAAGGCTGAACTCAACCACTGTTTTCAAGCATCGTTTCCATATCAGCAAGACGGAGCCAATCAATGAGAGCCGACGGCTGTGACGAAATCTGCGGAAACTTTTGCAACGGGGGGCGTACTTCGCCAGGCACTTTGGGAGCAGCGGCAGAGCGGGGCGGACGTCGAATAATCCTTTCTTCGCTGTGTTTTACAGTCGCATATGCTGCAGTGTTTCCGCGGTGCTTCGGAAAAGAATCTCACCGTGGCCTGTTTGCCTTGTGAAGGCTGAACTCAACCACTGTTTTCAAGCATCATTTCCATATCAGCAAGACGGAGCCAATCAACGGGAGCCGACGGCTGTGACGAAAGCTGCGGAAACTTTTGCAACGGGGGCGTACTTCGCCAGGCACTTTGGGAGCAGCGGCAGAGCGGGGCGACGTCGATTAATCCGTTCTTCGCTGTGTTTTACAGTCGCAGATGCTGCAGTGTTTCCGCAGCGCTTCGGACAAGAATCTCATCGTGGCCTGTTTTCCTTGGGAAGGCTGAACTCAACTACTGTTTTCAAGCATCGTTTTCATATCAGCACGACGGAGCCAATCAATGAGAGCCGACGGCTGTGACGAAAGCTGCGGAAACTTTTGCAACGGGGGGCGGACATCGCAAGACACTTCGACAGCAGCGGCAGAGCGGGGCGGACGTCAAATAATCCGTTCTTCGTTGTGTTTTACAGTCGCATATGCTGCAGTGTTCCCGCGGTGATTCGGACAAGAATCTCACCGTTGCCTGTTTTCCTTGGGAAGGATGAACTCAACCACTGTTTTCAAGCATCGTTTCCATATCAGCAAGACGGAGCCTATCAACGGGAGAAGACTGCTGTGACGAAAGGTGTGGAAACTTTTGCAACGGGGGGCGTACTTCGCAAGGCACTTTGGGAACAGCGGCAGTGCGGGGCGGACGTCAAATAATGCGTTCTTCGCTGTGTTGTACAGTCGCAGATGCTGCAGTGTTTCCGCAGTGCTTCGGACAAGAATCTCACCATGGCTTGTTTTTCTTGGGAAGGCTGAACTAAACCACTGTTTTCAAGCATCGTTTTCATATCACCACGACGGAGCCAATCAATGAAAGCCGACGGCTCTGACGAAAGCTGCGGAAACATTTGCAACGGGGGGCGTACTTCGCCAGGCACTTTGGGAGCAGCGGCAGAGCGGGGCGGACGTCGAATAATGCGTTCTTCGCTGTGTTTTACAGTCGCAGATGCTGCAGTGTTTCCGCAGTGCTTCGGACAAGAATCTCACCGTGGCTTGTTTTCCTTGGGAAGGCTGAACTCAACCACTGATTTCAAGCATCGTTTTCATATCAGCACGACGGAGCCAATCAACGGGAGCCGACTGCTGTGACGAAATCTGCGGAAACTTTTGCAACGGGGGGCGTACTGCGCCAGGCATTTTGGGAGCAGCGCCAGAGCGGGGCGGACGTCGAATAATGCGTTCTTCGCTGTGTTTTACAGTCGCAGATGCTGCAGTGTTTCCGCAGTGCTTCGGACAAGAACCTCACCGTGGCTTGTTTTCCTTGGGAAGGTTGAGCTCAACCACTGTTTTCAAGCATCGTTTTCATATCAGCACGACGGAGCCAATCAATGAGAGCCGACGGCTGTGACGAAAGCTGCGGAAACTTTTGCAACGGGGGGCGTACTTCGCCAGGCACTTTGGGAGCAGCGGCAGAGCGGGGCGGACGTCGAATAATGCGTTCTTCGCTGTGTTTTACAGTCGCATATGCTGCAGTGTTTCCGCAGTGCTTCGGACAAGAATCTCACCGTGGCTTGTTTTCCTTGGGAAGGCTGAACTCAACCACTGTTTTCAAGCATCGTTTTCATATCAGCACGACGGAGCCAATCAATGAGAGCCGACGGCTGTGACGAAAGCTGCGGAAACTTTTGCAACGGGGGGCGTACTTCGCCAGGCATTTTGGGAGCAGCGGCAGAGCGGGGCGGACGTCGAATAATGCGTTCTTCGCTGTGTTTTACAGTCGCAGATGCTGCAGTGTTTCCGCAGTGCTTCGGACAAGAATCTCACCGTGGGTTGTTCTCCTTGGGAAGGCTGAACTCAACCACTGTTTTCAAGCATCGTTTTCATATCAGCACGACGGAGCCAATCAATGAGAGCCGACGGCTGTGACGAAAGCTGCGGAAACTTTTGCAACGGGGGGCGTACTTCGCCAGGCACTTTGGGAGCAGCGGCAGAGCGGGGCGGACGTCGAATAATGCGTTCTTCGCTGTGTTTTACAGTCGCATATGCTGCAGTGTTTCCGCAGTGCTTCGGACAAGAATCTCACCGTGGCTTGTTTTCCTTGGGAAGGCTGAACTCAACCACTGTTTTCAAGCATCGTTTTCATATTAGCACGACAGAGCCAATCAATGAGAGCCGACGGCTGTGACGAAAGCTGCGGAAACTTTTGCAACGGGGGGCGTACTTCGCCAGGCACTTTGGGAGCAGCGGCAGAGCGGGGAGGACGTCGAATAATGCGTTCTTCGCTGTGTTTTACAGTCGCAGTAGCTGCAGTGTTTCCGCAGTGCTTCGGACAAGAATCTCACCGTGGCTTGTTTTCTTTGGGAAGGCTGAACTCAACCACTGATTTCAAGCATCGTTTTCATATCAACACGACGGAGCCAATCAATGAGAGCCGACGGCTGTGACGAAAGCTGCGGAAACTTTTGCAACGGGGGGGTACTTCGCCAGGCACTTAGGGAGCAGCGGCAGAGCGGGGCGGACGTCGAATAATCCGTTCTTCGCTGTGTTTTACAGTCGCAGATGCTGCAGTGTTTCCGCAGTGCTTCGGACAAGAATCTCACCGTGGCTTGTTTTCCTTGGGAAGGCTGAACTCAACCACTGATTTCAAGCATCGTTTTCATATCAGCACGACGGAGCCAATCAATGAGAGCCGACGGCTGTGACGAAAGCTGCGGAAACTTTTGCAACGGGGGGGTACTTCGCCAGGCACTTAGGGAGCAGCGGCAGAGCGGGGCGGACGTCGAATAATCCGTTCTTCGCTGTGTTTTACAGTCGCAGATGCTGCAGTGTTTCCGCAGTGCTTCGGACAAGAATCTCACAGTGGCTTGTTTTCTTTGGGAAGGCTGAACTCAACCACTGATTTCAAGCATCGTTTTTATATCAGCACGACGGAGCCAATCAATGAGAGCCGACGGCTGTGACGAAAGCTGCGGAAACTTTTGCAACGGGGGGGTACTTCGCCAGGCACTTAGGGAGCAGCGGCAGAGTGGGGCGGACGTCGAATAATCCGTTCTTCGCTGTGTTTTACTGTCGCAGATGCTGCAGTGTTTCCGCAGTGCTTCGGACAAGAATCTCACAGTGGCTTGTTTTCTTTGGGAAGGCTGAACTCAACCACTGATTTCAAGCATCGTTTTCATATCAGCACGACGGAGCCAATTAATGAGAGCCGACGGCTGTGACGAAAGCTGCGGAAACTTTTGCAACGGGGGGGTACTTCGCCAGGCACTTAGGGAGCAGCGGCAGAGCGGGGCGGACGTCGAATAATCTGTTCTTCGCTGTGTTTTACAGTCGCAGATGCTGCAGTGTTTCCGCAGTGATTCGGACAAGAATCTCACCGTGGCTTGTTTTCCTTGGGAAGGCTGAACTCAACCACTGATTTCAAGCATCGTTTTCATATCAGCACGACGGAGCCAATCAATGAGAGCCGACGGCTGTGACGAAAGCTGCGGAAACTTTTGCAACGGGGGGGTACTTCGCCAGGCACTTAGGGAGCAGCGGCAGAGCGGGGCGGACGTCGAATAATGCGTTCTTCGCTGTGTTTTACAGTCGCATATGCTGCAGTGTTTCCGCAGTGCTTCGGACAAGAATCTCACCGTGGCTTGTTTTCCTTGGGAAGGCTGAACTCAACCACTGTTTTCAAGCATCGTTTTCATATCAGCACGACGGAGCCAATCAATGAGAGCCGACGGCTGTGGGGGGGGGGGGGGGGGGGGGGTGGGGTGTTTCTTTGTTGTGCGTACGGGGCGTACTGACAGGGGGGTGGTGCGGCAGAGCGGGGCGGACGTTCGAATAATGCGTTCTTCGCTGTGTTTTTACTCAGTCGCAGATGCTGCAGTGTTTCCGCAGTGCTTCGGACAAGAACCTCACCGTGGCTTGTTTTCCTTGGGAAGGTTGAACTCAACCACTGTTTTCAAGCATCGTTTTCATATCAGCACGACGGAGCCAATCAATGAGAGCCGACGGCTGTGACGAAACCTGCGGAAACTTTTGCAACGGGGGGCGTACTTCGCCAGGCACTTTGGGAGCAGCGGCAGAGCGGGGCGGACGTCGAATAATGCGTTCTTCGCTGTGTTTTACAGTCGCATATGCTGCAGTGTTTCCGCAGTGCTTCGGACAAGAATCTCACCGTGGCTTGTTTTCCTTGGGAAGGCTGAACTCAACCACTGTTTTCAAGCATCGTTTTCATATCAGCACGACGGAGCCAATCAATGAGAGCCGACGGCTGTGACGAAAGCTGCGGAAACTTTTGCAACGGGGGGCGTACTTCGCCAGGCATTTTGGGAGCAGCGGCAGAGCGGGGCGGACGTCGAATAATGCGTTCTTCGCTGTGTTTTACAGTCGCAGATGCTGCAGTGTTTCCGCAGTGCTTCGGACAAGAATCTCACCGTGGGTTGTTTTCCTTGGGAAGGCTGAACTCAACCACTGTTTTCAAGCATCGTTTTCATATCAGCACGACGGAGCCAATCAATGAGAGCCGACGGCTGTGACGAAAGCTGCGGAAACTTTTGCAACGGGGGGCGTACTTCGCCAGGCACTTTGGGAGTAGCGGCAGAGCGGGGCGGACGTCGAATAATGCGTTCTTCGCTGTGTTTTACAGTCGCATATGCTGCAGTGTTTCCGCAGTGCTTCGGACAAGAATCTCACCGTGGCTTGTTTTCCTTGGGAAGGCTGAACTCAACCACTGTTTTCAAGCATCGTTTTCATATTAGCACGACAGAGCCAATCAATGAGAGCCGACGGCTGTGACGAAAGCTGCGGAAACTTTTGCAACGGGGGGCGTACTTCGCCAGGCACTTTGGGAGCAGCGGCAGAGCGGGGAGGACGTCGAATAATGCGTTCTTCGCTGTGTTTTACAGTCGCAGTAGCTGCAGTGTTTCCGCAGTGCTTCGGACAAGAATCTCACCGTGGCTTGTTTTCTTTGGGAAGGCTGAACTCAACCACTGATTTCAAGCATCGTTTTCATATCAGCACGACGGAGCCAATCAATGAGAGCCGACGGCTGTGACGAAAGCAGCGGAAACTTTTGCAACGGGGGGGTACTTCGCCAGGCACTTAGGGAGCAGCGGCAGAGCGGGGCGGACGTCGAATAATCCGTTCTTCGCTGTGTTTTACAGTCGCAGATGCTGCAGTGTTTCCGCAGTGCTTCGGACAAGAATCTCACCGTGGCTTGTTTTCCTTGGGAAGGCTGAACTCAACCACTGATTTCAAGCAACGTTTTCATATCAGCACGACGGAGCCAATCAATGAGAGCCGACGGCTGTGACGAAAGCTGCGGAAACTTTTGCAACGGGGGGGTACTTCGCCCGGCACTTAGGGAGCAGCGGCAGAGCGGGGCGGACGTCGAATAATCCGTTCATCGCTGTGTTTTACAGTCGCAGATGCTGCAGTGTTTCCGCAGTGCTTCGGACAAGAATCTCACAGTGGCTTGTTTTCTTTGGGAAGGCTGAACTCAACCACTGATTTCAAGCATCGTTTTCATATCAGCACGACGGAGCCAATCAATGAGAGCCGACGGCTGTGACGAAAGCTGCGGAAACTTTTGCAACGGGGGGGTACTTCGCCAGGCACTTAGGGAGCAGCGGCAGAGCGGGGCGGACGTCGAATAATCCGTTCTTCGCTGTGTTTTACAGTCGCAGATGCTGCAGTGTTTCCGCAGTGCTTCGGACAAGAATCTCACAGTGGCTTGTTTTCTTTGGGAAGGCTGAACTCAACCACTGATTTCAAGCATCGTTTTCATATCAGCACGACGGAGCCAATCAATGAGAGCCGACGGCTGTGACGAAAGTTGCGGAAACTTTTGCAACGGGGGGGTACTTCGCCAGGCACTTAGGGAGCAGCGGCAGAGCGGGGCGGACGTCGAATAATCTGTTCTTCGCTGTGTTTTACAGTCGCAGATGCTGCAGTGTTTCCGCAGTGCTTCGGACAAGAATCTCACCGTGGCTTGTTTTCCTTGGGAAGGCTGAACTCGACCACTGATTTCAAGCATCGTTTTCATATCAGCACGACGGAGCCAATCAATGAGAGCCGACGGCTGTGACGAAAGCTGCGGAAACTTTTGCAACGGGGGGGTACTTCGCCAGGCACTTAGGGAGCAGCGGCAGAGCGGGGCGGACGTCGAATAATCCGTTCTTCGCTGTGTTTTACAGTCGCAGATGCTGCAGTGTTTCCGCAGTGCTTCGGACAAGAATCTCACAGTGGCTTGTTTTCTTTGGGAAGGCTGAACTCAACCACTGATTTCAAGCATCGTTTTCATATCAGCACGACGGAGCCAATCAATGAGAGCCGACGGCTGTGACGAAAGCTGCGGAAACTTTTGCAACGGGGGGGTACTTCGCCAGGCACTTAGGGAGCAGCGGCAGAGCGGGGCGGACGTCGAATAATCCGTTCTTTGCTGTGTTTTACAGTCGCAGATGCTGCAGTGTTTCCGCAGTGCTTCGGACAAGAATCTCACCGTGGCTTGTTTTCTTTGGGAAGGCTGAACTCACCCACTGATTTCAAGCATCGTTTTCATATCAGCACGACGGAGCCAATCAATGAGAGCCGACGGCTGTGACGAAAGCTGCGGAAACTTTTGCAACGGGGGGGTACTTCGCCAGGCACTTAGGGAGCAGCGGCAGAGCGGGGCGGACGTCGAATAATCCGTTCTTCGCTGTGTTTTACAGTCGCAGATGCTGCAGTGTTTCCGCAGTGCTTCGGACAAGAATCTCACCGTGGCTTGTTTTCCTTGGGAAGGCTGAACTCAACCACTGATTTCAAGCATCGTTTTCATATCAGCACGACGGAGCCAATCAATGAGAGCCGACGGCTGTGACGAAAGCTGCGAAAACTTTGGCTACGGGGGGCGTTCTTCGCCAGGCACTTTGGGAGCAGCGGCAGAGCGGGGCGGACGTCGAATAATGCGTTCTTCGCTGTGTTTTACAGTCGCAGATGCTGCAGTGTTTCCGCAGTGCTTCGGACAAGAATCTCACCGTGGCTTGTTTTCCTTGGGAAGGCTGAACTCAACCACTGATTTCAAGCATCGTTTTCATATCAGCACGACGGAGCCAATCAATGAGAGGCGACGGCTGTGACGAAAGCTGCGAAAACTTTGGCAACGGGGGGCGTTCTTCGCCAGGCACTTAGGGAGCAGCGGCAGAGCGGGGCGGACGTCGAATAATGCGTTCTTCGCTGTGTTTTACAGTCGCAGATGCTGCAGTGTTTCCGCAGTGCTTCGGACAAGAATCTCACCGTGGCCTGTTTTCTTTGGGAAGGCTGAACTCAACCACTGATTTCAAGCATCGTTTTCATATCAGCACGACGGAGCCAATCAATGAGAGCCGACGGCTGTGACGAAAGCTGCGGAAACTTTTGCAACGGGGGGGTACTTCGCCAGGCACTTAGGGAGCAGCGGCAGAGCGGGGCGGACGTCGAATAATCCGTTCTTTGCTGTGTTTTACAGTCGCAGATGCTGCAGTGTTTCCGCAGTGCTTCGGACAAGAATCTCACCGTGGCTTGTTTTCTTTGGGAAGGCTGAACTCACCCACTGATTTCAAGCATCGTTTTCATATCAGCACGACGGAGCCAATCAATGAGAGCCGACGGCTGTGACGAAAGCTGCGGAAACTTTTGCAACGGGGGGGTACTTCGCCAGGCACTTAGGGAGCAGCGGCAGAGCGGGGCGGACGTCGAATAATCCGTTCTTCGCTGTGTTTTACAGTCGCAGATGCTGCAGTGTTTCCGCAGTGCTTCGGACAAGAATCTCACCGTGGCTTGTTTTCCTTGGGAAGGCTGAACTCAACCACTGATTTCAAGCATCGTTTTCATATCAGCACGACGGAGCCAATCAATGAGAGCCGACGGCTGTGACGAAAGCTGCGAAAACTTTGGCAACGGGGGGCGTTCTTCGCCAGGCACTTTGGGAGCAGCGGCAGAGCGGGGCGGACGTCGAATAATGCGTTCTTCGCTGTGTTTTACAGTCGCAGATGCTGCAGTGTTTCCGCAGTGCTTCGGACAAGAATCTCACCGTGGCTTGTTTTCCTTGGGAAGGCTGAACTCAACCACTGATTTCAAGCATCGTTTTCATATCAGCACGACGGAGCCAATCAATGAGAGGCGACGGCTGTGACGAAAGCTGCGAAAACTTTGGCAACGGGGGGCGTTCTTCGCCAGGCACTTAGGGAGCAGCGGCAGAGCGGGGCGGACGTCGAATAATGCGTTCTTCGCTGTGTTTTACAGTCGCAGATGCTGCAGTGTTTCCGCAGTGCTTCGGACAAGAATCTCACCGTGGCCTGTTTTCCTTGGGAAGGCTGAACTCAACCACGGTTTTCAAGCATCGTTTCCATATCAGCAAGACGGAGCCAATCAACGGGACCCGACGGCTGTGACGAAAGCTGCGGAAACTTTTGCAACGCAGGGCGTACTTCGCAAGGCACTTCGACAGCAGCGGCAGAGCGGGGCGGACGTCAAATAACCCGTTCTTCGCTGTGTTTTACAGTCGCAGATTCTGCAGTGTTTTCGCGGTGCTTCGGACAATAATCTCACCGTGCCCTGTTTTCCTTGGGAAGGCTGAACTCAACCACTGTTTTCAAGCATCGTTTCCATATCAGCAAGGCGGAGCCAATCAACGGGAGCCGACGGCTGTGACGAAAGCTGCGGAAACTTTTGCAACGGGGGGCGTACAACGCAAGGCACTTCGAAAGCAGCGGCAGAGCGGGGCGGACGACGAATAATTCGTTCCTCGCTGTGTTTTACAGTCGCAGATGCTGCAGTGTTTCCGCGGTGCTTCGGACAAGAATCTCACCGTTTTCTGTTTTCCTTGGGAAGGCTGAACTCAACCACTGTTTTACAGCATCGTTTCCATATTAGCAAGACAGAGCCAATCAACGGGAGCCGACTGCTGTGACGAAAGCTGTGGAAACTTTTGCAACGGGGGGCGTACTTCGCCAGGCACTTTGGGAGCAGCGGCAGAGCGGGGCGGACGTCGAATAATCCTTTCTTCGCTGTGTTTTACAGTCGCATATGCTGCAGTGTTTCCGCGGTGCTTCGGACAAAAATCTCACCGTGGCTTGTTTTCCTTGGGAAGGATGAACTCGACCACTGTTTTCAAGCATCGTTTCCATATCAGCACGACGGAGCCAATCAACGGGAGCCGACGGCTGTGAAGAAAGCTGCGGAAACTTTTGCAACGGGGGGCGTACTTCGCCAGGCACTTTGGGAGCAGAGGCAGAGCGGGGCGGACGTCGAATAATCCGTTCTTCGCTGTTTTACAGTCGCATATGCTGCAGCGTTTCCGCAGTGCTACGGACAAGAATCTCACCGTGGCCTGTTTTCCTTGGGAAGGCTGAACTCAACCACTGTTTTCAAGCATAGTTTCCATATCAGCAAGACGGAGCCAATCACTGAGAGCCGACGTCTGTGACGAAAGCTGCGGAAACTTTTGCAACGGGGGGCGTACTTCGCAAGGCACTTCGACAGCAGCGGCAGAGCGGGGCGGACGTCGAATAATTCGTTCTTCGATGTGTTTTACAGTCGCATATGCTGCAGTGTTTCCACGGTGCTTCGGAAAAGAATCTCACCGTGGCCTGTTTTCCTTGGGAAGGCTGAACTCAACCACTGTTTTCAAGCATCGTTTCCATATCAGCAAGACGGAGCCAATCAATGAGAGCCGACGGCTGTGACGAAATCTGCGGAAACTTTTGCAACGGGGGGCGTACTTCGCCAGGCACTTTGGGAGCAGCGGCAGAGCGGGGCGGACGTCGAATAATGCGTTCTTCGCTGTGTTTTACAGTCGCATATGCTGCAGTGCTTCCCCTGTGCTTCGGAAAAGAATCTCACCGTGGCCTGTTTTCCTTGGGAAGGCTGAACTCAACCACTGTTTTCAAGCATCGTTTCCATATCAGCAAGACGGAGCCAATCAATGAGAGCCGACGGCTGTGACGAAATCTGCGGAAACTTTTGCAACGGGGGGCGTACTTCGCCAGGCACATTGGGAGCAGCGGCAGAGCGGGGCGGACGTCGAATAATCCTTTCTTCGCTGTGTTTTACAGTCGCATATGCTGCAGTGTTTCCGCGGTGCTTCGGAAAAGAATCTCACCGTGGCCTGTTTTCCTTGGGAAGGCTGAACTCAACCACTGTTTTCAAGCATCGTTTCCATATCAGCAAGACGGAGCCAATCAATGAGAGCCGACGGCTGTGACGAAATCTGCGGAAACTTTTGCAACGGGGGGCGTACTTCGCCAGGCACTTTGGGAGCAGCGGCAGAGCGGGGCGGATGTCGAATAATCCTTTCTTCGCTGTGTTTTACAGTCGCATATGCTGCAGTGTTTCCGCGGTGCTTCGGAAAAGAATCTCACCGTGGCCTGTTTTCCTTGGGAAGGCTGAACTCAACCACTGTTTTCAAGCATCGTTTCCATATCAGCAAGACGGAGCCAATCAATGAGAGCCGACGGCTGTGACGAAATCTGCGGAAACTTTTGCAACGGGGGGCGCACTTCGCCAGGCACTTTGGGAGCAGCGTCAGAGCGGGGCGGATGTCGAATAATCCTTTCTTCGATGTGTTTTACAGTCGCATATGCTGCAGTGTTTCCGCGGTGCTTCGGAAAAGAATCTCACCGTGGCCTGTTTTCCTTGGGAAGGCTGAACTCAACCACTGTTTTCAAGCATCGTTTCCATATCAGCAAGACGGAGCCAATCAATGAGAGCCGACGGCTGTGACGAAATCTGCGGAAACTTTTGCAACGGGGGGCGTACTTCGCCAGGCACTTTGGGAGCAGCGGCAGAGCGGGGCGACGTCGATTAATCCGTTCTTCGCTGTGTTTTACAGTCGCAGATGCTGCAGTGTTTCCGCAGCGCTTCGGACAAGAATCTCACCGTGGCCTGTTTTCCTTGGGAAGGCTGAACTCAACCACTGTTTTCAAGCATCGTTTTCATATCAGCACGACGGAGCCAATCAATGAGAGCCGACGGCTGTGACGAAAGCTGCGGAAACTTTTGCAACGGGGGGCGGACTTCGCAAGACACTTCGACAGCAGCGGCAGAGCGGGGCGGACGTCAAATAATCCGTTCTTCGTTGTGTTTTACAGTCGCAGATGCTGCAGTGTTTCCGCAGTGCTTCGGACAAGAATCTCACCGTGGCTTGTTTTCCTTGGGAAGGCTGAACTCAACCACTGATTTCAAGCATCGTTTTCATATCAGCACGACGGAGCCAATCAACGGGAGCCGACTGCTGTGACGAAATCTGCGGAAACTTTTGCAACGGGGGGCGTACTGCGCCAGGCATTTTGGGAGCAGCGCCAGAGCGGGGCGGACGTCGAATAATGCGTTCTTCGCTGTGTTTTACAGTCGCAGATGCTGCAGTGTTTCCGCAGTGCTTCGGACAAGAACCTCACCGTGGCTTGTTTTCCTTGGGAAGGTTGAACTCAACCACTGTTTTCAAGCATCGTTTTCATATCAGCACGACGGAGCCAATCAATGAGAGCCGACGGCTGTGACGAAAGCTGCGGAAACTTTTGCAACGGGGGCGTACTTCGCCAGGCACTTTGGGAGCAGCGGCAGAGCGGGGCGGACGTCGAATAATGCGTTCTTCGCTGTGTTTTACAGTCGCATATGCTGCAGTGTTTCCGCAGTGCTTCGGACAAGAATCTCACCGTGGCTTGTTTTCCTTGGGAAGGCTGAACTCAACCACTGTTTTCAAGCATCGTTTTCATATCAGCACGACGGAGCCAATCAATGAGAGCCGAAGGCTGTGACGAAAGCTGCGGAAACTTTTGCAACGGGGGGCGTACTTCGCCAGGCATTTTGGGAGCAGCGGCAGAGCGGGGCGGACGTCGAATAATGCGTTCTTCGCTGTGTTTTACAGTCGCAGATGCTGCAGTGTTTCCGCAGTGCTTCGGACAAGAATCTCACCGTGGGTTGTTTTCCTTGGGAAGGCTAAACTCAACCACTGTTTTCAAGCATCGTTTTCATATCAGCACGACGGAGCCAATCAATGAGAGCCGACGGCTGTGACGAAAGCTGCGGAAACTTTTGCAACGGGGGGCGTACTTCGCCAGGCACTTTGGGAGCAGCGGCAGAGCGGGGCGGACGTCGAATAATGCGTTCTTCGCTGTGTTTTACAGTCGCATATGCTGCAGTGTTTCCGCAGTGCTTCGGACAAGAATCTCACCGTGGCTTGTTTTCCTTGGGAAGGCTGAACTCAACCACTGTTTTCAAGCATCGTTTTCATATTAGCACGACAGAGCCAATCAATGAGAGCCGACGGCTGTGACGAAAGCTGCGGAAACTTTTGCAACGGGGGGCGTACTTCGCCAGGCACTTTGGGAGCAGCGGCAGAGCGGGGAGGACGTCGAATAATGCGTTCTTCGCTGTGTTTTACAGTCGCAGTAGCTGCAGTGTTTCCGCAGTGCTTCGGACAAGAATCTCACCGTGGCTTGTTTTCTTTGGGAAGGCTGAACTCAACCACTGATTTCAAGCATCGTTTTCATATCAGCACGACGGAGCCAATCAATGAGAGCCGACGGCTGTGACGAAAGCTGCGGAAACTTTTGCAACGGGGGGTACTTCGCCAGGCACTTAGGGAGCAGCGGCAGAGCGGGGCGGACGTCGAATAATCCGCTCTTCGCTGTGTTTTACAGTCGCAGATGCTGCAGTGTTTCCGCAGTGCTTCGGACAAGAATCTCACCGTGGCTTGTTTTCCTTGGGAAGGCTGAACTCAACCACTGATTTCAAGCATCGTTTTCATATCAGCACGACGGAGCCAATCAATGAGAGCCGACGGCTGTGACGAAAGCTGCGGAAACTTTTGCAACGGGGGGGTACTTCGCCAGGCACTTAGGGAGCAGCGGCAGAGCGGGGCGGACGTCGAATAATCCGTTCTTCGCTGTGTTTTACAGTCGCAGATGCTGCAGTGTTTCCGCAGTGCTTCGGACAAGAATCTCACAGTGGCTTGTTTTCTTTGGGAAGGCTGAACTCAACCACTGATTTCAAGCATCGTTTTCATATCAGCACGACGGAGCCAATCAATGAGAGCCGACGGCTGTGACGAAAGCTGCGGAAACTTTTGCAACGGGGGGGTACTTCGCCAGGCACTTAGGGAGCAGCGGCAGAGTGGGGCGGACGTCGAATAATCCGTTCTTCGCTGTGTTTTACAGTCGCAGATGCTGCAGTGTTTCCGCAGTGCTTCGGACAAGAATCTCACAGTGGCTTGTTTTCTTTGGGAAGGCTGAACTCAACCACTGATTTCAAGCATCGTTTTCATATCAGCACGACGGAGCCAATTAATGAGAGCCGACGGCTGTGACGAAAGCTGCGGAAACTTTTGCAACGGGGGGGTACTTCGCCAGGCACTTAGGGAGCAGCGGCAGAGCGGGGCGGACGTCGAATAATGTGTTCTTCGCTGTGTTTTACAGTCGCAGATGCTGCAGTGTTTCCGCAGTGATTCGGACAAGAATCTCACCGTGGCTTGTTTTCCTTGGGAAGGCTGAACTCAACCACTGATTTCAAGCATCGTTTTCATATCAGCACGACGGAGCCAATCAATGAGAGCCGACGGCTGTGACGAAAGCTGCGGAAACTTTTGCAACGGGGGGGTACTTCGCCAGGCACTTAGGGAGCAGCGGCAGAGCGGGGCGGACGTCGAATAATCCGTTCTTCGCTGTGTTTTACAGTCGCAGATGCTGCAGTGTTTCCGCAGTGCTTCGGACAAGAATCTCACAGTGGCTTGTTTTCTTTGGGAAGGCTGAACTCAACCACTGATTTCAAGCATCGTTTTCATATCAGCACGACGGAGCCAATCAACGGGAGCCGACTGCTGTGACGAAATCCGCGGAAACTTTTGCAACGGGGGGCGTACTGCGCCAGGCATTTTGGGAGCAGCGGCAGAGCGGGGCGGACGTCGAATAATGCGTTCTTCGCTGTGTTTTACAGTCGCAGATGCTGCAGTGTTTCCGCAGTGCTTCGGACAAGAACCTCACCGTGGATTGTTTTCCTTGGGAAGGTTGAACTCAACCACTGTTTTCAAGCATCGTTTTCATATCAGCACGACGGAGCCAATCAATGAGAGCCGACGGCTGTGACGAAAGCTGCGGAAACTTTTGCAACGGGGGGCGTACTTCGCCAGGCACTTTGGGAGCAGCGGCAGAGCGGGGCGGACGTCGAATAATGCGTTCTTCGCTGTGTTTTACAGTCGCATATGCTGCAGTGTTTCCGCAGTGCTTCGGACAAGAATCTCACCGTGGCTTGTTTTCCTTGGGAAGGCTGAACTCAACCACTGTTTTCAAGCATCGTTTTCATATCAGCACGACGGAGCCAATCAATGAGAGCCGACGGCTGTGACGAAAGCTGCGGAAACTTTTGCAACGGGGGGCGTACTTCGCCAGGCATTTTGGGAGCAGCGGCAGAGCGGGGCGGACGTCGAATAATGCGTTCTTCGCTGTGTTTTACAGTCGCAGATGCTGCAGTGTTTCCGCAGTGCTTCGGACAAGAATCTCACCGTGGGTTGTTTTCCTTGGGAAGGCTGAACTCAACCACTGTTTTCAAGCATCGTTTTCATATCAGCACGACGGAGCCAATCAATGAGAGCCGACGGCTGTGACGAAAGCTGCGGAAACTTTTGCAACGGGGGGCGTACTTCGCCAGGCACTTTGGGAGCAGCGGCAGAGCGGGGCGGACGTCGAATAATGCGTTCTTCGCTGTGTTTTACAGTCGCATATGCTGCAGTGTTTCCGCAGTGCTTCGGACAAGAATCTCACCGTGGCTTGTTTTCCTTGGGAAGGCTGAACTCAACCACTGTTTTCAAGCATCGTTTTCATATTAGCACGACAGAGCCAATCAATGAGAGCCGACGGCTGTGACGAAAGCTGCGGAAACTTTTGCAACGGGGGGCGTACTTCGCCAGGCACTTTGGGAGCAGCGGCAGAGCGGGTAGGACGTCGAATAATGCGTTCTTCGCTGTGTTTTACAGTCGCAGTAGCTGCAGTGTTTCCGCAGTGCTTCGGACAAGAATCTCACCGTGGCTTGTTTTCCTTGGGAAGGCTGAACTCAACCACTGATTTCAAGCATCGTTTTCATATCAGCACGACGGAGCCAATCAATGAGAGCCGACGGCTGTGACGAAAGCTGCGGAAACTTTTGCAACGGGGGGGTACTTCGCCAGGCACTTAGGGAGCAGCGGCAGAGCGGGGCGGACGTCGAATAATCCGTTCTTCGCTGTGTTTTACAGTCGCAGATGCTGCAGTGTTTCCGCAGTGCTTCGGACAAGAATCTCACAGTGGCTTGTTTTCTTTGGGAAGGCTGAACTCAACCACTGATTTCAAGCATCGTTTTCATATCAGCACGACGGAGCCAATCAATGAGAGCCGACGGCTGTGACGAAAGCTGCGGAAACTTTTGCAACGGGGGGGTACTTCGCCAGGCACTTAGGGAGCAGCGGCAGAGTGGGGCGGACGTCAAATAACCCGTTCTTCGCTGTGTTTTACAGTCGCAGATTCTGCAGTGTTTTCGCGGTGCTTCGGACAAGAATCTCACCGTGGCTTGTTTTCCTTGGGAAGGCTGAACTCAACCACTGTTTTCAAGCATCGTTTTCATATCAGCACGACGGAGCCAATCAATGAGAGCCGACGGCTGTGACGAAAGCTGCGGAAACTTTTGCAACGGGGGGCGTACTTCGCCAGGCACTTTGGGAGCAGCGGCAGAGCGGGGCGGACGTCGAATAATGCGTTCTTCGCTGTGTTTTACAGTCGCATATGCTGCAGTGTTTCCGCAGTGCTTCGGACAAGAATCTCACCGTGGCTTGTTTTCCTTGGGAAGGCTGAACTCAACCACTGTTTTCAAGCATCGTTTTCATATTAGCACGACAGAGCCAATCAATGAGAGCCGACGGCTGTGACGAAAGCTGCGGAAACTTTTGCAACGGGGGGCGTACTTCGCCAGGCACTTTGGGAGCAGCGGCAGAGCGGGGCGGACGTCGAATAATGCGTTCTTCGCTGTGTTTTACAGTCGCAGTAGCTGCAGTGTTTCCGCAGTGCTTCGGACAAGAATCTCACCGTGGCTTGTTTTCCTTGGGAAGGCTGAACTCAACCACTGATTTCAAGCATCGTTTTCATATCAGCACGACGGAGCCAATCAATGAGAGCCGACGGCTGTGACGAAAGCTGCGGAAACTTTTGCAACGGGGGGGTACTTCGCCAGGCACTTAGGGAGCAGCGGCAGAGCGGGGCGGACGTCGAATAATCCGTTCTTCGCTGTGTTTTACAGTCGCAGATGCTGCAGTGTTTCCGCAGTGCTTCGGACAAGAATCTCACAGTGGCTTGTTTTCTTTGGGAAGGCTGAACTCAACCACTGATTTCAAGCATCGTTTTCATATCAGCACGACGGAGCCAATCAATGAGAGCCGACGGCTGTGACGAAAGCTGCGGAAACTTTTGCAACGGGGGGGTACTTCGCCAGGCACTTAGGGAGCAGCGGCAGAGCGGGGCGGACGTCAAATAACCCGTTCTTCGCTGTGTTTTACAGTCGCAGATTCTGCAGTGTTTTCGCGGTGCTTCGGACAATAATCTCACCGTGCCCTGTTTTCCTTGGGAAGGCTGAACTCAACCACTGTTTTCAAGCATCGTTTCCATATCAGCAAGGCGGAGCCAATCAACGGGAGCCTACGGCTGTGACGAAATCTGCGGAAACTTTTGCAACGGGGGGCGTACTTCGCAAGGCACTTCGAAAGCAGCGGCAGAGCGGGGCGGACGACGAATAATCCGTTCCTCGCTGTGTTTTACAGTCGCAGATGCTGCAGTGTTTCCGCGGTGCTTCGGACAAGAATCTCACCGTTTTCTGTTTTCCTTGGGAAGGCTGAACTCAACCACTGTTTTACAGCATCGTTTCCATATTAGCAAGACAGAGCCAATCAACGGGAGCAGACTGCTGTGACGAAAGCTGTGGAAACTTTTGCAACGGGGGGCGTACTTCGCCAGGCACTTTGGGAGCAGCGGCAGAGCGGGGCGGACGTCGAATAATCCTTTCTTCGCTGTGTTTTACAGTCGCATATGCTGCAGTGTTTCCGCGGTGCTTCGGACAAAAATCTCACCGTGGCTTGTTTTCCTTGGGAAGGATGAACTCGACCACTGTTTTCAAGCATCGTTTCCATATCAGCACGACGGAGCCAATCAACGGGAGCCGACGGCTGTGAAGAAAGCTGCGGAAACTTTTGCAACGGGGGGCGTACTTCGCCAGGCACTTTGGGAGCAGCGGCAGAGCGGGGCGGACGGCGAATAATACGTTCTTCGCTGTTTTACAGTCGCATATGCTGCAGCGTTTCCGCAGTGCTACGGACAAGAATCTCACCGTGGCCTGTTTTCCTTGGGAAGGCTGAACTCAACCACTGTTTTCAAGCATAGTTTCCATATCAGCAAGACGGAGCCAATCACTGAGAGCCGACGGCTGTGACGAAAGCTGCGGAAACTTTTGCAACGGGGGGCGTACTTCGCAAGGCACTTCGACAGCAGCGGCAGAGCGGGGCGGACGTCGAATAATTCGTTCTTCGCTGTGTTTTACAGTCGCAGATGCTGCAGTGTTTCCGCGGGGTTTCGGACAAGAATCTCACCGTGGCCTGTTTTCCTTTTGAAGGCTGAACTCAACCACTGTTTTCAATCATCGTTTCCATATCAGCAAGACGGAGCCAATCAACGGGAGCCGACGGCTGTGACGAAAGGTGCGGAAACTTTTGCAACGGGGGGCGTACATCGCAAAGCACTTCGACAGCAGCGGCAGAGCGGGGCGGACGTCAAATAATCCGTTCTTCGCTGTGTTTTACAGTCGCAGATGCTGCAGTGTTTCCGCGGTGCTTCGGACAAGAATCTCACCGTGGCCTGTTTTCCTTGGGAAGGCTGAACTCAACCACTGTTTTCAAGCATCGTTTCCATATCAGCAAGACGGAGCCAATCAATGAGAGCCGACGGCTGTGACGAAATCTGCGGAAACGTTTGCAACGGGGGGCGTACTTCGCCAGGCACTTTAGGAGCAGCGGCAGAGCGGGGCGGACGTCGAATAATTCGTTCTTCGCTGTGTTTTACAGTCGCAGATGCTGCAGTGTTTCCGCGGTGCTTCGGACAAGAATCTCACCGTGGCCTGTTTTCCTTGGGAAGGCTGAACTCAACCACTGTATTCAAGCATCGTTTCCATATCAGCAAGACCGAGCCAATCAATGAGAGCCGACGGCTGTGACGAAATCTGCGGAAACTTTTGCAACGGGGGGCGTACTGCGCCAGGCATATTGGGAGCAGCGGCAGAGCGGGGCGGACGTCGAATAATCCGTTCTTCGCTGTGTTTTACAGTCGCAGATGCTGCAGTGTTTTCGCGGTGCTTCGGACAAGAATCTCACCGTGGCCTGTTTTCCTTGGGAAGGCTGAACTCAACCACTGTTTTCAAGCATCGTTTCCATACCAGCAAGACGGAGCCAATCAATGAGAGCCGACGGCTGTGACGAAATCTGCGGAAACTTTTGCAACGGGGGGCGTACTGTGCCAGGCATTTTGGGAGCAGCGGCAGAGCGGTGCGGACGTCGAATAATGCGTTCTTCGCTGTGTTTTACAGTCGCATATGCTGCAGTGTTTCCGCGGTGCTTCGGAAAAGAATCTCACCGTGGCCTGTTTTCCTTGGGAAGGCTGAACTCAACCACTGTTTTTAAGCATCGTTTCCATATCAGCAAGACGGAGCCAATCAATGAGAGCCGACGGCCGTGACGAAATCTGCGGAAACTTTTGCAACGGGGGGCGTACTTCGCCAGGCACTTTGGGAGCAGCGGCAGAGCGGGGCGGACGTCGAATAATCCGTTCTTCGATGTGTTTTACAGTCGCATATGCTGCAGTGTTTCCGCGGTGCTTCGGAAAAGAATCTCACCGTGGCCTGTTTTCCTTGGGAAGGCTGAACTCAACCACTGTTTTCAAGCATCGTTTCCATATCAGCAAGACGGAGCCAATCAATGAGAGCCGACGGCTGTGACGAAATCTGCGGAAACTTTTGCAACGGGGGGCGTACTTCGCCAGGCACTTTGGGAGCAGCGGCAGAGCGGGGCGGACGTCGAATAATCCTTTCTTCGCTGTGTTTTACAGTCGCATATGCTGCAGTGTTTCCGCGGTGCTTCGGAAAAGAATCTCACCGTGGCCTGTTTTCCTTGGGAAGGCTGAACTCAACCACTGTTTTCAAGCATCGTTTCCATATCAGCAAGACGGAGCCAATCAATGAGAGCCGACGGCTGTGACGAAATCTGCGGAAACTTTTGCAACGGGGGGCGTACTTCGCCAGGCACTTTGGGAGCAGCGGCAGAGCGGGGCGGATGTCGAATAATCCTTTCTTCGCTGTGTTTTACAGTCGCATATGCTGCAGTGTTTCCGCGGTGCTTCGGTAAAGAATCTCACCGTGGCCTGTTTTCCTTGGGAAGGCTGAACTCAACCACTGTTTTCAAGCATCGTTTCCATATCAGCAAGACGGAGCCAATCAATGAGAGCCGACGGCTGTGACGAAATCTGCGGAAACTTTTGCAACGGGGGGCGTACTTCGCCAGGCACTTTGGGAGCAGCGGCAGAGCGGGGCGGATGTCGAATAATCCTTTCTTCGATGTGTTTTACAGTCGCATATGCTGCAGTGTTTCCGCGGTGCTTCGGAAAAGAATCTCACCGTGGCCTGTTTTCCTTGGGAAGGCTGAACTCAACCACTGTTTTCAAGCATCGTTTCCATATCAGCAAGACGGAGCCAATCAATGAGAGCCCACGGCTGTGACGAAATCTGCGGAAACTTTTGCAACGGGGGGCGTACTTCGCCAGGCACTTTGGGAGCAGCGGCAGAGCGGGGCGGACGTCGAATAATCCTTCCTTCGCTGTGTTTTACAGTCGCATATGCTGCAGTGTTTCCGCGGTGCTTCGGAAAAGAATCTCACCGTGGCCTGTTTTCCTTGGGAAGGCTGAACTCAACCACTGTTTTCAAGCATCGTTTCCATATCAGCAAGACGGAGCCAATCAATGAGAGCCGACGGCTGTGACGAAATCTGCGGAAACTTTTGCAACGGGGGGCGTACTTCGCCAGGCACTTTGGGAGCAGCGGCAGGGCGGGGCGGATGTCGAATAATCCTTTCTTCGCTGTGTTTTACAGTCGCATATGCTGCAGTGTTTCCGCGGTGCTTCGGAAAAGAATCTCACCGTGGCCTGTTTTCCTTGGGAAGGCTGAACTCAACCACTGTTTTCAAGCATCGTTTCCATATCAGCAAGACGGAGCCAATGAATGAGAGCCGACGGCTGTGACGAAATCTGCGGAAACTTTTGCAACGGGGGGCGTACTTCGCATGGCTCTTTGGGAGCAGCGGCAGAGCGGTGCGGACGTCGAATAATCCGTTCTTCGATGTGTTTTACAGTCGCATATGCTGCAGTGTTTCCGCGGTGCTTCGGAAAAGAATCTCACCGTGGCCTGTTTTCCTTGGGAAGGCTGAACTCAACCACTGTTTTCAAGCATCGTTTCCATATCAGCAAGACGGAGCCAATCAATGAGAGCCGACAACAGTGACGAAATCTGCGGAAAGTTTTGCAACGGGGGGCGTACTTCGCAAGGCACTTCGATAGCAGCGGCAGAGCGGGGCGGACGTCGAATAATTCGTTCTTCGCTGTGTTTTACAGTCGCCGATGCTGCAGTGTTTCCGCGGGGCTTCGGACAAGAATCTCACCGTGCCCTGTTTTCCTTTTGAAGGCTGAACTCAACCACTGTTTTCAATCATCGTTTCCATATCAGCAAGACGGAGCCAATCAATGAGAGCCGACGGCTGTGACGAAAGCTGCGGAAACTTTTGCAACGGGGGGCGTACTTCGCCAGGCACTTTGGGAGCAGCGGCAGAGCGGGGCGGATGTCGAATAATCCGTTCTTCGCTGTGTTTTACAGTCGCAGATGCTGCAGTGTTTCCGCGGTTCTTCGGACAAGAATCTCACCGTGGCCTGTTTTCCTTGGGAAGGCTGAACTCAACCACTGTTTTTAAGCATCGTTTCCATATCAGCAAGACGGAGCCAATCAATGAGAGCCGACGGCTGTGACGAAAGCTGCGGAAACTTTTGCAACGGGGGGCGTACTTCGCCAGGCACTTTGGGAGCAGCGGCAGAGCGGGGCGGATGTCGAATAATCCGTTCTTCGCTGTGTTTTACAGTCGCAGATGCTGCAGTGTTTCCGCGGTGCTTCGGAAAAGAATCTCACCGTGGCCTGTTTTCCTTGGGAAGGCTGAACTCAACCACTGTTTTCAAACATCGTTTCCATATCAGCAAGACGGAGCCAATCAATGAGAGCCGACGGCTGTGACGAAATCTGCGGAAACTTTTGCAACGGGGGGCGTACTTCGCCAGGCTCTTTGGGAGCAGCGGCAGAGCGGGGCGGACGTCGAATAATCCGTTCTTCGATGTGTTTTACAGTCGCATATGCTGCAGTGTTTCCGCGGTGCTTCGGACAAGAATCTCACTGTGGCTTGTTTTCCTTGGGAAGGATGAACTCAACCACTGTTTTCAAGCATCGTTTCCATCAGAGCATAACGGAGCCAATCAATGAGAGCCGACGGCAGTGACGAAATCTGCGGAAACTTTTGCAACGGGGGGCGTACTTCGCATGGCACTTCGATAGCAGCGACAGAGCGGGGCGGACGTCGAATAATCCTTTCTTCGCTGTGTTTTACAGTCGCATATGCTGCAGTGTTTCTGCGGTGCTTCGGAAAAGAATCTCACCGTGGCCTGTTTTCCTTGGGAAGGCTGAACTCAACCACTGTTTTCAAGCATCGTTTCCATATCAGCAAGACGGAGCCAATCAATGAGAGCCGACGGCTGTGACGAAATCTGCGGAAACTTTTGCAACGGGGGGCGTACTTCGCATGGCTCTTTGGGAGCAGCGGCAGAGCGGGGCGGACGTCGAATAATCCGTTCTTCGATGTGTTTTACAGTCGCATATGCTGCAGTGTTTCCGCGGTGCTTCGGAAAAGAATCTCACCGTGGCCTGTTTTCCTTGGGAAGGCTGAACTCAACCACTGTTTTCAAGCATCGTTTCCATATCAGCAAGAGGGAGCCAATCAATGAGAGCCGACAACAGTGACGAAATCTGCGGAAACTTTTGCAACGGGGGGCGTACTTCGCATGGCACTTCGATAGCAGCGGCAGAGCGGGGCGGACGTCGAATAATTCGTTCTTCGCTGTGTTTTACAGTCGCAGATGCTGCAGTGTTTCCGCGGGGCTTCGGACAAGAATCTCACCGTGCCCTGTTTTCCTTTTGAAGGCTGAACTCAACCACTGTTTTCAATCATCGTTTCCATATCAGCAAGACGGAGCCAATCAATGAGAGCCGACGGCTGTGACGAAAGCTGCGGAAACTTTTGCAACGGGGGGCGTACTTCGCCAGGCACTTTGGGAGCAGCGGCAGAGCGGGGCGGATGTCGAATAATCCGTTCTTCGCTGTGTTTTACAGTCGCATATGCTGCAGTGTTTCCGCGGTGCTTCGGACAAGAATCTCACCGTGGCCTGTTTTCCTTGGGAAGGCTGAACTCAACCACTGTTTTTAAGCATCGTTTCCATATCAGCAAGACGGAGCCAATCAATGAGAGCCGACGGCTGTGACGAAAGCTGCGGAAACTTTTGCAACGGGGGGCGTACTTCGCCAGGCACTTTGGGAGCAGCGGCAGAGCGGGGCGGATGTCGAATAATCCGTTCTTCGCTGTGTTTTACAGTCGCAGATGCTGCAGTGTTTCCGCGGTGCTTCGGAAAAGAATCTCACCGTGGCCTGTTTTCCTTGGGAAGGCTGAACTCAACCACTGTTTTCAAACATCGTTTCCATATCAGCAAGACGGAGCCAATCAATGAGAGCCGACGGCTGTGACGAAATCTGCGGAAACTTTTGCAACGGGGGGCGTACTTCGCCAGGCTCTTTGGGAGCAGCGGCAGAGCGGGGCGGACGTCGAATAATCCGTTCTTCGATGTGTTTTACAGTCGCATATGCTGCAGTGTTTCCGCGGTGCTTCGGACAAGAATCTCACTGTGGCTTGTTTTCCTTGGGAAGGCTGAACTCAACCACTGTTTTCAAGCATCGTTTCCATATCAGCAAGACGGAGCCAATCAATGAGAGCCGACGGCTGTGACGAAATCTGCGGAAACTTTTGCAACGGGGGGCGTACTTCGCCAGGCACTTTGGGAGCAGCGGCAGAGCGGGGCGGATGTCGAATAATCCTTTCTTCGCTGTGTTTTACAGTCGCATATGCTGCAGTGTTTCCGCGGTGCTTCGGAAAAGAATCTCACCGTGGCCTGTTTTCCTTGGGAAGGCTGAACTCAACCACTGTTTTCAAGCATCGTTTCCATATCAGCAAGACGGAGCCAATCAATGAGAGCCGACGGCTGTGACGAAATCTGCGGAAACTTTTGCAACGGGGGGCGTACTTCGCATGGCTCTTTGGGAGCAGCGGCAGAGCGGGGCGGACGTCGAATAATCCGTTCTTCGATGTGTTTTACAGTCGCATATGCTGCAGTGTTTCCGCGGTGCTTCGGAAAAGAATCTCACCGTGGCCTGTTTTCCTTGGGAAGGCTGAACTCAACCACTGTTTTCAAGCATCGTTTCCATATCAGCAAGACGGAGCCAATCAATGAGAGCCGACAACAGTGACGAAATCTGTGGAAAGTTTTGCAACGGGGGGCGTACTTCGCATGGCACTTCGATAGCAGCGGCAGAGCGGGGCGGACGTCGAATAATTCGTTCTTCGCTGTGTTTTACAGTCGCAGATGCTGCAGTGTTTCCGCGGGGCTTCGGACAAGAATCTCACCGTGCCCTGTTTTCCTTTTGAAGGCTGAACTCAACCACTGTTTTCAATCATCGTTTCCATATCAGCAAGACGGAGCCAATCAATGAGAGCCGACGGCTGTGACGAAAGCTGCGGAAACTTTTGCAACGGGGGGCGTACTTCGCCAGGCACTTTGGGAGCAGCGGCAGAGCGGGGCGGATGTCGAATAATCCGTTCTTCGCTGTGTTTTACAGTCGCAGATGCTGCAGTGTTTCCGCGGTGCTTCGGACAAGAATCTCACCGTGGCCTGTTTTCCTTGGGAAGGCTGAACTCAACCACTGTTTTTAAGCATCGTTTCCATATCAGCAAGACGGAGCCAATCAATGAGAGCCGACGGCTGTGACGAAAGCTGCGGAAACTTTTGCAACGGGGGGCGTACTTCGCCAGGCACTTTGGGAGCAGCGGCAGAGCGGGGCGGATGTCGAATAATCCGTTCTTCGCTGTGTTTTACAGTCGCAGATGCTGCAGTGTTTCCGCGGTGCTTCGGAAAAGAATCTCACCGTGGCCTGTTTTCCTTGGGAAGGCTGAACTCAACCACTGTTTTCAAACATCGTTTCCATATCAGCAAGACGGAGCCAATCAATGAGAGCCGACGGCTGTGACGAAATCTGCGGAAACTTTTGCAACGGGGGGCGTACTTCGCCAGGCTCTTTGGGAGCAGCGGCAGAGCGGGGCGGACGTAGAATAATCCGTTCTTCGATGTGTTTTACAGTCGCATATGCTGCAGTGTTTCCGCGGTGCTTCGGACAAGAATCTCACTGTGGCTTGTTTTCCTTGGGAAGGATGAACTCAACCACTGTTTTCAAGCATCGTTTCCATCAGAGCATAACGGAGCCAATCAATGAGAGCCGACGGCAGTGACGAAATCTGCGGAAACTTTTGCAACGGGGGGCGTACTTCGCATGGCACTTCGATAGCAGCGACAGAGCGGGGCGGACGTCGAATAATCCTTTCTTCGCTGTGTTTTACAGTCGCATATGCTGCAGTGTTTCTGCGGTGCTTCAGAAAAGAATCTCACCGTGGCCTGTTTTCCTTGGGAAGGCTGAACTCAACCACTGTTCTCAAACATCGTTTCCATATCAGCAAGACGGAGCCAATCAATGAGAGCCGACGGCTGTGACGAAATCTGCGGAAACTTTTGCAACGTTGGGCGTACTTCGCCAGGCTCTTTGGGAGCAGCGGCAGAGCGGGGCGGACGTCGAATAAGCTGTTCTTCGCTGTGTTTTACAGTCGCATATGCTGCAGTGTTTCCGCGGTGCTTCGGACAAGAATCTGACTGTGGCTTGTTTTCCTTGGGAAGGATGAACTCAACCACTGTTTTCAAGCATCGTTTCCATCAGAGCATAACGGAGCCAATCAATGAGAGCCGACGGCAGTGACGAAATCTGCGGAAACTTTTGCAACGGGGGGCGTACTTCGCATGGCACTTCGATAGCAGCGGCAGAGCGGGGCGGACGTCGAATAATTCGTTCTTCGCTGTGTTTTACAGTCGCATATGCTGCAGTGTTTCCGCGGTGCTTCGGACAAGAATCTCACCGTGGCCTGTTTTCCTTGGGAAGGCTGAACTCAACCACTGTTTTCAAGCATCGTTTCCATATCAGCAAGACGGAGCCAATCAATGAGAGCCGACGGCTGTGACGAAATCTGCGGAAACTTTTGCAACGGGGGGCGTACTGCGCCAGGCATTTTGGGAGCAGCGGCAGAGCGGGGCGGACGTCGAATAATCCGTTCTTCGCTGAGTTTTACAGTCGCAGATGCTGCAGTGTTTCCGCGGTGCTTCGGACTAGAATCTCACCGTGGCCTGTTTTCCTTGGGGAGGCTGAACTCAACCACTGTTCTCAAGCATCGTTTCCATACCAGCAAGACGGAGCCAATCAATGAGAGCCGACGGCTGTGACGAAATCTGCGGAAACTTTTGCAACGGGGGGGCGTACTGCGCCAGGTATTTTGGGAGCAGCGGCAGAGCGGGGCGGACGTCGAATAAGCTGTTCTTCGCTGTGTTTTACAGTCGCATAAGCTGCAGTGTTTCCGCGGTGCTTCGGACAAGAATCTCACCGTTGCCTGTTTTCCTTGGGAAGGATGAACTTAACCACTGTTTTCAAGCATCGTTTCCATATCAGCAAGACGGAGCCAATCAACGGGAGCCGACGGCTGTGACCAAATCTGCGGAAACTTTTGCAACCGGGGGCGTACTTCGCCAGTCACTTTGGGAGCAGCGGCAGAGCGGGGCGGACGTCAAATAATCCGTTCTTCGCTGTGTTTTACAATCGGAGATGCTGCAGTGTTTCCGCGGTGCTTCGGACAAGAATCTCACCGTGGCCTGTTTTCCTTGGGAAGGTTGAACTCAACCACTGTTTTCAAGCATCGTTTCATATCAGCAAGATGGAGCCAATCAAAGAGAGCCGACGGCTGTGACGAAACCTGCGGAAACTTTTGCAACGGGGGGCGTACTTCGCAAAGCACTTCGACAGCAGCGGCAGAGCGGGGCGGACGTCAAATAATCCGTTCTTCGCTGTGTTTTACAATCGGAGATGCTGCAGTGTTTCCGCGGTGCTTCGGACAAGAATCTCACCGTGGCCTGTTTTCCTTGGGAAGGTTGAACTCAACCACTGTTTTCAAACATCGTTTCCATATCAGCAGGACGGAGCCAATCAATGAGAGCCGACGGCTGTGACGAAATCTGCGGAAACTTTTGCAACGGGGGGCGTACTTCGCCAGGCTCTTTGGGAGCAGCGGCAGAGCGGGGCGGACGTCGAATAATCCGTTCTTCGATGTGTTTTACAGTCGCATATGCTGCAGTGTTTCCGCGGTGCTTCGGACAAGAATCTCACTGTGGCTTGTTTTCCTTGGGAAGGCTGAACTCAACCACTGTTTTCAAGCATCGTTTCCATCACAGCAAGACGGAGCCAATCAATGAGAGCCGACGGCTGTGACGAAATCTGCGGAAACTTTTGCAACGGGGGGCGTACTTCGCCAGGCACTTTGGGAGCAGCGGCAGAGCGGGGCGGATGTCGAATAATCCTTTCTTCGCTGTGTTTTACAGTCGCATATGCTGCAGTGTTTCCGCGGTGCTTCGGAAAAGAATCTCACCGTGGCCTGTTTTCCTTGGGAAGGCTGAACTCAACCACTGTTTTCAAGCATCGTTTCCATATCAGCAAGACGGAGCCAATCAATGAGAGCCGACGGCTTTGACGAAATCTGCGGAAACTTTTGCAACGGGGGGCGTAATTCGCATGGCTCTTTGGGAGCAGCGGCAGAGCGGGGCGGACGTCGAATAATCCGTTCTTCGATGTGTTTTACAGTCGCATATGCTGCAGTGTTTCCGCGGTGCTTCGGAAAAGAATCTCACCGTGGCCTGTTTTCCTTGGGAAGGCTGAACTCAACCACTGTTTTCAAGCATCGTTTCCATATCAGCAAGACGGAGCCAATCAATGAGAGCCGACAACAGTGACGAAATCTGCGGAAAGTTTTGCAACGGGGGGCGTACTTCGCATGGCACTTCGATAGCAGCGGCAGAGCGGGGCGGACGTCGAATAATTCGTTCTTCGCTGTGTTTTACAGTCGCAGATGCTGCAGTGTTTCCGCAGTGCTTCGGACAAGAATCTCACCGTGGCTTGTTTTCCTTGGGAAGGCTGAACTCAACCACTGTTTTCAAGCATCGTTTTCATATCAGCACGACGGAGCCAATCAATGAGAGCCGACGGCTGTGACGAAAGCTGCGGAAACTTTTGCAACGGGGGGCGTACTTCGCCAGGCATTTTGGGAGCAGCGGCAGAGCGGGGCGGACGTCGAATAATCCGTTCTTCGCTGTTTTACAGTCTCATATGCTGCAGTGTTTCCGCGGTGCTACGGACAAGAATCTCACCGTGGCCTGTTTTCCTTAGGAAGGCTGAACTCAACCACTGTTTTCAAGCATCGTTTCATATCAGCAAGACGGAGCCAATCAAAGAGAGCCGACGGCTGTGACGAAAGCTGCGGAAACTTTTGCAACGGGGGGCGTACATCGCAAAGCACTTCGACAGCAGCGGCAGAGCGGGGCGGACGTCAAATAATCCGTTCTTCGCTGTGTTTTACAGTCGCAGATGCTGCAGTGTTTCTGCGGTGCTTCGGACAAGAATCTCACCGTGGCTTGTTTTCCTTGGGAAGGATGAACTCAACCACTGTTTTCAAGCATCGTTTCTATATCAACAAGACGGAGCCAATCAATGAGAGCCGACGGCTGTGACGAAATCTGCGGAATCTTTTGCAACGGGGGGCGTACTTCGCCAGGCACTTTGGGAGCAGCGGCAGAGCGCGGCGGACGTCGAATAATCTGTTCTTCGCTGTTTTACAGTCTCATATGCTTCAGTGTTTCCGCGGTGCTACGGACAAGAATCTCACCGTGGCCTGTTTTCCTTGGGAAGGCTGAACTCAACCACTGTTTTCAAGCATCGTTTCATATCAGCAAGACGGAGCCAATCAAAGAGAGCCGACGGCTGTGACGAAAGCTGCGGAAACTTTTGCAACGGGGGGCGTACTTCGCAAAGCACTTCGACAGCAGCGGCAGAGCGGGGCGGACGTCAAATAATCCGTTCTTCGCTGTGTTTTACAATCGGAGATGCTGCAGTGTTTCCGCGGTGCTTCGGACAAGAATCTCACCGTGGCCTGTTTTCCTTGGGAAGGTTGAACTCAACCACTGTTTTCAAACATCGTTTACATATCAGCAGGACGGAGCCAATCAATGAGAGCCGACGGCTGTGACGAAATCTGCGGAAACTTTTGCAACGGGGGGCGTACTTCGCCAGGCTCTTTGGGAGCAGCGGCAGAGCGGGGCGGACGTCGAATAATCCGTTCTTCGATGTGTTTTACAGTCGCATATGCTGCAGTGTTTCCGCGGTGCTTCGGACAAGAATCTCACTGTGGCTTGTTTTCCTTGGGAAGGCTGAACTCAACCACTGTTTTCAAGCATCGTTTCCATCACAGCAAGACGGAGCCAATCAATGAGAGCCGACGGCTGTGACGAAATCTGCGAAAACTTTTGCAACGGGGGGCGTACTTCGCCAGGCACTTTGGGAGCAGCGGCAGAGCGGGGCGGACGTCGAATAATCCGTTCTTCGATGTATTTTACAGTCGCATATGCTGCAGTGTTTCCGCGGTGCTTCGGAAAAGAATCTCACCGTGGCCTGTTTTCCTTGGGAAGGCTGAACTCAACCACTGTTTTCAAACATCGTTTCCATATCAGCAAGACGGAGCCAATCAATGAGAGCCGACGGCTGTGACGAAATCTGCGGAAACTTTTGCAACGGGGGGCGTACTTCGCCAGGCTCTTTGGGAGCAGCGGCAGAGCGGGGCGGACGTCGAATAATCCGTTCTTCGATGTGTTTTACAGTCGCATATGCTGCAGTGTTTCCGCGGTGCTTCGGACAAGAATCTCACTGTGGCTTGTTTTCCTTGGGAAGGCTGAACTCAACCACTGTTTTCAAGCATCGTTTCCATATCAGCAAGACGGAGCCAAACAATGAGAGCCGACGGCTGTGACGAAATCTGCGGAAACTTTTGCAACGGGGGGCGTACTTCGCCAGGCACTTTGGGAGCAGCGGCAGAGCGGGGCGGATGTCGAATAATCCTTTCTTCGCTGTGTTTTACAGTCGCATATGCTGCAGTGTTTCCGTGGTGCTTCGGAAAAGAATCTCACCGTGGCCTGTTTTCCTTGGGAAGGCTGAACTCAACCACTGTTTTCAAGCATCGTTTCCATATCAGCAAGACGGAGCCAATCAATGAGAGCCGACGGCTGTGACGAAATCTGCGGAAACTTTTGCAACGGGGGGCGTACTTCGCATGGCTCTTTGGGAGCAGCGGCAGAGCGGGGCGGACGTCGAATAATCCGTTCTTCGATGTGTTTTACAGTCGCATATGCTGCAGTGTTTCCGCGGTGCTTCGGAAAAGAATCTCACCGTGGCCTGTTTTCCTTGGGAAGGCTGAACTCAACCACTGTTTTCAAGCATCGTTTCCATATCAGCAAGACGGAGCCAATCAATGAGAGCCGACAACAGTGACGAAATCTGCGGAAAGTTTTGCAACGGGGGGCGTACTTCGCATGGCACTTCGATAGCAGCGGCAGAGCGGGGCGGACGTCGAATAATTCGTTCTTCGCTGTGTTTTACAGTCGCAGATGCTGCAGTGTTTCCGCAGTGCTTCGGACAAGAATCTCACCGTGGCTTGTTTTCCTTGGGAAGGCTGAACTCAACCACTGTTTTCAAGCATCGTTTTCATATCAGCACGACGGAGCCAATCAATGAGAGCCGACGGCTGTGACGAAAGCTGCGGAAACTTTTGCAACGGGGGGCGTACTTCGCCAGGCATTTTGGGAGCAGCGGCAGAGCGGGGCGGACGTCGAATAATCCGTTCTTCGCTGTTTTACAGTCTCATATGCTGCAGTGTTTCCGCGGTGCTACGGACAAGAATCTCACCGTGGCCTGTTTTCCTTAGGAAGGCTGAACTCAACCACTGTTTTCAAGCATCGTTTCATATCAGCAAGACGGAGCCAATCAAAGAGAGCCGACGGCTGTGACGAAAGCTGCGGAAACTTTTGCAACGGGGGGCGTACATCGCAAAGCACTTCGACAGCAGCGGCAGAGCGGGGCGGACGTCAAATAATCCGTTCTTCGCTGTGTTTTACAGTCGCAGATGCTGCAGTGTTTCTGCGGTGCTTCGGACAAGAATCTCACCGTGGCTTGTTTTCCTTGGGAAGGATGAACTCAACCACTGTTTTCAAGCATCGTTTCTATATCAACAAGACGGAGCCAATCAATGAGAGCCGACGGCTGTGACGAAATCTGCGGAATCTTTTGCAACGGGGGGCGTACTTCGCCAGGCACTTTGGGAGCAGCGGCAGAGCGCGGCGGACGTCGAATAATCTGTTCTTCGCTGTTTTACAGTCTCATATGCTTCAGTGTTTCCGCGGTGCTACGGACAAGAATCTCACCGTGGCCTGTTTTCCTTGGGAAGGCTGAACTCAACCACTGTTTTCAAGCATCGTTTCATATCAGCAAGACGGAGCCAATCAAAGAGAGCCGACGGCTGTGACGAAAGCTGCGGAAACTTTTGCAACGGGGGGCGTACTTCGCAAAGCACTTCGACAGCAGCGGCAGAGCGGGGCGGACGTCAAATAATCCGTTCTTCGCTGTGTTTTACAATCGGAGATGCTGCAGTGTTTCCGCGGTGCTTCGGACAAGAATCTCACCGTGGCCTGTTTTCCTTGGGAAGGTTGAACTCAACCACTGTTTTCAAACATCGTTTCCATATCAGCAGGACGGAGCCAATCAATGAGAGCCGACGGCTGTGACGAAATCTGCGGAAACTTTTGCAACGGGGGGCGTACTTCGCCAGGCTCTTTGGGAGCAGCGGCAGAGCGGGGCGGACGTCGAATAATCCGTTCTTCGATGTGTTTTACAGTCGCATATGCTGCAGTGTTTCCGCGGTGCTTCGGACAAGAATCTCACTGTGGCTTGTTTTCCTTGGGAAGGCTGAACTCAACCACTGTTTTCAAGCATCGTTTCCATCACAGCAAGACGGAGCCAATCAATGAGAGCCGACGGCTGTGACGAAATCTGCGGAAACTTTTGCAACGGGGGGCGTACTTCGCCAGGCACTTTGGGAGCAGCGGCAGAGCGGGGCGGACGTCGAATAATCCGTTCTTCGATGTATTTTACAGTCGCATATGCTGCAGTGTTTCCGCGGTGCTTCGGAAAAGAATCTCACCGTGGCCTGTTTTCCTTGGGAAGGCTGAACTCAACCACTGTTTTCAAACATCGTTTCCATATCAGCAAGACGGAGCCAATCAATGAGAGCCGACGGCTGTGACGAAATCTGCGGAAACTTTTGCAACGGGGGGCGTACTTCGCCAGGCTCTTTGGGAGCAGCGGCAGAGCGCGGCGGACGTCGAATAATCTGTTCTTCGCTGTTTTACAGTCTCATATGCTTCAGTGTTTCCGCGGTGCTACGGACAAGAATCTCACCGTGGCCTGTTTTCCTTGGGAAGGCTGAACTCAACCACTGTTTTCAAGCATCGTTTCATATCAGCAAGACGGAGCCAATCAAAGAGAGCCGACGGCTGTGACGAAAGCTGCGGAAACTTTTGCAACGGGGGGCGTACTTCGCAAAGCACTTCGACAGCAGCGGCAGAGCGGGGCGGACGTCAAATAATCCGTTCTTCGCTGTGTTTTACAATCGGAGATGCTGCAGTGTTTCCGCGGTGCTTCGGACAAGAATCTCACCGTGGCCTGTTTTCCTTGGGAAGGTTGAACTCAACCACTGTTTTCAAACATCGTTTCCATATCAGCAGGACGGAGCCAATCAATGAGAGCCGACGGCTGTGACGAAATCTGCGGAAACTTTTGCAACGGGGGGCGTACTTCGCCAGGCTCTTTGGGAGCAGCGGCAGAGCGGGGCGGACGTCGAATAATCCGTTCTTCGATGTGTTTTACAGTCGCATATGCTGCAGTGTTTCCGCGGTGCTTCGGACAAGAATCTCACTGTGGCTTGTTTTCCTTGGGAAGGCTGAACTCAACCACTGTTTTCAAGCATCGTTTCCATCACAGCAAGACGGAGCCAATCAATGAGAGCCGACGGCTGTGACGAAATCTGCGGAAACTTTTGCAACGGGGGGCGTACTTCGCCAGGCACTTTGGGAGCAGCGGCAGAGCGGGGCGGACGTCGAATAATCCGTTCTTCGATGTATTTTACAGTCGCATATGCTGCAGTGTTTCCGCGGTGCTTCGGAAAAGAATCTCACCGTGGCCTGTTTTCCTTGGGAAGGCTGAACTCAACCACTGTTTTCAAACATCGTTTCCATATCAGCAAGACGGAGCCAATCAATGAGAGCCGACGGCTGTGACGAAATCTGCGGAAACTTTTGCAACGGGGGGCGTACTTCGCCAGGCTCTTTGGGAGCAGCGGCAGAGCGCGGCGGACGTCGAATAATCTGTTCTTCGCTGTTTTACAGTCTCATATGCTTCAGTGTTTCCGCGGTGCTACGGACAAGAATCTCACCGTGGCCTGTTTTCCTTGGGAAGGCTGAACTCAACCACTGTTTTCAAGCATCGTTTCATATCAGCAAGACGGAGCCAATCAAAGAGAGCCGACGGCTGTGACGAAAGCTGCGGAAACTTTTGCAACGGGGGGCGTACTTCGCAAAGCACTTCGACAGCAGCGGCAGAGCGGGGCGGACGTCAAATAATCCGTTCTTCGCTGTGTTTTACAATCGGAGATGCTGCAGTGTTTCCGCGGTGCTTCGGACAAGAATCTCACCGTGGCCTGTTTTCCTTGGGAAGGTTGAACTCAACCACTGTTTTCAAACATCGTTTCCATATCAGCAGGACGGAGCCAATCAATGAGAGCCGACGGCTGTGACGAAATCTGCGGAAACTTTTGCAACGGGGGGCGTACTTCGCCAGGCTCTTTGGGAGCAGCGGCAGAGCGGGGCGGACGTCGAATAATCCGTTCTTCGATGTGTTTTACAGTCGCATATGCTGCAGTGTTTCCGCGGTGCTTCGGACAAGAATCTCACTGTGGCTTGTTTTCCTTGGGAAGGCTGAACTCAACCACTGTTTTCAAGCATCGTTTCCATCACAGCAAGACGGAGCCAATCAATGAGAGCCGACGGCTGTGACGAAATCTGCGGAAACTTTTGCAACGGGGGGCGTACTTCGCCAGGCACTTTGGGAGCAGCGGCAGAGCGGGGCGGACGTCGAATAATCCGTTCTTCGATGTATTTTACAGTCGCATATGCTGCAGTGTTTCCGCGGTGCTTCGGAAAAGAATCTCACCGTGGCCTGTTTTCCTTGGGAAGGCTGAACTCAACCACTGTTTTCAAACATCGTTTCCATATCAGCAAGACGGAGCCAATCAATGAGAGCCGACGGCTGTGACGAAATCTGCGGAAACTTTTGCAACGGGGGGCGTACTTCGCCAGGCTCTTTGGGAGCAGCGGCAGAGCGGGGCGGACGTCGAATAATCCGTTCTTCGATGTGTTTTACAGTCGCATATGCTGCAGTGTTTCCGCGGTGCTTCGGACAAGAATCTCACTGTGGCTTGTTTTCCTTGGGAAGGCTGAACTCAACCACTGTTTTCAAGCATCGTTTCCATATCAGCAAGACGGAGCCAATCAATGAGAGCCGACGGCTGTGACGAAATCTGCGGAAACTTTTGCAACGGGGGGCGTACTTCGCCAGGCACTTTGGGAGCAGCGGCAGAGCGGGGCGGATGTCGAATAATCCTTTCTTCGCTGTGTTTTACAGTCGCATATGCTGCAGTGTTTCCGCGGTGCTTCGGAAAAGAATCTCACCGTGGCCTGTTTTCATTGGGAAGGCTGAACTCAACCACTGTTTTCAAGCATCGTTTCCATATCAGCAAGACGGAGCCAATCAATGAGAGCCGACGGCTGTGACGAAATCTGCGGAAACTTTTGCAACGGGGGGCGTACTTCGCATGGCTCTTTGGGAGCAGCGGCAGAGCGGGGCGGACGTCGAATAATCCGTTCTTCGATGTGTTTTACAGTCGCATATGCTGCAGTGTTTCCGCGGTGCTTCGGAAAAGAATCTCACCGTGGCCTGTTTTCCTTGGGAAGGCTGAACTCAACCACTGTTTTCAAGCATCGTTTCCATATCAGCAAGACGGAGCCAATCAATGAGAGCCGACAACAGTGACGAAATCTGTGGAAAGTTTTGCAACGGGGGGCGTACTTCGCATGGCACTTCGATAGCAGCGGCAGAGCGGGGCGGACGTCGAATAATTCGTTCTTCGCTGTGTTTTACAGTCGCAGATGCTGCAGTGTTTCCGCGGGGCTTCGGACAAGAATCTCACCGTGCCCTGTTTTCCTTTTGAAGGCTGAACTCAACCACTGTTTTCAATCATCGTTTCCATATCAGCAAGACGGAGCCAATCAATGAGAGCCGACGGCTGTGACGAAAGCTGCGGAAACTTTTGCAACGGGGGGCGTACTTCGCCAGGCACTTTGGGAGCAGCGGCAGAGCGGGGCGGATGTCGAATAATCCGTTCTTCGCTGTGTTTTACAGTCGCAGATGCTGCAGTGTTTCCGCGGTGCTTCGGACAAGAATCTCACCGTGGCCTGTTTTCCTTGGGAAGGCTGAACTCAACCACTGTTTTTAAGCATCGTTTCCATATCAGCAAGACGGAGCCAATCAATGAGAGCCGACGGCTGTGACGAAAGCTGCGGAAACTTTTGCAACGGGGGGCGTACTTCGCCAGGCACTTTGGGAGCAGCGGCAGAGCGGGGCGGATGTCGAATAATCCGTTCTTCGCTGTGTTTT
Source organism: Amblyomma americanum (assembly GCF_052857255.1). NCBI lineage: Eukaryota > Metazoa > Arthropoda > Arachnida > Ixodida > Ixodidae > Amblyomma > Amblyomma americanum. Next base: position 87,017,619 of record NC_135500.1, on the reverse strand, counting down.
ACAGTCGCAGATGCTGCAGTGTTTCCGCGGTGCTTCGGAAAAGAATCTCACCGTGGCCTGTTTTCCTTGGGAAGGCTGAACTCAACCACTGTTTTCAAACATCGTTTCCATATCAGCAAGACGGAGCCAATCAATGAGAGCCGACGGCTGTGACGAAATCTGCGGAAACTTTTGCAACGGGGGGCGTACTTCGCCAGGCTCTTTGGGAGCAGCGGCAGAGCGGGGCGGACGTCGAATAATCCGTTCTTCGATGTGTTTTACAGTCGCATATGCTGCAGTGTTTCCGCGGTGCTTCGGACAAGAATCTCACTGTGGCTTGTTTTCCTTGGGAAGGATGAACTCAACCACTGTTTTCAAGCATCGTTTCCATCAGAGCATAACGGAGCCAATCAATGAGAGCCGACGGCAGTGACGAAATCTGCGGAAACTTTTGCAACGGGGGGCGTACTTCGCATGGCACTTCGATAGCAGCGACAGAGCGGGGCGGACGTCGAATAATCCTTTCTTCGCTGTGTTTTACAGTCGCATATGCTGCAGTGTTTCTGCGGTGCTTCGGAAAAGAATCTCACCGTGGCCTGTTTTCCTTGGGAAGGCTGAACTCAACCACTGTTTTCAAACATCGTTTCCATATCAGCAAGACGGAGCCAATCAATGAGAGCCGACGGCTGTGACGAAATCTGCGGAAACTTTTGCAACGGGGGGCGTACTTCGCCAGGCTCTTTGGGAGCAGCGGCAGAGCGGGGCGGACGTCGAATAAGCTGTTCTTCGCTGTGTTTTACAGTCGCATATGCTGCAGTGTTTCCGCGGTGCTTCGGACAAGAATCTCACTGTGGCTTGTTTTCCTTGGGAAGGATGAACTCAACCACTGTTTTCAAGCATCGTTTCCATCAGAGCATAACGGAGCCAATCAATGAGAGCCGACGGCAGTGACGAAATCTGCGGAAACTTTTGCAACGGGGGGCGTACTTCGCATGGCACTTCGATAGCAGCGGCAGAGCGGGGCGGACGTCGAATAATTCGTTCTTCGCTGTGTTTTACAGTCGCATATGCTGCAGTGTTTCCGCGGTGCTTCGGACAAGAATCTCACCGTGGCCTGTTTTCCTTGGGAAGGCTGAACTCAACCACTGTTTTCAAGCATCGTTTCCATATCAGCAAGACGGAGCCAATCAATGAGAGCCGACGGCTGTGACGAAATCTGCGGAAACTTTTGCAACGGGGGGCGTACTGCGCCAGGCATTTTGGGAGCAGCGGCAGAGCGGGGCGGACGTCGAATAATCCGTTCTTCGCTGAGTTTTACAGTCGCAGATGCTGCAGTGTTTCCGCGGTGCTTCGGACTAGAATCTCACCGTGGCCTGTTTTCCTTGGGAAGGCTGAACTCAACCACTGTTCTCAAGCATCGTTTCCATACCAGCAAGACGGGGCCAATCAATGAGAGCCGACGGCTGTGACGAAATCTGCGGAAACTTTTGCAACGGGGGGGCGTACTGCGCCAGGCATTTTGGGAGCAGCGGCAGAGCGGGGCGGACGTCGAATAAGCTGTTCTTCGCTGTGTTTTACAGTCGCATAAGCTGCAGTGTTTCCGCGGTGCTTCGGACAAGAATCTCACCGTTGCCTGTTTTCCTTGGGAAGGATGAACTTAACCACTGTTTTCAAGCATCGTTTCCATATCAGCAAGACGGAGCCAATCAACGGGAGCCGACGGCTGTGACCAAATCTGCGGAAACTTTTGCAACCGGGGGCGTACTTCGCCAGTCACTTTGGGAGCAGCGGCAGAGCGGGGCGGACGTCGAATAATCCGTTCTTCGCTGTTTTACAGTCTCATATGCTGCAGTGTTTCCGCGGTGCTACGGACAAGAATCTCACCGTGGCCTGTTTTCCTTAGGAAGGCTGAACTCAACCACTGTTTTCAAGCATCGTTTCATATCAGCAAGACGGAGCCAATCAAAGAGAGCCGACGGCTGTGACGAAAGCTGCGGAAACTTTTGCAACAGGGGGCTTACATCGCAAAGCACTTCGACAGCAGCGGCAGAGCGGGGCGGACGTCAAATAATCCGTTCTTCGCTGTGTTTTACAGTCGCAGATGCTGCAGTGTTTCTGTGGTGCTTCGGACAAGAATCTCACCGTGGCTTGTTTTCCTTGGGAAGGATGAACTCAACCACTGTTTTCAAGCATCGTTTCTATATCAACAAGACGGAGCCAATCAATGAGAGCCGACGGCTGTGACGAAATCTGCGGAATCTTTTGCAACGGGGGGCGTGCTTCGCCAGGCACTTTGGGAGCAGCGGCAGAGCGCGGCGGACGTCGAATAATCTGTTCTTCGCTGTTTTACAGTCTCATATGCTTCAGTGTTTCCGCGGTGCTACGGACAAGAATCTCACCGTGGCCTGTTTTCCTTGGGAAGGCTGAACTCAACCACTGTTTTCAAGCATCGTTTCATATCAGCAAGACGGAGCCAATCAAAGAGAGCCGACGGCTGTGACGAAAGCTGCGGAAACTTTTGCAACGGGGGGCGTACTTCGCAAAGCACTTCGACAGCAGCGGCAGAGCGGGGCGGACGTCAAATAATCCGTTCTTCGCTGTGTTTTACAATCGGAGATGCTGCAGTGTTTCCGCGGTGCTTCGGACAAGAATCTCACCGTGGCCTGTTTTCCTTGGGAAGGTTGAACTCAACCACTGTTTTCAAACATCGTTTCCATATCAGCAGGACGGAGCCAATCAATGAGAGCCGACGGCTGTGACGAAATCTGCGGAAACTTTTGCAACGGGGGGCGTACTTCGCCAGGCTCTTTGGGAGCAGCGGCAGAGCGGGGCGGACGTCGAATAATCCGTTCTTCGATGTGTTTTACAGTCGCATATGCTGCAGTGTTTCCGCGGTGCTTCGGACAAGAATCTCACTGTGGCTTGTTTTCCTTGGGAAGGCTGAACTCAACCACTGTTTTCAAGCATCGTTTCCATCACAGCAAGACGGAGCCAATCAATGAGAGCCGACGGCTGTGACGAAATCTGCGGAAACTTTTGCAACGGGGGGCGTACTTCGCCAGGCACTTTGGGAGCAGCGGCAGAGGGGGGCGGACGTCGAATAATCCGTTCTTCGATGTATTTTACAGTCGCATATGCTGCAGTGTTTCCGCGGTGCTTCGGAAAAGAATCTCACCGTGGCCTGTTTTCCTTGGGAAGGCTGAACTCAACCACTGTTTTCAAGCATCGTTTCCATATCAGCAAGACGGAGCCAATCAATGAGAGCCGACAACAGTGACGAAATCTGCGGAAAGTTTTGCAACGGGGGGCGTACTTCGCATGGCACTTCGATAGCAGCGGCAGAGCGGGGCGGACGTCGAATAATCCGTTCTTCGATGTGTTTTACAGTCGCATATGCTGCAGTGTTTCCGCGGTGCTTCGGACAAGAATCTCACTGTGGCTTGTTTTCCTTGGGAAGGATGAACTCAACCACTGTTTTCAAGCATCGTTTCCATCAGAGCATAACGGAGCCAATCAATGAGAGCCGACGGCAGTGACGAAATCTGCGGAAACTTTTGCAACGGGGGGCGTACTTCGCATGGCACTTCGATAGCAGCGACAGAGCGGGGCGGACGTCGAATAATCCTTTCTTCGCTGTGTTTTACAGTCGCATATGCTGCAGTGTTTCTGCGGTGCTTCGGAAAAGAATCTCACCGTGGCCTGTTTTCCTTGGGAAGGCTGAACTCAACCACTGTTTTCAAGCATCGTTTCCATATCAGCAAGACGGAGCCAATCAATGAGAGCCGACGGCTGTGACGAAATCTGCGGAAACTTTTGCAACGGGGGGCGTACTTCGCATGGCTCTTTGGGAGCAGCGGCAGAGCGGGGCGGACGTCGAATAATCCGTTCTTCGATGTGTTTTACAGTCGCATATGCTGCAGTGTTTCCGCGGTGCTTCGGAAAAGAATCTCACCGTGGCCTGTTTTCCTTGGGAAGGCTGAACTCAACCACTGTTTTCAAGCATCGTTTCCATATCAGCAAGACGGAGCCAATCAATGAGAGCCGACAACAGTGACGAAATCTGCGGAAACTTTTGCAACGGGGGGCGTACTTCGCATGGCACTTCGATAGCAGCGGCAGAGCGGGGCGGACGTCGAATAATTCGTTCTTCGCTGTGTTTTACAGTCGCAGATGCTGCAGTGTTTCCGCGGGGCTTCGGACAAGAATCTCACCGTGCCCTGTTTTCCTTTTGAAGGCTGAACTCAACCACTGTTTTCAATCATCGTTTCCATATCAGCAAGACGGAGCCAATCAATGAGAGCCGACGGCTGTGACGAAAGCTGCGGAAACTTTTGCAACGGGGGGCGTACTTCGCCAGGCACTTTGGGAGCAGCGGCAGAGCGGGGCGGATGTCGAATAATCCGTTCTTCGCTGTGTTTTACAGTCGCATATGCTGCAGTGTTTCCGCGGTGCTTCGGACAAGAATCTCACCGTGGCCTGTTTTCCTTGGGAAGGCTGAACTCAACCACTGTTTTTAAGCATCGTTTCCATATCAGCAAGACGGAGCCAATCAATGAGAGCCGACGGCTGTGATGAAAGCTGCGGAAACTTTTGCAACGGGGGGCGTACTTCGCCAGCCACTTTGGGAGAAGCGGCAGAGCGGGGCGGATGTCGAATAATCCGTTCTTCGCTGTGTTTTACAGTCGCAGATGCTGCAGTGTTTCCGCGGTGCTTCGGAAAAGAATCTCACCGTGGCCTGTTTTCCTTGGGAAGGCTGAACTCAACCACTGTTTTCAAACATCGTTTCCATATCAGCAAGACGGAGCCAATCAATGAGAGCCGACGGCTGTGACGAAATCTGCGGAAACTTTTGCAACGGGGGGCGTACTTCGCCAGGCTCTTTGGGAGCAGCGGCAGAGCGGGGCGGACGTCGAATAAGCTGTTCTTCGCTGTGTTTTACAGTCGCATATGCTGCAGTGTTTCCGCGGTGCTTCGGAAAAGAATCTCACCGTGGCCTGTTTTCCTTGGGAAGGCTGAACTCAACCACTGTTTTCAAGCATCGTTTCCATATCAGCAAGACGGAGCCAATCAATGAGAGCCGACAACAGTGACGAAATCTGCGGAAAGTTTTGCAACGGGGGGCGTACTTCGCATGGCACTTCGATAGCAGCGGCAGAGCGGGGCGGACGTCGAATAATTCGTTCTTCGCTGTGTTTTACAGTCGCAGATGCTGCAGTGTTTCCGCGGGGCTTCGGACAAGAATCTCACCGTGCCCTGTTTTCCTTTTGAAGGCTGAACTCAACCACTGTTTTCAATCATCGTTTCCATATCAGCAAGACGGAGCCAATCAATGAGAGCCGACGGCTGTGACGAAAGCTGCGGAAACTTTTGCAACGGGGGGCGTACTTCGGCAGGCACTTTGGGAGCAGCGGCAGAGCGGGGCGGATGTCGAATAATCCGTTCTTCGCTGTGTTTTACAGTCGCAGATGCTGCAGTGTTTCCGCGGTGCTTCGGACAAGAATCTCACCGTGGCCTGTTTTCCTTGGGAAGGCTGAACTCAACCACTGTTTTTAAGCATCGTTTCCATATCAGCAAGACGGAGCCAATCAATGAGAGCCGACGGCTGTGACGAAAGCTGCGGAAACTTTTGCAACGGGGGGCGTACTTCGCCAGGCACTTTGGGAGCAGCGGCAGAGCGGGGCGGATGTCGAATAATCCGTTCTTCGCTGTGTTTTACAGTGGCAGATGCTGCAGTGTTTCCGCGGTGCTTCGGAAAAGAATCTCACCGTGGCCTGTTTTCCTTGGGAAGGCTGAACTCAACCACTGTTTTCAAACATCGTTTCCATATCAGCAAGACGGAGCCAATCAATGAGAGCCGACGGCTGTGACGAAATCTGCGGAAACTTTTGCAACGGGGGGCGTACTTCGCCAGGCTCTTTGGGAGCAGCGGCAGAGCGGGGCGGATGTCGAATAATCCGTTCTTCGATGTGTTTTACAGTCGCATATGCTGCAGTGTTTCCGCGGTGCTTCGGACAAGAATCTCACTGTGGCTTGTTTTCCTTGGGAAGGATGAACTCAACCACTGTTTTCAAGCATCGTTTCCATCAGAGCATAACGGAGCCAATCAATGAGAGCCGACGGCAGTGACGAAATCTGCGGAAACTTTTGCAACGGGGGGCGTACTTCGCATGGCACTTCGATAGCAGCGGCAGAGCGGGGAGGACGTCGAATAATTCGTTCTTCGCGGTGTTTTACAGTCGCAGATGCTGCAGTGTTTCCGCGGGGCTTCGGACAAGAATCTCACCGTGCCCTGTTTTCCTTTTGAAGGCTGAACTCAACCACTGTTTTCAATCATCGTTTCCATATCAGCAAGACGGAGCCAATCAATGAGAGCCGACGGCTGTGACGAAAGCTGCGGAAACTTTTGCAACGGGGGGCGTACTTCGGCAGGCACTTTGGGAGCAGCGGCAGAGCGGGGCGGATGTCGAATAATCCGTTCTTCGCTGTGTTTTACAGTCGCAGATGCTGCAGTGTTTCCGCGGTGCTTCGGACAAGAATCTCACCGTGGCCTGTTTTCCTTGGGAAGGCTGAACTCAACCACTGTTTTTAAGCATCGTTTCCATATCAGCAAGACGGAGCCAATCAATGAGAGCCGACGGCTGTGACGAAAGCTGCGGAAACTTTTGCAACGGGGGGCGTACTTCGCCAGGCACTTTGGGAGCAGCGGCAGAGCGGGGCGGATGTCGAATAATCCGTTCTTCGCTGTGTTTTACAGTCGCAGATGCTGCAGTGTTTCCGCGGTGCTTCGGAAAAGAATCTCACCGTGGCCTGTTTTCCTTGGGAAGGCTGAACTCAACCACTGTTTTCAAACATCGTTTCCATATCAGCAAGACGGAGCCAATCAATGAGAGCCGACGGCTGTGACGAAATCTGCGGAAACTTTTGCAACGGGGGGCGTACTTCGCCAGGCTCTTTGGGAGCAGCGGCAGAGCGGGGCGGATGTCGAATAATCCGTTCTTCGATGTGTTTTACAGTCGCATATGCTGCAGTGTTTCCGCGGTGCTTCGGACAAGAATCTCACTGTGGCTTGTTTTCCTTGGGAAGGATGAACTCAACCACTGTTTTCAAGCATCGTTTCCATCAGAGCATAACGGAGCCAATCAATGAGAGCCGACGGCAGTGACGAAATCTGCGGAAACTTTTGCAACGGGGGGCGTACTTCGCATGGCACTTCGATAGCAGCGACAGAGCGGGGCGGACGTCGAATAATCCTTTCTTCGCTGTGTTTTACAGTCGCATATGCTGCAGTGTTTCTGCGGTGCTTCGGAAAAGAATCTCACCGTGGCCTGTTTTCCTTGGGAAGGCTGAACTCAACCACTGTTTTCAAACATCGTTTCCATATCAGCAAGACGGAGCCAATCAATGAGAGCCGACGGCTGTGACGAAATCTGCGGAAACTTTTGCAACGGGGGGCGTACTTCGCCAGGCTCTTTGGGAGCAGCGGCAGAGCGGGGCGGACGTCGAATAAGCTGTTCTTCGCTGTGTTTTACAGTCGCATATGCTGCAGTGTTTCCGCGGTGCTTCGGACAAGAATCTCACTGTGGCTTGTTTTCCTTGGGAAGGATGAACTCAACCACTGTTTTCAAGCATCGTTTCCATCAGAGCATAACGGAGCCAATCAATGAGAGCCGACGGCAGTGACGAAATCTGCGGAAACTTTTGCAACGGGGGGCGTACTTCGCATGGCACTTCGATAGCAGCGGCAGAGCGGGGCGGACGTCGAATAATTCGTTCTTCGCTGTGTTTTACATTCGCATATGCTGCAGTGTTTCCGCGGTGCTTCGGACAAGAATCTCACCGTGGCCTGTTTTCCTTGGGAAGGCTGAACTCAACCACTGTTTTCAAGCATCGTTTCCATATCAGCAAGACGGAGCCAATCAATGAGAGCCGACGGCTGTGACGAAATCTGCGGAAACTTTTGCAACGGGGGGCGTACTGCGCCAGGCATTTTGGGAGCAGCGGCAGAGCGGGGCGGACGTCGAATAATCCGTTCTTAGCTGAGTTTTACAGTCGCAGATGCTGCAGTGTTTCCGCGGTGCTTCGGACTAGAATCTCACCGTGGCCTGTTTTCCTTGGGAAGGCTGAACTCAACCACTGTTTCAAGCATCGTTTCCATACCAGCAAGACGGAGCCAATCAATGAGAGCCGACGGCTGTGACGAAATCTGCGGAAACTTTTGCAACGGGGGGGCGTACTGCGCCAGGCATTTTGGGAGCAGCGGCAGAGCGGGGCGGACGTCGAATAAGCTGTTCTTCGCTGTGTTTTACAGTCGCATAAGCTGCAGTGTTTCCGCGGTGCTTCGGACAAGAATCTCACCGTTGCCTGTTTTCCTTGGGAAGGATGAACTTAACCACTGTTTTCAAGCATCGTTTCCATATCAGCAAGACGGAGCCAATCAACGGGAGCCGACGGCTGTGACCAAATCTGCGGAAACTTTTGCAACCGGGGGCGTACTTCGCCAGTCACTTTGGGAGCAGCGGCAGAGCGGGGCGGACGTCGAAAAATCCGTTCTTCGCTGTTTTACAGTCTCATATGCTGCAGTGTTTCCGCGGTGCTACGGACAAGAATCTCACCGTGGCCTGTTTTCCTTAGGAAGGCTGAACTCAACCACTGTTTTCAAGCATCGTTTCATATCAGCAAGACGGAGCCAATCAAAGAGAGCCGACGGCTGTGACGAAAGCTGCGGAAACTTTTGCAACGGGGGGCGTACATCGCAAAGCACTTCGACAGCAGCGGCAGAGCGGGGCGGACGTCAAATAATCCGTTCTTCGCTGTGTTTTACAGTCGCAGATGCTGCAGTGTTTCTGCGGTGCTTCGGACAAGAATCTCACCGTGGCTTGTTTTCCTTGGGAAGGATGAACTCAACCACTGTTTTCAAGCATCGTTTCTATATCAACAAGACGGAGCCAATCAATGAGAGCCGACGGCTGTGACGAAATCTGCGGAATCTTTTGCAACGGGGGGCGTACTTCGCCAGGCACTTTGGGAGCAGCGGCAGAGCGCGGCGGACGTCGAATAATCTGTTCTTCGCTGTTTTACAGTCTCATATGCTTCAGTGTTTCCGCGGTGCTACGGACAAGAATCCCACCGTGGCCTGTTTTCCTTGGGAAGGCTGAACTCAACCACTGTTTTCAAGCATCGTTTCATATCAGCAAGACGGAGCCAATCAAAGAGAGCCGACGGCTGTGACGAAAGCTGCGGAAACTTTTGCAACGGGGGGCGTACTTCGCAAAGCACTTCGACAGCAGCGGCAGAGCGGGGCGGACGTCAAATAATCCGTTCTTCGCTGTGTTTTACAATCGGAGATGCTGCAGTGTTTCCGCGGTGCTTCGGACAAGAATCTCACCGTGGCCTGTTTTCCTTGGGAAGGTTGAACTCAACCACTGTTTTAAAACATCGTTTCCATATCAGCAGGACGGAGCCAATCAATGAGAGCCGACGGCTGTGACGAAATCTGCGGAAACTTTTGCAACGGGGGGCGTACTTCGCCAGGCTCTTTGGGAGCAGCGGCAGAGCGGGGCGGACGTCGAATAATCCGTTCTTCGATGTGTTTTACAGTCGCATATGCTGCAGTGTTTCCTCGGTGCTTCGGACAAGAATCTCACTGTGGCTTGTTTTCCTTGGGAAGGCTGAACTCAACCACTGTTTTCAAGCATCGTTTCCATCACAGCAAGACGGAGCCAATCAATGAGAGCCGACGGCTGTGACGAAATCTGCGGAAACTTTTGCAACGGGGGGCGTACTTCGCCAGGCACTTTGGGAGCAGCGGCAGAGCGGGGCGGATGTCGAATAATCCTTTCTTCGCTGTGTTTTACAGTCGCATATGCTGCAGTGTTTCCGCGGTTCTTCGGAAAAGAATCTCACCGTGGCCTGTTTTCCTTGGGAAGGCTGAACTCAACCACTGTTTTCAAGCATCGTTTCCATATCAGCAAGACGGAGCCAATCAATGAGAGCCGACGGCTTTGACGAAATCTGCGGAAACTTTTGCAACGGGGGGCGTACTTCGCATGGCTCTTTGGGAGCAGCGGCAGAGCGGGGCGGACGTCGAATAATCCGTTCTTCGATGTGTTTTACAGTCGCATATGCTGCAGTGTTTCCGCGGTGCTTCGGAAAAGAATCTCACCGTGGCCTGTTTTCCTTGGGAAGGCTGAACTCAACCACTGTTTTCAAGCATCGTTTCCATATCAGCAAGACGGAGCCAATCAATGAGAGCCGACAACAGTGACGAAATCTGCGGAAAGTTTTGCAACGGGGGGCGTACTTCGCATGGCACTTCGATAGCAGCGGCAGAGCGGGGCGGACGTCGAATAATTCGTTCTTCGCTGTGTTTTACAGTCGCAGATGCTGCAGTGTTTCCGCGGGGCTTCGGACAAGAATCTCACCGTGCCCTGTTTTCCTTTTGAAGGCTGAACTCAACCACTGTTTTCAATCATCGTTTCCATATCAGCAAGACGGAGCCAATCAATGAGAGCCGACGGCTGTGACGAAAGCTGCGGAAACTTTTGCAACGGGGGGCGTACTTCGCCAGGCACTTTGGGAGCAGCGGCAGAGCGGGGCGGATGTCGAATAATCCGTTCTTCGCTGTGTTTTACAGTCGCAGATGCTGCAGTGTTTCCGCGGTGCTTCGGACAAGAATCTCACCGTGGCCTGTTTTCCTTGGGAAGGCTGAACTCAACCACTGTTTTTAAGCATCGTTTCCATATCAGCAAGACGGAGCCAATCAATGAGAGCCGACGGCTGTGACGAAAGCTGCGGAAACTTTTGCAACGGGGGGCGTACTTCGCCAGGCACTTTGGGAGCAGCGGCAGAGCGGGGCGGATGTCGAATAATCCGTTCTTCGCTGTGTTTTACAGTCGCAGATGCTGCAGTGTTTCCGCGGTGCTTCGGAAAAGAATCTCACCGTGGCCTGTTTTCCTTGGGAAGGCTGAACTCAACCACTGTTTTCAAACATCGTTTCCATATCAGCAAGACGGAGCCAATCAATGAGAGCCGACGGCTGTGACGAAATCTGCGGAAACTTTTGCAACGGGGGGCGTACTTCGCCAGGCTCTTTGGGAGCAGCGGCAGAGCGGGGCGGACGTCGAATAATCCGTTCTTCGATGTGTTTTACAGTCGCATATGCTGCAGTGTTTCCGCGGTGCTTCGGACAAGAATCTCACTGTGGCTTGTTTTCCTTGGGAAGGATGAACTCAACCACTGTTTTCAAGCATCGTTTCCATCAGAGCATAACGGAGCCAATCAATGAGAGCCGACGGCAGTGACGAAATCTGCGGAAACTTTTGCAACGGGGGGCGTACTTCGCATGGCACTTCGATAGCAGCGACAGAGCGGGGCGGACGTCGAATAATCCTTTCTTCGCTGTGTTTTACAGTCGCATATGCTGCAGTGTTTCTGCGGTGCTTCGGAAAAGAATCTCACCGTGGCCTGTTTTCCTTGGGAAGGCTGAACTCAACCACTGTTTTCAAGCATCGTTTCCATATCAGCAAGACGGAGCCAATCAATGAGAGCCGACGGCTGTGACGAAATCTGCGGAAACTTTTGCAACGGGGGGCGTACTTCGCATGGCTCTTTGGGAGCAGCGGCAGAGCGGGGCGGACGTCGAATAATCCGTTCTTCGATGTGTTTTACAGTCGCATATGCTGCAGTGTTTCCGCGGTGCTTCGGAAAAGAATCTCACCGTGGCCTGTTTTCCTTGGGAAGGCTGAACTCAACCACTGTTTTCAAGCATCGTTTCCATATCAGCAAGACGGAGCCAATCAATGAGAGCCGACAACAGTGACGAAATCTGCGGAAACTTTTGCAACGGGGGGCGTACTTCGCATGGCACTTCGATAGCAGCGGCAGAGCGGGGCGGACGTCGAATAATTCGTTCTTCGCTGTGTTTTACAGTCGCAGATGCTGCAGTGTTTCCGCGGGGCTTCGGACAAGAATCTCACCGTGCCCTGTTTTCCTTTTGAAGGCTGAACTCAACCACTGTTTTCAATCATCGTTTCCATATCAGCAAGACGGAGCCAATCAATGAGAGCCGACGGCTGTGACGAAAGCTGCGGAAACTTTTGCAACGGGGGGGCGTACTTCGCCAGGCACTTTGGGAGCAGCGGCAGAGCGGGGCGGATGTCGAATAATCCGTTCTTCGCTGTGTTTTACAGTCGCATATGCTGCAGTGTTTCCGCGGTGCTTCGGACAAGAATCTCACCGTGGCCTGTTTTCCTTGGGAAGGCTGAACTCAACCACTGTTTTTAAGCATCGTTTCCATATCAGCAAGACGGAGCCAATCAATGAGAGCCGACGGCTGTGACGAAAGCTGCGGAAACTTTTGCAACGGGGGGCGTACTTCGCCAGGCACTTTGGGAGCAGCGGCAGAGCGGGGCGGATGTCGAATAATCCGTTCTTCGCTGTGTTTTACAGTCGCAGATGCTGCAGTGTTTCCGCGGTGCTTCGGAAAAGAATCTCACCGTGGCCTGTTTTCCTTGGGAAGGCTGAACTCAACCACTGTTTTCAAACATCGTTTCCATATCAGCAAGACGGAGCCAATCAATGAGAGCCGACGGCTGTGACGAAATCTGCGGAAACTTTTGCAACGGAGGGCGTACTTCGCCAGGCTCTTTGGGAGCAGCGGCAGAGCGGGGCGGACGTCGAATAAGCTGTTCTTCGCTGTGTTTTACAGTCGCATATGCTGCAGTGTTTCCGCGGTGCTTCGGACAAGAATCTCACTGTCGCTTGTTTTCCTTGGGAAGGATGAACTCAACCACTGTTTTCAAGCATCGTTTCCATCAGAGCATAACGGAGCCAATCAATGAGAGCCGACGCCAGTGACGAAATCTGCGGAAACTTTTGCAACGGGGGGCGTACTTCGCATGGCACTTCGATAGCAGCGGCAGAGCGGGGCGGACGTCGAATAATTCGTTCTTCGCTGTGTTTTACAGTCGCATATGCTGCAGTGTTTCCGCGGTGCTTCGGACAAGAATCTCACCGTGGCCTGTTTTCCTTGGGAAGGCTGAACTCAACCACTGTTTTCAAGCATCGTTTCCATATCAGCAAGACGGAGCCAATCAATGAGAGCCGACGGCTGTGACGAAATCTGCGGAAACTTTTGCAACGGGGGGCGTACTGCGCCAGGCATTTTGGGAGCAGCGGCAGAGCGGGGCGGACGTCGAATAATCCGTTCTTCGCTGAGTTTTACAGTCGCAGATGCTGCAGTGTTTCCGCGGTGCTTCGGACTAGAATCTCACCGTGGCCTGTTTTCCTTGGGAAGGCTGAACTCAACCACTGTTCTCAAGCATCGTTTCATATCAGCAAGACGGAGCCAATCAAAGAGAGCCGACGGCTGTGACGAAAGCTGCGGAAACTTTTGCAACGGGGGGCGTACATCGCAAAGCACTTCGACAGCAGCGGCAGAGCGGGGCGGACGTCAAATAATCCGTTCTTCGCTGTGTTTTACAGTCGCAGATGCTGCAGTGTTTCTGCGGTGCTTCGGACAAGAATCTCACCGTGGCTTGTTTTCCTTGGGAAGGATGAACTCAACCACTGTTTTCAAGCATCGTTTCTATATCAACAAGACGGAGCCAATCAATGAGAGCCGACGGCTGTGACGAAATCTGCGGAATCTTTTGCAACGGGGGGCGTACTTCGCCAGGCACTTTGGGAGCAGCGGCAGAGCGCGGCGGACGTCGAATAATCTGTTCTTCGCTGTTTTACAGTCTCATATGCTTCAGTGTTTCCGCGGTGCTACGGACAAGAATCTCACCGTGGCCTGTTTTCCTTGGGAAGGCTGAACTCAACCACTGTTTTCAAGCATCGTTTCATATCAGCAAGACGGAGCCAATCAAAGAGAGCCGACGGCTGTGACGAAAGCTGCGGAAACTTTTGCAACGGGGGGCGTACTTCGCAAAGCACTTCGACAGCAGCGGCAGAGCGGGGCGGACGTCAAATAATCCGTTCTTCGCTGTGTTTTACAATCGGAGATGCTGCAGTGTTTCCGCGGTGCTTCGGACAAGAATCTCACCGTGGCCTGTTTTCCTTGGGAAGGTTGAACTCAACCACTGTTTTCAAACATCGTTTCCATATCAGCAGGACGGAGCCAATCAATGAGAGCCGACGGCTGTGACGAAATCTGCGGAAACTTTTGCAACGGGGGGCGTACTTCGCCAGGCTCTTTGGGAGCAGCGGCAGAGCGGGGCGGACGTCGAATAATCCGTTCTTCGATGTGTTTTACAGTCGCATATGCTGCAGTGTTTCCGCGGCGCTTCGGACAAGAATCTCACTGTGGCTTGTTTTCCTTGGGAAGGATGAACTCAACCACTGTTTTCAAGCATCGTTTCCATCACAGCAAGACGGAGCCAATCAATGAGAGCCGACGGCAGTGACGAAATCTGCGGAAACTTTTGCAACGGGGGGCGTACTTCGCATGGCACTTCGATAGCAGCGGCAGAGCGGGGCGGACGTCGAATAATTCGTTCTTCGCTGTGTTTTACAGTCGCAGATGCTGCAGTGTTTCCGCGGGGCTTCGGACAAGAATCTCACCGTGGCCTGTTTTCCTTTTGAAGGCTGAACTCAACCACTGTTTTCAATCATCGTTTCCATATCAGCAAGACGGAGCCAATCAACGGGAGCCGACGGCTTTGCCGAAAGCTGCGGAAACTTTTGCAACGGGGGGCGTACTTCGCCAGGCACTTTGGGAGCAGCGGCAGAGCGCGGCGGACGTCGAATAATCCGTTCTTCGCTGTGTTTTACAGTCGCAGATGCTGCAGTGTTTCCGCGGTGCTTCGGACAAGAATCTCACCGTGGCCTGTTTTCCTTGGAAAGGCTGAATTCAACCACTGTTTTCAAGCATCGTTTCCATATCAGCAAGACCGAGCCAATCAATGAGAGCTGACGGCTGTGACGAAATCTGCGGAAACTTTTGAAACGGGGGGGCGTACTGCGCCAGGCATTTTGGGAGCAGCGGCAGAGCGGGTCGGACGTCGAATAAGCTGTTCTTCGCTGTGTTTTACAGTCGCATATGCTGCAGTGTTTCCGCGGTGCTTCGGACAAGAATCTCACCGTTGCCTGTTTTCCTTGGGAAGGATGAACTCAACCACTGTTTTCAAGCATCGTTTCCATATCAGCAAGACGGAGCCAATCAACGGGAGCCGACGGCTGTGACCAAATCTGCGGAAACTTTTGCAACGGGGGGCGTACTTCGCCAGGCTCTTTGGGAGCAGCGGCAGAGCGGGGCGGACGTCGAATAATCCGTTCTTCGATGTGTTTTACAGTCGCATATGCTGCAGTGTTTCCGCGGTGCTTCGGACAAGAATCTCACTGTGGCTTGTTTTCCTTGGGAAGGATGAACTCAACCACTGTTCTCAAGCATCGTTTCATATCAGCAAGACGGAGCCAATCAAAGAGAGCCGACGGCTGTGACGAAAGCTGCGGAAACTTTTGCAACGGGGGGCGTACATCGCAAAGCACTTCGACAGCAGCGGCAGAGCGGGGCGGACGTCAAATAATCCGTTCTTCGCTGTGTTTTACAGTCGCAGATGCTGCAGTGTTTCTGCGGTGCTTCGGACAAGAATCTCACCGTGGCTTGTTTTCCTTGGGAAGGATGAACTCAACCACTGTTTTCAAGCATCGTTTCTATATCAACAAGACGGAGCCAATCAATGAGAGCCGACGGCTGTGACGAAATCTGCGGAATCTTTTGCAACGGGGGGCGTACTTCGCCAGGCACTTTGGGAGCAGCGGCAGAGCGCGGCGGACGTCGAATAATCTGTTCTTCGCTGTTTTACAGTCTCATATGCTTCAGTGTTTCCGCGGTGCTACGGACAAGAATCTCACCGTGGCCTGTTTTCCTTGGGAAGGCTGAACTCAACCACTGTTTTCAAGCATCGTTTCATATCAGCAAGACGGAGCCAATCAAAGAGAGCCGACGGCTGTGACGAAAGCTGCGGAAACTTTTGCAACGGGGGGCGTACTTCGCAAAGCACTTCGACAGCAGCGGCAGAGCGGGGCGGACGTCAAATAATCCGTTCTTCGCTGTGTTTTACAATCGGAGATGCTGCAGTGTTTCCGCGGTGCTTCGGACAAGAATCTCACCGTGGCCTGTTTTCCTTGGGAAGGTTGAACTCAACCACTGTTTTCAAACATCGTTTCCATATCAGCAGGACGGAGCCAATCAATGAGAGCCGACGGCTGTGACGAAATCTGCGGAAACTTTTGCAACGGGGGGCGTACTTCGCCAGGCTCTTTGGGAGCAGCGGCAGAGCGGGGCGGACGTCGAATAATCCGTTCTTCGATGTGTTTTACAGTCGCATATGCTGCAGTGTTTCCGCGGCGCTTCGGACAAGAATCTCACTGTGGCTTGTTTTCCTTGGGAAGGATGAACTCAACCACTGTTTTCAAGCATCGTTTCCATCACAGCAAGACGGAGCCAATCAATGAGAGCCGACGGCAGTGACGAAATCTGCGGAAACTTTTGCAACGGGGGGCGTACTTCGCATGGCACTTCGATAGCAGCGGCAGAGCGGGGCGGACGTCGAATAATTCGTTCTTCGCTGTGTTTTACAGTCGCAGATGCTGCAGTGTTTCCGCGGGGCTTCGGACAAGAATCTCACCGTGGCCTGTTTTCCTTTTGAAGGCTGAACTCAACCACTGTTTTCAATCATCGTTTCCATATCAGCAAGACGGAGCCAATCAACGGGAGCCGACGGCTTTGCCGAAAGCTGCGGAAACTTTTGCAACGGGGGGCGTACTTCGCCAGGCACTTTGGGAGCAGCGGCAGAGCGCGGCGGACGTCGAATAATCCGTTCTTCGCTGTGTTTTACAGTCGCATATGCTGCAGTGTTTCCGCGGTGCTTCGGACAAGAATCTCACCGTTGCCTGTTTTCCTTGGGAAGGATGAACTCAACCACTGTTTTCAAGCATCGTTTCCATATCAGCAAGACGGAGCCAATCAACGGGAGCCGACGGCTGTGACCAAATCTGCGGAAACTTTTGCAACGGGGGGCGTACTTCGCCAGGCTCTTTGGGAGCAGCGGCAGAGCGGGGCGGACGTCGAATAATCCGTTCTTCGATGTGTTTTACAGTCGCATATGCTGCAGTGTTTCCGCGGTGCTTCGGACAAGAATCTCACCGTTGCCTGTTTTCCTTGGGAAGGATGAACTCAACCACTGTTTTCAAGCATCGTTTCCATATCAGCAAGACGGAGCCAATCAACGGGAGCCGACGGCTGTGACCAAATCTGCGGAAACTTTTGCAACGGGGGGCGTACTTCGCCAGGCTCTTTGGGAGCAGCGGCAGAGCGGGGCGGACGTCGAATAATCCGTTCTTCGATGTGTTTTACAGTCGCATATGCTGCAGTGTTTCCGCGGTGC
The DNA here is from genome assembly GCF_052857255.1 of Amblyomma americanum. NCBI lineage: Eukaryota > Metazoa > Arthropoda > Arachnida > Ixodida > Ixodidae > Amblyomma > Amblyomma americanum. The sequence goes on along the minus strand of NC_135500.1, from coordinate 87,000,250 downwards.
TTCGGACAAGAATCTCACTGTGGCTTGTTTTCCTTGGGAAGGATGAACTCAACCACTGTTTTCAAGCATCGTTTCCATCAGAGCATAACGGAGCCAATCAATGAGAGCCGACGGCAGTGACGAAATCTGCGGAAACTTTTGCAACGGGGGGCGTACTTCGCATGGCACTTCGATAGCAGCGACAGAGCGGGGCGGACGTCGAATAATTCGTTCTTCGCTGTGTTTTACAGTCCCATATGCTGCAGTGTTTCCGCGGTGCTTCGGACAAGAATCTCACCGTGGCCTGTTTTCCTTGGGAAGGCTGAACTCAACCACTGTTTTCAAGCATCGTTTCCATATCAGCAAGACGGAGCCAATCAATGAGAGCCGACGGCTGTGACGAAATCTGCGGAAACTTTTGCAACGGGGGGCGTACTGCGCCAGGCATTTTGGGAGCAGCGGCAGAGCGGGGCGGACGTCGAATAATCCGTTCTTCGCTGAGTTTTACAGTCGCAGATGCTGCAGTGTTTCCGCGGTGCTTCGGACAAGAATCTCACCGTGGCCTGTTTTCCTTGGGAAGACTGAACTCAACCACTGTTCTCAAGCATCGTTTCCATATCAGCAAGACGGAGCCAAACAATGAGAGCCGACGGCTGTGACGAAATCTGCGGAAACTTTTGCAACGGGGGGGCGTACTGCGCCAGGCATTTTGGGAGCAGCGGCAGAGCGGGCGGACGTCGAATAAGCTGTTCTTCGCTGTGTTTTACAGTCGCATATGCTGCAGTGTTTCCGCGGTGCTTCGGACAAGAATCTCACTGTGGCTTGTTTTCCTTGGGAAGGATGAACTCAACCACTGTTTTCAAGCATCGTTTCCATCAGAGCATAACGGAGCCAATCAATGAGAGCCGACGGCAGTGACGAAATCTGCGGAAACTTTTGCAACGGGGGGCGTACTTCGCATGGCACTTCGATAGCAGCGGCAGAGCGGGGCGGACGTCGAATAATTCGTTCTTCGCTGTGTTTTACAGTCGCATATGCTGCAGTGTTTCCGCGGTGCTTCGGACAAGAATCTCACCGTGGCCTGTTTTCCTTGGGAAGGCTGAACTCAACCACTGTTTTCAAGCATCGTTTCCATATCAGCAAGACGGAGCCAATCAATGAGAGCCGACGGCTGTGACGAAATCTGCGGAAACTTTTGCAACGGGGGGCGTACTGCGCTAGGCATTTTGGGAGCAGCGGCAGAGCGGGGCGGACGTCGAATAATCCGTTCTTCGCTGAGTTTTACAGTCGCAGATGCTGCAGTGTTTCCGCGGTGCTTCGGACTAGAATCTCACCGTGGCCTGTTTTCCTTGGGAAGGCTGAACTCAACCACTGTTCTCAAGCATCGTTTCCATATCAGCAAGACGGAGCCAATCAATGAGAGCCGACGGCTGTGACGAAATCTGCGGAAACTTTTGCAACGGGGGGGCGTACTGCGCCAGGCATTTTGGGAGCAGCGGCAGAGCGGGGCGGACGTCGAATAAGCTGTTCTTCGCTGTGTTTTACAGTCGCATAAGCTGCAGTGTTTCCGCGGTGCTTCGGACAAGAATCTCACCGTTGCCTGTTTTCCTTGGGAAGGATGAACTCAACCACTGTTTTCAAGCATCGTTTCCATATCAGCAAGACGGAGCCAATCAACGGGAGCCGACGGCTGTGACCAAATCTGCGGAAACTTTTGCAACGGGGGGCGTACTTCGCATGGCACTTCGATTGCAGCGGCAGAGCGGGGCGGACGTCGAATATTTCGTTCTTCGCTGTGTTTTACAGTCGCAGATGCTGCAGTGTTTCCGCGGTGCTACGGACAAGAATCTCACCGTGGCCTGTTTTCCTTGGGAAGGCTGAACTCAACCACTGTTTTCAAGCATCGTTTCATATCAGCAAGACGGAGCCAATCAAAGAGAGCCGACGGCTGTGACGAAAGCTGCGGAAACTTTTGCAACGGGGGGCGTACTTCGCAAAGCACTTCGACAGCAGCGGCAGAGCGGGGCGGACGTCAAATAATCCGTTCTTCGCTGTGTTTTACAATCGGAGATGCTGCAGTGTTTCCGCGGTGCTTCGGACAAGAATCTCACCGTGGCCTGTTTTCCTTGGGAAGGTTGAACTCAACCACTGTTTTCAAACATCGTTTCCATATCAGCAGGACGGAGCCAATCAATGAGAGCCGACGGCTGTGACGAAATCTGCGGAAACTTTTGCAACGGGGGGCGTACTTCGCCAGGCTCTTTGGGAGCAGCGGCAGAGCGGGGCGGACGTCGAATAATCCGTTCTTCGATGTGTTTTACAGTCGCATATGCTGCAGTGTTTCCGCGGTGCTTCGGACAAGAATCTCACTGTGGCTTGTTTTCCTTGGGAAGGCTGAACTCAACCACTGTTTTCAAGCATCGTTTCCATCACAGCAAGACGGAGCCAATCAATGAGAGCCGACGGCTGTGACGAAATCTGCGGAAACTTTTGCAACGGGGGGCGTACTTCGCCAGGCACTTTGGGAGCAGCGGCAGAGCGGGGCGGACGTCGAATAATCCGTTCTTCGATGTATTTTACAGTCGCATATGCTGCAGTGTTTCCGCGGTGCTTCGGAAAAGAATCTCACCGTGGCCTGTTTTCCTTGGGAAGGCTGAACTCAACCACTGTTTTCAAGCATCGTTTCCATATCAGCAAGACGGAGCCAATCAATGAGAGCCGACAACAGTGACGAAATCTGCGGAAAGTTTTGCAACGGGGGGCGTACTTCGCATGGCACTTCGATAGCAGCGGCAGAGCGGGGCGGACGTCGAATAATTCGTTCTTCGCTGTGTTTTACAGTCGCAGATGCTGCAGTGTTTCCGCGGGGCTTCGGACAAGAATCTCACCGTGCCCTGTTTTCCTTTTGAAGGCTGAACTCAACCACTGTTTTCAATCATCGTTTCCATATCAGCAAGACGGAGCCAATCAATGAGAGCCGACGGCTGTGACGAAAGCTGCGGAAACTTTTGCAACGGGGGGCGTACTTCGCCAGGCACTTTGGGAGCAGCGGCAGAGCGGGGCGGATGTCGAATAATCCGTTCTTCGCTGTGTTTTACAGTCGCAGATGCTGCAGTGTTTCCGCGGTGCTTCGGATAAGAATCTCACCGTGGCCTGTTTTCCTTGGGAAGGCTGAACTCAACCACTGTTTTTAAGCATCGTTTCCATATCAGCAAGACGGAGCCAATCAATGAGAGCCGACGGCTGTGACGAAAGCTGCGGAAACTTTTGCAACGGGGGGCGTACTTCGCCAGGCACTTTGGGAGCAGCGGCAGAGCGGGGCGGATGTCGAATAATCCGTTCTTCGCTGTGTTTTACAGTCGCAGATGCTGCAGTGTTTCCGCGGTGCTTCGGAAAAGAATCTCACCGTGGCCTGTTTTCCTTGGGAAGGCTGAACTCAACCACTGTTTTCAAACATCGTTTCCATATCAGCAAGACGGAGCCAATCAATGAGAGCCGACGGCTGTGACGAAATCTGCGGAAACTTTTGCAACGGGGGGCGTACTTCGCCAGGCTCTTTGGGAGCAGCGGCAGAGCGGGGCGGACGTCGAATAATCCGTTCTTCGATGTGTTTTACAGTCGCATAAGCTGCAGTGTTTCCGCGGTGCTTCGGACAAGAATCTCACTGTGGCTTGTTTTCCTTGGGAAGGATGAACTCAACCACTGTTTTCAAGCATCGTTTCCATCAGAGCATAACGGAGCCAATCAATGAGAGCCGACGGCAGTGACGAAATCTGCGGAAACTTTTGCAACGGGGGGCGTACTTCGCATGGCACTTCGATAGCAGCGACAGAGCGGGGCGGACGTCGAATAATCCTTTCTTCGCTGTGTTTTACAGTCGCATATGCTGCAGTGTTTCTGCGGTGCTTCGGAAAAGAATCTCACCGTGGCCTGTTTTCCTTGGGAAGGCTGAACTCAACCACTGTTTTCAAGCATCGTTTCCATATCAGCAAGACGGAGCCAATCAATGAGAGCCGACGGCTGTGACGAAATCTGCGGAAACTTTTGCAACGGGGGGCGTACTTCGCATGGCTCTTTGGGAGCAGCGGCAGAGCGGGGCGGACGTCGAATAATCCGTTCTTCGCTGTGTTTTACAGTCGCATATGCTGCAGTGTTTCCGCGGTGCTTCGGACAAGAATCTCACCGTGGCCTGTTTTCCTTGGGAAGGCTGAACTCAACCACTGTTTTTAAGCATCGTTTCCATATCAGCAAGACGGAGCCAATCAATGAGAGCCGACGGCTGTGACGAAAGCTGCGGAAACTTTTGCAACGGGGGGCGTACTTCGCCAGGCACTTTGGGAGCAGCGGCAGAGCGGGGCGGATGTCGAATAATCCGTTCTTCGCTGTGTTTTACAGTCGCAGATGCTGCAGTGTTTCCGCGGTGCTTCGGAAAAGAATCTCACCGTGGCCTGTTTTCCTTGGGAAGGCTGAACTCAACCACTGTTTTCAAACATCGTTTCCATATCAGCAAGACGGAGCCAATCAATGAGAGCCGACGGCTGTGACGAAATCTGCGGAAACTTTTGCAACGGAGGGCGTACTTCGCCAGGCTCTTTGGGAGCAGCGGCAGAGCGGGGCGGACGTCGAATAAGCTGTTCTTCGCTGTGTTTTACAGTCGCATATGCTGCAGTGTTTCCGCGGTGCTTCGGACAAGAATCTCACTGTCGCTTGTTTTCCTTGGGAAGGATGAACTCAACCACTGTTTTCAAGCATCGTTTCCATCAGAGCATAACGGAGCCAATCAATGAGAGCCGACGCCAGTGACGAAATCTGCGGAAACTTTTGCAACGGGGGGCGTACTTCGCATGGCACTTCGATAGCAGCGGCAGAGCGGGGCGGACGTCGAATAATTCCTTCTTCGCTGTGTTTTACAGTCGCATATGCTGCAGTGTTTCCGCGGTGCTTCGGACAAGAATCTCACCGTGGCCTGTTTTCCTTGGGAAGGCTGAACTCAACCACTGTTTTCAAGCATCGTTTCCATATCAGCAAGACGGAGCCAATCAATGAGAGCCGACGGCTGTGACGAAATCTGCGGAAACTTTTGCAACGGGGGGCGTACTGCGCCAGGCATTTTGGGAGCAGCGGCAGAGCGGGGCGGACGTCGAATAATCCGTTCTTCGCTGAGTTTTACAGTCGCAGATGCTGCAGTGTTTCCGCGGTGCTTCGGACTAGAATCTCACCGTGGCCTGTTTTCCTTGGGAAGGCTGAACTCAACCACTGTTCTCAAGCATCGTTTCATATCAGCAAGACGGAGCCAATCAAAGAGAGCCGACGGCTGTGACGAAAGCTGCGGAAACTTTTGCAACGGGGGGCGTACATCGCAAAGCACTTCGACAGCAGCGGCAGAGCGGGGCGGACGTCAAATAATCCGTTCTTCGCTGTGTTTTACAGTCGCAGATGCTGCAGTGTTTCTGCGGTGCTTCGGACAAGAATCTCACCGTGGCTTGTTTTCCTTGGGAAGGATGAACTCAACCACTGTTTTCAAGCATCGTTTCTATATCAACAAGACGGAGCCAATCAATGAGAGCCGACGGCTGTGACGAAATCTGCGGAATCTTTTGCAACGGGGGGCGTACTTCGCCAGGCACTTTGGGAGCAGCGGCAGAGCGCGGCGGACGTCGAATAATCTGTTCTTCGCTGTTTTACATTCTCATATGCTTCAGTGTTTCCGCGGTGCTACGGACAAGAATCTCACCGTGGCCTGTTTTCCTTGGGAAGGCTGAACTCAACCACTGTTTTCAAGCATCGTTTCATATCAGCAAGACGGAGCCAATCAAAGAGAGCCGACGGCTGTGACGAAAGCTGCGGAAACTTTTGCAACGGGGGGCGTACTTCGCAAAGCACTTCGACAGCAGCGGCAGAGCGGGGCGGACGTCAAATAATCCGTTCTTCGCTGTGTTTTACAATCGGAGATGCTGCAGTGTTTCCGCGGTGCTTCGGACAAGAATCTCACCGTGGCCTGTTTTCCTTGGGAAGGTTGAACTCAACCACTGTTTTCAAACATCGTTTCCATATCAGCAGGACGGAGCCAATCAATGAGAGCCGACGGCTGTGACGAAATCTGCGGAAACTTTTGCAACGGGGGGCGTACTTCGCCAGGCTCTTTGGGAGCAGCGGCAGAGCGGGGCGGACGTCGAATAATCCGTTCTTCGATGTGTTTTACAGTCGCATATGCTGCAGTGTTTCCGCGGCGCTTCGGACAAGAATCTCACTGTGGCTTGTTTTCCTTGGGAAGGATGAACTCAACCACTGTTTTCAAGCATCGTTTCCATCACAGCAAGACGGAGCCAATCAATGAGAGCCGACGGCAGTGACGAAATCTGCGGAAACTTTTGCAACGGGGGGCGTACTTCGCATGGCACTTCGATAGCAGCGGCAGAGCGGGGCGGACGTCGAATAATTCGTTCTTCGCTGTGTTTTACAGTCGCAGATGCTGCAGTGTTTCCGCGGGGCTTCGGACAAGAATCTCACCGTGGCCTGTTTTCCTTTTGAAGGCTGAACTCAACCACTGTTTTCAATCATCGTTTCCATATCAGCAAGACGGAGCCAATCAACGGGAGCCGACGGCTTTGCCGAAAGCTGCGGAAACTTTTGCAACGGGGGGCGTACTTCGCCAGGCACTTTGGGAGCAGCGGCAGAGCGCGGCGGACGTCGAATAATCCGTTCTTCGCTGTGTTTTACAGTCGCAGATGCTGCAGTGTTTCCGCGGTGCTTCGGACAAGAATCTCACCGTGGCCTGTTTTCCTTGGAAAGGCTGAATTCAACCACTGTTTTCAAGCATCGTTTCCATATCAGCAAGACCGAGCCAATCAATGAGAGCTGACGGCTGTGACGAAATCTGCGGAAACTTTTGAAACGGGGGGGCGTACTGCGCCAGGCATTTTGGGAGCAGCGGCAGAGCGGGTCGGACGTCGAATAAGCTGTTCTTCGCTGTGTTTTACAGTCGCATATGCTGCAGTGTTTCCGCGGTGCTTCGGACAAGAATCTCACCGTTGCCTGTTTTCCTTGGGAAGGATGAACTCAACCACTGTTTTCAAGCATCGTTTCCATATCAGCAAGACGGAGCCAATCAACGGGAGCCGACGGCTGTGACCAAATCTGCGGAAACTTTTGCAACGGGGGGCGTACTTCGCCAGGCTCTTTGGGAGCAGCGGCAGAGCGGGGCGGACGTCGAATAATCCGTTCTTCGATGTGTTTTACAGTCGCATATGCTGCAGTGTTTCCGCGGTGCTTCGGACAAGAATCTCACTGTGGCTTGTTTTCCTTGGGAAGGATGAACTCAACCACTGTTCTCAAGCATCGTTTCATATCAGCAAGACGGAGCCAATCAAAGAGAGCCGACGGCTGTGACGAAAGCTGCGGAAACTTTTGCAACGGGGGGCGTACATCGCAAAGCACTTCGACAGCAGCGGCAGAGCGGGGCGGACGTCAAATAATCCGTTCTTCGCTGTGTTTTACAGTCGCAGATGCTGCAGTGTTTCTGCGGTGCTTCGGACAAGAATCTCACCGTGGCTTGTTTTCCTTGGGAAGGATGAACTCAACCACTGTTTTCAAGCATCGTTTCTATATCAACAAGACGGAGCCAATCAATGAGAGCCGACGGCTGTGACGAAATCTGCGGAATCTTTTGCAACGGGGGGCGTACTTCGCCAGGCACTTTGGGAGCAGCGGCAGAGCGCGGCGGACGTCGAATAATCTGTTCTTCGCTGTTTTACAGTCTCATATGCTTCAGTGTTTCCGCGGTGCTACGGACAAGAATCTCACCGTGGCCTGTTTTCCTTGGGAAGGCTGAACTCAACCACTGTTTTCAAGCATCGTTTCATATCAGCAAGACGGAGCCAATCAAAGAGAGCCGACGGCTGTGACGAAAGCTGCGGAAACTTTTGCAACGGGGGGCGTACTTCGCAAAGCACTTCGACAGCAGCGGCAGAGCGGGGCGGACGTCAAATAATCCGTTCTTCGCTGTGTTTTACAATCGGAGATGCTGCAGTGTTTCCGCGGTGCTTCGGACAAGAATCTCACCGTGGCCTGTTTTCCTTGGGAAGGTTGAACTCAACCACTGTTTTCAAACATCGTTTCCATATCAGCAGGACGGAGCCAATCAATGAGAGCCGACGGCTGTGACGAAATCTGCGGAAACTTTTGCAACGGGGGGCGTACTTCGCCAGGCTATTTGGGAGCAGCGGCAGAGCGGGGCGGACGTCGAATAATCCGTTCTTCGATGTGTTTTACAGTCGCATATGCTGCAGTGTTTCCGCGGCGCTTCGGACAAGAATCTCACTGTGGCTTGTTTTCCTTGGGAAGGATGAACTCAACCACTGTTTTCAAGCATCGTTTCCATCACAGCAAGACGGAGCCAATCAATGAGAGCCGACGGCAGTGACGAAATCTGCGGAAACTTTTGCAACGGGGGGCGTACTTCGCATGGCACTTCGATAGCAGCGGCAGAGCGGGGCGGACGTCGAATAATTCGTTCTTCGCTGTGTTTTACAGTCGCAGATGCTGCAGTGTTTCCGCGGGGCTTCGGACAAGAATCTCACCGTGGCCTGTTTTCCTTTTGAAGGCTGAACTCAACCACTGTTTTCAATCATCGTTTCCATATCAGCAAGACGGAGCCAATCAACGGGAGCCGACGGCTTTGCCGAAAGCTGCGGAAACTTTTGCAACGGGGGGCGTACTTCGCCAGGCACTTTGGGAGCAGCGGCAGAGCGCGGCGGACGTCGAATAATCCGTTCTTCGCTGTGTTTTACAGTCGCAGATGCTGCAGTGTTTCCGCGGTGCTTCGGACAAGAATCTCACCGTGGCCTGTTTTCCTTGGAAAGGCTGAATTCAACCACTGTTTTCAAGCATCGTTTCCATATCAGCAAGACCGAGCCAATCAATGAGAGCTGACGGCTGTGACGAAATCTGCGGAAACTTTTGAAACGGGGGGGCGTACTGCGCCAGGCATTTTGGGAGCAGCGGCAGAGCGGGTCGGACGTCGAATAAGCTGTTCTTCGCTGTGTTTTACAGTCGCATATGCTGCAGTGTTTCCGCGGTGCTTCGGACAAGAATCTCACCGTTGCCTGTTTTCCTTGGGAAGGATGAACTCAACCACTGTTTTCAAGCATCGTTTCCATATCAGCAAGACGGAGCCAATCAACGGGAGCCGACGGCTGTGACCAAATCTGCGGAAACTTTTGCAACGGGGGGCGTACTTCGCCAGGCTCTTTGGGAGCAGCGGCAGAGCGGGGCGGACGTCGAATAATCCGTTCTTCGATGTGTTTTACAGTCGCATATGCTGCAGTGTTTCCGCGGTGCTTCGGACAAGAATCTCACTGTGGCTTGTTTTCCTTGGGAAGGATGAACTCAACCACTGTTTTCAAGCATCGTTTCCATCAGAGCATAACGGAGCCAATCAATGAGAGCCGACGGCAGTGACGAAATCTGCGGAAACTTTTGCAACGGGGGGCGTACTTCGCATGGCACTTCGATAGCAGCGACAGAGCGGGGCGGACGTCGAATAATTCGTTCTTCGCTGTGTTTTACAGTCCCATATGCTGCAGTGTTTCCGCGGTGCTTCGGACAAGAATCTCACCGTGGCCTGTTTTCCTTGGGAAGGCTGAACTCAACCACTGTTTTCAAGCATCGTTTCCATATCAGCAAGACGGAGCCAATCAATGAGAGCCGACGGCTGTGACGAAATCTGCGGAAACTTTTGCAACGGGGGGCGTACTGCGCCAGGCATTTTGGGAGCAGCGGCAGAGCGGGGCGGACGTCGAATAATCCGTTCTTCGCTGAGTTTTACAGTCGCAGATGCTGCAGTGTTTCCGCGGTGCTTCGGACAAGAATCTCACCGTGGCCTGTTTTCCTTGGGAAGACTGAACTCAACCACTGTTCTCAAGCATCGTTTCCATATCAGCAAGACGGAGCCAAACAATGAGAGCCGACGGCTGTGACGAAATCTGCGGAAACTTTTGCAACGGGGGGGCGTACTGCGCCAGGCATTTTGGGAGCAGCGGCAGAGCGGGCGGACGTCGAATAAGCTGTTCTTCGCTGTGTTTTACAGTCGCATATGCTGCAGTGTTTCCGCGGTGCTTCGGACAAGAATCTCACTGTGGCTTGTTTTCCTTGGGAAGGATGAACTCAACCACTGTTTTCAAGCATCGTTTCCATCAGAGCATAACGGAGCCAATCAATGAGAGCCGACGGCAGTGACGAAATCTGCGGAAACTTTTGCAACGGGGGGCGTACTTCGCATGGCACTTCGATAGCAGCGGCAGAGCGGGGCGGACGTCGAATAATTCGTTCTTCGCTGTGTTTTACAGTCGCATATGCTGCAGTGTTTCCGCGGTGCTTCGGACAAGAATCTCACCGTGGCCTGTTTTCCTTGGGAAGGCTGAACTCAACCACTGTTTTCAAGCATCGTTTCCATATCAGCAAGACGGAGCCAATCAATGAGAGCCGACGGCTGTGACGAAATCTGCGGAAACTTTTGCAACGGGGGGCGTACTGCGCTAGGCATTTTGGGAGCAGCGGCAGAGCGGGGCGGACGTCGAATAATCCGTTCTTCGCTGAGTTTTACAGTCGCAGATGCTGCAGTGTTTCCGCGGTGCTTCGGACTAGAATCTCACCGTGGCCTGTTTTCCTTGGGAAGGCTGAACTCAACCACTGTTCTCAAGCATCGTTTCCATATCAGCAAGACGGAGCCAATCAATGAGAGCCGACGGCTGTGACGAAATCTGCGGAAACTTTTGCAACGGGGGGGCGTACTGCGCCAGGCATTTTGGGAGCAGCGGCAGAGCGGGGCGGACGTCGAATAAGCTGTTCTTCGCTGTGTTTTACAGTCGCATAAGCTGCAGTGTTTCCGCGGTGCTTCGGACAAGAATCTCACCGTTGCCTGTTTTCCTTGGGAAGGATGAACTCAACCACTGTTTTCAAGCATCGTTTCCATATCAGCAAGACGGAGCCAATCAACGGGAGCCGACGGCTGTGACCAAATCTGCGGAAACTTTTGCAACGGGGGGCGTACTTCGCATGGCACTTCGATTGCAGCGGCAGAGCGGGGCGGACGTCGAATATTTCGTTCTTCGCTGTGTTTTACAGTCGCAGATGCTGCAGTGTTTCCGCGGTGCTACGGACAAGAATCTCACCGTGGCCTGTTTTCCTTGGGAAGGCTGAACTCAACCACTGTTTTCAAGCATCGTTTCATATCAGCAAGACGGAGCCAATCAAAGAGAGCCGACGGCTGTGACGAAAGCTGCGGAAACTTTTGCAACGGGGGGCGTACTTCGCAAAGCACTTCGACAGCAGCGGCAGAGCGGGGCGGACGTCAAATAATCCGTTCTTCGCTGTGTTTTACAATCGGAGATGCTGCAGTGTTTCCGCGGTGCTTCGGACAAGAATCTCACCGTGGCCTGTTTTCCTTGGGAAGGTTGAACTCAACCACTGTTTTCAAACATCGTTTCCATATCAGCAGGACGGAGCCAATCAATGAGAGCCGACGGCTGTGACGAAATCTGCGGAAACTTTTGCAACGGGGGGCGTACTTCGCCAGGCTCTTTGGGAGCAGCGGCAGAGCGGGGCGGACGTCGAATAATCCGTTCTTCGATGTGTTTTACAGTCGCATATGCTGCAGTGTTTCCGCGGTGCTTCGGACAAGAATCTCACTGTGGCTTGTTTTCCTTGGGAAGGCTGAACTCAACCACTGTTTTCAAGCATCGTTTCCATCACAGCAAGACGGAGCCAATCAATGAGAGCCGACGGCTGTGACGAAATCTGCGGAAACTTTTGCAACGGGGGGCGTACTTCGCCAGGCACTTTGGGAGCAGCGGCAGAGCGGGGCGGACGTCGAATAATCCGTTCTTCGATGTATTTTACAGTCGCATATGCTGCAGTGTTTCCGCGGTGCTTCGGAAAAGAATCTCACCGTGGCCTGTTTTCCTTGGGAAGGCTGAACTCAACCACTGTTTTCAAGCATCGTTTCCATATCAGCAAGACGGAGCCAATCAATGAGAGCCGACAACAGTGACGAAATCTGCGGAAAGTTTTGCAACGGGGGGCGTACTTCGCATGGCACTTCGATAGCAGCGGCAGAGCGGGGCGGACGTCGAATAATTCGTTCTTCGCTGTGTTTTACAGTCGCAGATGCTGCAGTGTTTCCGCGGGGCTTCGGACAAGAATCTCACCGTGCCCTGTTTTCCTTTTGAAGGCTGAACTCAACCACTGTTTTCAATCATCGTTTCCATATCAGCAAGACGGAGCCAATCAATGAGAGCCGACGGCTGTGACGAAAGCTGCGGAAACTTTTGCAACGGGGGGCGTACTTCGCCAGGCACTTTGGGAGCAGCGGCAGAGCGGGGCGGATGTCGAATAATCCGTTCTTCGCTGTGTTTTACAGTCGCAGATGCTGCAGTGTTTCCGCGGTGCTTCGGATAAGAATCTCACCGTGGCCTGTTTTCCTTGGGAAGGCTGAACTCAACCACTGTTTTTAAGCATCGTTTCCATATCAGCAAGACGGAGCCAATCAATGAGAGCCGACGGCTGTGACGAAAGCTGCGGAAACTTTTGCAACGGGGGGCGTACTTCGCCAGGCACTTTGGGAGCAGCGGCAGAGCGGGGCGGATGTCGAATAATCCGTTCTTCGCTGTGTTTTACAGTCGCAGATGCTGCAGTGTTTCCGCGGTGCTTCGGAAAAGAATCTCACCGTGGCCTGTTTTCCTTGGGAAGGCTGAACTCAACCACTGTTTTCAAACATCGTTTCCATATCAGCAAGACGGAGCCAATCAATGAGAGCCGACGGCTGTGACGAAATCTGCGGAAACTTTTGCAACGGGGGGCGTACTTCGCCAGGCTCTTTGGGAGCAGCGGCAGAGCGGGGCGGACGTCGAATAATCCGTTCTTCGATGTGTTTTACAGTCGCATAAGCTGCAGTGTTTCCGCGGTGCTTCGGACAAGAATCTCACTGTGGCTTGTTTTCCTTGGGAAGGATGAACTCAACCACTGTTTTCAAGCATCGTTTCCATCAGAGCATAACGGAGCCAATCAATGAGAGCCGACGGCAGTGACGAAATCTGCGGAAACTTTTGCAACGGGGGGCGTACTTCGCATGGCACTTCGATAGCAGCGACAGAGCGGGGCGGACGTCGAATAATCCTTTCTTCGCTGTGTTTTACAGTCGCATATGCTGCAGTGTTTCTGCGGTGCTTCGGAAAAGAATCTCACCGTGGCCTGTTTTCCTTGGGAAGGCTGAACTCAACCACTGTTTTCAAGCATCGTTTCCATATCAGCAAGACGGAGCCAATCAATGAGAGCCGACGGCTGTGACGAAATCTGCGGAAACTTTTGCAACGGGGGGCGTACTTCGCATGGCTCTTTGGGAGCAGCGGCAGAGCGGGGCGGACGTCGAATAATCCGTTCTTCGATGTGTTTTACAGTCGCATATGCTGCAGTGTTTCCGCGGTGCTTCGGAAAAGAATCTCACCGTGGCCTGTTTTCCTTGGGAAGGCTGAACTCAACCACTGTTTTCAAGCATCGTTTCCATATCAGCAAGACGGAGCCAATCAATGAGAGCCGACAACAGTGACGAAATCTGCGGAAACTTTTGCAACGGGGGGCGTACTTCGCATGGCACTTCGATAGCAGCGGCAGAGCGGGGCGGACGTCGAATAATTCGTTCTTCGCTGTGTTTTACAGTCGCAGATGCTGCAGTGTTTCCGCGGGGCTTCGGACAAGAATCTCACCGTGCCCTGTTTTCCTTTTGAAGGCTGAACTCAACCACTGTTTTCAATCATCGTTTCCATATCAGCAAGACGGAGCCAATCAATGAGAGCCGACGGCTGTGACGAAAGCTGCGGAAACTTTTGCAACGGGGGGCGTACTTCGCCAGGCACTTTGGGAGCAGCGGCAGAGCGGGGCGGATGTCGAATAATCCGTTCTTCGCTGTGTTTTACAGTCGCATATGCTGCAGTGTTTCCGCGGTGCTTCGGACAAGAATCTCACCGTGGCCTGTTTTCCTTGGGAAGGCTGAACTCAACCACTGTTTTTAAGCATCGTTTCCATATCAGCAAGACGGAGCCAATCAATGAGAGCCGACGGCTGTGACGAAAGCTGCGGAAACTTTTGCAACGGGGGGCGTACTTCGCCAGGCACTTTGGGAGCAGCGGCAGAGCGGGGCGGATGTCGAATAATCCGTTCTTCGCTGTGTTTTACAGTCGCAGATGCTGCAGTGTTTCCGCGGTGCTTCGGAAAAGAATCTCACCGTGGCCTGTTTTCCTTGGGAAGGCTGAACTCAACCACTGTTTTCAAACATCGTTTCCATATCAGCAAGACGGAGCCAATCAATGAGAGCCGACGGCTGTGACGAAATCTGCGGAAACTTTTGCAACGGGGGGCGTACTTCGCCAGGCTCTTTGGGAGCAGCGGCAGAGCGGGGCGGACGTCGAATAATTCGTTCTTCGCTGTGTTTTACAGTCGCATATGCTGCAGTGTTTCCGCGGTGCTTCGGACAAGAATCTCACCGTGGCCTGTTTTCCTTGGGAAGGCTGAACTCAACCACTGTTTTCAAGCATCGTTTCCATATCAGCAAGACGGAGCCAATCAATGAGAGCCGACGGCTGTGACGAAATCTGCGGAAACTTTTGCAACGGGGGGCGTACTGCGCCAGGCATTTTGGGAGCAGCGGCAGAGCGGGGCGGACGTCGAATAATCCGTTCTTCGCTGAGTTTTACAGTCGCAGATGCTGCAGTGTTTCCGCGGTGCTTCGGACTAGAATCTCACCGTGGCCTGTTTTCCTTGGGAAGGCTGAACTCAACCACTGTTTCAAGCATCGTTTCCATACCAGCAAGACGGAGCCAATCAATGAGAGCCGACGGCTGTGACGAAATCTGCGGAAACTTTTGCAACGGGGGGGCGTACTGCGCCAGGCATTTTGGGAGCAGCGGCAGAGCGGGGCGGACGTCGAATAAGCTGGTCTTCGCTGTGTTTTACAGTCGCATAAGCTGCAGTGTTTCCGCGGTGCTTCGGACAAGAATCTCACCGTTGCCTGTTTTCCTTGGGAAGGATGAACTTAACCACTGTTTTCAAGCATCGTTTCCATATCAGCAAGACGGAGCCAATCAACGGGAGCCGACGGCTGTGACCAAATCTGCGGAAACTTTTGCAACCGGGGGCGTACTTCGCCAGTCACTTTGGGAGCAGCGGCAGAGCGGGGCGGACGTCGAAAAATCCGTTCTTCGCTGTTTTACAGTCTCATATGCTGCAGTGTTTCCGCGGTGCTACGGACAAGAATCTCACCGTGGCCTGTTTTCCTTAGGAAGGCTGAACTCAACCACTGTTTTCAAGCATCGTTTCATATCAGCAAGACGGAGCCAATCAAAGAGAGCCGACGGCTGTGACGAAAGCTGCGGAAACTTTTGCAACGGGGGGCGTACATCGCAAAGCACTTCGACAGCAGCGGCAGAGCGGGGCGGACGTCAAATAATCCGTTCTTCGCTGTGTTTTACAGTCGCAGATGCTGCAGTGTTTCTGCGGTGCTTCGGACAAGAATCTCACCGTGGCTTGTTTTCCTTGGGAAGGATGAACTCAACCACTGTTTTCAAGCATCGTTTCTATATCAACAAGACGGAGCCAATCAATGAGAGCCGACGGCTGTGACGAAATCTGCGGAATCTTTTGCAACGGGGGGCGTACTTTGCCAGGCACTTTGGGAGCAGCGGCAGAGCGCGGCGGACGTCGAATAATCTGTTCTTCGCTGTTTTACAGTCTCATATGCTTCAGTGTTTCCGCGGTGCTACGGACAAGAATCCCACCGTGGCCTGTTTTCCTTGGGAAGGCTGAACTCAACCACTGTTTTCAAGCATCGTTTCATATCAGCAAGACGGAGCCAATCAAAGAGAGCCGACGGCTGTGACGAAAGCTGCGGAAACTTTTGCAACGGGGGGCGTACTTCGCAAAGCACTTCGACAGCAGCGGCAGAGCGGGGCGGACGTCAAATAATCCGTTCTTCGCTGTGTTTTACAATCGGAGATGCTGCAGTGTTTCCGCGGTGCTTCGGACAAGAATCTCACCGTGGCCTGTTTTCCTTGGGAAGGTTGAACTCAACCACTGTTTTAAAACATCGTTTCCATATCAGCAGGACGGAGCCAATCAATGAGAGCCGACGGCTGTGACGAAATCTGCGGAAACTTTTGCAACGGGGGGCGTACTTCGCCAGGCTCTTTGGGAGCAGCGGCAGAGCGGGGCGGACGTCGAATAATCCGTTCTTCGATGTGTTTTACAGTCGCATATGCTGCAGTGTTTCCTCGGTGCTTCGGACAAGAATCTCACTGTGGCTTGTTTTCCTTGGGAAGGCTGAACTCAACCACTGTTTTCAAGCATCGTTTCCATCACAGCAAGACGGAGCCAATCAATGAGAGCCGACGGCTGTGACGAAATCTGCGGAAACTTTTGCAACGGGGGGCGTACTTCGCCAGGCACTTTGGGAGCAGCGGCAGAGCGGGGCGGATGTCGAATAATCCTTTCTTCGCTGTGTTTTACAGTCGCATATGCTGCAGTGTTTCCGCGGTGCTTCGGAAAAGAATCTCACCGTGGCCTGTTTTCCTTGGAAAGGCTGAACTCAACCACTGTTTTCAAGCATCGTTTCCATATCAGCAAGACGGAGCCAATCAATGAGAGCCGACGGCTTTGACGAAATCTGCGGAAACTTTTGCAACGGGGGGCGTACTTCGCATGGCTCTTTGGGAGCAGCGGCAGAGCGGGGCGGACGTCGAATAATCCGTTCTTCGATGTGTTTTACAGTCGCATATGCTGCAGTGTTTCCGCGGTGCTTCGGAAAAGAATCTCACCGTGGCCTGTTTTCCTTGGGAAGGCTGAACTCAACCACTGTTTTCAAGCATCGTTTCCATATCAGCAAGACGGAGCCAATCAATGAGAGCCGACAACAGTGACGAAATCTGCGGAAAGTTTTGCAACGGGGGGCGTACTTCGCATGGCACTTCGATAGCAGCGGCAGAGCGGGGCGGACGTCGAATAATTCGTTCTTCGCTGTGTTTTACAGTCGCAGATGCTGCAGTGTTTCCGCGGGGCTTCGGACAAGAATCTCACCGTGCCCTGTTTTCCTTTTGAAGGCTGAACTCAACCACTGTTTTCAATCATCGTTTCCATATCAGCAAGACGGAGCCAATCAATGAGAGCCGACGGCTGTGACGAAATCTGCGGAAACTTTTGCAACGGGGGGCGTACTTCGCCAGGCTCTTTGGGAGCAGCGGCAGAGCGGGGCGGACGTCGAATAATCCGTTCTTCGATGTGTTTTACAGTCGCATATGCTGCAGTGTTTCCGCGGTGCTTCGGACAAGAATCTCACTGTGGCTTGTTTTCCTTGGGAAGGATGAACTCAACCACTGTTTTCAAGCATCGTTTCCATCAGAGCATAACGGAGCCAATCAATGAGAGCCGACGGCAGTGACGAAATCTGCGGAAACTTTTGCAACGGGGGGCGTACTTCGCATGGCACTTCGATAGCAGCGACAGAGCGGGGCGGACGTCGAATAATCCTTTCTTCGCTGTGTTTTACAGTCGCATATGCTGCAGTGTTTCTGCGGTGCTTCGGAAAAGAATCTCACCGTGGCCTGTTTTCCTTGGGAAGGCTGAACTCAACCACTGTTTTCAAGCATCGTTTCCATATCAGCAAGACGGAGCCAATCAATGAGAGCCGACGGCTGTGACGAAATCTGCGGAAACTTTTGCAACGGGGGGCGTACTTCGCATGGCTCTTTGGGAGCAGCGGCAGAGCGGGGCGGACGTCGAATAATCCGTTCTTCGATGTGTTTTACAGTCGCATATGCTGCAGTGTTTCCGCGGTGCTTCGGAAAAGAATCTCACCGTGGCCTGTTTTCCTTGGGAAGGCTGAACTCAACCACTGTTTTCAAGCATCGTTTCCATATCAGCAAGACGGAGCCAATCAATGAGAGCCGACAACAGTGACGAAATCTGCGGAAACTTTTGCAACGGGGGGCGTACTTCGCATGGCACTTCGATAGCAGCGGCAGAGCGGGGCGGACGTCGAATAATTCGTTCTTCGCTGTGTTTTACAGTCGCAGATGCTGCAGTGTTTCCACGGGGCTTCGGACAAGAATCTCACCGTGCCCTGTTTTCCTTTTGAAGGCTGAACTCAACCACTGTTTTCAATCATCGTTTCCATATCAGCAAGACGGAGCCAATCAATGAGAGCCGACGGCTGTGACGAAAGCTGCGGAAACTTTTGCAACGGGGGGGCGTACTTCGCCAGGCACTTTGGGAGCAGCGGCAGAGCGGGGCGGATGTCGAATAATCCGTTCTTCGCTGTGTTTTACAGTCGCATATGCTGCAGTGTTTCCGCGGTGCTTCGGACAAGAATCTCACCGTGGCCTGTTTTCCTTGGGAAGGCTGAACTCAACCACTGTTTTTAAGCATCGTTTCCATATCAGCAAGACGGAGCCAATCAATGAGAGCCGACGGCTGTGACGAAAGCTGCGGAAACTTTTGCAACGGGGGGCGTACTTCGCCAGGCACTTTGGGAGCAGCGGCAGAGCGGGGCGGATGTCGAATAATCCGTTCTTCGCTGTGTTTTACAGTCGCAGATGCTGCAGTGTTTCCGCGGTGCTTCGGAAAAGAATCTCACCGTGGCCTGTTTTCCTTGGGAAGGCTGAACTCAACCACTGTTTTCAAACATCGTTTCCATATCAGCAAGACGGAGCCAATCAATGAGAGCCGACGGCTGTGACGAAATCTGCGGAAACTTTTGCAACGGGGGGCGTACTTCGCCAGGCTCTTTGGGAGCAGCGGCAGAGCGGGGCGGACGTCGAATAAGCTGTTCTTCGCTGTGTTTTACAGTCGCATATGCTGCAGTGTTTCCGCGGTGCTTCGGACAAGAATCTCACTGTCGCTTGTTTTCCTTGGGAAGGATGAACTCAACCACTGTTTTCAAGCATCGTTTCCATCAGAGCATAACGGAGCCAATCAATGAGAGCCGACGGCAGTGACGAAATCTGCGGAAACTTTTGCAACGGGGGGCGTACTTCGCATGGCACTTCGATAGCAGCGGCAGAGCGGGGCGGACGTCGAATAATTCGTTCTTCGCTGTGTTTTACAGTCGCATATGCTGCAGTGTTTCCGCGGTGCTTCGGACAAGAATCTCACCGTGGCCTGTTTTCCTTGGGAAGGCTGAACTCAACCACTGTTTTCAAGCATCGTTTCCATATCAGCAAGACGGAGCCAATCAATGAGAGCCGACGGCTGTGACGAAATCTGCGGAAACTTTTGCAACGGGGGGCGTACTGCGCCAGGCATTTTGGGAGCAGCGGCAGAGCGGGGCGGACGTCGAATAATCCGTTCTTCGCTGAGTTTTACAGTCGCAGATGCTGCAGTGTTTCCGCGGTGCTTCGGACTAGAATCTCACCGTGGCCTGTTTTCCTTGGGAAGGCTGAACTCAACCACTGTTCTCAAGCATCGTTTCCATACCAGCAAGACGGAGCCAATCAATGAGAGCCGACGGCTGTGACGAAATCTGCGGAAACTTTTGCAACGGGGGGGCGTACTGCGCCAGGCATTTTGGGAGCAGCGGCAGAGCGGGGCGGACGTCGAATAAGCTGTTCTTCGCTGTGTTTTACAGTCGCATAAGCTGCAGTGTTTCCGCGGTGCTTCGGACAAGAATCTCACCGTTGCCTGTTTTCCTTGGGAAGGATGAACTTAACCACTGTTTTCAAGCATCGTTTCCATATCAGCAAGACGGAGCCAATCAACGGGAGCCGACGGCTGTGACCAAATCTGCGGAAACTTTTGCAACCGGGGGCGTACTTCGCCAGTCACTTTCGGAGCAGCGGCAGAGCGGGGCGGACGTCGAATAATCCGTTCTTCGCTGTTTTACAGTCTCATATGCTGCAGTGTTTCCGCGGTGCTACGGACAAGAATCTCACCGTGGCCTGTTTTCCTTAGGAAGGCTGAACTCAACCACTGTTTTCAAGCATCGTTTCATATCAGCAAGACGGAGCCAATCAAAGAGAGCCGACGGCTGTGACGAAAGCTGCGGAAACTTTTGCAACGGGGGGCGTACATCGCAAAGCACTTCGACAGCAGCGGCAGAGCGGGGCGGACGTCAAATAATCCGTTCTTCGCTGTGTTTTACAGTCGCAGATGCTGCAGTGTTTCTGCGGTGCTTCGGACAAGAATCTCACCGTGGCTTGTTTTCCTTGGGAAGGATGAACTCAACCACTGTTTTCAAGCATCGTTTCTATATCAACAAGACGGAGCCAATCAATGAGAGCCGACGGCTGTGACGAAATCTGCGGAATCTTTTGCAACGGGGGGCGTACTTCGCCAGGCACTTCGACAGCAGCGGCAGAGCGGGGCGGACGTCAAATAATTCGTTCTTCGCTGTGTTTTACAGTCGCATATGCTTCAGTGTTTCCGCGGTGCTTCGGACAAGAATCTCACCGTGGCCTGTTTTCCTTGGGAAGGCTGAACTCAACCACTGTTTTCAAGCATCGTTTCCATATCAGCAAGACGGAGCCAATCAATGAGAGCCGACGGCTGTGACGAAATCTGCGGAAACTTTTGCAACGGGGGGCGTACTGCGCCAGGCATTTTGGGAGCAGCGGCAGAGCGGGGCGGACGTCGAATAAGCTGTTCTTCCCTGTGTTTTACAGTCGCATAAGCTGCAGTGTTTCCGCGGTGCTTCGGACAAGAATCTCACCGTTGCCTGTTTTCCTTGGGAAGGATGAACTTAACCACTGTTTTCAAGCATCGTTTCCATATCAGCAAGACGGAGCCAATCAACGGGAGCCGACGGCTGTGACCAAATCTGCGGAAACTTTTGCAACCGGGGGCGTACTTCGCCAGTCACTTTCGGAGCAGCGGCAGAGCGGGGCGGACGTCGAATAATCCGTTCTTCGCTGTTTTACAGTCTCATATGCTGCAGTGTTTCCGCGGTGCTACGGACAAGAATCTCACCGTGGCCTGTTTTCCTTAGGAAGGCTGAACTCAACCACTGTTTTCAAGCATCGTTTCATATCAGCAAGACGGAGCCAATCAAAGAGAGCCGACGGCTGTGACGAAAGCTGCGGAAACTTTTGCAACGGGGGGCGTACATCGCAAAGCACTTCGACAGCAGCGGCAGAGCGGGGCGGACGTCAAATAATCCGTTCTTCGCTGTGTTTTACAGTCGCAGATGCTGCAGTGTTTCTGCGGTGCTTCGGACAAGAATCTCACCGTGGCTTGTTTTCCTTGGGAAGGATGAACTCAACCACTGTTTTCAAGCATCGTTTCTATATCAACAAGACGGAGCCAATCAATGAGAGCCGACGGCTGTGACGAAATCTGCGGAATCTTTTGCAACGGGGGGCGTACTTCGCCAGGCACTTTGGGAGCAGCGGCAGAGCGCGGCGGACGTCGAATAATCTGTTCTTCGCTGTTTTACAGTCTCATATGCTTCAGTGTTTCCGCGGTGCTACGGACAAGAATCTCACCGTGGCCTGTTTTCCTTGGGAAGGCTGAACTCAACCACTGTTTTCAAGCATCGTTTTATATCAGCAAGACGGAGCCAATCAAAGAGAGCCGACGGCTGTGACGAAAGCTGCGGAAACTTTTGCAACGGGGGGCGTACTTCGCAAAGCACTTCGACAGCAGCGGCAGAGCGGGGCGGACGTCAAATAATCCGTTCTTCGCTGTGTTTTACAATCGGAGATGCTGCAGTGTTTCCGCGGTGCTTCGGACAAGAATCTCACCGTGGCCTGTTTTCCTTGGGAAGGTTGAACTCAACCACTGTTTTCAAACATCGTTTCCATATCAGCAGGACGGAGCCAATCAATGAGAGCCGACGGCTGTGACGAAATCTGCGGAAACTTTTGCAACGGGGGGCGTACTTCGCCAGGCTCTTTGGGAGCAGCGGCAGAGCGGGGCGGACGTCGAATAATCCGTTCTTCGATGTGTTTTACAGTCGCATATGCTGCAGTGTTTCCGCGGTGCTTCGGACAAGAATCTCACTGTGGCTTGTTTTCCTTGGGAAGGATGAACTCAACCACTGTTTTCAAGCATCGTTTCCATCACAGCAAGACGGAGCCAATCAATGAGAGCCGACGGCAGTGACGAAATCTGCGGAAACTTTTGCAACGGGGGGCGTACTTCGCATGGCACTTCGATAGCAGCGGCAGAGCGGGGCGGACGTCGAATAATTCGTTCTTCGCTGTGTTTTACAGTCGCAGATGCTGCAGTGTTTCCGCGGTGCTTCGGACAAGAATCTCACCGTGGCCTGTTTTCCTTGGGAAGGTTGAACTCAACCACTGTTTTCAATCATCGTTTCCATATCAGCAAGACGGAGCCAATCAACGGGAGCCGACGGCTTTGCCGAAAGCTGCGGAAACTTTTGCAACGGGGGGCGTACTTCGCCAGGCACTTTGGGAGCAGCGGCAGAGCGCGGCGGACGTTGAATAATCCGTTCTTCGCTGTGTTTTACAGTCGCAGATGCTGCAGTGTTTCCGCGGTGCTTCGGACAAGAATCTCACCGTGGCCTGTTTTCCTTGGAAAGGCTGAATTCAACCACTGTTTTCAAGCATCGTTTCCATATCAGCAAGACCGAGCCAATCAATGAGAGCTGACGGCTGTGACGAAATCTGCGGAAACTTTTGAAACGGGGGGGCGTACTGCGCCAGGCATTTTGGGAGCAGCGGCAGAGCGGGTCGGACGTCGAATAAGCTGTTCTTCGCTGTGTTTTACAGTCGCATATGCTGCAGTGTTTCCGCGGTGCTTCGGACAAGAATCTCACCGTTGCCTGTTTTCCTTGGGAAGGATGAACTCAACCACTGTTTTCAAGCATCGTTTCCATATCAGCAAGACGGAGCCAATCAACGGGAGCCGACGGCTGTGACCAAATCTGCGGAAACTTTTGCAACGGGGGGCGTACTTCGCCAGGCTCTTTGGGAGCAGCGGCAGAGCGGGGCGGACGTCGAATAATCCGTTCTTCGATGTGTTTTACAGTCGCATATGCTGCAGTGTTTCCGCGGTGCTTCGGACAAGAATCTCACTGTGGCTTGTTTTCCTTGGGAAGGATGAACTCAACCACTGTTTTCAAGCATCGTTTCCATCAGAGCATAACGGAGCCAATCAATGAGAGCCGACGGCAGTGACGAAATCTGCGGAATCTTTTGCAACGGGGGGCGTACTTCGCATGGCACTTCGATAGCAGCGACAGAGCGGGGCGGACGTCGAATAATTCGTTCTTCGCTGTGTTTTACAGTCCCATATGCTGCAGTGTTTCCGCGGTGCTTCGGACAAGAATCTCACCGTGGCCTGTTTTCCTTGGGAAGGCTGAACTCAACCACTGTTTTCAAGCATCGTTTCCATATCAGCAAGATGGAGCCAATCAATGAGAGCCGACGGCTGTGACGAAATCTGCGGAAACTTTTGCAACGGGGGGCGTACTGCGCCAGGCATTTTGGGAGCAGCGGCAGAGCGGGGCGGACGTCGAATAATCCGTTCTTCGCTGAGATTTACAGTCGCAGATGCTGCAGTGTTTCCGCGGTGCTTCGGACAAGAATCTCACCGTGGCCTGTTTTCCTTGGGAAGACTGAACTCAACCACTGTTCTCAAGCATCGTTTCCATATCAGCAAGAGGGAGCCAAACAATGAGAGCCGACGGCTGTGACGAAATCTGCGGAAACTTTTGCAACGGGGGGGCGTACTGCGCCAGGCATTTTGGGAGCAGCGGCAGAGCGGGCGGACGTCGAATAAGCTGTTCTTCGCTGTGTTTTACAGTCGCATATGCTGCAGTGTTTCCGCGGTGCTTCGGACAAGAATCTCACTGTGGCTTGTTTTCCTTGGGAAGGATGAACTCAACCACTGTTTTCAAGCATCGTTTCCATCAGAGCATAACGGAGCCAATCAATGAGAGCCGACGGCAGTGACGAAATCTGCGGAAACTTTTGCAACGGGGGGCGTACTTCGCATGGCACTTCGATAGCAGCGGCAGAGCGGGGCGGACGTCGAATAATTCGTTCTTCGCTGTGTTTTACAGTCGCATATGCTGCAGTGTTTCCGCGGTGCTTCGGACAAGAATCTCACCGTGGCCTGTTTTCCTTGGGAAGGCTGAACTCAACCACTGTTTTCAAGCATCGTTTCCATATCAGCAAGACGGAGCCAATCAATGAGAGCCGACGGCTGTGACGAAATCTGCGGAAACTTTTGCAACGGGGGGCGTACTGCGCCAGGCATTTTGGGAGCAGCGGCAGAGCGGGGCGGACGTCGAATAATCCGTTCTTCGCTGAGTTTTACAGTCGCAGATGCTGCAGTGTTTCCGCGGTGCTTCGGACTAGAATCTCACCGTGGCCTGTTTTCCTTGGGAAGGCTGAACTCAACCACTGTTCTCAAGCATCGTTTCCATATCAGCAAGACGGAGCCAATCAATGAGAGCCGACGGCTGTGACGAAATCTGCGGAAACTTTCGCAACGGGGGGGCGTACTGCGCCAGGCATTTTGGGAGCAGCGGCAGAGCGGGGCGGACGTCGAATAAGCTGTTCTTCGCTGTGTTTTACAGTCGCATAAGCTGCAGTGTTTCCGCGGTGCTTCGGACAAGAATCTCACCGTTGCCTGTTTTCCTTGGGAAGGATGAACTCAACCACTGTTTTCAAGCATCGTTTCCATATCAGCAAGACGGAGCCAATCAACGGGAGCCGACGGCTGTGACCAAATCTGCGGAAACTTTTGCAACGGGGGGCGTACTTCGCATGGCACTTCGATAGCAGCGGCAGAGCGGGGCGGACGTCGAATATTTCGTTCTTCGCTGTGTTTTACAGTCGCAGATGCTGCAGTGTTTCCGCGGGGCTTCGGACAAGAATCTCACCGTGGCCTGTTTTCCTTTTGAAGGCTGAACTCAACCACTGTTTTCAATCATCGTTTCCATATCAGCAAGACGGAGCCAATCAACGGGAGCCGACGGCTTTGCCGAAAGCTGCGGAAACTTTTGCAACAGGGGGCGTACTTCGCCAGGCACTTTGGGAGCAGCGGCAGAGCGCGGCGGACGTCGAATAATCCGTTCTTCGCTGTGTTTTACAGTCGCAGATGCTGCAGTGTTTCCGCGATGCTTCGGACAAGAATCTCACCGTGGCCTGTTTTCCTTGGGAAGGCTGAATTCAACCACTGTTTTCAAGCATCGTTTCCATATCAGCAAGACCGAGCCAATCAATGAGAGCTGACGGCTGTGACGAAATCTGCGGAAACTTTTGAAACGGGGGGCGTACTTCGCCAGGCACTTTGGGAGCAGCGGCAGAGCAGGGCGGACGTCGAATAATCCGTTCTTCGCTGTGTTTTACAGTCGCAGATGCTGCAGTGTTTCCGCGGTGCTTCGGACAAGAATCTCACCGTGGCCTGTTTTCCTTGGGAAGGATGAACTCAACCACTGTTTTCAAGCATCGTTTCCATATCAGCAAGACGGAGCCAATCAATGAGAGCCGACGGCTGTGACGAAATCTGCGGAAACTTTTGCAACGGGGGGGCGTACTGCGCCAGGCATTTTGGGAGCAGCGGCAGAGCGGGTCGGACGTCGAATAAGCTGTTCTTCGCTGTGTTTTACAGTCGCATATGCTGCAGTGTTTCCGCGGTGCTTCGGACAAGAATCTCACCGTTGCCTGTTTTCCTTGGGAAGGATGAACTCAACCACTGTTTTCAAGCATCGTTTCCATATCAGCAAGACGGAGCCAATCAACGGGAGCCGACGGCTGTGACCAAATCTGCGGAAACTTTTGCAACGGGGGGCGTACTTCGCCAGGCTCTTTGGGAGCAGCGGCAGAGCGGGGCGGACGTCGAATAATCCGTTCTTCGATGTGTTTTACAGTCGCATATGCTGCAGTGTTTCCGCGGTGCTTCGGACAAGAATCTCACTGTGGCTTGTTTTCCTTGGGAAGGATGAACTCAACCACTGTTTTCAAGCATCGTTTCCATCAGAGCATAACGGAGCCAATCAATGAGAGCCGACGGCAGTGACGAAATCTGCGGAAACTTTTGCAACGGGGGGCGTACTTCGCATGGCACTTCGATAGCAGCGACAGAGCGGGGCGGACGTCGAATAATTCGTTCTTCGCTGTGTTTTACAGTCCCATATGCTGCAGTGTTTCCGCGGTGCTTCGGACAAGAATCTCACCGTGGCCTGTTTTCCTTGGGAAGGCTGAACTCAACCACTGTTTTCAAGCATCGTTTCCATATCAGCAAGACGGAGCCAATCAATGAGAGCCGACGGCTGTGACGAAATCTGCGGAAACTTTTGCAACGGGGGGCGTACTGCGCCAGGCATTTTGGGAGCAGCGGCAGAGCGGGGCGGACGTCGAATAATCCGTTCTTCGCTGAGTTTTACAGTCGCAGATGCTGCATTGTTTCCGCGGTGCTTCGGACTAGAATCTCACCGTGGCCTGTTTTCCTTGGGAAGGCTGAACTCAACCACTGTTCTCAAGCATCGTTTCCATATCAGCAAGACGGAGCCAATCAATGAGAGCCGACGGCTGTGACGAAATCTGCGGAAACTTTTGCAACGGGGGGGCGTACTGCGCCAGGCATTTTGGGAGCAGCGGCAGAGCGGGTCGGACGTCGAATAAGCTGTTCTTGGCTGTGTTTTACAGTCGCATATGCTGCAGTGTTTCCGCGGTGCTTCGGACAAGAATCTCACCGTTGCCTGTTTTCCTTGGGAAGGATGAACTCAACCACTGTTTTCAAGCATCGTTTCCATATCAGCAAGACGGAGCCAATCAACGGGAGCCGACGGCTGTGACCAAATCTGCGGAAACTTTTGCAACGGGGGGCGTACTTCGCCAGGCTCTTTGGGAGCAGCGGCAGAGCGGGGCGGACGTCGAATAATCCGTTCTTCGATGTGTTTTACAGTCGCATATGCTGCAGTGTTTCCGCGGTGCTTCGGACAAGAATCTCACTGTGGCTTGTTTTCCTTGGGAAGGATGAACTCAACCACTGTTTTCAAGCATCGTTTCCATCAGAGCATAACGGAGCCAATCAATGAGAGCCGACGGCAGTGACGAAATCTGCGGAAACTTTTGCAACGGGGGGCGTACTTCGCATGGCACTTCGATAGCAGCGACAGAGCGGGGCGGACGTCGAATAATTCGTTCTTCGCTGTGTTTTACAGTCCCATATGCTGCAGTGTTTCCGCGGTGCTTCGGACAAGAATCTCACCGTGGCCTGTTTTCCTTGGGAAGGCTGAACTCAACCACTGTTTTCAAGCATCGTTTCCATATCAGCAAGACGGAGCCAATCAATGAGAGCCGACGGCTGTGACGAAATCTGCGGAAACTTTTGCAACGGGGGGCGTACTGCGCCAGGCATTTTGGGAGCAGCGGCAGAGCGGGGCGGACGTCGAATAATCCGTTCTTCGCTGAGTTTTACAGTCGCAGATGCTGCAGTGTTTCCGCGGTGCTTCGGACTACAATCTCACCGTGGCCTGTTTTCCTTGGGAAGGCTGAACTCAACCACTGTTCTCAAGCATCGTTTCCATATCAGCAAGACGGAGCCAATCAATGAGAGCCGACGGCTGTGACGAAATCTGCGGAAACTTTTGCAACGGGGGGGCGTACTGCGCCAGGCATTTTGGGAGCAGCGGCAGAGCGGGGCGGACGTCGAATAAGCTGTTCTTCGCTGTGTTTTACAGTCGCATAAGCTGCAGTGTTTCCGCGGTGCTTCGGACAAGAATCTCACCGTTGCCTGTTTTCCTTGGGAAGGATGAACTTAACCACTGTTTTCAAGCATCGTTTCCATATCAGCAAGACGGAGCCAATCAACGGGAGCCGACGGCTGTGACCAAATCTGCGGAAACTTTTGCAACCGGGGGCGTACTTCGCCAGTCACTTTGGGAGCAGCGGCAGAGCGGGGCGGACGTCGAATAATCCGTTCTTCGCTGTTTTACAGTCTCATATGCTGCAGTGTTTCCGCGGTGCTACGGACAAGAATCTCACCGTGGCCTGTTTTCCTTGGGAAGGCTGAACTCAACCACTGTTTTCAAGCATCGTTTCATATCAGCAAGACGGAGCCAATCAAAGAGAGCCGACGGCTGTGACGAAAGCTGCGGAAACTTTTGCAACGGGGGGCGTACATCGCAAAGCACTTCGACAGCAGCGGCAGAGCGGGGCGGACGTCAAATAATCCGTTCTTCGCTGTGTTTTACAGTCGCAGATGCTGCAGTGTTTCTGCGGTGCTTCGGACAAGAATCTCACCGTGGCTTGTTTTCCTTGGGAAGGATGAACTCAACCACTGTTTTCAAGCATCGTTTCTATATCAGCAAGACGGAGCCAATCAATGAGAGCCGACGGCTGTGACGAAATCTGCGGAATCTTTTGCAACGGGGGGCGTACTTCGCCAGGCACTTTGGGAGCAGCGGCAGAGCGCGGCGGACGTCGAATAATCCGTTCTTCGCTGTTTTACAGTCTCATATGCTTCAGTGTTTCCGCGGTGCTACGGACAAGAATCTCACCGTGGCCTGTTTTCCTTGGGAAGGCTGAACTCAACCACTGTTTTCAAGCATCGTTTCATATCAGCAAGACGGAGCCAATCAAAGAGAGCCGACGGCTGTGACGAAAGCTGCGGAAACTTTTGCAACGGGGGGCGTACTTCGCAAAGCACTTCGACAGCAGCGGCAGAGCGGGGCGGACGTCAAATAATCCGTTCTTCGCTGTGTTTTACAATCGGAGATGCTGCAGTGTTTCCGCGGTGCTTCGGACAAGAATCTCACCGTGGCCTGTTTTCCTTGGGAAGGTTGAACTCAACCACTGTTTTCAAACATCGTTTCCATATCAGCAAGACGGAGCCAATCAATGAGAGCCGACGGCTGTGACGAAATCTGCGGAAACTTTTGCAACGGGGGGCGTACTTCGCCAGGCTCTTTGGGAGCAGCGGCAGAGCGGGGCGGACGTCGAATAATCCGTTCTTCGATGTGTTTTACAGTCGCATATGCTGCAGTGTTTCCGCGGTGCTTCGGACAAGAACCTCACTGTGGCTTGTTTTCCTTGGGAAGGATGAACTCAACCACTGTTTTCAAGCATCGTTTCCACCACAGCAAGACGGAGCCAATCAACGGGAGCCGACGGCTTTGCCGAAAGCTGCGGAAACTTTTGCAACGGGGGGCGTACTTCGCCAGGCACTTTGGGAGCAGCGGCAGAGCGCGGCGGACGTCGAATAATCCGTTCTTCGCTGTGTTTTACAGTCGCAGATGCTGCAGTGTTTCCGCGGTGCTTCGTACAAGAATCTCACCGTGGCCTGTTTTCCTTGGGAAGGCTGAATTCAACCACTGTTTTCAAGCATCGTTTCCATATCAGCAAGACCGAGGCAATCAATGAGAGCTGACGGCTGTGACGAAATCTGCGGAAACTTTTGAAACGGGGGCGTACTTCGCCAGGCACTTTGGGAGCAGCGGCAGAGCGGGGCGGACGTCGAATAATCCGTTCTTCGCTGTGTTTTACAGTCGCAGATGCTGCAGTGTTTCCGCGGTGCTTCGGACAAGAATCTCACCGTGGCCTGTTTTCCTTGGGAAGGATGAACTCAACCACTGTTTTCAAGCATCGTTTCCATATCAGCAAGACGGAGCCAATCAATGAGAGCCGACGGCTGTGACGAAATCTGCGGAAACTTTTGCAACGGGGGGGCGTACTGCGCCAGGCATTTTGGGAGCAGCGGCAGAGCGGGTCGGACGTCGAATAAGCTGTTCTTCGCTGTGTTTTACAGTCGCATATGCTGCAGTGTTTCCGCGGTGCTTCGGACAAGAATCTCACCGTTGCCTGTTTTCCTTGGGAAGGATGAACTCAACCACTGTTTTCAAGCATCGTTTCCATATCAGCAAGACAGAGCCAATCAACGGGAGCCGACGGCTGTGACCAAATCTGCGGAAACTTTTGCAACGGGGGGCGTACTGCGCCAGGCATTTTGGGAGCAGCGGCAGAGCGGGGCGGACGTCGAATAAGCTGTTCTTCGCTGTGTTTTACAGTCGCATATGCTGCAGTGTTTCCGCGGTGCTTCGGACAAGAATCTCACCGTTGCCTGTTTTCCTTGGGAAGGATGAACTCAACCACTGTTTTCAAGCATCGTTTCCATATCAGCAAGACGGAGCCAATCAACGGGAGCCGACGGCTGTGACCAAATCTGCGGAAACTTTTGCAACGGGGGGCGTACTTCGCCAGGCACTTTGGGAGCAGCGGCAGAGCGGGGCGGACGTCGAATAATCCGTTCTTCGCTGTTTTACAGTCTCATATGCTGCAGTGTTTCCGCGGTGCTACGGACAAGAATCTCACCGTGGCCTGTTTTCCTTGGGAAGGCTGAACTCAACCACTGTTTTCAAGCATCGTTTCATATCAGCAAGACGGAGCATATCAAAGAGAGCCGACGGCTGCGACGAAAGCTGCGGAAACTTTTGCAACGGGGGGCGTACATCGCAAAGCACTTCGACAGCAGCGGCAGAGCGGGGCGGACGTCAAATAATCCGTTCTTCGCTGTGTTTTACAGTCGCAGATGCTGCAGTGTTTCTGCGGTGCTTCGGACAAGAATCTCACCGTGGCTTGTTTTCCTTGGGAAGGATGAACTCAACCACTGTTTTCAAGCATCGTTTCTATATCAGCAAGACGGAGCCAATCAATGAGAGCCGACGGCTGTGACGAAATCTGCGGAATCTTTTGCAACGGGGGGCGTACTTCGCCAGGCACTTTGGGAGCAGCGGCAGAGCGGGGCGGACGTCGAATAATGTTCTTCGCTGTGTTTTACAGTCGCATATGCAGCAGTGTTTCCGCGGTGCTTCGGACAAGAATCTCACCGTTGCCTGTTTTCCTTGGGAAGGCTGAACTCAACCACTGTTTTCAAGCATCGTTTCCATATCAGCAAGACGGAGTCAATCAATGAGAGCCGACGGCTGTGACGAAATCTGCGGAAACTTTTGCAACGGGGGGCGTACTTCGCCAGGCTCTTTGGGAGCAGCGGCAGAGCGGGGCGGACGTCGAATAATCCGTTCTTCGATGTGTTTTACAGTCGCATCTGCTGCAGTGTTTCCGCGGTGCTTCGGACAAGAATCTCACTATGGCTTGTTTTCCTTGGGAAGGATGAACTCAACCACTGATTTCAAGCATCGTTTCCATATCAGCAAGACGGAGCCAATCAATGAGAGCCGACGGCAGTGACGAAATCTGCGGAAAGTTTTGCAATGGGGGGCGTACTGCGCCAGGCATTTTGGGAGCAGCGGCAGAGCGGGGCGGACGTCGAATAATCCGTTCTTCGCTGTGTTTTACAGTCGCAGATGCTGCAGTGTTTCCGCGGTGCTTCGGACAAGATTCTCACCGTTGCCTGTTTTCCTTGGGAAGGCTGAACTCAACCACTGTTTTCAAGCATCGTTTCCATATCAGCAAGACGGAGCCAATCAATGAGAGCCGACGGATGTGACAAAATCTGCGGAAACTTTTGCAACGGGGGGCGTACTGCGCCCGGCATTTTGGGAGCAGCGGCAGAGCGGGGCGGACGTCGAATAATCCGTTCTTCGCTGTGTTTTACAGTCGCAGATGCTGCAGTGTTTCCGCGGTGCTTCGGACAAGAATCTCACCGTGGCCTGTTTTCCTTGCGAAGGCAGAACTCAACCACTGTTTTCAAGCATCGTTTCCACATCAGCAAGACGGAGCCAATCAATGAGAGCCGACGGCTGTGACGAAATCTGCGGAAACTTTTGCAACGGGGGGCGTACTGCGCCAGGCATTTTGGGAGCAGCGGCAGAGCGGGGCGGACGTCGAATAAGCTGTTCTTCGCTGTGTTTTACAGTCGCATATGCTGCAGTGTTTCCGCGGTGCTTCGGTCAAGAATCTCACTGTTGCCTGTTTTCCTTGGGAAGGATGGACTCAACCACTGTTTTCAAGCATCGTTTCCATATCAGCAAGACGGAGCCAATCAACGGGAGCCGACGGCTGTGACCAAATCTGCGGAAACTTTTGCAACGGAGGGCGTACTTCGCCAGGCACTTTGGGAGCAGCGGCAGAGCGGGGTGGACGTCGAATAATCCGTCCTTCGCTGTTTTACAGTCTCATATGCTGCAGTGTTTCCGCGGTGCTACGGACAAGAATCTCACCGTGGCCTGTTTTCCTTGGGAAGGCTGAACTCAACCACTGTTTTCAAGCATCGTTTCATATCAGCAAGACGGAGCCAATCAAAGAGAGCCGACGGCTGTGACGAAAGCTGCGGAAACTTTTGCAACGGGGGCGTACATCGCAAAGCACTTCGACAGCAGCAGCAGAGCGGGGCGGACGTCAAATAATGCGTTCTTCGCTGTGTTTTACAGTCGCAGATGCTGCAGTGTTTCCGCGGTGCTTCGGACAAGAATCTCCCCGTGGCTTGTTTTCCTTGGGAAGGATGAACTCAACCACTGTTTTCAAGCATCGTTTCTATATCAGCAAGACGGAGCCAATAAATGAGAGCCGACGGCTGTGACGAAATCTGCGGAATCTTTTGCAACGGGGGGCGTACTTCTCCAGGCACTTTGGGAGCAGCGGCAGAGCGGGGCGGACGTCGAATAATCTGTTCTTCGCTGTGTTTTACAGTCGCATATGCTGCAGTGTTTCCGCGGTGATTCGGACAAGAATCTCACCGTTGCCTGTTTTCCTTGGGAAGGATGAACTCAACCACTGTTTTCAAGCATCGTTTCCATATCAGCAAGACGGAGCCAATCAACGGGAGCCGACGGCTGTGACGAAAGCTGCGGAAACTTTTGCAACGGGGGCGTACATCGCAAAGCACTTCGACAGCAGCCGCAGAGCGGGGCGGACGTCAAATAATGCGTTCTTCGCTGTGTTTTACAGTCGCAGATGCTGCAGTGTTTCCGCGGTGCTTCGGACAAGAATCTCACCGTGGCTTGTTTTCCTTGGGAAGGATGAACTCAACCACTGTTTTCAAGCATCGTTTCCATTTCAGCAAGACGGAGCCAATCAACGGGAGCCGACGGCTGTGACGAAATCTGCGGAAACTTTTGCAACGGGGGGCGTACTTCTCCAGGCACTTTGGGAGCAGCGGCAGAGCGGGGCGGACGTCGAATAATCTGTTCTTCGCTGTGTTTTACAGTCGCATATGCTGCAGTGTTTCCGCGGTGATTCGGACAAGAATCTCACCGTTGCCTGTTTTCCTTGGGAAGGATGAACTCAACCACTGTTTTCAAGCATCGTTTCCATATCAGCAAGACGGAGCCAATCAATGAGAGCCGACGGCTGTGACGAAATCTGCGGAAACTTTTGCAACGGGGGGCGTACTTCGCCAGGCACTTTGGGAGCCGCGGCAGAGCGGGGCGGACGTCGAATAATATGTTCTTCGCTGTTTTACAGTCTCATATGCTGCAGTGTTTCCGCGGTGCTACGGACAAGAATCTCACCGTGGCCTGTTTTCCTTGGGAAGGCTGAACTCAACCACTGTTTTTAAGCATCGTTTCCATATCAGCAAGACGGAGCCAATCAATGAGAGCCGACGGCTGTGAGGAAAGCTGCGGAAACTTTTGCAACGGGGGGCGTACTTCGCCAGGCACTTTGGGAGCAGCGGCAGAGCGCGGAGGACGTCGTATAATCCGTTCTTCGCTGTTTTACAGTCTCATATGCTGCAGTGTTTCCGCGGTGCTACGGACAAGAATCTCACCGTGGCCTGTTTTCCTTGGGAAGGCTGAACTCAACCACTGTTTTTAAGCATCGTTTCCATATCAGCAAGACGGAGCCAATCAATGAGAGCCGACGGCTGTGACGAAAGCTGCGGAAACTTTTCCAACGGGGGGCGTACTTCGCCAGGCACTTTGGGAGCAGCGGCAGAGCGGGGCGGATGTCGAATAATCCGTTCTTCGCTGTGTTTTACAGTCGCAGACGCTGCAGTGTTTCCGCGGTGCTTCGGACAAGAATCTCACCGTGGCCTGTTTTCCTTGGGAAGGCTGAACTCAACCACTGTTTTCAAGCATCGTTCCCATATCAGCAAGACGGAGCCAATCAATGAAAGCCGACGGCTGTGACGAAATCTGCGGAAACTTTTGCAACGGGAGGCGTACTTCGCCAGGCTCTTTGGGAGCAGCGGCAGAGCGGGGCGGACGTCGAATAATCCGTTCTTCGCTGTGTTTTACAGTCGCAGATGCTGCTGTGTTTCCGCGGTGCTTCAGACAAGAATCTCACCGTGGCTTGTTTTCCTTGGGAAGGATGAACTCAACCACTGTTTTCAAGCATCGTTTCTATATCAGCAAGACGGAGCCAATCAATGAGAGCCGACGGCTGTGACGAAATCTGCGGATACTTTTGCAACGGGGGGCGTACTTCGCCAGGCACTTTGGGAGCAGCGGCAGAGCGGGGCGGACGTCGAATAATCATTTCTTCGCTGTGTTTTACAGTCGCATATGCTGCAGTGTTTCCGCGGTGCTTCGGAAAAGAATCTCACCGTGGCCTGTTTTCCTTGGGAAGGCTGAACTCAACCACTGTTTTCAATCATCGTTTTCATATCAGCACGACGGAGCCAATCAACGGGAGCCGACGGCTGTGACCAAATCTGCGGAAACTTTTGCAACGGGGGGCGTACTTCGCCAGGCACTTTGGGCGCAGCGGCAGAGCGGGGCGGACGTCGAATAATCCGTTCTTCGCTGTGTTTTACAGTCGCAGATGCTGCAGTTTTTCCGCGGGGCTTCGGACAAGAATCTCACCGTGGCCTGTTTTCCTTGGGAAGGCTGAACTCAACCACTGTTTTCAAGCATCGTTTCCATATCAGCAAGACGGAGCCAATCAACGGGAGCCGACTGCTGTGACGAAATCTGCGGAAACTTTTGCAACGGGGGGCGTACTTCGCCAGGCACTTTGGGAGCCGCGGCAGAGCGGGGCGGACGTCGAATAATCCGTTCTTCGCTGTGTTTTACAGTCGCAGATGCTGCAGTGTTTCCGCGGTGCTTCGGACAAGAATCTCACCGTGGCCTGTTTTCCTTGGGAAGGCTGAATTCAACCACTGTTTTCAAGCATCGTTTCCATATCAGCAAGACCGAGCCAATCAATGAGAGCCGACGGCTGTGATGAAATCTGCGGAAACTTTTGAAAGGGGGGCGTACTTCGCCAGGCACTTTGGGACCAGCGGCAGAGCGGGGCGGACGTCGAAAAATCTGTTCTTCGCTGTGTTTTACATTCGCAGATGCTGCAGTGTTTCCGCGGTGCTTCGGACAAGATTCTCACCGTGGCCTGTTTTCCTTGGGAAGGCTGAACTCAACCACTGTTTTCAAGCATCGTTTCCATATCAGCAAGACGGAGCCAATCAATGAGAGCCGACGGCTGTGACAAAATCTGCGGAAACTTTTGCAACGGGGGGCGTACTGCGCCAGGCATTTTGGGAGCAGCGGCAGAGCGGGGCGGACTTCGAATAATCCGTTCTTCGCTGTGTTTTACAGTCGCAGATGCTGCAGTGTTTCCGCGGTGCTTCGGACAAGAATCTCACCGTGGCCTGTTTTCCTTGGGAAGGCTGAACTCAACCACTGTTTTTAAGCATCGTTTCCATATCAGCAAGACGGAGCCAATCAATGAGAGCCGACGGCTGTGACGAAAGCTGCGGAAACTTTTGCAACGGGGGGCGTACTTCGCCAGGCACTTTGGGAGCAGCGGCAGAGCGCGGAGGACGTCGTATAATCCGTTCTTCGCTGTTTTACAGTCTCATATGCTGCAGTGTTTCCGCGGTGCTACGGACAAGAATCTCACCGTGGCCTGTTTTCCTTGGGAAGGCTGAACTCAACCACTGTTTTTAAGCATCGTTTC
Source organism: Amblyomma americanum (assembly GCF_052857255.1). Lineage (NCBI taxonomy): Eukaryota > Metazoa > Arthropoda > Arachnida > Ixodida > Ixodidae > Amblyomma > Amblyomma americanum. The sequence goes on along the minus strand of NC_135500.1, from coordinate 86,964,470 downwards.
CATATCAGCAAGACGGAGCCAATCAATGAGAGCCGACGGCTGTGACGAAAGCTGCGGAAACTTTTCCAACGGGGGGCGTACATCGCCAGGCACTTTGGGAGCAGCGGCAGAGCGGGGCGGATGTCGAATAATCCGTTCTTCGCTGTGTTTTACAGTCGCAGACGCTGCAGTGTTTTCGCGGTGCTTCGGACAAGAATCTCACCGTGGCCTGTTTTCCTTGGGAAGGCTGAACTCAACCACTGTTTTCAAGCATCGTTCCCATATCAGCAAGACGGAGCCAATCAATGAAAGCCGACGGCTGTGACGAAATCTGCGGAAACTTTTGCAACGGGGGGCGTACTTCGCCTGGCTCTTTGGGAGCAGCGGCAGAGCGGGGCGGACGTCGAATAATCCGTTCTTCGCTGTGTTTTACAGTCGCAGATGCTGCTGTGTTTCCGCGGTGCTTCGGACAAGAATCTCACCGTGGCTTGTTTTCCTTGGGAAGGATGAACTCAACCACTGTTTTCAAGCATCGTTTCTATATCAGCAAGACGGAGCCAATCAATGAGAGCCGACGGCTGTGACGAAATCTGCGGATACTTTTGCAACGGGGGGCGTACTTCGCCAGGCACTTTGGGAGCAGCGGCAGAGCGGGGCGGACGTCGAATATTCATTTCTTCGCTGTGTTTTACAGTCACATATGCTGCAGTGTTTCCGCGGTGCTTCGGAAAAGAATCTCACCGTGGCCTGTTTTCCTTGGGAAGGCTGAACTCAACCACTGTTTTCAATCATCGTTTTCATATCAGCACGACGGAGCCAATCAACGGGAGCCGACGGCTGTGACCAAATCTGCGGAAACTTTTGCAACGGGGGGCGTACTTCGCCAGGCACTTTGGGCGCAGCGGCAGAGCGGGGCGGACGTCGAATAATCCGTTCTTCGCTGTGTTTTACAGTCGCAGATGCTGCAGTTTTTCCGCGGGGCTTCGGACAAGAATCTCACCGTGGCCTGTTTTCCTTGGGAAGGCTGAACTCAACCACTGTTTTCAAGCATCGTTTCCATATCAGCAAGACGGAGCCAATCAACGGGAGCCGACTGCTGTGACGAAATCTTCGGAAACTTTTGCAACGGGGGGCGTACTTCGCCAGGCACTTTGGGAGCCGCGGCAGAGCGGGGCGGACGTCGAATAATCCGTTCTTCGCTGTGTTTTACAGTCGCAGATGCTGCAGTGTTTCCGCGGTGCTTCGGACAAGAATCTCACCGTGGCCTGTTTTCCTTGGGAAGGCTGAATTCAACCACTGTTTTCAAGCATCGTTTCCATATCAGCAAGACCGAGCCAATCAATGAGAGCCGACGGCTGTGACAAAATCTGCGGAAACTTTTGCAACGGGGGGCGTACTGCGCCAGGCATTTTGGGAGCAGCGGCAGAGCGGGGCGGACTTCGAATAATCCGTTCTTCGCTGTGTTTTACAGTCGCAGATGCTGCAGTGTTTCCGCGGTGCTTCGGACAAGAATCTCACCGTGGCCTGTTTTCCTTGCGAAGGCTGAACTCAACCACTGTTTTCAAGCATCGTTTCCATATCAGCAAGACGGAGCCAATCAATGGGAGCCGACGGCTGTGACAAAATCTGCGGAAACTTTTGCAACGGGGGGCGTACTGCGCCCGGCATTTTGGGAGCAGCGGCAGAGCGGGGCGGACGTCGAATAATCCGTTCTTCGCTGTGTTTTACAGTCGCAGATGCTGCAGTGTTTCCGCGGTGCTTCGGACAAGAATCTCACTGTGGCCTGTTTTCCTTGCGAAGGCTGAACTCAACCACTGTTTTCAAGCATCGTTTCCATATCAGCAAGACGGAGCCAATCAATGAGAGCCGACGGCTGTGACGAAATCTGCGGAAACTTTTGCAACGGGGGGCGTACTGCGCCAGGCATTTTGGGAGCAGCGGCAGAGCGGGGCGGACGTCGAATAAGCTGTTCTTCGCTGTGTTTTACAGTCGCATATGCTGCAGTGTTTCCGCGGTGCTTCGGTCAAGAATCTCACCGTTGCCTGTTTTCCTTGGGAAGGATGAACTCAACCACTGTTTTCAAGCATCGTTTCCATATCAGCAAGACGGAGCCAATCAACGGGAGCCGACGGCTGTGACCAAATCTGCGGAAACTTTTGCAACGGAGGGCGTACTTCGCCAGGCACTTCGGGAGCAGCGGCAGAGCGGGGCGGACGTCGAATAATCCGTTCTTCGCTGTTTTACAGTCTCATATGCTGCAGTGTTTCCGCGGTGCTACGGACAATAATCTCACCGTGACCTGTTTTCCTTGGGAAGGCTGAACTCAACCACTGTTTTCAAGCATCGTTTCATATCAGCAAGACGGAGCCAATCAAAGAGAGCCGACGGCTGTGACGAAAGCTGCGGAAACTTTTGCAACGGGGGGCGTACATCGCAAAGCACTTCGACAGCAGCAGCAGAGCGGGGCGGACGTCAAATAATGCGTTCTTCGCTGTGTTTTACAGTCGCAGATGCTGCAGTGTTTCCGCGGTGCTTCGGACAAGAATCTCACCGTGGCTTGTTTTCCTTGGGAAGGATGAACTCAACCACTGTTTTCAAGCATCGTTTCTATATCAGCAAGACGGAGCCAATAAATGAGAGCCGACGGCTGTGACGAAATCTGCGGAATCTTTTGCAACGGGGGGCGTACTTCTCCAGACACTTTGGGAGCAGCGGCAGAGCGGGGCGGACGTCGAATAATCTGTTCTTCGCTGTGTTTTACAGTCGCATATGCTGCAGTGTTTCCGCGGTGCTTCGGACAAGAATCTCACCGTTGCCTGTTTTCCTTGGGAAGGATGAACTCAACCACTGTTTTCAAGCATCGTTTCCATATCAGCAAGACGGAGCCAATCAACAGGAGCCGACGGCTGTGACGAAAGCTGCGGAAACTTTTGCAACGGGGGGCGTACTTCGCCAGGCACTTTGGGAGCAGCAGCAGAGCGCGGAGGACGTCGAATAATCCGTTCTTCGCTGTTTTACAGTCTCATATGCTGCAGTGTTTCCGCGGTGCTACGGACAAGAATCTCACCGTGGCCTGTTTTCCTTGGGAAGGCTGAACTCAACCACTGTTTTTAAGCATCGTTTCCATATCAGCAAGACGGAGCCAATCAATGAGAGCCGACGGCTGTGACGAAAGCTGCGGAAACTTTTGCAACGGGGGGCGTACTTCGCCAGGCACTTTGGGAGCAGCGGCAGAGCACGGAGGACGTCGTATAATCCGTTCTTCGCTGTTTTACAGTCTCATATGCTGCAGTGTTTCCGCGGTGCTACGGACAAGAATCTCACCGTGGCCTGTTTTCCTTGGGAAGGCTGAACTCAACCACTGTTTTTAAGCATCGTTTCCATATCAGCAAGACGGAGCCAATCAATGAGAGCCGACGGCTGTGACGAAAGCTGCGGAAACTTTTGCAACGGGGGGCGTACTTCGCCAGGCACTTTGGGAGCAGCGGCAGAGCGCGGAGGACGTCGTATAATCCGTTCTTCGCTGTTTTACAGTCTCATATGCTGCAGTGTTTCCGCGGTGCTTCGGACAAGAATCTCACCGTTGCCTGTTTTCCTTGGGAAGGATGAACTCAACCACTGTTTTCAAGCATCGTTTCCATATCAGCAAGACGGAGCCAATCAACGGGAGCCGACGGCTGTGACGAAAGCTGCGGAAACTTTTGCAACGGGGGGCGTACTTCGCCAGGCTCTTTGGGAGCAGCGGCAGAGCGGGGCGGACGTCGAATAATTCGTTCTTCGATGTGTTTTACAGTCGCATATGCTGCAGTGTTTCCGCGGTGCTTCGGACAAGAATCTCACTGTGGCTTGTTTTCCTTGGGAAGGATGAACTCAACCACTGTTTTCAAGCATCGTTTCCATATCACCAAGACGGAGCCAATCAATGAGAGCCGACGGCAGTGACGAAAGCTGCGGAAACTTTTGCAACGGGGGGCGTACTTCGCCAGGCACTTTGGGAGCAGCGGCAGAGCGGGGCGGACGTCGAATAATTCGTTCTTCGATGTGTTTTACAGTCGCATATGCTGCAGTGTTTCCGCGGTGCTACGGACAAGAATCTCACTGTGGCTTGTTTTCCTTGGGAAGGATGAACTTAACCACTGTTTTCAAGCATCGTTTCCATATCAGCAAGACGGAGCCAATCAATGAGAGCCGACGGCTGTGACGAAAGCTGCGGAAACTTTTGCAACGGGGGGCGTACTTCGCCAGGCACTTTGGGAGCAGCGGCAGAGCGCGGAGGACGTCGTATAATCCGTTCTTCGCTGTTTTACAGTCTCATATGCTGCAGTGTTTCCGCGGTGCTACGGACAAGAATCTCACCGTGGCCTGTTTTCCGTGGGAAGGCTGAACTCAACCACTGTTTTTAAGCATCGTTTCCATATCAGCAAGAGGGAGCCAATCAATGAGAGCCGACGGCTGTGACGAAACCTGCGGAAACTTTTGCAACGGGGGGCGTACTTCGCCAGGCACTTTGGGAGCAGCGGCAGAGCGCGGAGGACGTCGAATAATCCGTTCTTCGCTGTTTTACAGTCTCATATGCTGCAGTGTTTCCGTGGTGCTACGGACAAGAATCTCACCGTGGCCTGTTTTCCTTGGGAAGGCTGAACTCAACCACTGTTTTTAAGCATCGTTTCCATATCAGCAAGACGGAGCCAATCAATGAGAGCCGACGGCTGTGACGAAACCTGCGGAAACTTTTGCAACGGGGGGCGTACTTCGCCAGGCACTTTGGGAGCAGCGGCAGAGCGCGGAGGACGTCGAATAATCCGTTCTTCGCTGTTTTACAGTCTCATATGCTGCAGTGTTTCCGCGGTGCTACGGACAAGAATCTCACCGTGGCCTGTTTTCCTTGGGAAGGCTGAACTCAACCACTGTTTTTAAGCATCGTTTCCATATCAGCAAGACGGAGCCAATCAATGAGAGCCGACGGCTGTGACGAAAGCTGCGGACACTTTTGCAACGGGGGGCGTACTTCGCCAGGCACTTTGGGAGCAGCGGAAGAGCGCGGAGGACGTCGTATAATCCGTTCTTCGCTGTTTTACAGTCTCATATGCTGCAGTGTTTCCGCGGTGCTTCGGACAAGAATCTCACCGTTGCCTGTTTTCCTTGGGAAGGATGAACTCAACCACTGTTTTCAAGCATCGTTTCCATATCAGCAAGACGGAGCCAATCAACGGGAGCCGACGGCTGTGACGAAAGCTGCGGAAACTTTTGCAACGGGGGGCGTACTTCGCCAGGCTCTTTGGGAGCAGCGGCAGAGCGGGGCGGACGTCGAATAATTCGTTCTTCGATGTGTTTTACAGTCGCATATGCTGCAGTGTTTCCGCGGTGCTTCGGACAAGAATCTCACTGTGGCTTGTTTTCCTTGGGAAGGATGAACTCAACCACTGTTTTCAAGCATCGTTTCCATATCAGCAAGACGGAGCCAATCAATGAGAGCCGACGGCAGTGACGAAATCTGCGGAAACTTTTGCAACGGGGGGCGTACTTCGCCAGGCACTTTGGGAGCAGCGGCAGAGCGCGGAGGACGTCGTATAATCCGTTCTTCGCTGTTTTACAGTCTCATATGCTGCAGTGTTTCCGCGGTGCTACGGACAAGAATCTCACCGTGGCCTGTTTTCCTTGGGAAGGCTGAACTCAACCACTGTTTTTAAGCATCGTTTCCATATCAGCAAGACGGAGCCAATCAATGAGAGCCGACGGCTGTGACGAAAGCTGCGGAAACTTTTGCAACGGGGGGCGTACTTCGCCAGGCACTTTGGGAGCAGCGGCAGAGCGCGGAGGACGTCGTATAATCCGTTCTTCGCTGTTTTACAGCCTCATATGCTGCAGTGTTTCCGCGGTGCTTCGGACAAGAATCTCACCGTTGCCTGTTTTCCTTGGGAAGGATGAAGTCAACCACTGTTTTCAAGCATCGTTTCCATATCAGCAAGACGGAGCCAATCAACGGGAGCCGACGGCTGTGACCAAAGCTGCGGAAACTTTTGCAACGGGCGGCGTACTTCGCCAGGCTCTTTGGGAGCAGCGGCAGAGCGGGGCGGACGTCGAATAATTCGTTCTTCGATGTGTTTTACAGTCGCATATGCTGCAGTGTTTCCGCGGTGCTTCGGACAAGAATCTCACTGTGGCTTGTTTTCCTTGGGAAGGATGAACTCAACCACTGTTTTCAAGCATCGTTTCCATATCAGCAAGACGGAGCCAATCAATGAGAGCCGACGGCAGTGACGAAATCTGCGGAAACTTTTGCAACGGGGGGCGTACTTCGCCAGGCACTTTGGGAGCAGCGGCAGAGCGCGGAGGACGTCGTATATTCCGTTCTTCGCTGTTTTACAGTCTCATATGCTGCAGTGTTTCCGCGGTGCTACGGACAAGAATCTCACCGTGGCCTGTTTTCCTTGGGAAGGCTGAACTCAACCACTGTTTTTAAGCATCGTTTCCATATCAGCAAGACGGAGCCAATCAATGAGAGCCGACGGCTGTGACGAAAGCTGCGGAAACTTTTGTAACGAGGGGCGTACTTCGCCAGGCACTTTGGGAGCAGCGGCAGAGCGGGGCGGACGTCGAATAATTCGTTCTTCGATGTGTTTTACAGTCGCATATGCTGCAGTGTTTCCGCGGTGCTAGGGACAAGAATCTCACTGTGGCTTGTTTTCCTTGGGAAGGATGAACTCAACCACTGTTTTCAAGCATCGTTTCCATATCAGCAAGACGGAGCCAATCAATGAGAGCCGACGGCTGTGACGAAAGCTGCGGAAACTTTTGCAACGGGGGGCGTACTTCGCCAGGCACTTTGGGAGCAGCGGCAGAGCGCGGAGGACGTCGTATAATCCGTTCTTCGCTGTTTTACAGTGTCATATGCTGCAGTGTTTCCGCGGTGCTACGGACAAGAATCTCACCGTGGCCTGTTTTCCTTGGGAAGGCTGAACTCAACCACTGTTTTTAAGCATCGTTTCCATGTCAGCAAGACGGAGCCAATCAATGAGAGCCGACGGCTGTGACGAAAGCTGCGGAAACTTTTGCAACGGGGGGCGTACTTCGCCAGGCACTTTGGGAGCAGCGGCAGAGCGCGGAGGACGTCGTATAATCCGTTCTTCGCTGTTTTACAGTCTCATATGCTGCAGTGTTTCCGCGGTGCTTCGGACAAGAATCTCACCGTTGCCTGTTTTCCTTGGGAAGGATGAACTCAACCACTGTTTTCAAGCATCGTTTCCATATCAGCAAGACGGAGCCAATCAACGGGAGCCGACGGCTGTGACGAAAGCTGCGGAAACTTTTGCAACGGGCGGCGTACTTCGCCAGGCTCTTTGGGAGCAGCGGCAGAGCGGGGCGGACGTCGAATAATTCGTTCTTCGATGTGTTTTACAGTCGCATATGCTGCAGTGTTTCCGCGGTGCTTCGGACAAGAATCTCACTGTGGCTTGTTTTCCTTGGGAAGGATGAACTCAACCACTGTTTTCAAGCATCGTTTCCATATCAGCAAGACGGAGCCAATCAATGAGAGCCGACGGCAGTGACGAAATCTGCGGAAACTTTTGCAACGGGGGGCGTACTTCGCCAGGCACTTTGGGAGCAGCGGCAGAGCGCGGAGGACGTCGTATAATCCGTTCTTCGCTGTTTTACAGTCTCATATGCTGCAGTGTTTCCGCGGTGCTACGGACAAGAATCTCACCGGGGCCTGCTTTCCTTGGGAAGGCTGAACTCAACCACTGTTTTTAAGCATCGTTTCCATATCAGCAAGACGGAGCCAATCAATGAGAGCCGACGGCTGTGACGAAAGCTGCGGAAACTTTTGCAACGGGGGGCGTACTTCGCCAGGCACTTTGGGAGCAGCGGCAGAGCGCGGAGGACGTCGTATAATCCGTTCTTCGCTGTTTTACAGTCTCATATGCTGCAGTGTTTCCGCGGTGCTACGGACAAGAATCTCACCGTGGCCTGTTTTCCTTGGGAAGGATGAACTCAACCACTGTTTTCAAGCATCGTTTCCATATAAGCAAGACGGAGCCAATCAATGAGAGCCGACGGCTGTGACGAAAGCTGCGGAAACTTTTGCAACGGGGGGCGTACTTCGCCAGGCTCTTTGGGAGCAGCGGCAGAGCGGGGCGGACGTCGAATAATTCGTTCTTCGATGTGTTTTACAGTCGCATATGCTGCAGTGTTTCCGCGGTGCTTCGGACAAGAATCTCACTGTGGCTTGTTTTCCTTGGGAAGGATGAACTCAACCACTGTTTTCAAGCATCGTTTCCATATCAGCAAGACGGAGCCAATCAATGAGAGCCGACGGCAGTGACGAAATCTGCGGAAACTTTTGCAACGGGGGGCGTACTTCGCCAGGCACTTTGGGAGCAGCGGCAGAGCGCGGAGGACGTCGTATAATCCGTTCTATGCTGTTTTACAGTCTCATATGCTGCAGTGGTTCCGCGGTGCTTCGGACAAGAATCTCGCCGTTGCCTGTTTTCCTTGGGAAGGATGAACTCAACCACTGTTTTCAAGCATCGTTTCCATATCAGCAAGACGGAGCCAATCAACGGGAGCCGACGGCTGTGACGAAAGCTGCGGAAACTTTTGCAACGGGGGGCGTACTTCGCCAGGCTCTTTGGGAGCAGCGGCAGAGCGGGGCGGACGTCGAATAATTCGTTCTTCGATGTGTTTTACAGTCGCATATGCTGCAGTGTTTCCGCGGTGCTTCGGACAAGAATCTCACTGTGGCTTGTTTTCCTTGGGAAGGATTAACTCAACCACTGTTTTCAAGCATCGTTTCCATATCAGCAAGACGGAGCCAATCAATGAGAGCCGACGGCAGTGACGAAATCTGCGGAAACTTTTGCAACGGGGGGCGTACTTCGCCAGGCACTCTGGGAGCAGCGGCAGAGCGCGGAGGACGTCGTATAATCCGTTCTTCGCTGTTTTACAGTCTCATATGCTGCAGTGTTTCCGCGGTGCTACGGACAAGAATCTCACCGTGGCCTGTTTTGTTTGGGAAGGCTGAACTCAACCACTGTTTTTAAGCATCGTTTCCATATCAGCAAGACGGAGCCAATCAATGAGAGCCGACGGCTGTGACGAAAGCTGCGGAAACTTTTGCAACGGGGGGCGTACTTCGCCAGGCACTTTGGGAGCAGCGGCAGAGCGGGGCGGACCTCGAATAATTCGTTCTTCGATGTGTTTTACAGTCGCATATGCTGCAGTGTTTCCGCGGTGCTACGGACAAGAATCTCACTGTGGCTTGTTTTCCTTGGGAAGGATGAACTGAACCACTGTTTTCAAGGATCGTTTCCATATCAGCAAGACGGAGCCAATCAATGAGAGCCGACGGCTGTGACGAAAGCTGCGGAAACTTTTGCAACGGGGGGCGTACTTCGCCAGGCACTTTGGGAGCAGCGGCAGAGCGCGGAGGACGTCGTATAATCCGTTCTTCGCTGTTTTACAGTGTCATATGCTGCAGTGTTTCCGCGGTGCTACGGACAAGAATCTCACCGTGGCCTGTTTTCCTTGGGAAGGCTGAACTCAACCACTGTTTTTAAGCATCGTTTCCATATCAGCGAGACGGAGCCAATCAATGAGAGCCGACGGCTGTGACGAAAGCTGCGGAAACTTTTGCAACGGGGGGCGTACTTCGCCAGGCACTTTGGGAGCAGCGGCAGAGCGCGGAGGACGTCGTATAATCCGTTCTTTGCTGTTTTACAGTCTCATATGCTGCAGTGTTTCCGCGGTGCTTCGGACAAGAATCTCACCGTTGCCTGTTTTCCTTGGGAAGGATGAACTCAACCACTGTTTTCAAGCATCGTTCCCATATCAGCAAGACGGAGCCAATCAACGGGAGCCGACGGCTGTGACGAAAGCTGCGGAAACTTTTGCAACGGGCGGCGTACTTCGCCAGGCTCTTTGGGAGCAGCGGCAGAGCGGGGCGGACGTCGAATAATTCGTTCTTCGATGTGTTTTACAGTCGCATATGCTGCAGTGTTTCCGCGGTGCTTCGGACAAGAATCTCACTGTGGCTTGTTTTCCTTGGGAAGGATGAACTCAACCACTGTTTTCAAGCATCGTTTCCATATCAGCAAGACGGAGCCAATCAATGAGAGCCGACGGCAGTGACGAAATCTGCGGAAACTTTTGCAACGGGGGGCGTACTTCGCCAGGCACTTTGGGAGCAGCGGCAGAGCGCGGAGGACGTCGTATAATCCGTTCTTCGCTGTTTTACAGTCTCATATGCTGCAGTGTTTCCGCGGTGCTACGGACAAGAATCTCACCGTGGCCTGTTTTCCTTGGGAAGGCTGAACTCAACCACTGTTTTTAAGCATCGTTTCCATATCAGCAAGACGGAGCCAATCAATGAGAGCCGACGGCTGTGACGAAAGCTGCGGAAACTTTTGCAACGGGGGGCGTACTTCGCCAGGCACTTTGGGAGCAGCGGCAGAGCGCGGAGGACGTCGTATAATCCGTTCTTCGCTGTTTTACAGTCTCATATGCTGCAGTGTTTCCGCGGTGCTACGGACAAGAATCTCACCGTGGCCTGTTTTCCTTGGGAAGGATGAACTCAACCACTGTTTTCAAGCATCGTTTCGATATCAGCAAGACGGAGCCAATCAATGAGAGCCGACGGCTGTGACGAAAGCTGCGGAAACTTTTGCAACGGGGGGCGTACTTCGCCAGGCTCTTTGGGAGCAGCGGCAGAACGGGGCGGACGTCGAATAATTCGTTCTTCGATGTGTTTTACAGTCGCATATGCTGCAGTGTTTCCGCGGTGCTTCGGACAAGAATCTCACTGTGGCTTGTTTTCCTTGGGAAGGATGAACTCAACCACTGTTTTCAAGCATCGTTTCCATATCAGCAAGACGGAGCCAATCAATGAGAGCCGACGGCAGTGACGAAATCTGCGGAAACTTTTGCAACGGGGGGCGTACTTCGCCAGGCACTTTGGGAGCAGTGGCAGAGCGCGGAGGACGTCGTATAATCCGTTCTTCGCTGTTTTACAGTCTCATAGGCTGCAGTGTTTCCGCGGTGCTACGGACAAGAATCTCACCGTGGCCTGTTTTCCTTGGGAAGGCTGAACTCAACCACTGTTTTTAAGCATCGTTTCCATATCAGCAAGACGGAGCCAATCAATGAGAGCCGACGGCTGTGACGAAAGCTGCGGAAACTTTTGCAACGGGGGGCGTACTTCGCCAGGCACTTTGGGAGCAGCGGCAGAGCGCGGAGGACGTCGTATAATCCGTTCTTCGCTGTTTTACAGTCTCATATGCTGCAGTGTTTCCGCGGTGCTACGGACAAGAATCTCACCGTGGCCTGTTTTCCTTGGGAAGGATAAACTCAACCACTGTTTTCAAGCATCGTTTCCATATCAGCAAGACGGAGCCAATCAATGAGAGCCGACGGCTGTGACGAAAGCTGCGGAAACTTTTGCAACGGGGGGCGTACTTCGCCAGGCTCTTTGGGAGCAGCGGCAGAGCGGGGCGGACGTCGAATAATTCGTTCTTCGATGTGTTTTACAGTCGCATATGCTGCAGTGTTTCCGCGGTGCTTCGGACAAGAATCTCACTGTGGCTTGTTTTCCTTGGGAAGGATGAACTCAACCACTGTTTTCAAGCATCGTTTCCATATCAGCAAGACGGAGCCAATCAATGAGAGCCGACGGCAGTGACGAAATCTGCGGAAACTTTTGCAACGGGGGGCGTACTTCGCCAGGCACTTTGGGAGCAGCGGCAGAGCGCGGAGGACGTCGTATAATCCGTTCTTCGCTGTTTTACAGTCTCATATGCTGCAGTGTTTCCGCGGTGCTACGGACAAGAATCTCACCGTGGCCTGTTTTCCTTGGGAAGGCTGAACTCAACCACTGTTTTTAAGCATCGTTTCCATATCAGCAAGACGGAGCCAATCAATGAGAGCCGACGGCTGTGACGAAAGCTGCGGAAACTTTTGCAACGGGGGGCGTACTTCGCCAGGCTCTTTGGGAGCAGCGGCAGAGCGGGGCGGACGTCGAATAATTCGTTCTTCGATGTGTTTTACAGTCGCATATGCTGCAGTGTTTCCGCGGTGCTTCGGACAAGAATCTCACTGTGGCTTGTTTTCCTTGGGAAGGATGAACTCAACCACTGTTTTCAAGCATCGTTTCCATATCAGCAAGACGGAGCCAATCAATGAGAGCCGACGGCAGTGACGAAATCTGCGGAAACTTTTGCAACGGGGGGCGTACTTCGCCAGGCACTTTGGGAGCAGCGGCAGAACGCGGAGGACGTCGTATAATCCGTTCTTCGCTGTTTTACAGTCTCATATGCTGCAGTGTTTCCGCGGTGCTACGGACAAGAATCTCACCGTGGCCTGTTTTCCTTGGGAAGGCTGAACTCAACCACTGTTTTTAAGCATCGTTTCCATGTCAGCAAGACGGAGCCAATCAATGAGAGCCGACGGCTGTGACGAAAGCTGCGGAAACTTTTGCAACGGGGGGCGTACTTCGCCAGGCACTTTGGGAGCAGCGGCAGAGCGCGGAGGACGTCGTATAATCCGTTCTTCGCTGTTTTACAGTCTCATATGCTGCAGTGTTTCCGCGGTGCTTCGGACAAGAATCTCACCGTTGCCTGTTTTCCTTGGGAAGGATGAACTCAACCACTGTTTTCAAGCATCGTTTCCATATCAGCAAGACGGAGCCAATCAACGGGAGCCGACGGCTGTGACGAAAGCTGCGGAAACTTTTGCAACGGGCGGCGTACTTCGCCAGGCTCTTTGGGAGCAGCGGCAGAGCGGGGCGGACGTCGAATAATTCGTTCTTCGATGTGTTTTACAGTCGCATATGCTGCAGTGTTTCCGCGGTGCTTCGGACAAGAATCTCACTGTGGCTTGTTTTCCTTGGGAAGGATGAACTCAACCACTGTTTTCAAGCATCGTTTCCATATCAGCAAGACGGAGCCAATCAATGAGAGCCGACGGCAGTGACGAAATCTGCGGAAACTTTTGCAACGGGGGGCGTACTTCGCCAGGCACTTTGGGAGCAGCGGCAGAGCGCGGAGGACGTCGTATAATCCGTTCTTCGCTGTTTTACAGTCTCATATGCTGCAGTGTTTCCGCGGTTCTACGGACAAGAATCTCACCGTGGCCTGTTTTCCTTGGGAAGGCTGAACTCAACCACTGTTTTTAAGCATCGTTTCCATATCAGCAAGACGGAGCCAATCAATGAGAGCCGACGGCTGTGACGAAAGCTGCGGAAACTTTTGCAACGGGGGGCGTACTTCGCCAGGCACTTTGGGAGCAGCGGCAGAGCGCGGAGGACGTCGTATAATCCGTTCTTCGCTGTTTTACAGTCTCATATGCTGCAGTGTTTCCGCGGTGCTACGGACAAGAATCTCACCGTGGCCTGTTTTCCTTGGGAAGGATGAACTCAACCACTGTTTTCAAGCATCGTTTCCATATCAGCAAGACGGAGCCAATCAATGAGAGCCGACGGCTGTGACGAAAGCTGCGGAAACTTTTGCAAAGGGGGGCGTACTTCGCCAGGCTCTTTGGGAGCAGCGGCAGAGCGGGGCGGACGTCGAATAATTCGTTCTTCGATGTGTTTTACAGTCGCATATGCTGCAGTGTTTCCGCGGTGCTTCGGACAAGAATCTCACTGTGGCTTGTTTTCCTTGGGAAGGATGAACTCAACCACTGTTTTCAAGCATCGTTTCCATATCAGCAAGACCGAGCCAATCAATGAGAGCCGACGGCAGTGACGAAATCTGCGGAAACTTTTGCAACGGGGGGCGTACTTCGCCAGGCACTTTGGGAGCAGCGGCAGAGCGCGGAGGACGTCGTATAATCCGTTCTTCGCTGTTTTACAGTCTCATATGCTGCAGTGGTTCCGCGGTGCTTCGGACAAGAATCTCACCGTTGCCTGTTTTCCTTGGGAAGGATGAACTCAACCACTGTTTTCAAGCATCGTTTCCATATCAGCAAGACGGAGCCAATCAACGGGAGCCGACGGCTGTGACGAAAGCTGCGGAAACTTTTGCAACGGGGGGCGTACTTCGCCAGGCTCTTTGGGAGCAGCGGCAGAGCGGGGCGGACGTCGAATAATTCGTTCTACGATGTGTTTTACAGTCGCATATGCTGCAGTGTTTCCGCGGTGCTTCGGACATGAATCTCACTGTGGCTTGTTTTCCTTGGGAAGGATGAACTCAACCACTGTTTTCAAGCATCGTTTCCATATCAGCAAGACGGAGCCAATCAATGAGAGCCGACGGCAGTGACGAAATCTGCGGAAACTTTTGCAACGGGGGGCGTACTTCGCCAGGCACTCTGGGAGCAGCGGCAGAGCGCGGAGGACGTCGTATAATCCGTTCTTCGCTGTGTTACAGTCTCATATGCTGCAGTGTTTCCGCGGTGCTACGGACAAGAATCTCACCGTGGCCTGTTTTCCTTGAGAAGGCTGAACTCAACCACTGTTTTTAAGCATCGTTTCCATATCAGCAAGACGGAGCCAATCAATGAGAGCCGACGGCTGTGACGAAAGCTGCGGAAACTTTTGCAACGGGGGGCGTACTTCGCCAGGCACTTTGGGAGCAGCGGCAGAGCGGGGCGGACCTCGAATAATTCGTTCTTCGATGTGTTTTACAGTCGCATATGCTGCAGTGTTTCCGCGGTGCTACGGACAAGAATCTCACTGTGGCTTGTTTTCCTTGGGAAGGATGAACTCAACCACTGTTTTCAAGCATCGTTTCCATATCAGCAAGACGGAGCCAATCAATGAGAGCCGACGGCTGTGACGAAAGCTGCGGAAACTTTTGCAACGGGGGGCGTACTTCGCCAGGCACTTTGGGAGCAGCGGCAGAGCGCGGAGGACGTCGTATAATCCGTTCTTCGCTGTTTTACAGTGTCATATGCTGCAGTGTTTCCGCGGTGCTACGGACAAGAATCTCACCGTGGCCTGTTTTCCTTGGGAAGGCTGAACTCAACCACTGTTTTTAAGCATCGTTTCCATATCAGCAAGACGGAGCCAATCAATGAGAGCCGACGGCTGTGACGAAAGCTGCGGAAACTTTTGCAACGGGGGGCGTACTTCGCCAGGCACTTTGGGAGCAGCGGCAGAGCGCGGAGGACGTCGTATAATCCGTTCTTCGCTGTTTTACAGTCTCATATGCCGCAGTGTTTCCGCGGTGGTACGGACAAGAATCTCACCGTGGCCTGTTTTCCTTGGGAAGGATGAACTCAACCACTGTTTTCAAGCATCGTTTCCATATCAGCAAGACGGAGCCAATCAATGAGAGTCGACGGCTGTGACGAAAGCTGCGGAAACTTTTGCAACGGGGGGCGTACTTCGCCAGGCTCTTTGGGAGCAGCGGCAGAACGGGGCGGACGTCGAATAATTCGTTCTTCGATGTGTTTTACAGTCGCATATGCTGCAGTGTTTCCGCGGTGCTTCGGACAAGAATCTCACTGTGGCTTGTTTTCCTTGGGAAGGATGAACTCAACCACTGTTTTCAAGCATCGTTTCCATATCAGCAAGACGGAGCCAATCAATGAGAGCCGACGGCTGTGACGAAAGCTGCGGAAACTTTTGCAACGGGGGGCGTACTTCGCCAGGCACTTTGGGAGCAGCGGCAGAGCGCGGAGGACGTCGTATAATCCGTTCTTCGCTGTTTTACAGTCTCATATGCTGCAGTGTTTCCGCGGTGCTACGGACAAGAATCTCACCGTTGCCTGTTTTCCTTGGGAAGGATAAACTCAACCACTGTTTTCAAGCATCGTTTCCATATCAGCAAGACGGAGCCAATCAATGAGAGCCGACGGCTGTGACGAAAGCTGCGGAAACTTTTGCAACGGGGGGCGTACTTCGCCAGGCTCTTTGGGAGCAGAGACAGAGCGGGGCGGACGTCGAATAATTCGTTCTTCGATGTGTTTTACAGTCGCATATGCTGCAGTGTTTCCGCGGTGCTTCGGACAAGAATCTCACTGTGGCTTGTTTTCCTTGGGAAGGATGAACTCAACCACTGTTTTCAAGCATCGTTTCCATATCAGCAAGACGGAGCCAATCAATGAGAGCCGACGGCAGTGACGAAATCTGCGGAAACTTTTGCAACGGGGGGCGTACTTCGCCAGGCACTTTGGGAGCAGCGGCAGAACGCGGAGGACGTCGTATAATCCGTTCTTCGCTGTTTTACAGTCTCATATGCTGCAGTGTTTCCGCGGTGCTACGGACAAGAATCTCACCGTGGCCTGTTTTCCTTGGGAAGGCTGAACTCAACCACTGTTTTTAAGCATCGTTTCCATATCAGCAAGACGGAGCCAATCAATGAGAGCCGACGGCTGTGACGAAAGCTGCGGAAAATTTTGCAACGGGGGGCGTACTTCGCCAGGCACTTTGGGAGCAGCGGCAGAGCGGGGCGGATGTCGAATAATCCGTTCTTCGCAGTGTTTTACAGTCGCAGACGCTGCAGTGTTTCCGCGGTGCTTCGGACAAGAATCTCACCGTGGCCTGTTTTCCTTGGGAAGGCTGAACTCAACCACTGTTTTCAAGCATCGTTTCCATATCAGCAAGACGGAGCCAATCAATGAAAGCCGACGGCTGTGACGAAATCTGCGGAAACTTTTGCAACGGGGGGCGTACTTCGCCAGGCACTTTGGGAGCAGCGGCAGAGCGCGGAGGACGTCGTATAATCCGTTCTTCGCTGTTTTACAGTGTCATATGCTGCAGTGTTTCCGCGGTGCTACGGACAAGAATCTCACCGTGGCCTGTTTTCCTTGGGAAGGCTGAACTCAACCACTGTTTTTAAGCATCGTTTCCATATCAGCAAGACGGAGCCAATCAATGAGAGCCGACGGCTGTGACGAAAGCTGCGGAAACTTTTGCAACGGGGGGCGTACTTCGCCAGGCACTTTGGGAGCAGCGGCAGAGCGCGGAGGACGTCGTATAATCCGTTCTTCGCTGTTTTACAGTCTCATATGCCGCAGTGTTTCCGCGGTGCTACGGACAAGAATCTCACCGTGGCCTGTTTTCCTTGGGAAGGATGAACTCAACCACTGTTTTCAAGCATCGTTTCCATATCAGCAAGACGGAGCCAATCAATGAGAGCCGACGGCTGTGACGAAAGCTGCGGAAACTTTTGCAACGGGGGGCGTACTTCGCCAGGCTCTTTGGGAGCAGCGGCAGAACGGGGCGGACGTCGAATAATTCGTTCTTCGATGTGTTTTACAGTCGCATATGCTGCAGTGTTTCCGCGGTGCTTCGGACAAGAATCTCACTGTGGCTTGTTTTCCTTGGGAAGGATGAACTCAACCACTGTTTTCAAGCATCGTTTCCATATCAGCAAGACGGAGCCAATCAATGAGAGCCGACGGCTGTGACGAAAGCTGCGGAAACTTTTGCAACGGGGGGCGTACTTCGCCAGGCACTTTGGGAGCAGCGGCAGAGCGCGGAGGACGTCGTATAATCCGTTCTTCGCTGTTTTACAGTCTCATATGCTGCAGTGTTTCCGCGGTGCTACGGACAAGAATCTCACCGTGGCCTGTTTTCCTTGGGAAGGATAAACTCAACCACTGTTTTCAAGCATCGTTTCCATATCAGCAAGACGGAGCCAATCAATGAGAGCCGACGGCTGTGACGAAAGCTGCGGAAACTTTTGCAACGGGGGGCGTACTTCGCCAGGCTCTTTGGGAGCAGCGGCAGAGCGGGGCGGACGTCGAATAATTCGTTCTTCGATGTGTTTTACAGTCGCATATGCTGCAGTGTTTCCGCGGTGCTTCGGACAAGAATCTCACTGTGGCTTGTTTTCCTTGGGAAGGATGAACTCAACCACTGTTTTCAAGCATCGTTTCCATATCAGCAAGACGGAGCCAATCAATGAGAGCCGACGGCAGTGACGAAATCTGCGGAAACTTTTGCAACGGGGGGCGTACTTCGCCAGGCACTTTGGGAGCAGCGGCAGAGCGCGGAGGACGTCGTATAATCCGTTCTTCGCTGTTTTACAGTCTCATATGCTGCAGTGTTTCCGCGGTGCTACGGACAAGAATCTCACCGTGGCCTGTTTTCCTTGGGAAGGCTGAACTCAACCACTGTTTTTAAGCATCGTTTCCATATCAGCAAGACGGAGCCAATCAATGAGAGCCGACGGCTGTGACGAAAGCTGCGGAAACTTTTGCAACGGGGGGCGTACTTCGCCAGGCTCTTTGGGAGCAGCGGCAGAGCGGGGCGGACGTCGAATAATTCGTTCTTCGATGTGTTTTACAGTCGCATATGCTGCAGTGTTTCCGCGGTGCTTCGGACAAGAATCTCACTGTGGCTTGTTTTCCTTGGGAAGGATGAACTCAACCACTGTTTTCAAGCATCGTTTCCATATCAGCAAGACGGAGCCAATCAATGAGAGCCGACGGCAGTGACGAAATCTGCGGAAACTTTTGCAACGGGGGGCGTACTTCGCCAGGCACTTTGGGAGCAGCGGCAGAACGCGGAGGACGTCGTATAATCCGTTCTTCGCTGTTTTACAGTCTCATATGCTGCAGTGTTTCCGCGGTGCTACGGACAAGAATCTCACCGTGGCCTGTTTTCCTTGGGAAGGCTGAACTCAACCACTGTTTTCAAGCATCGTTTCCATATCAGCAAGACGGAGCCAATCAATGAGAGCCGACGGCTGTGACGAAAGCTACGGAAAATTTTGCAACGGGGGGCGTACTTCGCCAGGCACTTTGGGAGCAGCGGCAGAGCGGGGCGGATGTCGAATAATCCGTTCTTCGCTGTGTTTTACAGTCGCAGACGCTGCAGTGTTTCCGCGGTGCTTCGGACAAGAATCTCACCGTGGCCTGTTTTCCTTGGGAAGGCTGAACTCAACCACTGTTTTCAAGCATCGTTTCCATATCAGCAAGACGGAGCCAATCAATGAAAGCCGACGGCTGTGACGAAATCTGCGGAAACTTTTGCAACGGGGGGCGTACTTCGCCAGGCTCTTTGGGAGCAGCGGCAGAGCGGGGCGGACGTCGAATAATTCGTTCTTCGATGTGTTTTACAGTCGCATATGCTGCAGTGTTTCCGCGGTGCTTCGGACAAGAATCTCACTGTGGCTTGTTTTCCTTGGGAAGGATGAACTCAACCACTGTTTTCAAGCATCGTTTCCATATCAGCAAGACGGAGCCAATCAATGAGAGCCGACGGCAGTGACGAAATCTGCGGAAACTTTTGCAACGGGGGGCGTACTCCGCCAGGAATTTTGGGAGCAGCGGCAGAGCGGGGCGGACGTCGAATAATCCGTTCTTCGCTGTGCTTTACAGTCGCAGATGCTGCTGTGTTTCCGCGGTGCTTCGGACAAGAATCTCACCGTGGCTTGTTTTCCTTGGGAAGGATGAACTCAACCACTGTTTTCAAGCATCGTTTCTATATCAGCAAGACGGAGCCAATCAATGAGAGCCGACGGCAGTGACGAAATCTGCGTAAACTTTTGCAACGGGGGGCGTACTTCGCCAGGCACTTTGGGAGCAGCGGCAGAGCGCGGAGGACGTCGTATAATCCGTTCTTCGCTGTTTCACAGTCTCATATGCTGCAGTGTTTCCGCGGTGCTACGGACAAGAATCTCACCGTGGCCTGTTTTCCTTGGGAAGGCTGAACTCAACCACTGTTTTCAAGCATCGTTTCCATATCAGCAAGACGGAGCCAATCAATGAGAGCCGACGGCAGTGACGAAATCGGTGGAAACTTTTGCAACGGGGGGCGTACTTCGCCAGGCACTTTGGGAGCAGCGGCAGAGCGGGGCGGACGTCGAATAATTCGTTCTTCGATGTGTTTTACAGTCGCATATGCTGCAGTGTTTCCGCGGTGCTTCGGACAAGAATCTCACTGTGGCTTGTTTTCCTTGGGAAGGATGAACTCAACCACTGTTTTCAAGCATCGTTTCCATATCAGCAAGACGGAGCCAATCAATGAGAGCCGACGGCAGTGACGAAATCTGCGGAAACTTTTGCAACGGGGGGCGTACTTCGCCAGGCACTTTGGGAGCAGCGGCAGAGCGCGGAGGACGTCGTATAATCCGTTCTTCGCTGTTTTACAGTCTCATATGCTGCAGTGTTTCCGCGGTGCTACGGACAAGAATCTCACCGTGGCCTGTTTTCCTTGGGAAGGCTGAACTCAACCACTGTTTTTAAGCATCGTTTCCATATCAGCAAGACGGAGCCAATCAATGAGAGCCGACGGCTGTGACGAAAGCTGCGGAAACTTTTGCAACGGGGGGCGTACTTCGCCAGGCACTTTGGGAGCAGCGGCAGAGCGGGGCGGATGTCGAATAATCCGTTCTTCGCTGTGTTTTACAGTCGCAGACGCTGCAGTGTTTCCGCGGTGCTTCGGACAAGAATCTCACCGTGGCCTGTTTTCCTTGGGAAGGCTGAACTCAACCACTGTTTTCAAGCATCGTTTCCATATCAGCAAGACGGAGCCAATCAATGAAAGCCGACGGCTGTGACGAAATCTGCGGAAACTTTTGCAACGGGGGGCGTACTTCGCCAGGCTCTTTGGGAGCAGCGGCAGAGCGCGGCGGACGTCGAATAATTCGTTCTTCGATGTGTTTTACAGTCGCATATGCTGCAGTGTTTCCGCGGTGCTTCGAACAAGAATCTCACTGTGGCTTGTTTTCCTTGGGAAGGATGAACTCAACCACTGTTTTCAAGCATCGTTTCCATATCAGCAAGACGGAGCCAATCAACGAGAGCCGACGGCAGTGACGAAATCTGCGGAAACTTTTGCAACGGGGGGCGTACTCCGCCAGGAATTTTGGGAGCAGCGGCAGAGCGGGGCGGACGTCGAATAATCCGTTCTTCGCTGTGCTTTACAGTCGCAGTTGCTGCTGTGTTTCCGCGGTGCTTCGGACAAGAATCTCACCGTGGCTAGTTTTCCTTGGGAAGGATGAACTCAACCACTGTTTTCAAGCATCGTTTCTATATCAGCAAGACGGAGCCAATCAATGAGAGCCGACGGCTGTGACGAAATCTGCGGACACTTTTGCAACGGGGGGCGTACATCGCCAGGCACTTTGGGAGCAGCGGCAGAGCGGGGCGGACGTCGAATAATTCGTTCTTCGATGTGTTTTACAGTCGCATATGCTGCAGTGTTTCCGCGGTGCTTCGGACAAGAATCTCACTGTGGCTTGTTTTCCTTGGGAAGGATGAACTCAACCACTGTTTTCAAGCATCGTTTCCATATCAGCAAGACGGAGCCAATCAATGAGAGCCGACGGCAGTGACGAAATCTGCGGAAACTTTTGCAACGGGGGGCGTACTCCGCCAGGAATTTTGGGAGCAGCGTCAGAGCGGGGCGGACGTCGAATAATCCGTTCTTCGCTGTGCTTTACAGTCGCAGATGCTGCTGTGTTTCCGCGGTGCTTCGGACAAGAATCTCACCGTGGCTTGTTTTCCTTGGGAAGGATGAACTCAACCACTGTTTTCAAGCATCGTTTCTATATCAGCAAGACGGAGCCAATCAATGAGAGCCGACGGCTGTGACGAAATCTGCGGAAACTTTTGCAACGGGGGGCGTACTTCGCCAGGCTCTTTGGGAGCAGCGGCAGAGCGGGGCGGACGTCGAATAATTCGTTCTTCGATGTGTTTTACAGTCGCATATGCTGCAGTGTTTCCGCGGTGCTTCGGACAAGAATCTCACGGTGGCTTGTTATCCTTGGGAAGGCTGAACTCAACCACTGTTTTCAAGCATCGTTTCCATATCAGCAAGACGGAGCCAATCAACGGGAGCCGACGGCTGTGACGAAAGCTGCGGAAACTTTTGCAACGGGGGGCGTACTTCGCAAAGCACTTCGACAGCAGCGGCAGAGCGGGGCGGACGTCGAATAATCCGTTCTTCGCTGTGCTTTACAGTCGCAGATGCAGCAGTGTTTCCGCGGTGCTTCGGACAAGAATCTCACCGTTGCCTGTTTTCCTTGGGAAGGGTGAAATCAACCACTGTTTTCAAGCATCGTTTCTATATCAGCAAGACGGAGCCAATCAATGAGAGCCGACGGCAGT
Organism: Amblyomma americanum; assembly: GCF_052857255.1. Lineage (NCBI taxonomy): Eukaryota > Metazoa > Arthropoda > Arachnida > Ixodida > Ixodidae > Amblyomma > Amblyomma americanum. The sequence continues at coordinate 86,942,495 of NC_135500.1, read as the reverse complement.
GACGAAATCTGCGGAAACTTTTGCAACGGGGGGCGTACTTCGCCAGGCACTTTGGGAGCAGCGGCAGAGCGCGGAGGACGTCGTATAATCCGTTCTTCGCTGTTTTACAGTCTCATATGCTGCAGTGTTTCCGCGGTGCTACGGACAAGAATCTCACCGTGGCCTGTTTTCCTTGGGAAGGCTGAACTCAACCACTGTTTTTAAGCATCGTTTCCATATCAGCAAGACGGAGCCAATCAATGAGAGCCGACGGCTGTGACGAAAGCTGCGGAAACTTTTGCAACGGGGGGCGTACTTCGCCAGGCTCTTTGGGAGCAGCGGCAGAGCGGGGCGGACGTCGAATAATTCGTTCTTCGATGTGTTTTACAGTCGCATATGCTGCAGTGTTTCCGCGGTGCTTCGCACAAGAATCTCACTGTGGCTTCTTTTCCTTGGGAAGGATGAACTCAACCACTGTTTTCAAGCATCGTTTCCATATCAGCAAGACGGAGCCAATCAATGAGAGCCGACGGCAGTGACGAAATCTGCGGAAACTTTTGCAACGGGGGGCGTACTTCGCCAGGCACTTTGGGAGCAGCGGCAGAACGCGGAGGACGTCGTATAATCCGTTCTTCGCTGTTTTACAGTCTCATATGCTGCAGTGTTTCCGCGGTGCTACGGACAAGAATCTCACCGTGGCCTGGTTTCCTTGGGAAGGCTGAACTCAACCACTGTTTTTAAGCATCGTTTCCATATCAGCAAGACGGAGCCAATCAATGAGAGCCGACGGCTGTGACGAAAGCTGCGGAAACTTTTGCAACGGGGGGCGTACTTCGCCAGGCACTTTGGGAGCAGCGGCAGAGCGGGGCGGATGTCGAATAATCCGTTCTTCGCTGTGTTTTACAGTCGCAGACGCTGCAGTGTTTCCGCGGTGCTTCGGACAAGAATCTCACCGTGGCCTGTTTTCCTTGGGAAGGCTGAACTCAACCACTGTTTTCAAGCATCGTTTCCATATCAGCAAGACGGAGCCAATCAATGAAAGCCGACGGCTGTGACGAAATCTGCGGAAACTTTTGCAACGGGGGGCGTACTTCGCCAGGCTCTTTGGGAGCAGCGGCAGAGCGGGGCGGACGTCGAATAATTCGTTCTTCGATGTGTTTTACAGTCGCATATGCTGCAGTGTTTCCGCGGTGCTTCGGACAAGAATCTCACTGTGGCTTGTTTTCCTTGGGAAGGATGAACTCAACCACTGTTTTCAAGCATCGTTTCCATATCAGCAAGACGGAGCCAATCAATGAGAGCCGACGGCAGTGACGAAATCTGCGGAAACTTTTGCAACGGGGGGCGTACTCCGCCAGGAATTTTGGGAGCAGCGGCAGAGCGGGGCGGACGTCGAATAATCCGTTCTTCGCTGTGCTTTACAGTCGCAGATGCTGCTGTGTTTCCGCGGTGCTTCGGACAAGAATCTCACCGTGGCTTGTTTTCCTTGGGAAGGATGAACTCAACCACTGTTTTCAAGCATCGTTTCTATATCAGCAAGACGGAGCCAATCAATGAGAGCCGACGGCAGTGACGAAATCTGCGGAAACTTTTGCAACGGGGGGCGTACTTCGCCAGGCACTTTGGGAGCAGCGGCAGAGCGCGGAGGACGTCGTATAATCCGTTCTTCGCTGTTTCACAGTCTCATATGCTGCAGTGTTTCCGCGGTGCTACGGACAAGAATCTGACCGTGGCCTGTTTACCTTGGGAAGGCTGAACTCAACCACTGTTTTCAAGCATCGTTTCCATATCAGCAAGACGGAGCCAATCAATGAGAGCCGACGGCAGTGACGAAATCTGCGGAAACTTTTGCAACGGGGGGCGTACTTCGCCAGGCACTTTGGGAGCAGCGGCAGAGCGCGGAGGACGTCGTATAATCCGTTCATCGCTGTTTTACAGTCTCATATGCTGCAGTGTTTCCGTGGTGCTACGGACAAGAATCTCACCGTGGCCTGTTTTCCTTGGGAAGGCTGAACTCAACCACAGTTTTTAAGCATCGTTTCCATATCAGCAAGACGGAGCCAATCAATGAGAGCCGACGGCAGTGACGAAATCTGCGGAAACTTTTGCAACGGGGGGCGTACTTCGCCAGGCACTTTGGGAGCAGCGGCAGAGCGGGGCGGACGTCGAATAATTCGTTCTTCGATGTGTTTTACAGTCGCATATGCTGCAGTGTTTCCGCGGTGCTTCGGACAAGAATCTCACTGTGGCTTGTTTTCCTTGGGAAGGATGAACTCAACCACTGTTTTCAAGCATCGTTTCCATATCAGCAAGACGGAGCCAATCAATGAGAGCCGACGGCAGTGACGAAATCTGCGGAAACTTTTGCAACGGGGGGCGTACTTCGCCAGGCACTTTGGGAGCAGCGGCAGAGCGCGGAGGACGTCGTATAATCCGTTCTTCGCTGTTTTACAGTCTCATATGCTGCAGTGTTTCCGCGGTGCTACGGACAAGAATCTCACCGTGGCCTGTTTTCCTTGGGAAGGCTGAACTCAACCACTGTTTTTAAGCATCGTTTCCATATCAGCAAGACGGAGCCAATCAATGAGAGCCGACGGCTGTGACGAAAGCTGCGGAAACTTTTGCAACGGGGGGCGTACTTCGCCAGGCACTTTGGGAGCAGCGGCAGAGCGGGGCGGATGTCGAATAATCCGTTCTTCGCTGTGTTTTACAGTCGCAGACGCTGCAGTGTTTCCGCGGTGCTTCGGACAAGAATCTCACCGTGGCCTGTTTTCCTTGGGAAGGCTGAACTCAACCACTGTTTTCAAGCATCGTTTCCATATCAGCAAGACGGAGCCAATCAATGAAAGCCGACGGCTGTGACGAAATCTGCGGAAACTTTTGCAACGGGGGGCGTACTTCGCCAGGCTCTTTGGGAGCAGCGGCAGAGCGGGGCGGACGTCGAATAATTCGTTCTTCGATGTGTTTTACGGTCGCATATGCTGCAGTGTTTCCGCGGTGCTTCGGACAAGAATCTCACTGTGGCTTGTTTTCCTTGGGAAGGATGAACTCAACCACTGTTTTCAAGCATCGTTTCCATATCAGCAAGACGGAGCCAATCAATGAGAGCCGACGGCAGTGACGAAATCTGCGGAAACTTTTGCAACGGGGGGCGTACTCCGCCAGGAATTTTGGGAGCAGCGGCAGAGCGGGGCGGACGTCGAATAATCCGTTCTTCGCTGTGCTTTACAGTCGCAGATGCTGCTGTGTTTCCGCGGTGCTTCGGACAAGAATCTCACCGTGGCTAGTTTTCCTTGGGAAGGATGAACTCAACCACTGTTTTCAAGCATCGTTTCTATATCAGCAAGACGGAGCCAATCAATGAGAGCCGACGGCTGTGACGAAATCTGCGGACACTTTTGCAACGGGGGGCGTACATCGCCAGGCACTTTGGGAGCAGCGGCAGAGCGGGGCGGACGTCGAATAATTCGTTCTTCGATGTGTTTTACAGTCGCATATGCTGCAGTGTTTCCGCGGTGCTTCGGACAAGAATCTCACTGTGGCTTGTTTTCCTTGGGAAGGATGAACTCAACCACTGTTTTCAAGCATCGTTTCCATATCAGCAAGACGGAGCCAATCAATGAGAGCCGACGGCAGTGACGAAATCTGCGGAAACTTTTGCAACGGGGGGCGTACTCCGCCAGGAATTTTGGGAGCAGCGGCAGAGCGGGGCGGACGTCGAATAATCCGTTCTTCGCTGTGCTTTACAGTCGCAGATGCTGCTGTGTTTCCGCGGTGCTTCGGACAAGAATCTCACCGTGGCTTGTTTTCCTTGGGAAGGATGAACTCAACCACTGTTTTCAAGCATCGTTTCTATATCAGCAAGACGGAGCCAATCAATGAGAGCCGACGGCTGTGACGAAATCTGCGGAAACTTTTGCAACGGGGGGCGTACTTCGCCAGGCACTTTGGGAGCAGCGGCAGAGCGGGGCGGACGTCGAATAATCATTTCTTCGCTGTGTTTTACAGTCGCATATGCTGCAGTGTTTCCGCGGTGCTTCGGACAAGAATCTCACGGTGGCTTGTTATCCTTGGGAAGGCTGAACTCAACCACTGTTTTCAAGCATCGTTTCCATATCAGCAAGACGGAGCCAATCAACGGGAGCCGACGGCTGTGACGAAAGCTGCGGAAAGTTTTGCAACGGGGGGGCGTACTTCGGCAGGCACATTGGGAGCAGCGGCAGAGCGGGGCGGACGTCGAATAATCCGTTCTTCGCTGTGTTTTACAGTCGCAGATGCTGCAGTGTTTCCGCGGTGCTTCGGACAAGAATCTCACCGTTGCCTGTTTTCCTTGGGAAGGGTGAAATCAACCACTGTTTTCAAGCATCGTTTCCATATCAGCAAGACGGAGCCAATCAACGGGAGCCGACTGCTGTGACGAAAGCTGTGGAAACTTTTGCAACGGGGGGCGTACTTCGCCAGGCACATTGGGAGCAGCGGCAGAGCGGGGCGGACGTCGAATAATGCGTTCTTCGCTGTGTTTTACAGTCGCAGATGCTGCAGTGTTTCCGTGGGGCTTCGGACAAGAATCTCACCGTTGCCTGTTTTCCTTGGGAAGGCTGAACTCAACCATTGTTTTCAATCATCGTTTCCATATCAGCAAGACGGAGCCAATCAACGGGAGCCCACGGCTGTGACGATAGCTGCGGAAACTTTTGCAACGGGGGGCGTACTTCGCCAGGCTCTTTGGGAGCAGCGGCAGAGCGGGGCGGACGTCGAATAATCCGTTCTTCGATGTGTTTTACAGTCGCATATGTGCAGTGTTTCCGCGGTGCTTCGGACAAGAATCTCACTATGGCTTGTTTTCCTTGGGAAGGATGAACTCAACCACTGTTTTCAAGCATCGTTTCCATATCAGCAAGACGGAGCCAATCAATGAGAGCCGACGGCAGTGACGAAATCTGCGGAAAGTTTTGCAACGGGGGGCGTACTGCGCCAGGCATTTTGGGAGCAGCGGCAGAGCGGGGCGGACGTCGAATAATCTGTTCTTCGCTGTGTTTAACAGTCGCATATGCTGCAGTGTTTCCGCGGTGCTTCGGACAAGAATCTCACCGTGGCCTGTTTTCCTTGGGAAGGCTGAACTCAACCACTGTTTTCAAGCATCGTTTCCATATCAGCAAGACGGAGCCAATCAATGAGAGCCGACGGCTGTGACAAAAGCTGCGGAAACTTCTGCAACGGGGGGCGTACTTCGCCAGGCACTTTGGCAGCAGCGGCAGAGCGGGGCGGACGTCGAATAATCCGTTCTTCGCTGTGTTTAACAATCGCATATGCTGCAGTGTTTCCGCGGTGCTTCGGACAAGAATCTCACCGTGGCCTGTTTTCCTTGGGAAGGCTGAACTCAACCACTGTTTTCAAGCATCGTTTCCATATCAGCAAGACGGAGCCAATCAATGAGAGCCGACGGCTGTGACGAAATCTGCGGAAACTTTTGCAACGGGGGGCGTACTTCGCCAGGCACTTTGGGAGCAGCGGCAGAGCGGGGCGGACGTCGAATAATCATTTCTTCGCAGTGTTTTACAGTCGCATATGCTGCAGTGTTTCCGCGGTGCTTCGGACAAGAATCTCACGGTGGCTTGTTATCCTTGGGAAGGCTGAACTCAACCACTGTTTTCAAGCATCGTTTCCATATCAGCAAGACGGAGCCAATCAACGGGAGCCGACGGCTGTGACGAAAGCTGCGGAAACTTTTGCAACGGGGGGCGTACTTCGCAAAGCACTTCGACATCAGCGGCAGAGCGGGGCGGACGTCGAATAATCCGTTCTTCGCTGTGCTTTACAGTCGCAGATGCAGCAGTGTTTCCGCGGTGCTTCGGACAAGAATCTCACCGTTGCCTGTTTTCCTTGGGAAGGGTGAAATCAACCACTGTTTTCAAGCATCGTTTCCATATCAGCAAGACGGAGCTAATCAACGGGAGCCGACTGCTGTGACGAAAGCTGTGGAAACTTTTGCAACGGGGGGGCGTACTTCGGCAGGCACATTGGGAGCAGCGGCAGAGCGGGGCGGACGTCGAATAATCCGTTCTTCGCTGTGTTTTACAGTCGCAGATGCTGGAGTGTTTCCGCGGCGCTTCGGACAAGAATCTCACCGTTGCCTGTTTTCCTTGGGAAGGGTGAAATCAACCACTGTTTTCAAGCATCGTTTCCATATCAGCAAGACGGAGCCAATCAACGGGAGCCGACGGCTGTGACGAAAGCTGCGGAAACTTTTGCAACGGGGGGGCGTACTTCGGCAGGCACATTGGGAGCAGCGGCAGAGCGGGGCGGACGTCGAATAATCCGTTCTTCGCTGTGTTTTACAGTCGCAGATGCTGCAGTGTTTCCGCGGTGCTTCAGACAAGAATCTCACCGTTGCCTGTTTTCCTTGGGAAGGGTGAAATCAACCACTGTTTTCAAGCATCGTTTCCATATCAGCAAGACGGAGCCAATCAACGGGAGCCGACTGCTGTGACGAAAGCTGTGGAAACTTTTGCAACGGGGGGCGTACTTCGCCAGGCACATTGGGAGCAGCGGCAGAGCGGGGCGGACGTCGAATAATGCGTTCTTCGCTGTGTTTTACAGTCGCAGATGCTGCAGTGTTTCCGTGGGGCTTCGGACAAGAATCTCACCGTTGCCTGCTTTCCTTGGGAAGGCTGAACTCAACCATTGTTTTCAATCATCGTTTCTATATCTGCAAGACGGAGCCAATCAACGGGAGCCCACGGCTGTGACGATAGCTGCGGAAACTTTTGCAACGGGGGGCGTACTTCGCCAGGCTCTTTGGGAGCAGCGGCAGAGCGGGGCGGACGTCGAATAATCCGTTCTTCGATGTGTTTTACAGTCGCATATGCTGCAGTGTTTCCGCGGTGCTTCGGACAAGAATCTCACTATGGCTTGTTTTCCTTGGGAAGGATGAACTCAACCACTGTTTTCAAGCATCGTTTCCATATCAGCAAGACGGAGCCAATCAATGAGAGCCGACGGCAGTGACGAAATCTGCGGAAAGTTTTGCAACGGGGGGCGTACTGCGCCAGGCATTTTGGGAGCAGCGGCAGAGCGGGGCGGACGTCGAATAATCTGTTCTTCGCTGTGTTTAACAGTCGCATATGCTGCAGTGTTTCCGCGGTGCTTCGGACAAGAATCTCACCGTGGCCTGTTTTCCTTGGGAAGGCTGAACTCAACCACTGTTTTCAAGCATCGTTTCCATATCAGCAAGACGGAGCCAATCAATGAGAGCCGACGGCTGTGACAAAAGCTGCGGAAACTTCTGCACCGGGGGGCGTACTTCGCCAGGCACTTTGGCAGCAGCGGCAGAGCGGGGCGGACGTCGAATAATCCGTTCTTCGCTGTGTTTAACAATCGCATATGCTGCAGTGTTTCCGCGGTGCTTCGGACAAGAATCTCACCGTGGCCTGTTTTCCTTGGGAAGGCTGAACTCAACCACTGTTTTCAAGCATCGTTTCCATAGCAGCAAGACGGAGCCAATCAACGGGAGCCGACGGCTGTGACGAAAGCTGCGGAAACTTTTGCAATGGGGGCGTACTTCGCCAGGCACTTTGGGAGCAGCTGCAGAGCGGGGCGGACGTCAAATAATCCGTTCTTCGCTGTGGTTTACAGTCGCATATGCTGCAGTGTTTCCGCGGTGCTTTGAACAAGAATCTCACCGTGGCCTGTTTTCCTTGGGAAGGCTGAACTCAACCACTGTTTTCAAGCATCGTTTCCATATCAGCAAGACGGAGCCAATCAATGAGAGCCGACGGCTGTGACGAAAGCTGCGGAAACTTCTGCAACGGGGGGCGTACTTCGCCAGGCAGTTTAGGAGCAGCTGCAGAGCGGGGCGGACGTCGAATAATCTGTTCTTCGCTGTGTTTAAGAGTCGCATATGCTGCAGTGTTTCCGCGGTGCTTCGGACAAGAATCTCACCGTGGCCTGTTTTCCTTGGGAAGGCTGAACTCAACCACTGTTTTCAAGCATCGTTTCCATATCAGCAAGACGGAGCCAATCAATGAGAGCCGACGGCTGTGACGAAATCTGCGGAAACTTTTGCAACGGGGGGCGTACTTCGCCAGGCACTTTGGGAGCAGCGGCAGAGCGGGGCGGACGTCGAATAATCATTTCTTCGCTGTGTTTTACAGTCGCACATGCTGCAGTGTTTCCGCGGTGCTTCGGACAAGAATCTCACGGTGGCTTGTTATCCTTGGGAAGGCTGAACTCAACCACTGTTTTCAAGCATCGTTCCCATATCAGCAAGACGGAGCCAATCAACGGGAGCCGACGGCTGTGACGAAAGCTGCGGAAACTTTTGCAACGGGGGGCGTACTTCGCAAAGCACTTCGACAGCAGCGGCAGAGCGGGGCGGACGTCGAATAATCCGTTCTTCGCTGTGCTTTACAGTCGCAGATGCAGCAGTGTTTCCGCGGTGCTTCGGACAAGAATCTCACCGTTGCCTGTTTTCCTTGGGAAGGGTGAAATCAACCACTGTTTTCAAGCATCGTTTCCATATCAGCAAGACGGAGCCAATCAACGGGAGCCGACTGCTGTGACGAAAGCTGTGGAAACTTTTGCAACGGGGGGGCGTACTTCGGCAGGCACATTGGGAGCAGCGGCAGAGCGGGGCGGACGTCGAATAATCCGTTCTTCGCTGTGTTTTACAGTCGCAGATGCTGGAGTGTTTCCGCGGCGCATCGGACAAGAATCTCACCGTTGCCTGTTTTCCTTGGGAAGGGTGAAATCAACCACTGTTTTCAAGCATCGTTTCCATATCAGCAAGACGGAGCCAATCAACGGGAGCCGACGGCTGTGACGAAAGCTGCGGAAACTTTTGCAACGGGGGGGCGTACTTCGGCAGGCACATTGGGAGCAGCGGCAGAGCGGGGCGGACGTCGAATAATCCGTTCTTCGCTGTGTTTTACAGTAGCAGATGCTGCAGTGTTTCCGCGGTGCTTCGGACAAGAATCTCACCGTTGCCTGTTTTCCTTGGGAAGGGTGAAATCAACCACTGTTTTCAAGCATCGTTTCCATATCAGCAAGACGGAGCCAATCAACGGGAGCCGACTGCTGTGACGAAAGCTGTGGAAACTTTTGCAACGGGGGGCGTACTTCGCCAGGCACATTGGGAGCAGCGGCAGAGCGGGGCGGACGTCGAATAATGCGTTCTTCGCTGTGTTTTACAGTCGCAGATGCTGCAGTGTTTCCGTGGGGCTTCGGACAAGAATCTCACCGTTGCCTGTTTTCCTTGGGAAGGCTGAACTCAACCATTGTTTTCAATCATCGTTTCCATATCTGCAAGACGGAGCCAATCAACGGGAGCCCACGGCTGTGACGATAGCTGCGGAAACTTTTGCAACGGGGGGCGTACTTCGCCAGGCTCTTTGGGAGCAGCGGCAGAGCGGGGCGGACGTCGAATAATCCGTTCTTCGATGTGTTTTACAGTCGCATATGCTGCAGTGTTTCCGCGGTGCTTCGGACAAGAATCTCACTATGGCTTGTTTTCCTTGGGAAGGATGAACTCAACCACTGTTTTCAAGCATCGTTTCCATATCAGCAAGACGGAGCCAATCAATGAGAGCCGACGGCAGTGACGAAATCTGCGGAAAGTTTTGCAACGGGGGGCGTACTGCGCCAGGCATTTTGGGAGCAGCGGCAGAGCGGGGCGGACGTCGAATAATCTGTTCTTCGCTGTGTTTAACAGTCGCATATGCTGCAGTGTTTCCGCGGTGCTTCGGACAAGAATCTCACCGTGGCCTGTTTTCCTTGGGAAGGCTGAACTCAACCACTGTTTTCAAGCATCGTTTCCATATCAGCAAGACGGAGCCAATCAATGAGAGCCGACGGCTGTGACAAAAGCTGCGGAAACTTCTGCACCGGGGGGCGTACTTCGCCAGGCACTTTGGCAGCAGCGGCAGAGCGGGGCGGACGTCGAATAATCCGTTCTTCGCTGTGTTTAACAATCGCATATGCTGCAGTGTTTCCGCGGTGCTTCGGACAAGAATCTCACCGTGGCCTGTTTTCCTTGGGAAGGCTGAACTCAACCACTGTTTTCAAGCATCGTTTCCATAGCAGCAAGACGGAGCCAATCAACGGGAGCCGACGGCTGTGACGAAAGCTGCGGAAACTTTTGCAATGGGGGCGTACTTCGCCAGGCACTTTGGGAGCAGCAGCAGAGCGGGGCGGACGTCAAATAATCCGTTCTTCGCTGTGGTTTACAGTCGCATATGCTGCAGTGTTTCCGCGGTGCTTTGAACAAGAATCTCACCGTGGCCTGTTTTCCTTGGGAAGGCTGAACTCAACCACTGTTTTCAAGCATCGTTTCCATATCAGCAAGACGGAGCCAATCAATGAGAGCCGACGGCTGTGACGAAAGCTGCGGAAACTTCTGCAACGGGGGGCGTACTTCGCCAGGCAGTTTAGGAGCAGCTGCAGAGCGGGGCGGACGTCGAATAATCTGTTCTTCGCTGTGTTTAAGAGTCGCATATGCTGCAGTGTTTCCGCGGTGCTTCGGACAAGAATCTCACCGTGGCCTGTTTTCCTTGCGAAGGCTGAACTCAACCACTGTTTTCAAGCATCGTTTCCAAATCAGCAAGACGGAGCCAATCAACGGGAGCCGACTGCTGTGACGAAAGCTGTGGAACCTTTCGCAACGGGGGGCGTACTTCGCCAGGAACTTTGGGAGCAGCGGCAGAGCGGGGCGGACGTCGAATAATTCATTCTTCGCTGTGTTTTACAGTCGCATATGCTCCAGTGTTTCCGCGGTGCTTCGGACAAGAATCTCACCGTGGCCTATTTTCCTTGGGAACGCTGAATTCAACCACTGTTTTCAAGCATCGTTTCCATATCAGCAAGACGGAGCCAATCAACGGGAGCCGACGGCTGTGACGAAAGCTGCGGAAACTTCTGCAACGGGGGGCGTACTTCGCCAGGCACTTTGGGAGCAGCTGCAGAGCGGGGCGGACGTCGAATAATCCGTTTTTCGCTGTTTTACAGTCGCAAATGCTGCAGTGTTTCCGCGGTTGTACTGATGAGAATCTCACCGTGGCCTGTTTTTCTTGGGAAGGCTGAAATCAACCACTGTTTTCAAGCATCGTTTCCAAATCAGCAAGACGGAGCCAATCAACGGGAGCCGACGGCTGTGACGAAAGCTGCGGAAACTTCTGCAACGGGGGGCGTACTTCGCCAGGCACTTTGGGAGCAGCTGCAGAGCGGGGCGGACGTCGAATAATCCGTTTTTCGCTGTTTTACAGTCGCAAATGCTGCAGTTTTTCCGCGGTTGTACTGATGAGAATCTCACCGTGGCCTGTTTTTCTTAGGAAGGCTGAAATCAACCACTGTTTTCAAGCATCGTTTCCAAATCAGCAAGACGGAGCCAATCAACGGGAGCCGACTGCTGTGACGAAAGCTGTGGAACCTTTCGCAACGGGGGGCGTACTTCGCCAGGAACTTTGGGAGCAGCGGCAGAGCGGGGCGGACGTCGAATAATTCATTCTTCGCTGTGTTTTACAGTCGCATATGCTCCAGTGTTTCCGCGGTGCTTCGGACAAGAATCTCACCGTGGCCTATTTTCCTTGGGAACGCTGAATTCAACCACTGTTTTCAAGCATCGTTTCCATATCAGCAAGACGGAGCCAATCAACGGGAGCCGACGGCTGTGACGAAAGCTGCGGAAACTTTTGCAACTAGGGGCGGACTTCGCCAGGCACATTGGGAGCAGCGGCAGAGCGGGGCGGACGTCGAATAATCCGTTCTTCGCTGTTTTACAGTCGCAAATGCTGCAGTGTTTCCGCGGTTGTACTGATGAGAATCTCACCGTGGCCTGTTTTTCTTAGGAAGGCTGAAATCAACCACTGTTTTCAAGCATCGTTTCCAAATCAGCAAGACGGAGCCAATCAACGGGAGCCGACTGCTGTGACGAAAGCTGTGGAACCTTTCGCAACGGGGGGCGTACTTCGCCAGGAACTTTGGGAGCAGCGGCAGAGCGGGGCGGACGTCAAATAATCCGTTCTTCGCTGTGGTTTACAGTCGCATATGCTGCAGTGTTTCCGCGGTGCTTTGAACAAGAATCTCACCGTGGCCTGTTTTCCTTGGGAAGGCTGAACTCAACCACTGTTTTCAAGCATCGTTTCCATATCAGCAAGACGGAGCCAATCAATGAGAGCCGACGGCTGTGACAAAAGCTGCGGAAACTTCTGCACCGGGGGGCGTACTTCGCCAGGCACTTTGGCAGCAGCGGCAGAGCGGGGCGGACGTCGAATAATCCGTTCTTCGCTGTGTTTAACAATCGCATATGCTGCAGTGTTTCCGCGGTGCTTCGGACAAGAATCTCACCGTGGCCTGTTTTCCTTGGGAAGGCTGAACTCAACCACTGTTTTCAAGCATCGTTTCCATAGCAGCAAGACGGAGCCAATCAACGGGAGCCGACGGCTGTGACGAAAGCTGCGGAAACTTTTGCAATGGGGGCGTACTTCGCCAGGCACTTTGGGAGCAGCAGCAGAGCGGGGCGGACGTCAAATAATCCGTTCTTCGCTGTGGTTTACAGTCGCATATGCTGCAGTGTTTCCGCGGTGCTTTGAACAAGAATCTCACCGTGGCCTGTTTTCCTTGGGAAGGCTGAACTCAACCACTGTTTTCAAGCATCGTTTCCATATCAGCAAGACGGAGCCAATCAATGAGAGCCGACGGCTGTGACGAAAGCTGCGGAAACTTCTGCAACGGGGGGCGTACTTCGCCAGGCAGTTTAGGAGCAGCTGCAGAGCGGGGCGGACGTCGAATAATCTGTTCTTCGCTGTGTTTAAGAGTCGCATATGCTGCAGTGTTTCCGCGGTGCTTCGGACAAGAATCTCACCGTGGCCTGTTTTCCTTGCGAAGGCTGAACTCAACCACTGTTTTCAAGCATCGTTTCCAAATCAGCAAGACGGAGCCAATCAACGGGAGCCGACTGCTGTGACGAAAGCTGTGGAACCTTTCGCAACGGGGGGCGTACTTCGCCAGGAACTTTGGGAGCAGCGGCAGAGCGGGGCGGACGTCGAATAATTCATTCTTCGCTGTGTTTTACAGTCGCATATGCTCCAGTGTTTCCGCGGTGCTTCGGACAAGAATCTCACCGTGGCCTATTTTCCTTGGGAACGCTGAATTCAACCACTGTTTTCAAGCATCGTTTCCATATCAGCAAGACGGAGCCAATCAACGGGAGCCGACGGCTGTGACGAAAGCTGCGGAAACTTCTGCAACGGGGGGCGTACTTCGCCAGGCACTTTGGGAGCAGCTGCAGAGCGGGGCGGACGTCGAATAATCCGTTTTTCGCTGTTTTACAGTCGCAAATGCTGCAGTGTTTCCGCGGTTGTACTGATGAGAATCTCACCGTGGCCTGTTTTTCTTGGGAAGGCTGAAATCAACCACTGTTTTCAAGCATCGTTTCCAAATCAGCAAGACGGAGCCAATCAACGGGAGCCGACGGCTGTGACGAAAGCTGCGGAAACTTCTGCAACGGGGGGCGTACTTCGCCAGGCACTTTGGGAGCAGCTGCAGAGCGGGGCGGACGTCGAATAATCCGTTTTTCGCTGTTTTACAGTCGCAAATGCTGCAGTTTTTCCGCGGTTGTACTGATGAGAATCTCACCGTGGCCTGTTTTTCTTAGGAAGGCTGAAATCAACCACTGTTTTCAAGCATCGTTTCCAAATCAGCAAGACGGAGCCAATCAACGGGAGCCGACTGCTGTGACGAAAGCTGTGGAACCTTTCGCAACGGGGGGCGTACTTCGCCAGGAACTTTGGGAGCAGCGGCAGAGCGGGGCGGACGTCGAATAATTCATTCTTCGCTGTGTTTTACAGTCGCATATGCTCCAGTGTTTCCGCGGTGCTTCGGACAAGAATCTCACCGTGGCCTATTTTCCTTGGGAACGCTGAATTCAACCACTGTTTTCAAGCATCGTTTCCATATCAGCAAGACGGAGCCAATCAACGGGAGCCGACGGCTGTGACGAAAGCTGCGGAAACTTTTGCAACTAGGGGCGGACTTCGCCAGGCACATTGGGAGCAGCGGCAGAGCGGGGCGGACGTCGAATAATCCGTTCTTCGCTGTTTTACAGTCGCAAATGCTGCAGTGTTTCCGCGGTTGTACTGATGAGAATCTCACCGTGGCCTGTTTTTCTTAGGAAGGCTGAAATCAACCACTGTTTTCAAGCATCGTTTCCAAATCAGCAAGACGGAGCCAATCAACGGGAGCCGACTGCTGTGACGAAAGCTGTGGAACCTTTCGCAACGGGGGGCGTACTTCGCCAGGAACTTTGGGAGCAGCGGCAGAGCGGGGCGGACGTCGAATAATGCGTTCTTCGCTGTGTTTTACAGTCGCAGATGCTGCAGTGTTTCCGCGGTGCTTCGGACAAGAATATCACCGTGGCCTGTTTTCCTTGGGAAGGCTGAATTCAACCACTGTTTTCAAGCATCGTTTCCATATCAGCAAGACGGAGCCAATCAATGAGAGCCGACGGCTGTGACAAAAGATGCGGAAACTTCTGCAACGGGGGGCGTACTTCGCCAGGCACTTTGGGAGCAGCTGCAGAGCGGGGCGGACGTCGAATAATCCGTTTTTTGCTGTTTTACAGTCGCAAATGCTGCAGTGTTTCCGCGGTTGTACTGATGAGAATCTCACCGTGGCCTGTTTTTCTTAGGAAGGCTGAAATCAACCACTGTTTTCAAGCATCGTTTCCAAATCAGCAAGACGGAGCCAATCAACGGGAGCCGACTGCTGTGACGAAAGCTGTGGAACCTTTCGCAACGGGGGGCGTACTTCGCCAGGAACTTTGGGAGCAGCGGCAGAGCGGGGCGGACGTCGAATAATCCATTCTTCGCTGTGTTTTATAGTCGCATATGCTGCAGTGTTTCCGCGGTGCTTCGGACAAGAATATCACCGTGGCCTGTTTTCCTTGGGAAGGCTGAATTCAACCACTGTTTTCAAGCATCGTTTCCATATCAGCAAGACGGAGCCAATCAATGAGAGCCGACGGCTGTGACAAAAGCTGCGGAAACTTTTGCAACGGGGGGCTTACTTCGCCAGGCACTTTGGGAACAGCGGCAGAGCGGGGCGGACGTCGAATAATGCGTTCTTCGCTGTGTTTTACAGTCGCAGATGCTGCAGTGTTTCCGCGGTGCTTCGGACAAGAATATCACCGTGGCCTGTTTTCCTTGGGAAGGCTGAATTCAACCACTGTTTTCAAGCATCGTTTCCAAATCAGCAAGACGGAGCCAATCAACGGGAGCCGACGGCTGTGACGAAAGCTGCGGAAACTTCTGCAACGGGGGGCGTACTTCGCCAGGCACTTTGGGAGCAGCTGCAGAGCGGGGCGGACGTCGAATAATCCGTTTTTCGCTGTTTTACAGTCGCAAATGCTGCAGTGTTTCCGCGGTTGTACTGATGAGAATCTCACCGTGGCCTGTTTTTCTTAGGAAGGCTGAAATCAACCACTGTTTTCAAGCATCGTTTCCAAATCAGCAAGACGGAGCCAATCAACGGGAGCCGACTGCTGTGACGAAAGCTGTGGAACCTTTCGCAACGGGGGGCGTACTTCGCCAGGAACTTTGGGAGCAGCGGCAGAGCGGGGCGGACGTCGAATAATCCATTCTTCGCTGTGTTTTATAGTCGCATATGCTGCAGTGTTTCCGCGGTGCTTCGGACAAGAATATCACCGTGGCCTGTTTTCCTTGGGAAGGCTGAATTCAACCACTGTTTTCAAGCATCGTTTCCATATCAGCAAGACGGAGCCAATCAATGAGAGCCGACGGCTGTGACAAAAGCTGCGGAAACTTTTGCAACGGGGGGCGTACTTCGCCAGGCACTTTGGGAACAGCGGCAGAGCGGGGCGGACGTCGAATAATGCGTTCTTCGCTGTGTTTTACAGTCGCAGATGCTGCAGTGTTTCCGCGGTGCTTCGGACAAG
Source organism: Amblyomma americanum (assembly GCF_052857255.1). Taxonomy (NCBI): domain Eukaryota; kingdom Metazoa; phylum Arthropoda; class Arachnida; order Ixodida; family Ixodidae; genus Amblyomma; species Amblyomma americanum. Next base: position 86,926,570 of record NC_135500.1, on the reverse strand, counting down.
AATCTCGCCGTTGCCTGTTTTCCTTGGGAAGGATGAACTCAACCACTGTTTTCAAGCATCGTTTCCATATCAGCAAGACGGAGCCAATCAACGGGAGCCGACTGCTGTGACGAAAGCTGTGGAAACTTTTGCAACGGGGGGCGTACTTCGCCAGGCACTTTGGGAGCAGCGGCAGAGCGGGGCGGACGTCGAATAATCCGTTCTTCGCTGTGTTTTACAGTCGCATATGCTGCAGTGTTTCCGCGGTGCTTCGGACAAGAATCTCACCGTGGCTTGTTTTCCTTGGGAAGGCTGAACTCAACCACTGTTTTCAAGAATCGTTTCCATATCAGCAAGACGGAGCCAATCAACGGGAGCCGACGGCTGTGACGAAAGCTGCGGAAACTTTTGCAACGAGGGGCGGACTTCGCCAGGCACATTGGGAGCAGCGGCAGAGCGGGGCGGACGTCGAATAATGTCCTTAGAAAATATAGCGCAAAAAGGACACGGACGACACACAATATACTTATTTTAATACGGACGCAAGAACACAGTTTGCTTTTTAGACGAAACAAAAATGCATCGCTTGCCCCAGGAAGGCGTTGAAGGGTTGAGAAATCGCCTAGCTACATCCCACATTTCATATACCAAGCTAATCATTTTTATTTAAAAGGGCTAATAAACCACATAATCTATCGCCTGGCTGTACAAGGCCACCTGATATATCAAATGCGTTGTCTTCAGGCAGGCACACCAATAGGTGAGTGAAGGGAGGGGTTAGGGGCTTGAAAAGGTGAGAGGACAGGAGAAAGAATATCCTTATTCGTATGCAGGAGAGGTAAAAACATAACCATTAAAAACGTAATCAGACGCACAAACCTATCTGTTCCTAATCGGTCTGATGAGTAAATCTGCAGAAGGCTTCCGCAATGGGACTTTTGACATTGCGTTGTTCCCTAGTTGCCACTTGCAATAAGCATAGCTTAAACAGAATCGTTTGTGCAAACAACTGAGCCTGTTGTTTGTGATAGAGCGTCCTTTTTGTGCTTTCATATTTAGGTTTGACTTCTGGACTGCATAGAAGGCGCACAGATCTCTTTCATTCGAGGATTATTCTTAAAGCAAAGCAACACGCGTTTTTCACATCTGCATTAGACGACGTTTAAGCAATGGACAGGGTTACAAGACGAGTCACTTAATGCAAAAAGAAAGGTGAAAAAGATCTCTCCAGAACAATGTGCGAAATGGTGTAAAACTCGCCAAGGGATGCCGTCTTATTAGTAATTACAAACAAGTTTTTGACATGTAGATACTGGCGCGTAGCCCTATAGCGTTTTGCTTCTGCTCACAGCCGCCGGCACTCAACTTCATCACTTTTTGAACCGTGATCGACCAGATTATTCTGGATTGATTGCAGCGGCGCCCAACTGCTTCTATGTTATTCAAAATTGTTCTAGGTGGCTTCTGTATTATACCTCTATAGTTCTTGGCCACCATTAAAAGGAGCGCGTGCAGAGAGCAGGGCGATTCTGCTGTTCGAAGACCGCCGCCAGCGCTCTGTTCTTTGTGGGCGAACATCAGCCCAATGAGGAGCTCTTCTCAGCGCCACTTCACTCTGTTCATCATTTGTCCATGGCGGTGCCTCAAGCACGTGACAACTGGTCGAGATGATAGACCGTGGTCTCGTCATTGTCCCGAAGATAGAACCTTGTGTCGAATCATCAGCACTGGGTCTGTAGCAGCACCGAGAGCTGAATACCTTTAATGGAGCATTGCACGGGAACTCTCAAGACTGCGTGTACCAGTTTTATTGTGCGGAATTTCTGAACAGGTGGGGCCAACAGACTAAATTTCGATATGTTTTTCTAGCAATCGATGGCCCCGCCACAACATGGTTTCACAAGCATGAGACGTCGTTGAAAACGTGGGATCTATTTAAGAAATATATCTTGTCGACTTTTATAAGTATCGCCAGCCGTGGAAGGGCTGAGATGCTGCTCCAGTCCATACACTTGCTCCCCATTCAAATAATTATTATAGGTGCTTGCAGAAATAACCAGCATTTCTATATGCGCATAAAAACATTTCAGTAGAACAGCAAGCCGTGTTACTAAACCGATTAGTACAGGAGTTACTTCTTGCAAATGAAGCCCGCCCTGAATCCTCGCTGAATGTGCCCAAACGTTCGTTGACACTTACTGAAGAGCCGTAAACGCTCACAATAGGCACTTCAGCCGAATGCCACAATAGTGCCCACTTTACTTGGACACTACGAAACCTTCAATCGCCCGGCAGCATGCTTTCCGACGAGTCGTAATAGATGAACTATGACGACCGCTGCCATCTTGTCAGCCTCAAGGAGCTACTGGATTGAATTAATTACAGAAGCAAGTGCAGCTCCTGATCAGATGGGGAACCCGGCACAGACGGCCACAGGACAAGTTCCACCAGTTCGCCCATGTTTCACAGTGAAATCATCCCATTTGCTATAACCGAGAACCTTACGTTCCGGGAATATAACTCTAAACTAGTCCCACCCGCATCACGAAAATCTACCAAGCACGAAGAAATGCCACCTTGGAGACCGTCTCACAACCGTTTGCTCTGCATTAACTTTTGTGAGGCCGGCTACATTATTGACACTGCCAGTACAGGCGAATGGGACTTGATGATATATCTTCTGATGTGTCACCACTACGCCTCGGCCTTCTCTCCCATGGAATAAACGTATACCTGCGTCGTGAGTGGCTTGTAGCTGTGCAAGGGTCATGCATTGAAGGTGGCCAGCCACCAAAGGAAAGCTCAAGAATGGTGAGGAGGTCGCTTGCCGAAGAAACGACTTTTGTCTTCCACCGCCGTTGACATAAGACCGCACCACATGTCGTTCGGCGACGTCGCAAATGAAGGGCAGCCAAAAGTGGCGTGACGCTGCCGCACGAAAGGAAAATGACGCGTCACAGCTACACTATCAAAATCCGCCAAAGAAGTGACCCCACACCTGAGACAAACATGGAACTCGACAGCAAGAACCCCGACCTGGGGCCAGATTCTTGCGTGGTTGACTTTCCGAACAAACGCTTTAGCCGACGCGCCGACCAATCGTGTGAGTCGAAATCAACTAGATGGGAAATCCAACCAGAGGAGACTCTGGATTCTGGAAGTGGTTTTTCCTGGCCATTCAATAAATTCTCAGTTTAAAATTGCAGCGTACTGTGTGTGGAGAGTAGAACATTTTCCTCGTAACGCAAGAATATGACGACCGCTTGAAACTACCTGCAAATGCGCACCACTGCAAGCCACATTATTACAGCATACGCGCGATGCACAGAACGAGTGAATATCAAGGGACACATCCTGCTACCTCCGTAGTGTTTAAACAATACGGTCGTGATGTTTTCTTGGACATGAATCTTCATACCAAACAGCAGGTAATCATCGATGCAAGCTGATCACGTTTCCATATTTCTAAAGCACTAAAGACGAAGAGAAAAGAAAACGAGGCCAAACAAACATGCCGCTGACTAAGAACTTAACAATGATAATATTGTGTTCACAGGCGTTAAAGAACCAAATGTAGCTCTGGTCGATCAAGCCTTCAGGGTGTATGAACACGCCTCGTATGGATTGATGTTAAGAAAGAAGCTGCAGAAAGGAAGACGCACCCAGTTTTTGTACATAAAGATCGTGTTTCAAGATGCACATTCTGCTAGGCATATTGGCCCTGGTTAGCCAAGCCACTTCTAAGGTATAACTGGAGGCATTCTAAGGCTGTCAAGCAGGGAGTGGTGGCCAGGCGTCTCAAGGCGTCATTGTCTAAATCATGCCCTGTCAAAATTTAGGGTACTTTGAAAACAAAAATTGATCGGCTGAAGGAAGCGGATTTTCCGGGAAGTCACGTTTGTGCTATTATTAAAAAAAATGGCTGGGAGAATTGAAGAAAAGGATTATTGCAAATTAGGGAAGCAAACTGCGGCCATCGCATACGTGCACAGGATATCGAAACCTTTTTAAAAGATCAGCCATGAGCATGGGATAAGAGTGGTTTTCAAAGCCGAAGATAGGCTCAAAAGGAATTGCTCAGTGGTCAGCAGACGGTTAAGTAACGACACCAGGAGGGAGTGCAGTCTTCGTCATGAAGTGTCATTTGTGCCCTGCAGAAAAGGGGTAGTTTATAAAAATTTCTCCTTCCTGTAGTAAGACGCACATAGGGCAAACTGGGCGGTGTGTGACAACATGTGGAAAGGAGCACCTGGATTGTCTGGGAAAACCTCCTACGTCTAATCTTGTTCTGCACTGTCGAGACAGCAGCCGCTGACAACCCGGTTTTAAAGGCACAAGAATGGTATATAAATATCGCAACAAGCATCACATGTGGTGGTCCAAGCATTTTCTATTATTCAAGACGGTGACGTGTGCGTGGCCAATGCTGTGACGACTCTGCACAAAAATGAGATTGCGATCCTGCGATCCTGCGATCTTTGATTCTAAGGCTTGATTGACTACAATAGCGCACTGTGCAATCTTCATCTTCTATTTTTGTTTTTAAGGGCTGGGGCACGTGCTGACCTTTCACGCTGGTGTCGGTTGAAAATTTTACCGTCTTTTTTTAACTTCAGCAAGTGTTCGTTGATTGTTCTTGTGTTCTGCAGCCTAAAATTTTTTTCCGTTTTGAATAAATCATTCAGTTATTAGCGCCGTGTTTGTCTTGCCTCGTTTTCTTTTGTATTCGTATGTTGCGCTGTAGAAATATGGAATCGAAGCAAATTTCTGAACTTTTCGACCTGCAGAAGAGGTCATGGTTTCGACTTAGGAAGAAATTCCTTCGAAGACAACTTTAAAGCATCACGTTGCCCTCTTGTCTCAGATGAACTCATCGCCGCATCCCGCTCAAACGTCATGGTTGCTGCAGTTGCCCAAGCTGCAAAGAGTATCGACCACCATCGAGGAAAACATTGAGCTCTTTGTAGACCTAGGAAGATTTTAACAAGGAGGCGTCGCCGGTTTCTGGATTGCCCGAGCTCAAATGATTCTGAAGAAATTTAGCAAAAAATATCTCCAGCTCAAAGAAGAAACTACCATTGCTTCCCTAGACGAAACAGTCGGCGTTTGGTACGCATTCGCAGTCCCTGATCCATCGGAAGAGACTCGCATACACAATACCAGATGTTCTTCTTCGTCATAAACCAGGCGCTATCCCTGCAGAAAAATCACGTATGCACACTACATGAGCGATGCAGCGATTGGTTTTCGTGTCCTTATAAGAATAATCTATTTCTGAAATATCTTCCCATTGAGAGTAACTATGGTATATCGCTCAGTTCAGTGATAACCAAATCTTTTAAACTGTTAAGAACCTTAATCTAAGCCACCACGGTGGCTCAGTGGTTATGGTGCTCTGCTGCTGACCCAAAAGACACGGATTCGATGCCGGCCGCGTCTGTCAAAATTCGATGGAGGCAAAATTCAAGAGGCCCGTGTACTGTAATATGTCCGTGCACGTTAGAGAACTCCAGGTTGTCGAAATTTCCGGAGCCCTTCACTACGGCGTCTCTCATAGCTTAAGTTGATTTGGGACGTTAAACCACCTTAATCCAAACCAAACTTCATTTTAAGACTAAGTAGAGTAGCGTCGCTCAATTTTATTTGCTAGAGTGCTTCGTAGGTACGTTTTTTCATTAAACGATTTTAGAGTCACGTGAAATGTCCTCAAACTTTTTTGAGGCCTTATACCAGGCTATTAATGCCTCTTCAAAAAAAAATTATAAACCTCCCTCAACATGCATAGGCCCACTTTGTATCTTATCCTGGTGTCATAACATGTCATTAACAACTAATCCTGGCGCACGCACATCGAATATGTCATTCACAATGCAAACTGTTCTCTTGTTTACATACGCAGAAACTTCCCTCAGGCTCCTCTCCCAGTTCATGTCACTTTTCTCTCAGACATTAATATGGTGTAAGTCAGAATACGCGTCATCAATATGGGACCCGGCACAACTGACTTTAATCGATGCTATTGAATTAGTTCAGCACTGGTCAGCTCGCGTCATACTTTTCAATTATTCTCGCACGGCCTCTGCTTCTTTATTGTAATCTGAACTTTATCTGACCATTATCGCATTTCAAAGAAACATTTCAGTCGTCAGTTTTTTCCACTGTATTCTCTTTCTTAATAAGACACTAAAACTGGAATTTTTTTTCTTCAGCCCCATCATACGTTTCTCAAGGTGTTGATCACCCGCGTAAAGTTGCCATCCCTACTTGCAAAACGAGTGTACTTTTTAACACTTTCTTACCTAAGACCAGCACTTCGTGGAACCACCTCACGCCCCATGTCACCTGCATTGATGATGCGTCATCCTTCATGCCGCGCATAACCCGTTATATTGTCAAACTAACGTCTGCATCATATTTTTTTGCTTCGTGTCTGTGTCTTTACTACGTATGTATATATATTTTTTTGATTTCCCACCCACGCCCTTTATAACGCTGTGCTTGCCCTGAGCGCATTGTAATAAATGAATAAATTCCGCCGTTTTTAGCCAAAAATAGCCACTACACCGTACTGCTATCTTGTAAACCATCTTCATCGTGTTAGAAAAAGAGCAAATCTGTTTAATGACCGACCGAGAATTTAGCCTGCTTTGATATAATGCTGACTCGCTAGTCTTTGTTGGAAGGCGTTCGGGGAGACAGGCTGAAAGACCGAGGCCGCGCCTATTCTCTATGTTCGTGGCTTTCCTGGCATGGTTTTCTCTTAGACATAACAAGCAGATTATTCTTTGACGTACAGCGCAATAAATATTCTAAAAATAGAACTTTACTTGAGCATTAAACTGGGGTAGCTTACTTCTGCTCAAGACACCTTAGAAAGAAACCTTGTCTCCTTAACCAAGGATGTACCTCAAATTAACGACAAGAAAACAAGTTGCTTCCATATCTTTATTTCAGTGCATTTCTGCTGAATAAAGTTTTAAATGACAGCATCATACGTGTCATAGATAATTGACCATCTGCATTGAGTGCATAGACCGAAGTTTGATGTCGTGGCATAAGTTATTTAACTCTTGCGCTACATATGTCTTCATAACAGGATCTGAGCTATTGCGCCGGTCTTAAATTGCTTAATATGTTGCCTTGCTTCTGATCTGTGAAATTCTCAATGCGCTTGCATATTTCGTTGCCAATGTTTTTATTATTTTTAAGATGGTTCTTTCTTTTTATGACAAACACTCACGTAGATGTATCAACTTCTTGCACTTGCGTTCATATTTATTTATCAGAAAGGGAAATCTTATGTCAGGTAAATCCCTACAATGATTTGAAAGTTTCCTCCAGGAATTGACCGTGTGCAAAACTTAAAATACAGTTTACGTTAAAAAGATAACCGACTTGTTTCTTCGGAAAGTGAAAAGCTTTTCTTAGGCAGCGAGCAAAGAATATGGGCACTAGAAATTTTTTTTGTACATCAGTCAAGTACCTCTTCCCATGGCATCGAATCACCTTGTGTGTAAACGAATTTGCGAAATGCCTAGCTAAACCCGTTTGAACATTAATACCCTAGGCTTTAAGCAGGCGATTCTCGTGACACGGAATAGATGCCAGGATCAGTCCAGAGTGATCCGACAAAAAACTTTATGGCATTTCACTTTTTGACGCTTTGAGGTTTATTAAAGGACAGAATATAATTATGGTGCTGATTTTTAATGCTCAGCTGGTTTCATAGTCGTTTTGTAAAATACTACTCAGTTTTAGCCAGATGCTAAAATTTCAGCGCAGCAGGCAGATTAATCAAGAACGAACAAGGAAAAGACGGCTAGAGTGGCTCTACTAAAACAGGTACAGCTTTCCTGATTTTTAATAATATAGCGCGAGCGTCGACCCAACCGCTGGTAAGCGCCTTATGACGGCGATAAGCGTGCGACTTGGCGAGAGTTCGCGCACGCGCGCGAAGGGAGTGCTTCGTCTGCTACGCTGTTTCGATCACGAGAGCACATGCCTTGCCTCAATACATAATCGCGAAGAACAGGCGGTCAGTAGAGCACATGTTCATGACTAAGATGTGACACTGAGACGAGCTTTCTCTCTTTTTTACCTATTAAAGGAGGATACGCTGGTGAAGCATAGTTAAGGAAAATGAAAGGAAGGAAATAAAGCAGCACGTGGAAACAATTGCCTGGAATGCAAACCGTCTGATTTGTGCAGCTCTCTTGATGTGGGAACACAATAAATGAAGCATTAACCAGCGGTTTAATCAGTCTCTCAGTGTCTAGGCGGTATAAAACTGCTTATCAAAATCAGATCGTCTGCAATGGTTTCCACGTGCTGCTGTAATTATTTCCTTTTATTTTTTCTTATATTAATGTGCTTCGCCAGCGCCGCCTCGAATAATAGGGGGAAAAGAGGAAAAGCACGTGTCAGTGTCAAATCTTAGTCAAGCACAAGTGCTCTACGGCCCGCCGGTGTCTTAAGAACAGATATTGAGGCAGGGCGTGTGTCCTCGTGATCGGAACAGCGTAGCCGATGACGTTCTCCATTGGTAAGCGTACGCGAACTCTCGCCGTGTTGCACGCTTATCGTCGTTATAAGGCGCTGACCGGCAGTTTTGTTGACGCTCGCGCTACATAATTAAAAATAAGGAAGGCTGTGCGGTCTTTGTCAAAAGCATACAGCAAAATGGGTCTACCTCTGAGCTCTGCAGTGAGTCTCCTCTTGCATACACAGAGACTGTAATCTCACGAAGGCAGGAGGAGTTTAAGTCCTAAACGCTCCCAAGCTTAGGACTGACAAATATAGTAGAGACCAAACCCCTTGGGCAGTATATTTTTGACGAAGACTGCATAGTTGCCACAAATCATCCAAAAGGCACCACGTTGAGTTTATAACTTTGCCACTGGATTAACGGCAGGAAATATCAAAGCGGTCGTTAGCTTCAGAGATCCACTTTTTTAAATGTCATTCTTTGTGCTCAAATGTTTCAGATTCTGGACCGCTGAAAATTTCTTTGCACTTAATTGGCTTGAAATAATCTACTGACGTTACCGTTTAAATTTCTTGCTTTTTTTCTCTGGTAGGTTCGGGATAATTGGTCATTGATTTCAACAATTAAACCATGATGTGCTATATTTCGAGGCACTGAATGACTTAGTTTCCTCTGCTGATAAGTTAGACAGCATATATTTAGAGAGTTTCCGGATTTCAGATGGCTGAGAAAACCAAATTCTCTCTTTTTTCTAGGTTCACACGTTTTGAGACCTGACGGGGTTACATCTCATGTTTTGAAGAAGCAAAAACTGGAGAGGCAGTTCATATCCCCATTGGACTGGATTACCAGCTACACGAAAGAGCTATCGCAGAACAATTTCTCTGAATTTTTGAACTTACTTTTTACAGATTTTCAAAGTGAATCAAACGAAACAAACGTTCAAAGCCTTTTTCATATTTTTGACACCAACTCTGACGGAAAATTATCTTCATCAGAGTCACACAGAATGTGGCAAGACTGGGTGGAAGTGGTACTTTGCCCAAAGTATGCCATTATAATTGTCGATGTGCAAAATGATTTTATTGATGGAAGCCTGTCTGTCAGAAACGTATCCGACAATCAACACCCTGAGTGCATTGTTCCCGTAATTAACAGCATTTTATACAACCTTCAGTGGGACCTGGTTGTATATACGCAAGATTGGCATCCCGAAAATCATATTTCATTTTTCGAGAACAAAGACAACCGCACGTTTCATAATAGCAGCAATTTAACCCGTGATGAGGCTAAGGTATTTGACACAGTGGTGTTTCAAAGCAACAGGATTCAGTCTGGTGCTATGATGCAAACTCTATGGCCCAGACACTGCGTGCAGAATACCTGGGGGGCAGAACTACACAAGGATTTGATGGTCATTAATGGTTCTATAACAATACGCAAAGGAATGGACCCAGATGTGGACAGTTACTCTGCATTCTGGGATAACCAAAAACTCAACCAGACCGCACTTCATGCTGAACTAAAGGCCCGAAACATAACTGACGTTTTAATCTGTGGAATAGCATATGACGTCTGCGTGAAGTCTACTGCACTAGATGCTATAGAGCTAGGGTTCCGGACCATACTAATGGATGACGCATCCGTTGGTACTAGTTCAAAAAATACAATGGCAGCGAAGTCTTTACTGCAAGAAAAAAACTGCATTTTTGTGAACAGCTCAGACGTAAAGGAATTGCTGACGGGAGAATCAAGGCCGCTGCAGCTGGGGCTCCAGCTTGCAAAGTCCATAGCCAGCAATGCGTCGTTTTCGAAACTGAGAAGGTGATTTTCCTCGTTATACAACATTACGGCTGTATATTGTATATTTCGTTTTCGTCTGTTTCGATTTGTATTCACTCTGCAAAGATATTTCGAATATTCGCACACCCCTAAAAGAAATGTTATTATTGTATAAAAAGTTAAAAAAGGGCATTAAGAATATTTACAACTCATACGGGCGCTCTTCGATCACAGAGCTCCTGAAGTGAAGTGAGTTGTCATCCGTGATGCAATGGCAATACATGGCGCCTAAAAATTTTCTTTAAGCTTATAAACGTTCACTGCAAAATTGAAACATAGCGCAACGTCACTTTTTCAGCATGTTTTGCTACACGACAACGATTTTCACTGACAATAACGCAAAAATTACTAAAAGAAATTACTCTCATTTTTAGTTTTTTTTTCTTGAAATATTAATGACTGCAATAATCTAGCTTACCAACGACATTGTAACCCAAGGAAAACTGACATTATTTGAGTCGCACTTGTCATATTGTAGCGAGTGATTACATTGTGTGCTCTCATTCTAGCATTCAGTGTGTTTGTCGCATTATGCTATTGCTCGTCTTTGCATATAACGAGTGACCTCATTTGTCTTTTGTTATGTACCGCTGCATATTGTACATATCGTTATCTATTTGATTTTGTATGGCTGTATTTTGTATATTTCATTTTCTTTTATTTCAAATTGTACCCATCCTGCAAATATCCTAGAAACAAGACTGCAGAGTTAAGAAATAAATGAATGATTGTCTTCACAAAATACATGCAACCAGCTTGGTGACTGGTGTCTTTGGCGCTTGGCTCCTGGTGCAAGGTCACGTGCTTGATCCCAACCGCAGCCCATGTATTCAATAGACACAAAATTCAAAACCTTCCGGGTGCTGTGCAATGTGAGCGCGCGACGACGAAACCTGGATGGCCGAAATTGTTTGGCAACCATCCTCTACATTACACAGAATGTGTCGCTTTGTGTTGTGAACTCCGCAATTCTACTAAGAAATGTTCGGAGACTCTAATATTGAAAATATTTATACGCTTCTGAGCCGCGACTATCATACGCGTCCAGATGTGAGAAAGTCCGCCACTTAAAGTAGCAAGAACAAACCGGTGTCTTAAACAGGACGGGTTCTCCGTTCAGCACTCGCAGTTCATTTTCTTAGAATCATCTTCTGTGTCTTCAAGGCCGAGAACGTTGTCGCCGCTCTATGGCATGACAGAAACAATTGCGTGTACTCAATCGTAGCTACGTTCATGCTGCACGATCATTATTGTAGGGAAAACAAATCCCCACTCTCATTACCGAACCGGGGTCATGATGTATCCCCTGGAGATATGTGGAACTTGGTTCGTTCCACCCGGCTGCATTTCTGGAGTCTCACAAAGCTGGGCTGAAAGTGAGTCTTATGAATCTTTTTACCTCTCGGGTATTATTTTGAGCTAAGAAAGGCGTAAAAAAGGCAGATTTTTATGATATGTAAGCAATTGAAATCATAATTTTCGGACACTCTCCGTGATTTTATCGCCAAAAAATTGCCTATAGAACTAGTGTTAAAAAAGTTCGAAAACTTAGCTATCTTCACTCTTCAACCAGGGGCAATTTGAATATATGGTAGCCTGCCAAAACCACTGCCAAGAACCCTGCTCTAGATAAGCCTTCGAAGAACACATTATTGCTTTCTAAACTTTCCAAGACTTTGTTCAACGTCCTGTATAAAAATAGTTCGAGCTAATTTGCTGTTCAAGACAGTCGACAATTGGGTCCGTCGCCTTCGCAACATTCTTCACGTTTGCAACGCTATTATAACGCACAAAATTTCACGTGATAGCGTTACTGCCATGTGTATAAAAAGTAAATTACAGATGATGTTCATATTTGCCATGAAATTGACATGAAACCAAACGCACGTTAAAAATACAGAATAAGAAATATCAAATACTTACCTATAGTATCAAGGTGTATTGTTGGGTAAATTGGTGAGACATTCTGCAGAAAAACATCGCGAAAAAACACAAGAGTAAGACAGACACACAGACTCAAGCGCTGAGTAAACAACAGAGTGTATTTAGTGACCGATGCACAGACGCGGAAAAGAGGTATCGCTGGGCCATGCAAACTCCAGCGTCTCTGCAAAAAGATAAACTCTTCTGGCCCCTGAAGGGTTGTATGCGGCAAAAGGCATGGGAAGCATTTTGTTGACTGCTGTACCGAGGTGCCCTTCTCTTGCGGAACTTCGTATGTTGATCATACGGGGCACTGTATAAATGATCGCCTCAGGGAGCACGCTTCATCCATGGAGGACATTGTTCCCAAAAGCAACCTGGTCTTACACTATCAATCGTGCCAGAAATGCTTCCCCCTTTTTCAACACTGCAAAATTCTCAGATGCTACGCAAGGGATTATCATGGGCCAGAAGCCATCTGTTTAATTATCACGCCACGAACAGAACTATCTTAACTCAGACTGACGTGCTTGATGCCCTTGCCTTGACGTCGCTGCTTTTTCCTTTTTCTTCCTTTTCCGCCCCTGCGCATCAGTGATTTTTTTTCGTGTATTTATTTCGCTCTCGCACTAAATACACTGTTTTTATTCGGCGCTCAAGTCTGTCTTTCTTAGCCCTGTGTTTGTTTTTGAGCTGCTTTCCTAGAGAAAAACCTATAGAACCGTCTCCACGCAAGCAATCAATACCAATCTCATGTAACATCTCAAAGAGAAATCTGTCGCAATGCTCACGTGTGCGGGTACAATTAGAGGAAAAAACACGGTTGACAGGAATGATTGAGGGGTATATCTGGGCTCGCAGGCCGGAGACATTACAAGGAAATGAAAGAATCGTGTTCCAGCAAGGCTTGTGAAAAGGCCGTAGCCAATGCAGAGCGCTTATTTAGCTTTCATTCTCGGGAAGAAAAACATTCCTACTTTTATTGTAGTTTGTGCGGCGACAGCTTGCGAGCTTGGGTTGAACTGACCACGAAATTGTGTTCAATGTCTACATCAACTCCATCACTTCCGCTCAATGTGACGTCTTCTTTGGAAAAACCTTGTGAACCTTTCCGGAAATCATCGCCGAAGCACTCTGTAACTTTGTCATCTGTATCTTTGTAATACATGTAACTTTGAATCTCTAGCAAAAAACTTTGGCATGTATTCTGCACAAAACGAGTTGCGTAGCTGGCTTCATGTTGCTCATTAACTCGTCTGGTGTTTTGTGCACGATCTATGAACCTGTGTGATGCCTTTACGCATGTGGTGAATGTCTATTTGCACCTCCTTGTTCTCTAGTAATTGTTCCAACCCCTTTTTATTTTTCCATGATTTAGTAATGCGGTAAATTGAACTCATCTGTTTATTTATTTTATAAAGCACCAAGGCAGGGTATGGTCCATTACATGAGGGGTGGGCATGACCGTCACAAGATGACGGCTTCAATCATTTTCTTAAATCTGATGGGGTTGGAAGGTGTACGGCTTCCGGCAATAGATCACTGAAGTTCCGAAATGATCTCACCAAAATCCTGAGATTTGAAGTAGCGTTCGCTGGGAGAAAGGAGAAAGCGTGCTGGAAGGTCTTACTTCCGGAAATCCGGTTTGGTATCTAAGAGCAGAAGTTCAGTCGAGGCGAGCAATAAATCAGGAAGGTGTTGGGAGATTAGCATGGCGTGCCGAAGGCAAAACAACAAACGAGGCAGTACAGGTGGATTTGGCCTGGGCATCATTAGAAGCACGGGATTCCCAGGGTAAAATATTAAATGAAGAAAGCCTCAGGAAGTTGGAATCTAAAAGGTTGGCCGCTAACATATTCGAGTACTTATACAGAAAGAGCTTTAACTCAGTGGCGGAATGTGACAATAAATCTCACCAGTAAACATGCAAGAAACAAGAAAAAATAAAGAGCTTTAAGGGGGGGGGGGGGGGGAGAGTTAAAGCGAGCATAAGGTAAAACTCGGCAACTTCAATGAAAAAAAAAACAGAGTGCAGAACAATATCTGAACTCGAAAAGGCGCATGAGGCAGCAATCGGTCCATGATTACTCAGGAGGCAGTGCTCTATTCTTTGAAGACACCGGTGGGTACCCCATTGCCACCGGGTACCCACCGGTTTTTAATGGGTACAAGATTTCCCTCGGCCTGGTGCTCGGCTCTTCTGGGTGAGATGCTTGGGAAAAGGGTCTTGACCACAGTTGCTCTGATGGATCAGTGATAAGTTCCGCCGTCAACAACGTTAAATCCGCCTCGTGTGGTAAAAACCCATTTTGTGTCCCTTTTTTTTGATGGCGCAGCATGCTGAACTTCTTCGAGCACATTCTCATCTGCTGAACTCCCTAGAGCGAGCTCATTTAAATTTCATCGAACACCAAGATCAACTCATTTTCTCATCTAAATCATGAACCACCTTTGCAGGCTGAGTGTTCGAAACTGGTTTTGCCCCCCCCCCCTCCCCCCGTGGGGTTCAGTGGGGTTTGCGGAGCCTCTTCCAATCACACACCCCTGAGGAAGCCGGGCGCCGAGCCGGGGGACGCTTGGGCCCATTTTTGCCGGTGGGTGACCGGCGGTGGGTTTCGAACCAACCACCTTCCGCAGCCGAGGCGGACGCCCTAGCCCCTAGACCCCACACATGCCCAGTGTGGGGTACTCCTGTACAAACAATTGAATAGATTTAATAGGATGTGTAGGTATTAATTCAAAATTCGGTGCAGGCACAGTCACTCTTCCGGAGTCCTTAGTGCTTAGGATAACTTTGGTTATGTCAAATAATATGCGGCACCAGTTAGCAATAAGCGATTGCAAGATTGGTGGCTCAAGCTCACGGAAGTGAAATTAGGAAAATAGTGCAGGATTGAACAGTGTATTTAAACAAAATAGGGAATTCATAGAGTGCAAAAATAAAAATTGTACCTGAAGAAAATGGCAAATTTATTGAGATTAATTATACCGTTAGCACCAATAAAATAACATAAAGAATGAAACCAGGCATGCAAATACTGCAAATATTCGCGGCATTACTTCCCTCTCAAAGAAGCTTCGATCCGATTCTTTAAAACATAAGGCTACTAGAAACAAAACAAATTGTGCAAATGAACACCGAATGTAGAAACACAGCATCCACAATTTTTAGTGCGTATAATTGGGCTTTAGACGGGCGACATGGACCACTTCTGGTCGTACACGGCGTCTCTGACATACAGTCATTTCGTCAGGACGGCTTCGTAGTGCAGTTTACTTAGCCGGCGAAAAACCTTGTTCGGGCCGAAAAAGCGGCGCACAAGCTTTTCACCTACACTCTGTCTCCTAGCCTAAAATTCCGCGTTGCGTCTCCCTAGATTGTAGTGTCCGGCGTCGGTCTGCTGCTGGTCTTTCCCTCATAATCGGGCAAGATTTAGGGCTTCTTCTGTGCTTTGAAGGTAGGCGGTGACGTCGACGTTCTCTTCTTCGGTTACGCTGGGCATCATGACGTCTAGCATGGTCTTAGCCTCCCTGCCATGGACGAGAATAAAGGCGTCATCTGAACGGTCTCCTGCACTTCGGTGCTGTAGGCGAAGACCACGTAAGGCAGCATGATATCCAAGGTCTTATGTTTGGCATCGACATACTTGGCGAGCATATCTGCGATGGTTTTGTTCAGGCGCTCGCTCAGTCCTTTGGTCTGCGGGTGGTACGCAGTTGTCCTCCGGGGGCTGGTTTGGCTTTAACGCAGGATGGCTTGCGTCAGTTCTACCGTGAATTCAGTTCCTCTGTCCGTGATGAGCACATCGGGGACGCCGTGTTGCAATAGATTGCACACTACAAAAATTGGGCTACTTTTGCTGCTGTTTCTTGCGGTAGGGCTTTTGCCTCGGCGTAGTGCGTGAGGTAGTCGGTGTCTATGATGATCTACTTATTTCCAGAGGTTGACTTCGGGAAGGGGCCAAGCAAGTCCACTCCGATCTGCTGAAAGGTCCTTGAGGGGGATTCATTGGGGTTCAGAAATCCTGCTGTTCGGATGGGAAGAGTAATTCGTCGCTGACAATCTCGGCAGGTTTTCACATAATGTGCGACATCGGCAGACAGTCGGGACCAGTAAAACTTGTCTTGAATGCGGCGGAGGGTGCGATAAACCCGAGATGTCCAGCTGACGGCTCGTCGTGTGAAGCCTGAAGAACTTCTTCGCGCAGACTTGCAGGTACAACAAGGAGGTAGGCTGTTTCGTTCGCTGCGAAGTTCTTTGCCAGGACATCACTGTCCTGGCAAAGTTGTCGAATAGTTAGCCTGAGTTGTCGAATAGTTAGCCTCCACCTTAGAAAGGGAACGGCCCGCGTATGCGATTACGTTCTCCAGTCCGTCAGTTTTCTCAACGAGGACTGCGGACAGGCCCACGCTGCTTCAGTCGGTATGAATTTCAGTCTCGTCTTTTTCATCAAAGCGCCCGAGGATATTCGGGGCTCTAAACGACGCTGAAGTTTCTTGAAGGCTTATCGTTGCGGAGCTTTCTATTTAAATGGCACATATCTTTTTGTGACGTGGGTTAGAGGCTTGCCGGTGCGCGAAAATTTCTTGACAAATAATCGGTAATACGCGCACAGTCCGAGCAACCTGCGCCAAGCAGTCTTATCTGCTGGTGGTGGAAACTGTTCAATAGCAGCTGTTTTCTGCGGGTTTGGGCGTACTCCTTTCTCCCTAACGATGTGGCCTTGAAACAGCAGCTCTTCTTAGGCAAAGTGACACTTCTCTGCTTTCGAGGTTAGGCGGGAGGACTTGATGGCGTCTACTACTGTTCGAAGCCTTTTAGGTACTCTTCAATGTTCAATGGTAACAATGTGATCTAGATGTATCAGAAACATATGCCACTTCAGGCTGTCAGCACTGTATTCATTACTAGCTGAAACGTCGCGGGTGCTTAAGAAACCAAATGGCACCACCTTGAACTCGAAGAGGCCCACCGGAGTGATGAATTCGGTCTTTTCGCTATCTCTTTTTTCGAACTCAATTTGCCCAGTAGCTGCTCTTGAGGTCCATCAATGGCAAATACTTGGCGTCGCAGAGCTGGTTCAGTGCGTCGTCGATGCGTGGGAACCGGTAACCATCCGCGTTTGTGATGTTGTTCAAGCGGCGGTATTCAACGCAGAATGGAAGTGCAGTGTCTTTATTTCTCACTAGAACAACCGGTGCCGCCCAGGAACTATTCCATGGCTGGACGACTTCGGCGCGAAGAATTTCTGCCGCTTTGTCTCGGATGGCTTGTTCTCTCGTCGACACTCGGTAGAGGCTTCGGCGGAGAGGTCGTGCGTGATGGTCGGTTTTAATGCGGTGTTTGGTAATCGAAGTTTGTTGGGCCTTCGGCGAAAACGAAAACCACTAGCTGTAGCTTCGAAGCCGATTGCGTATCTCGCCATGTCTCTTCGGAGTCAGGGCTGGGTTGATGTCGAAAATGGGCGAGTTCTCTTCGTCAGACGACGCTTCTGTGGATGGATCGGAGGGGGTGAAGTAGTCTCGTGCGCCAGATGTTTCGTCGAAGAAAGCAATCCTCGTTCCTCTCTCAATGTGCCGGTATTCTTCGCGGAAGTTAGTGAGCAGTACTTCGGCTTGGCCATTGCAGAAATGTGCGATGCCTCTTAGGGTGTTGATTCCTCCGTCTAAAAACAATTGCATGTTCCTCTCGATGATGGCTTCAATATTATTAACTTTCGTTGCGCCTGCGGTGATGATGACGCTTGATCGGAGTGGGACGCTCACTTCATCCTCCAGGACACTGATGACAACGTGATTTCCATGAGTTGTCATCGAAGAGCTTGCCTCATCCGTCGAAAGCGTGATCAGCTCGGACCGCAGGCCGACAATCGCATGATGCTCATAAAATTTAAAAGTAAAATAAAATAAAACTTCAGGTCCTTCACACCACCGGTTTGTTATTTTTTGTAAAAAATCCAGCGCAAGACAATTTCCTGTACTTTGCGTTTTGCGCATGATGGCCTTAGGCGCCTATGTGTCATAAAACCCAACACAAACACACACAATCATTAGGCAAATTTATGCCCACGATCACCTCGCGGGAACATTGCCGTACCACAAAGAAGGTCGCAGGATAGATGTGTCTCTTGGCACACACTCGCGTTGAGTATCGTCGTGATGGCGTAATGAGGTGGCCCCCTGCGGTGCGAATTTGTTGACCGACCCAAGCGGACGTTACTTTCCTCAGCTGCACAGCGAATGTTTCCTTTATCACCGGGTAATCAGCTTCTGTATAGACTGGAGTGGTAACGTTTCCGCCGTCGATAACCACATCTAAGTCGGATGTCCTGGTTCTTGCGCTGCACGCCGTCCTGGGGGTCGGGTCACGGCTTTGTCGGATATGGGAAACTTGGGTAGGGCGGGTAGTCGAAGCTTTTCTCGGTAGCGGCGTCGTTTTGAAGGCGGTTGGCGTCGTGGTTGAGGTTTTCATTGTATGCGGCGTTGGTGTTGGCGGTGGCGTCTTCATGCAGCGTGGTCGTTACAGGAGCTTCGGTGTTTCGCTAGTGAGCAACCTGACCTCCAGAGGTTGTTGTCTTTAGTTTGCCATACGTGGGCTGGAAGACCTTCCTCGTACCGCTCCTGCGTAGCTGCGGCGTGGCGACGCAAATATTGGATTTTAAGGCGATGGTAAGCGTGAGATGCGGTTCGACGCAGGTACTAGTCGATCTCTTGCGGACGTTGGCAGAAGCGTAGTCGTGGCGCGTCAACAGCAAATCCACGAAGACCGATATGTCGGAAGGGGCCATGACAAAGAATGCGGCCGGCCTCACCACAATGGAGCACAACGGCTGGTTGTCGGAAGTCCTCCAGGCATCGCATTGCCTGGGGCTTGAGCATCGCTCATAGGCTGGGCGGGCGGGGGCAGGGTGGCGGCGTTCTGGAACAAGTGGTTTATCTCGGAGAGAGCGTAGCGGGTGTCGTTGGGGCTTAGCAGTGTCCGCTGCTGCAGCGTAGGATTTTGTGGCAGCCCGGGGTGCCAAGTGCCTGCTGCACGTCTTCACGCACCACATCCATGAGAATCGCTGATTGGGGCTGTGCGGAGGGTGGCAGCTGTCATCGTAGCTCCTCACGGACGATTTCGCGGATAACTTCCCGCAACCTGCCGCTGGCGGTGGTCATCGTGTGCGGTGGAATTGCAGAGACATAAGCAGGGCGTTTGTACTGCCGAGTCCGGACGTCGACGGCCTTCTCGATGGTGCAGAATTCTTGCATGGATTCCTGGCAAACAATTGGTATAAACTGAAGTTTCTTTTCCTCAGTCATATCGGGTTCATTGCGGCGAAAGAGGCGACTCATTCGTCCACGTCCCCGCGTACGGGCTCGTTCGAAAGCTGGATCCTGGACTCGAGGAGTCGTTCGGCCCTTACCTTCCTCACGACACTGGTGAATGTGTTAAAAAAATCTCTCTCCTGAGTACCCCCATGCATTAAGGGAAGACTCGTGGTTTTCATGCCACGTGCGTGCTGAGCCCTCCACTGAAAAAAAGACGTGCCCTATCTTAGTCGCATCATCAAAACTGTTAAACGATGCAACGTGCATAAAATGGTCTAACCATTACTCGGGACTTCACCTGGAGAGCCACAAAATCTTGATGGCATTCGCGGTTACTGCAGTACGATTGAGGTCGACGTCTGTGACGAGGACATGGTTGCCGTTGTGGCTTCATTTTATTGTCGGGTTCGGTCCGGTAGAGTCCCGTACTCAGGCTGCTCTTGCTGAAGACGGCGGCTGGCTCTTTTAACTGCTGGCTCGACCTCAGGTGCGAAGTGTTGAGGGCTGGCGTCATGACTTGAAGGGAGTGTCCCTTACACGGGCGGTAACTAGCAAGCTCCAGCAGACATCACGAAGTGGTGACCGCAGTCTGGAGAACAGAAAGGCAACCAAAATCACGTCTAAGCAGAACTCTTTATTTGGGCTAATTTCCGCCCAGAATTGACTGAATTTCTCGTCGGCGGCGTGGCAGCAAACAAGATTTATTCAATTGTCAGCATACTCAAGCAACTCAGGTCCAAGAGAAGACAAACATGTCCATTGAAACAAGCCTTTTCATGCAATGCTTGTGATGCAACAGGGGAACCGCTCTCCAGCGCGTTCAGAAACCAAGCATCCGTAAATTTCAAGCCACGAGTTAAATATCTTCGCGTTTTGATCGAGTGACTGGATCGTGTAAACATTATATTCATCTAGTGCACGTTGTGGGCCTAAGAGTTAGAGATTCACGCCGGCAAAAAATGAGTGTGCTTCCCAGTCGGCAAATACAGATTCCAGTGGAGCATCTGCCAAGTAGCCTACGGAAAGCTGGATGGCGGGCGGTCCAATGGCCTCTTACAGTGTATAATCCACAAGAGCTTCACACCAATGTGAGAGTAAAAATGAAATGAAGAAAAAAAGGTAGGGGAGAAGGGGCAACTGACAAATATTGAAAATGGGCAAGAAAAGAATTATTAGTAGTCTACCGCACGCATGTCACTATGAAAGTGCGGCTTCAAACACCACCCTCCTGTGGTGGACGTGTATGTGGCGGTTGGACCATTTCGAAAGGAAAACTTGCTCGCCCAGAGTAAACCGCTGGGAGTCCAGGAAGCTCCACAGCAAAGCTCTCAGTCGTGTAAGAATGGGGTATAACTGCCGATGTGGCCGCCGAGTGTAAAAGGCCACATTTCTGTTCTTCCACAAAATGAAGTCGATTGACCTCACAACCAAACGTTCGAAAGCACCGGAGGTCTCGCCGTGTGCCATGACGACGCTGAGAATGCCCGTGTGGCTAACCGGTGGAAAGTGCGCGTCACAACTCAGTCGTCTAGTGCGTGCTCTGATGTTTCTAAGTGACCTCATTTGACGCACTTGTCGTCTGGTAAAATTCCGAACCGAAGCAGCCGCTCTTAAATCGTCAATGCTCTCCACTGGACACGCCAGCAGAAATCCCTGACTACATCGGCTAAGTCGGGGCCGTGGACGTCCTTCCACATTGAGTGGTATGTTTTTCCTCGATCTGCGTCCGGTGGCAGCGCAGTAAGACAAAACGTCTCGCACCGTCATGATTTGGCTATCTCATTCCAAGCCCATTCGAGGGGCACTTCCTCAAGCTGTGTATACATGCGCGCTGCTGCGGCGCCGCACGGCAAAGGGTCACTACGGCGGGTGCGCTATTGCCAAGGTCGCGAGACACCAGGAAACGACTGTGGCTCCCTAGCCAGTACAAGACCAGATGTCTACCCACATAATCTGCCTGACCTACAAGGTGCACGGTAAATTTGGCGCAACAATTTCTGCAGAACGCTACCAAGCATGGCATGCTCCATCAACGCTGTAGCACGCGACGCGCAGGCGGGCTCGCGAATATAGTTCGGTTCGGGCTTCCCAGAGCCAGCCAAACATCAAAATGTGAAATTAACGCACTACTAGTGAAGGAGACAGTGTGACGCGTGCAGCAAAATAGCTTGCTGCACAATGCATACATACATACATACACACATACATACATACATACATACATACATACATACATACATACATACATACATACATACATACATACATACATACATACATACATACATACATACATACATACATACATACATACATACATACATACATACATACATACATACATACATACATACATACATACATACATGCATGCATGCATGCATGCATACACACATACATACATACATACATACATACATACATACATACATACATACATACATACATACATACATACATACATACATACATACATACATACATACATACATACAAAGTTTTATTCTCCACAAAGAAGGGGAAGGAGGTGGAGGGAAAAGCCGTACATTTGCGGCTTGAAAAATCCTCCGACCCCTTACAGTGTATACAGCAGCACAGTGGGGCAGTAGACAGTCACATTTTTTGTTGCAAAGAGAAAAGAAAAACAGCACTGTATCGCATCAGGCAATAAAATAAGACTAAAGAGTTTCAATAGAGCAATGGATTTGGACGCCTTGAAAAAAAATTTTTTTTTCGAAAATGAAACAGTGTAATGTAATTGAACGTAAGGATAGACCTTTGCATTCATTCATAAAAAAAGAGTATGAGTAGCAAAATATTTGTACCTATTAGGAAGAGACATATTGAATAGATCAGCACCTTCTTTTTCTGCAACATTCAATAATCGCGGAAGATTATACCGGAATGTTTGTTGTCCATAGGCAGTGCGACATTTTGGAACTTTCCATCGTTCTGGAGTTCTGGTGCTGTAGGTGGGTTAATTGGGTCTTAATTCTGCCAATTCCGTAAAAACTGTTTCTCTCTCGTTGGACATTTAAACGATGCTGTCTGCATAAATTGTATTCGTATATATTTCTTACATTCAATAAATTAAGCGAAGCAAAGATATGTGACGAAGGTGCTGTGTATTCAACGTTTTCAATTATTCGTACTATTTTTTTCTGTAGCCTTTCAAGCTTCAACACTTTAGGTTTTGTTGATGTTCCCCAAACTAAATTAGAGTAGTTTAGGTGGGAGTTAAAGAGAGCGTTGTAGACCATTAGTTTAACTTTTTTGGAAGAATATAGCTGTTGCGATTTAAAATTCCAGTTATGCAGCTCAGTGTGCTGATTAGACTATCACCCTAACACCTTGACAGTATCTACCACATCAATGGGTGCGGATCTAAACATTACGGTTCCTTGTGACGAAATTTGTTTATATTTTGGTCCAAAAAATCCCACCTTTGTTTTGTCTGCGTTAAGTTTTAATTGATTGCTGGAAATCCACGAGTCCAATTTGCGCAAAAAAATATTTGCTTTAGTAATTCCTTCAGCTTCAGAACGTGATGGCACCAAAGCACTCGTGTCATCGGCATATTAACGAACTTGGTATCTGAGCAGATGTGTACGATATCATTAATGTACAAATTAAATAGGACAGGGCCTAACATGCTACCCTGTGGGACTCCTGAAATTATTTTTTTTTCCGTGAGAAATGAAACCATTTGTGTCGACATATTGAAATCTATTTGATAGGTAACCTTCGAGCAGAGCCAAAACATGTCCCCGTATACCATAATGATGCAGTTTTTCAAAAAGGATAGTATCACTAATATAATCGAAAGCTTGGCTAAAATTAACAAAAATACCCATAACAATACATTTCTCTTCAGAATGTTTTAGAATATATTCCTTATGGTCCAACAGCGCCAGCTCTGTAGACCTGTCCCTCCTAAAGCTATATTGCGAAGTATTTATTATATTATGCTTGCTGGGGAAGCGCGATATTCGATCTAAGATAATTTTCTCGAGACCTTTCGAAAAGGCAGGAAGAATTGACACCGGTCTGTATTTCTATACATCATTTTTATCTCCTTTCTTATATAAGGCTATCACACCGTCAGCATGAACACTATGAGAATTATTTAAACTCAAAAAAAGAGAACACACTTCATTTGCATCTGTTGGTTCAAAAAATATTGTGCTAGAGTTTTTCTGCCCTAAAGTTTTGTATGATGCCTGGTTTTTAGTAGAATCTCTGTTAACAAAGTAGTCATTAAAAATATTTGCCATTTTTTCTCCTTTTAATATCTGTGCATCGAGAAACTTCAACTCTCTTATTTTTCTCGCTTCGACCCATCAGCGCATTTAAGTTATTCCACATTAAGTCAATGCGCTTTACGTTGGAACCGAACATATTCTCATAGTACAGTTCTCGTGCTTTTCTTAGCTGCTTAGTCAAGTCATTACGAAATTTTTTGAACGTAGCGAGATCAGGTGCTGTACGAGTTCGCATAAATAATTTAAACAGACGTTCTTTCTTTTCTATCTTCTTCATTAGGTACTTTGTACTTTTTTAAGGTTTTCGACATCTCTTATTACCCGTATGGCGTTTGAAAACGAAGTGAAGTTGGTATACCGAAAGAAACAAACTCAAAAAGGCATCGTAAGCTACGTTCGCATTTGTTGCCTGAAGGACGTTGTCCCAGCAAACTGTTTATAAGTCATGATAAAAACCTTCTAAGACGGTAGGTGTAATAGACTGAAAAAGATTAAACACTTTATGGTTAGATTTTCCGCGAGTACTAAATTTTATGCTACACAACACAGGCAAGTCATCACTAATAGGGTAAGTGAGAACACCGGAACTGACAAAGTTAGCATAATAATTTGTTATTACTAAATCAAGAATTGTTTGCGTGGACGTCGTTCGTCGTGTAGGAGAAGTAATATGGTTTATACAGCCATTAAATACTAATACATAATATTAATAATTGGTTTTTGGAGGGAAAGGAAATGGCGAAGTATCTGTCTCATATATCGTTGGACACCTGAACCGCGCCTTAAGGGAATGGTAAAGGAGGGAGTGAAAGAAGAAAGGAAGAGAGAGGTGCCGTAGTGGAGGGCTCCGGAATAATTTCGACCACCTGGGGATCTTTAACGTGCACTGACATCGCACAGCACACGGGCGCCTTAGCGTTTTTCCTCCATAAAAACGCAGCCGCCGCGGTCGGGTTCGAACCCGGGAACTCCGGATCAGTAGTCGAGCGCCCTAACCACTGAGAAACCGCGGCGGGGCCTAATACATTTTCAAAATCTGTTTTCTTCGTACTATTGCTACTCGTATCAACGTTAAAATCACAGGCAAATATCACATTGTATCTGTTTTGGTTAACAAATGACAATAAATTATCTAAAAACAAAAAATTCAAGGAGAGAACCATCCGGAGGGCGATAACAAGTTGCAAATAGAGCATCTTTCACTTGCAGACAAATAATCTCAAAACTATCTTTGACAAGAAAATTCTGAAAGCAAGACAGGCTGTAAAAGAGAGCTTACTAGCACAGACACACCACCACCGCGAGGAGTGGTTCTAATAACAGAAAAAGTTGTCATATTAGGAAGGTCAAAAAGGTCACAACTGCTTGATTGCCATGTTTCTGTTATCATCAGAACATCAAAACAATTCTCAAGCTTTTTTAACAAGGATTCTAGTTCAGCAACCTTGTTGAACACAGACTGTTCATTTAAGTGAAAACAACGAAGGTAACCATGTGTCTGACCACCAAACTCTCTTAAGAGTTCTTCTAAGGTAACGTGCCCTAGGTGCGCCATTTCAAGATAAGGGTGACGGGTTCCCGACTACACGAAAATGGCATTTAGCTACGAAGTGTAGAGAGGTCACTCATGCTCTTGATAACCTTAGCGCCATCGCCACTCTTTCTACGCACCAAAATTTTCCATTTGACATGCCACACATATGCAATGCCAGCCTTTTTAGACCACTTTTTTGTGGCTTGCAACAACACTCTAGAATAGTTGGTAATGTTTTTCTGTGATGTACACTGAGTCGTCTTTTTTCCCTAAGAACCACTCTTTTCTGCAGCCAAGCGTCTCGAAGATTCTGCCTTACAAAACGGGCAATCACACCTTTTGTCTTTCCTGGTTTCGCCGACATCCTATGAAGTGCGAGGGTGTCCGCCTCACTGAGATGATTCATGCCAATCTTGTCCGCCACTTCGTTGACTTTTGACAAGAGGTCTTCTCCTTCCGCCCCAGGAATCTCGATGATTAAGCGCCTGCTGCGCCATTCTAAGTCATGGTCACTGAGCTGTAACAGTTATATCTTTTGAGCCAGCATCTCTCTCGAGCTTATCAATTCTGCCTTTAATTCCTTTGATTTACTTATCCTGCGTATCAAGGCGCTTTTTTATAGTAGAACACTCTTCATGTAGCATCTGGATTGAGCACTCTACTGCATCTAGCTTTTCGGTAAGAGGGAGAAGGGAAGTCAGTCAATTTCCTGTTCATTTCCAGAATAAGGACTTTCAGGTCGGCATCCGTATTCGAGTCACCGTTTGAGGCGTCACCCTTGCCTCCAGTCGAACGTTTACACGCTTCACATTTCCAAACCTTCTTAGCCGACCCACGTTTTAAAGCAAATGTCGTTTCACTCATACCTGAACATATCGCCCCATGAAAACAAAATTCACACTGACTGCATGTGATGGCGTTATCGTCATTCTTTACTTTTTCGCGACATTTGCAACACCGAGTCATGGTGACCAATATCGACTAGCAAGTTGGCAGCAGCGGCAGATAGCTAAGCAACATGCACAAAATTAATATGAAAAGGTTTGATCAACTCGTAAAACACAGCGAAGAACGGATTATTCGACGTCGCCCCACTCTGCCGCTGCTGCCAAAGTGCCTTGCGAAGTACGCCCCCCGTTGCAAAAGTTTCCGCAGCTTTCGTCACAGCCGTCGGCTCCCGTTGATTGGATCCGCCTTGCTGATATGGAAACGATGCTTGAAAACAGTGGTTGAGTTCAGCCTTCCCAAGGAAAACAGGCCACGGTGAGATTCTTGTCCGAAGCACCGCGGAAACACTGCAGCATCTGCGACTGTAAAACACAGCGAAGAACGGATTATTCGACGTCGCCCCGCTCTGCCGCTGCTGCCAAAGTGCCTAGCGAAGTACGCCTTCCGTTGCAAACGTTTCCGCCGCTTTCGTCGCAGCCGTCGGCTCCCGTTGATTGGCTTCGTCTTGCTGATATAGAAACGATGCTTGAAAACAGTGGTTGAGTTCAGCCTTCCCAAGGAAAACAGGCCACGGTGAGATTCTTGTCCGAAGCACCGCGGAAACACTGCAGCATCTGCGACTGTAAAACACAGCGAAGAACGGATTATTCGACGTCGCCCCGCTCTGCCGCTGCTGCCAAAGTGCCTAGCGAAGTACGCCTTCCGTTGCAAACGTTTCCGCCGCTTTCGTCGCAGCCGTCGGCTCCCGTTGAT
This sequence comes from Amblyomma americanum, assembly GCF_052857255.1. Taxonomy (NCBI): domain Eukaryota; kingdom Metazoa; phylum Arthropoda; class Arachnida; order Ixodida; family Ixodidae; genus Amblyomma; species Amblyomma americanum. The sequence continues at coordinate 86,899,530 of NC_135500.1, read as the reverse complement.
TGGCTTCGTCTTGCTGATATAGAAACGATGCTTGAAAACAGTGGTTGAGTTCAGCCTTCCCAAAGAAAACAGGCCACGGTGAAATTCTTGTCCGAAGCACCGCGGAAACACTGCAGCATATGCGACTGTAAAACTCAGCGAAGAACGGATTATTCGCCGTCCGCCCCGCACTGCCGCTGCTGCCAAAGTGTCTTGCGAAGTACGCCCCCGTTGCAAACGTTTCCGCAGCTTTCGTCACAGCCGTCGGCTCTCGTTGATTGGCTCCGTCTTGCTGATATGGAAACGATGCTTGAAAACAGTGGTTGAGTTCAGCCTTCCCAAGGAAAACAGGCAACGGTGAGATTCTTGTCCGAAGCACCGCGGAAACACTGCAGCATATGCGACTGTAAAACACAGCGAAGAACAGATTATTCGACGTCCGCCCCGCTCTGCCGCTGCTCCCAAAGTGGCTGGCGAGGTACGCCCCCCGTTGCAAACGTTTCCGCAGCTTTCGTCACAGCCGTCGGCTCTCGTTGATTGGCTCCGTCTTGCTGATATGGAAACGATGCTTGAAAACAGTGGTTGAGTTCAGCCTTCCCAAGGAAAACAGGCCACGGTGAAATTCTTGTCCGAAGCACCGCGGAAACACTGCAGCATATGCGACTGTAAAACACAGCGAAGAACGGATTATTCGACGTCCGCCCCACTCTGCCGCTGCTCCCAAAGTGCCTGGCGAAGTACGCCCCCCGTTGCAAAAGTTTCCGCAGCTTTCGTCACAGCCGTCGGCTCTCATTGATTGGCTCCGTCTTGCTGATATGGAAACGATGCTTCTAAACAGTGGTTGAGTTCAGCCTTCTCAAGGAAAACAGGCCACGGCGAGATTCTTGTCCGAAGCACCGCGGAAACACTGCAGCATATGCGACTGTAAAACACAGCGAAGAACGGATTATTCGCCGTCCGCCCCGCTCTGCCGCTGCTGCCAAAGTGTCTTGCGAAGTACGCCCCCCGTTGCAAACGTTTCCGCAGCTTTCGTCACAGCCGTCGGCTCTCGTTGATTGGCTCCGTCTTGCTGATATGGAAACGATGCTTGAAAACAGTGGTTGAGTTCAGCCTTCCCAAGGAAAACAGGCCACGGTGAAATTCTTGTCCGAAGCACCGCGGAAACAGTGCTTCGGACAAGAATTTCACCGTGGCCTGTTTTCCTTGGGAAGGCTGAACTCAACCACTGTTTTCAAGCACCGTTTCCATATCAGCACGACGGAGCCAATCAACCGGAGCCGACGGCTGTGACGAAAGCTGCGCAAACTTTTGCAATGGGGTGCGTACTTCGCCAGGCACTTTGGGAGCAGCGGCAGAGCGGGGTGGACGTCAAATAATCCGTTCTTCGCTGTCTTTTACAGTCGCAGATGCTGCAGTGTTTCCGCGGTGCTTCGGACAAGAATCTCACCGTGGCCTGTTTTCCTTGAGAAGGCTGAACTCAACCACTGTTTTCAAGCATCGTTTCCATATCAGCAAGATGGAGCCAATCAATGAGAGCCGACGGCTGTGACGAAAGCTGCGGAAACTTTTGCAACGGGGGCGTACTTCGCCAGGCACTTTGGGAGCAGCGGCAGAGCGGGGTGGACGTCGAATAATGCGTTCTTCGCTGTGTTTTACAGTCGCAGATGCTGCACTGTTTCCGCGGGGCTTCGTACAGGAATCTCACCGTGGCCTGTTTTCCTTGGGAAGGCTGAACTCAACCACTGTTTTCAATCATCGTTTCCATATCAGCAAGACGGAGCCAATCAATGAGAGCCGACGGCTGTGACGAAAGCTGCGGAAACTTTTGCAACGGGGGGCGTACTTCGCCAGGCACTTTGGGAGCAGCGGCAGAGCGGGGCGGACGTCGAATAATCCGTTCTTCGCTGTGTTTTACAGTCGCATATGCTGCAGTGTTTCCCCGGTGCTTCGGACAAGAATCTCACTGTGGCCTGTTTTCCTTGGGAAGGCTGAACTCAACCACTGTTTTCAAGCATCGTTTCTATAGAGGCAAGACGGAGCCAATCAACGGGAGCCGACGGCTGTAATGAAAGCGGCGGAAACTTTTGCAACGGGGGGCGTACTTCGCCAGGCACTTTGGGAGCGGCGGCAGAGCGGGGCGGACGTCGAATAATCCGTTCTTCGCTGTGTTTAACAGTCGCATATGCTGCAGTGTTTCCGCGGTGCTTCGGACAAGAATCTCACTGTGGCCTGTTTTCCTTGGGAAGGCTGAACTCAACCACTGTTTTCAAGCATCATTTCCATATCAGCAAGACGGAGCCAATCAACGGGAGCCGACGGCTGTGACGAAAGCTGCGGAAACTTTTGCAACGGGGGGCGTACTTCGCAAGGCGCTTCGACAGCAGCGGCAGAACGGGGCGGACGTCAAATAATCCGTTCTTCGCTGTCTTTTACAGTCGCACATGCTGCACTGTTTCCGCGGGGCTTCGTACAAGAATCTCACCGTGGCCTGTTTTCCTTGGGAAGGCTGAACTCAACCACTGTTTTCAAGCATCGTTTTCATATCAGCAAGACGGAGTCAATCAATGAGAGCCGACGGCTGTGACGAAAGCTGCGGAAACTTTTGCAACGGGGGGCGTACTTCGCAAGGCGCTTCGACAGCAGCGGCAGAACGGGGCGGACGTCAAATAATCCGTTCTTCGCTGTCTTTTACAGTCGCACATGCTGCACTGTTTCCGCGGGGCTTCGTACAAGAATCTCACCGTGGGCTGTTTTCCTTGGGAAGGCTGAACTCAACCACTGTTTTCAATAATCGTTTCCATAGCAGCAAGACGGAGCCAATCAACGGGAGCCGACGGCTGTGACGAAAGCTGCGGAAAATTTTGCAACGGGGGGCGTACTTCGCCAGGCACTTTGGGAGCTGCGGCAGAGCGGGGCGGACGTCGAATAATCCGTTCTTCGCTGTGTTTTACAGTCGCATATGCTGCAGTGTTTCCGCGGTGCTTCGGACAAGAATCTCACCGTGGCCTGATTGCCTTGGGAAGGCTGAACTCAACCACTGTTTTCAAGCATCGTTTTCATATCAGCAAGACGGAGCCAATCAATGAGAGCCGACGGCTGTGACGAAAGCTGCGGAAACTTTTGCAACGGGGGGCGTACTTCGCAAGGCGCTTCGACAGCAGCGGCAGAACGGGGCGGACGTCAAATAATCCGTTCTTCGCTGTCTTTTACAGTCGCACATGCTGCAGTGTTTCCGCGGTGCTTCGGACAAGAATCTCACCGTGGCCTGTTTTCCTTGAGAAGGCTGAACTCAACCACTGTTTTCAAGCATCGTTTCCATATCAGCAAGATGGAGCCAATCAATGAGAGCCGACGGCTGTGACGAAAGCTGCGGAAACTTTTGCAACGGGGGGCGTACTTCGCCAGGCACTTTGGGAGCAGCGGCAGAGCGGGGCGGACGTCGAATAATTCGTTCTTCGCTGTGTTTTACAGTCGCATATGCTGCAGTGTTTCCCCGGTGCTTCGGACGAGAATCTCACTGTGGCCTGTTTTCCTTGGGAAGGCTGAACTCAACCACTGTTTTCAAGCATCGTTTCTATAGAGGCAAGACGGAGCCAATCAACGGGAGCCGACGGCTGTGATGAAAGCGGCGGAAACTTTTGCAACGGGGGGCGTACTTCGCCAGGCACTTTGGGAGCGGCGGCAGAGTGGGGCGGACGTCGAATAATCCGTTCTTCGCTGTGTTTTACAGTCGCATATGCTGCAGTATTTCCGCGGTGCTTCGGACAAGAATCTCACTGTGGCCTGTTTTCCTTGGGAAGGCTGAACTCAACCATTGTTTTCAAGCATCATTTCCATATCAGCAAGACGGAGCCAATCAATGAGAGCCGACGGCTGTGACGAAAGCTGCGGAAACTTTTGCAACGGGGGGCGTACTTCGCAAGGCGCTTCGCGAGCAGCGGCAGAGCGGGGCGGACGTCAAATAATTCGTTCTTCGCTGTCTTTTACAGTCGCACATGCTGCTCTGTTTCCGCGGGGCTTCGTACAAGAATCTCACCGTGGCCTGTTTTCCTTGGGAAGGCTGAACTCAACCACTGTTTTCAATCATCGTTTCCATATCAGCAAGAGGGAGCCAATCAATGAGAGCCGACGGCTATGACGAAAGCTGCGGAAACTTTTGCAACGGGGGGCGTACTTCGCCAGGCACTTTGGGAGCAGCGGCAGAGCGGGGCGGACGTCGAATAATCCGTTCTTCGCTGTGTTTTACAGTCGCATATGCTGCAGTGTTTCCGCGGTGCTTCGGACAAGAATCTCACTGTGGCCTGTTTTCCTTGGGAAGGCTGAACTCAACCATTGTTTTCAAGCATCATTTCCATATCAGCAAGACGGAGCCAATCAATGAGAGCCGACGGCTGTGACGAAAGCTGCGGAAACTTTTGCAACGGGGCGCGTACTTCGGAAGGCACTTCGACAGCAGAGGCAGAGCGGGGCGGACGTCAAATAATCCATTCTTCGCTGTGTTTTACAATCGCCGATGCTGCAGTGTTTCCGCGGTGCTTCGGGCAAGAATCTCACCGTGGCCTGTTTTCCTTGGGAAGGCTGAACTCAACCACTGTTTCCAAGCATCGTTTCCATATCAGCAAGACGGAGCCAATCAATGAGAGCCGACGGCTGTGACGAAAGCTGCGGAAACTTTTGCAACTGGGGCGTACTTCGCCAGGCACTTTGGGAGCAGCGGCAGAGCGGGGCGGACGTCAAATAATGCGTTCTTCGCTGCGTTTTACAGTCGAAGATGCTGCACTGTTTCCGCGGGGCTTCGTACAAGAATCTCACCGTGCCCTGTTTTCCTTGGGAAGGCTGAACTCAACCACTGTTTTCAATCATCGTTTCCATATCAGCAAGACGGAGCCAATCAATGAGAGCCGACGGCTGTGACGAAAGCCGCGGAAACTTTTGCAACGGGGGGCGTACTTCGCCAGGCAATTTGGGAGCAGCGGCAGAGTGGGGCGGACGTCGAATAATCCGTTCTTCGCTGTGTTTTACAGTCGCATATGCTGCAGTGTTTCCGCGGTGCTTCGGACAAGAATCTCACTGCGGCCTGTTTTCCTTGGGAAGGCTGAACTCAACCACTGTTTTCAAGCATCGTTTCCATAGCAGCAAGACGGAGCCAATCAATGAGAGCCGACGGCTGTGACGAAAGCGGCGGAAACTTTTGCAACGGGGGGCGTACTTCACCAGGCACTTTGGGAGCTGCGGCAGAGCGAGGCGGACGTCGAATAATCAGTTCTTCGCTGTGTTTAACAGTCGCATATGCTGCAGTGTTTCCGCGGTGCTTCGTACAAGAATTTCACTGTGGCTTGTTTGTCTTGGGAAGGCTGAACTCAACCACTGTTTTCAAGCATCATTTCCATATCAGCAAGACGGAGCCAATCAATGAGAGCCGACGGCTGTGACGAAAGCTGCGGAAACTTTTGCAACGGGGCGCGTACTTCGGAAGGCACTTCGACAGCAGAGGCAGAGCGGGGCGGACGTCAAATAATCCATTCTTCGCTGTGTTTTACAATCGCCGATGCTGCAGTGTTTCCGCGGTGCTTCGGGCAAGAATCTCACCGTGGCCTGTTTTCCTTGGGAAGGCTGAACTCAACCACTGTTTCCAAGCATCGTTTCCATATCAGCAAGACGGAGCCAATCAATGAGAGCCGACGGCTGTGACGAAAGCTGCGGAAACTTTTGCAACTGGGGCGTACTTCGCCAGGCACTTTGGGAGCAGCGGCAGAGCGGGGCGGACGTCAAATAATGCGTTCTTCGCTGCGTTTTACAGTCGAAGATGCTGCACTGTATCCGCGGGGCTTCGTACAAGAATCTCACCGTGCCCTGTTTTCCTTGGGAAGGCTGAACTCAACCACTGTTTTCAATCATCGTTTCCATATCAGCAAGACGGAGCCAATCAATGAGAGCCGACGGCTGTGACGAAAGCCGCGGAAACTTTTGCAACGGGGGGCGTACTTCGCCAGGCAATTTGGGAGCAGCGGCAGAGTGGGGCGGACGTCGAATAATCCGTTCTTCGCTGTGTTTTACAGTCGCATATGCTGCAGTGTTTCCGCGGTGCTTCGGACAAGAATCTCACTGCGGCCTGTTTTCCTTGGGAAGGCTGAACTCAACCACTGTTTTCAAGCATCGTTTCCATAGCAGCAAGACGGAGCCAATCAATGAGAGCCGACGGCTGTGACGAAAGCGGCGGAAACTTTTGCAACGGGGGGCGTACTTCACCAGGCACTTTGGGAGCTGCGGCAGAGCGAGGCGGACGTCGAATAATCAGTTCTTCGCTGTGTTTAACAGTCGCATATGCTGCAGTGTTTCCGCGGTGCTTCGTACAAGAATTTCACTGTGGCTTGTTTGTCTTGGGAAGGCTGAACTCAACCACTGTTTTCAAGCATCATTTCCATATCAGCAAGACGTAGCCAATCAACGGGAGCCGACGGCTGTCACGAAAGCTGCGGAAACTTTTGCAACGGGGGCGTACTTCGCAAGGCACTTTGGCAGCAGCGGCAGAGCGGGGCGGACGTCGATTAATCCGTTCTTCGCTGTGTTTTACAGTCACCGATGCGGCAGTGTTTCCGCGGTGCTTCGTACAAGAATCTCACCGTTGCCTGTTTTCCTTGGGAAGGATGAACTCAACCACTGTTTTCAAGCATCGTTTCCATATCAGCAAGACGGAGCCAATCAACGGGAGCCGACTGCTGTGACGAAAGCTGCGGAAATTTTTGCAACGGGGGGCGTACTTCGCAAGGCACTTCGACATCAGCGGCAGAGCGGGGCGGACGTCAAATAATCCGTTCTTCGCTGTGGCTTACAGTCGCAGATGCTGCAGTGTTTCCGCGGTGCTTCGTACAAGAATCTCACCGTTGCCTGTTTTCCTTGGGAAGGATGAACTCAACCACTGTTTTCAAGCATCGTTTCCATATCAGCAAGACGGAGCCAATCAACGGGAGCCGACGGCTGTGACGAAAGCTGCGGAAACGTTTGCAACGGGGGGCGTACTTCGCAAGGCACTTCGACAGCAGCGGCAGAGCGGGGCGGACGTCAAATAATCCGTTCTTCGCTGTCTTTTACAGTCGCAGATGCTGCAGTGTTTCCGCGGTGCTTCGGACAAGAATCTCGCCGTGGCCTGTTTTCCTTGAGAAGGCTGAACTCAACCACTGTTTAGAAGCATCGTTTCCATATCAGCAAGACGGAGCCAGTCAATGAGAGCCGACGGCTGTGACGAAAGCTGCGGAAACTTTTGCAACGGGGGCGTACTTCGCCAGGCACTTTGGGAGCAGCGGCAGAGCGCGGTGGACGTCGAATAATGCGTTCTTCGCTGTGTTTTACAGTCGCAGATGCTGCACTGTTTCCGCGGGGCTTCGTACAAGAATCTCACCGTGGCCTGTTTTCCTTGGGAAGGCTGAACTCAACCACTGTTTTCAATAATCGTTTCCATATCAGCAAGACGGAGCCAATCAACGAGAGCCGACGGCTGTGACGAAAGCTGCGGAAACTTTTGCAACGGGGGGCGTACTTCGCCAGGCACTTTGGGAGCAGCGGCAGAGCGGGGCGGACGTCGAATAATCCGTTCTTTGCTGTGTTTTACAGTCGCATATGCTGCAGTGTTTCCCCAGTGCTTCGGACAAGAATCTCACTGTGGCCTGTTTTCCTTGGGAAGGCTGAACTCAACCACTGTTTAGAAGCATCGTTTCCATATCAGCAAGACGGAGCCAATCAATGAGAGCCGACGGCTGTGACGAAAGCTGCGGAAACTTTTGCAACGGGGGGCGTACTTCGCCAGGCACTTTGGGAGCAGCGGCAGAGCGGGGCGGACGTCGAATAATCCGTTCTTTGCTACGTTTTACAGTCGCATATGCTGCAGTGTTTCCCCGGTGCTTCGGACAAGAATCTCACTGTGGCCTATTTTCCTTGGGAAGGCTGAACTCAACCACAGTTTTCAAGCATCGTTTCCATAGAGGCAAGACGGAGCCAATCAACGGGAGCCGACGGCTGTGACGAAAGCGGCGGAAACTTTTGCAACGGGGGGCGTACTTCGCCAGGCACTTTGGGAGCAGCGGCAGAGCGGGGCAGACGTCTAATAATCCGTTCTTTGCTGTGTTTTACAGTCACATATGCTGCAGTGTTTCCCCGGCGCTTCGGACAAGAATCTCACTGTGGCCTGTTTTCCTTGGGAAGGCTGAACTCAACCACTGTTTTCAAGCATCGTTTCCATAGAGGCAAGACGGAGCCAATCAACGGGAGCCGACGGCTGTGACGAAAGCGGCGGAAACTTTTGCAACGGGGGGCGTACTTCGCCAGGCACTTTGGGAGCGGCGGCAGAGCGGGGCGGACGTCGAATAATCCGTTCTTCGCTGTGTTTAACAGTCGCATATGCTGCAGTGTTTATGCGGTGCCTCGTACAAGAATTTCATTGTGGCCTGTTTGTCTTGGGAAGGTAGAACTCAACCACTGTTTTCAAGCATCGTTTCCATAGAGGCAAGACGGAGCCAATCAACGGGAGCCGACGGCTGTGACGAAAGCTGCGGAAACGTTTGCAACGGGGGGCGTACTTCGCCAGGCACTTTGGGAGCTCCGGCAGAGCGGGGCGGACGTCGAATAATCCGTTCTTGGCTGTGTTTAACAGTCGCAGATGCTGCAGTGTTTCCGCGGTGCCTCGTACAAGAATTTCATTGTGGCCTGTTTGTCTTGGGAAGGTAGAACTCAACCACTGTTTTCAAGCATCGTTTCCATAGCAGCAAGACGGAGCCAATCAACGGGAGCCGACGGCTGTGACGAAAGCTGCGGAAACTTTTGGAACGGGGGGCGTACTTCGCCAGGCACTTTGGGAGCTCCGGCAGAGCGGGGCGGACGTCGAATAATCCGTTCTTCGCTGTGTTTAACAGTCGCAGATGCTGCAGTGTTTCCGCGGTGCTTCGGACAAGAATCTCACCGTGGCCTGTTTTCCTTGGGAAGGCTGAACTCAACCACTGTTTTCAAGCGTCGTTTCCATAGCAGCAAGACGGAGCCAATCAACGGGAGCTGACGGCTGTGACGAAAGCGGCGGAAACTTTTGCAACGGGGGGCGTACTTCGCCAGGCACTTTGGGAGCGGCGGCAGAGCGGGGCGGACGTCGAATAATCCGTTCTTCGCTGTGTTTAACAGTCGCATATGCTGCAGTGTTTCCGCGGTGCCTCGTACAAGAATTTCATTGTGGCCTGTTTGTCTTGGGAAGGTAGAACTCAACCACTGTTTTCAAGCATCGTTTCCATAGCAGCAAGACGGAGCCAATCAACGGGAGCCGACGGCTGTGACGAAAGCTGCGGAAACTTTTGGAACGGGGGGCGTACTTCGCCAGGCACTTTGGGAGCTCCGGCAGAGCGGGGCGGACGTCGAATAATCCGTTCTTCGCTGTGTTTAACAGTCGCAGATGCTGCAGTGTTTCCGCGGTGCTTCGGACAAGAATCTCACCGTGGCCTGTTTTCCTTGGGAAGGCTGAACTCAACCACTGTTTTCAATCATCGTTTCCATATCAGCAAGACGGAGCCAATCAACGAGAGCCGACGGCTGTGACGAAAGCTGCGGAAACGTTTGCAACGGGGGGGCGTACTTCGCAAGACACTTCGGCAGCAGCGGCAGAGCAGGGCGGACGTCAAATAATCCGTTCTTCGCTATGTTTTACAGTCGCAGATGCTGCAGTGTGTCCGCGGTGCTTCGGACAAGAATCTCACCGTGGCCTTTTTTCCTTGGGAAGGCTGAACTAAACCACTGTTTTCAAGCACCGTTTCCATATCAGCACGACGGAGCCAATCAACCGGAGCCGACGGCTGTGACGAAAGCTGCGCAAACTTTTGCAATGGGGTGCGTACTTCGCCAGGCACTTTGGGAGCAGCGGCAGAGCGGGGTGGACGTCAAATAATCCGTTCTTCGCTGTCTTTTACAGTCGCAGATGCTGCAGTGTTTCCGCGGTGCTTCGGACAAGAATCTCACCGTGGCCTGTTTTCCTTGAGAAGGCTGAACTCAACCACTGTTTTCAAGCATCGTTTCCATATCAGCAAGATGGAGCCAATCAATGAGAGCCGACGGCTGTGACGAAAGCTGCGGAAACTTTTGCAACGGGGGCGTACTTCGCCAGGCACTTTGGGAGCAGCGGCAGAGCGGGGTGGACGTCGAATAATGCGTTCTTCGCTGTGTTTTACAGTCGCAGATGCTGCACTGTTTCCGCGGGGCTTCGTACAGGAATCTCACCGTGGCCTGTTTTCCTTGGGAAGGCTGAACTCAACCACTGTTTTCAATCATCGTTTCCATATCAGCAAGACGGAGCCAATCAATGAGAGCCGACGGCTGTGACGAAAGCTGCGGAAACTTTTGCAACGGGGGGCGTACTTCGCCAGGCACTTTGGGAGCAGCGGCAGAGCGGGGCGGACGTCGAATAATCCGTTCTTCGCTGTGTTTTACAGTCGCATATGCTGCAGTGTTTCCCCGGTGCTTCGGACAAGAATCTCACTGTGGCCTGTTTTCCTTGGGAAGGCTGAACTCAACCACTGTTTTCAAGCATCGTTTCTATAGAGGCAAGACGGAGCCAATCAACGGGAGCCGACGGCTGTAATGAAAGCGGCGGAAACTTTTGCAACGGGGGGCGTACTTCGCCAGGCACTTTGGGAGCGGCGGCAGAGCGGGGCGGACGTCGAATAATCCGTTCTTCGCTGTGTTTAACAGTCGCATATGCTGCAGTGTTTCCGCGGTGCTTCGGACAAGAATCTCACTGTGGCCTGTTTTCCTTGGGAAGGCTGAACTCAACCACTGTTTTCAAGCATCATTTCCATATCAGCAAGACGGAGCCAATCAACGGGAGCCGACGGCTGTGACGAAAGCTGCGGAAACTTTTGCAACGGGGGGCGTACTTCGCAAGGCGCTTCGACAGCAGCGGCAGAACGGGGCGGACGTCAAATAATCCGTTCTTCGCTGTTTTTTACAGTCGCACATGCTGCACTGTTTCCGCGGGGCTTCGTACAAGAATCTCACCGTGGCCTGTTTTCCTTGGGAAGGCTGAACTCAACCACTGTTTTCAAGCATCGTTTTCATATCAGCAAGACGGAGCCAATCAATGAGAGCCGACGGCTGTGACGAAAGCTGCGGAAACTTTTGCAACGGGGGGCGTACTTCGCAAGGCGCTTCGACAGCAGCGGCAGAACGGGGCGGACGTCAAATAATCCGTTCTTCGCTGTCTTTTACAGTCGCACATGCTGCACTGTTTCCGCGGGGCTTCGTACAAGAATCTCACCGTGGCCTGTTTTCCTTGGGAAGGCTGAACTCAACCACTGTTTTCAATCATCGTTTCCATAGCAGCAAGACGGAGCCAATCAACGGGAGCCGACGGCTGTGACGAAAGCTGCGGAAAATTTTGCAACGGGGGGCGTACTTCGCCAGGCACTTTGGGAGCTGCGGCAGAGCGGGGCGGACGTCGAATAATCCGTTCTTCGCTGTGTTTTACAGTCGCATATGCTGCAGTGTTTCCGCGGTGCTTCGGACAAGAATCTCACCGTGGCCTGATTGCCTTGGGAAGGCTGAACTCAACCACTGTTTTCAAGCATCGTTTTCATATCAGCAAGACGGAGCCAATCAATGAGAGCCGACGGCTGTGACGAAAGCTGCGGAAACTTTTGCAACGGGGGGCGTACATCGCAAGGCGCTTCGACAGCAGCGGCAGAACGGGGCGGACGTCAAATAATCCGTTCTTCGCTGTCTTTTACAGTCGCACATGCTGCAGTGTTTCCGCGGTGCTTCGGACAAGAATCTCACCGTGGCCTGTTTTCCTTGAGAAGGCTGAACTCAACCACTGTTTTCAAGCATCGTTTCCATATCAGCAAGATGGAGCCAATCAATGAGAGCCGACGGCTGTGACGAAAGCTGCGGAAACTTTTGCAACGGGGGGCGTACTTCGCCAGGCACTTTGGGAGCAGCGGCAGAGCGGGGCGGACGTCGAATAATTCGTTCTTCGCTGTGTTTTACAGTCGCATATGCTGCAGTGTTTCCCCGGTGCTTCGGACGAGAATCTCACTGTGGCCTGTTTTCCTTGGGAAGGCTGAACTCAACCACTGTTTTCAAGCATCGTTTCTATAGAGGCAAGACGGAGCCAATCAACGGGAGCCGACGGCTGTGATGAAAGCGGCGGAAACTTTTGCAACGGGGGGCGTACTTCGCCAGGCACTTTGGGAGCGGCGGCAGAGTGGGGCGGACGTCGAATAATCCGTTCTTCGCTGTGTTTTACAGTCGCATATGCTGCAGTATTTCCGCGGTGCTTCGGACAAGAATCTCACTGTGGCCTGTTTTCCTTGGGAAGGCTGAACTCAACCATTGTTTTCAAGCATCATTTCCATATCAGCAAGACGGAGCCAATCAATGAGAGCCGACGGCTGTGACGAAAGCTGCGGAAACTTTTGCAACGGGGGGCGTACTTCGCAAGGCGCTTCGCGAGCAGCGGCAGAGCGGGGCGGACGTCAAATAATCCGTTCTTCGCTGTCTTTTACAGTCGCACATGCTGCTCTGTTTCCGCGGGGCTTCGTACAAGAATCTCACCGTGGCCTGTTTTCCTTGGGAAGGCTGAACTCAACCACTGTTTTCAATCATCGTTTCCATATCAGCAAGAGGGAGCCAATCAATGAGAGCCGACGGCTATGACGAAAGCTGCGGAAACTTTTGCAACGGGGGGCGTACTTCGCCAGGCACTTTGGGAGCAGCGGCAGAGCGGGGCGGACGTCGAATAATCCGTTCTTCGCTGTGTTTTACAGTCGCATATGCTGCAGTGTTTCCGCGGTGCTTCGGACAAGAATCTCACTGTGGCCTGTTTTCCTTGGGAAGGCTGAACTCAACCATTGTTTTCAAGCATCATTTCCATATCAGCAAGACGGAGCCAATCAATGAGAGCCGACGGCTGTGACGAAAGCTGCGGAAACTTTTGCAACGGGGCGCGTACTTCGGAAGGCACTTCGACAGCAGAGGCAGAGCGGGGCGGACGTCAAATAATCCATTCTTCGCTGTGTTTTACAATCGCCGATGCTGCAGTGTTTCCGCGGTGCTTCGGGCAAGAATCTCACCGTGGCCTGTTTTCCTTGGGAAGGCTGAACTCAACCACTGTTTCCAAGCATCGTTTCCATATCAGCAAGACGGAGCCAATCAATGAGAGCCGACGGCTGTGACGAAAGCTGCGGAAACTTTTGCAACTGGGGCGTACTTCGCCAGGCACTCTGGGAGCAGCGGCAGAGCGGGGCGGACGTCAAATAATGCGTTCTTCGCTGCGTTTTACAGTCGAAGATGCTGCACTGTTTCCGCGGGGCTTCGTACAAGAATCTCACCGTGCCCTGTTTTCCTTGGGAAGGCTGAACTCAACCACTGTTTTCAATCATCGTTTTCATATCAGCAAGACGGAGCCAATCAATGAGAGCCGACGGCTGTGACGAAAGCCGCGGAAACTTTTGCAACGGGGGGCGTACTTCGCCAGGCAATTTGGGAGCAGCGGCAGAGTGGGGCGGACGTCGAATAATCCGTTCTTCGCTGTGTTTTACAGTCGCATATGCTGCAGTGTTTCCGCGGTGCTTCGGACAAGAATCTCACTGCGGCCTGTTTTCCTTGGGAAGGCTGAACTCAACCACTGTTTTCAAGCATCGTTTCCATAGCAGCAAGACGGAGCCAATCAATGAGAGCCGACGGCTGTGACGAAAGCGGCGGAAACTTTTGCAACGGGGGGCGTACTTCACCAGGCACTTTGGGAGCTGCGGCAGAGCGAGGCGGACGTCGAATAATCAGTTCTTCGCTGTGTTTAACAGTCGCATATGCTGCAGTGTTTCCGCGGTGCTTCGTACAAGAATTTCACTGTGGCTTGTTTGTCTTGGGAAGGCTGAACTCAACCACTGTTTTCAAGCATCATTTCCATATCAGCAAGACGGAGCCAATCAATGAGAGCCGACGGCTGTGACGAAAGCTGCGGAAACTTTTGCAACGGGGCGCGTACTTCGGAAGGCACTTCGAGAGCAGAGGCAGAGCGGGGCGGACGTCAAATAATCCATTCTTCGCTGTGTTTTACAATCGCCGATGCTGCAGTGTTTCCGCGGTGCTTCGGGCAAGAATCTCACCTTGGCCTGTTTTCCTTGGGAAGGCTGAACTCAACCACTGTTTCCAAGCATCGTTTCCATATCAGCAAGACGGAGCCAATCAATGAGAGCCGACGGCTGTGACGAAAGCTGCGGAAACTTTTGCAACTGGGGCGTACTTCGCCAGGCACTTTGGGAGCAGCGGCAGAGCGGGGCGGACGTCAAATAATGCGTTCTTCGCTGCGTTTTACAGTCGAAGATGCTGCACTGTTTCCGCGGGGCTTCATACAAGAATCTCACCGTGCCCTGTTTTCCTTGGGAAGGCTGAACTCAACCACTGTTTTCAATCATCGTTTCCATATCAGCAAGACGGAGCCAATCAATGAGAGCCGACGGCTGTCACGAAAGCCGCGGAAACTTTTGCAACGGGGGGCGTACTTCGCCAGGCAATTTGGGAGCAGCGGCAGAGTGGGGCGGACGTCGAATAATCCGTTCTTCGCTGTGTTTTACAGTCGCATATGCTGCAGTGTTTCCGCGGTGCTTCGGACAAGAATCTCACTGCGGCCTGTTTTCCTTGGGAAGGCTGAACTCAACCACTGTTTTCAAGCATCGTTTCCATAGCAGCAAGACGGAGCCAATCAATGAGAGCCGACGGCTGTGACGAAAGCGGCGGAAACTTTTGCAACGGGGGGCGTACTTCACCAGGCACTTTGGGAGCTGCGGCAGAGCGAGGCGGACGTCGAATAATCAGTTCTTCGCTGTGTTTAACAGTCGCATATGCTGCAGTGTTTCCGCGGTGCTTCGTACAAGAATTTCACTGTGGCTTGTTTGTCTTGGGAAGGCTGAACTCAACCACTGTTTTCAAGCATCATTTCCATATCAGCAAGACGTAGCCAATCAACGGGAGCCGACGGCTGTCACGAAAGCTGCGGAAACTTTTGCAACGGGGGCGTACTTCGCAAGGCACTTTGGCAGCAGCGGCAGAGCGGGGCGGACGTCGATTAATCCGTTCTTCGCTGTGTTTTACAGTCACCGATGCGGCAGTGTTTCCGCGGTGCTTCGTACAAGAATCTCACCGTTGCCTGTTTTCCTTGGGAAGGATGAACTCAACCACTGTTTTCAAGCATCGTTTCCATATCAGCAAGACGGAGCCAATCAACGGGAGCCGACTGCTGTGACGAAAGCTGCGGAAATTTTTGCAACGGGGGGCATACTTCGCAAGGCACTTCGACATCAGCGGCAGAGCGGGGCGGACGTCAAATAATCCGTTCTTCGCTGTGGTTTACAGTCGCAGATGCTGCAGTGTTTCCGCGGTGCTTCGTACAAGAATCTCACCGTTGCCTGTTTTTCTTGGGAAGGATGAACTAAATCCACTGTTTTCAAGCATCGTTTCCATATCAGCAAGACGGAGCCAATCAACGGGAGCCGACGGCTGTGACGAAAGCTGCGGAAACGTTTGCAACGGGGGGCGTACTTCGCAAGGCACTTCGACAGCAGCGGCAGAGCGGGGCGGACGTCAAATAATCCGTTCTTCGGTGTCTTTTACAGTCGCAGATGCTGCAGTGTTTCCGCGGTGCTTCGGACAAGAATCTCGCCGTGGCCTGTTTTCCTTGAGAAGGCTGAACTCAACCACTGTTTAGAAGCATCGTTTCCATATCAGCAAGACGGAGCCAGTCAATGAGAGCCGACGGCTGTGACGAAAGCTGCGGAAACTTTTGCAACGGGGGCGTACTTCGCCAGGCACTTTGGGAGCAGCGGCAGAGCGCGGTGGACGTCGAATAATGCGTTCTTCGCTGTGTTTTACAGTCGCAGATGCTGCACTGTTTCCGCGGGGCTTCGTACAAGAATCTCACCGTGGCCTGTTTTCCTTGGGAAGGCTGAACTCAACCACTGTTTTCAATAATCGTTTCCATATCAGCAAGACGGAGCCAATCAACGAGAGCCGACGGCTGTGACGAAAGCTGCGGAAACTTTTGCAACGGGGGGCGTACTTCGCCAGGCACTTTGGGAGCAGCGGCAGAGCGGGGCGGACGTCGAATAATCCGTTCTTTGCTGTGTTTTACAGTCGCATATGCTGCAGTGTTTCCCCAGTGCTTCGGACAAGAATCTCACTGTGGCCTGTTTTCCTTGGGAAGGCTGAACTCAACCACTGTTTAGAAGCATCGTTTCCATATCAGCAAGACGGAGCCAATCAATGAGAGCCGACGGCTGTGACGAAAGCTGCGGAAACTTTTGCAACGGGGGGCGTACTTCGCCAGGCACTTTGGGAGCAGCGGCAGAGCGGGGCGGACGTCGAATAATCCGTTCTTTGCTACGTTTTACAGTCGCATATGCTGCAGTGTTTCCCCGGTGCTTCGGACAAGAATCTCACTGTGGCCTATTTACCTTGGGAAGGCTGAACTCAACCACAGTTTTCAAGCATCGTTTCCATAGAGGCAAGACGGAGCCAATCAACGGGAGCCGACGGCTGTGACGAAAGCGGCGGAAACTTTTGCAACGGGGGGCGTACTTCGCCAGGCACTTTGGGAGCAGCGGCAGAGCGGGGCAGACGTCTAATAATCCGTTCTTTGCTGTGTTTTACAGTCACATATGCTGCAGTGTTTCCCCGGCGCTTCGGACAAGAATCTCACTGTGGCCTGTTTTCCTTGGGAAGGCTGAACTCAACCACTGTTTTCAAGCATCGTTTCCATAGAGGCAAGACGGAGCCAATCAACGGGAGCCGACGGCTGTGACGAAAGCGGCGGAAACTTTTGCAACGGGGGGCGTACTTCGCCAGGCACTTTGGGAGCGGCGGCAGAGCGGGGCGGACGTCGAATAATCCGTTCTTCGCTGTGTTTAACAGTCGCATATGCTGCAGTGTTTATGCGGTGCCTCGTACAAGAATTTCATTGTGGCCTGTTTGTCTTGGGAAGGTAGAACTCAACCACTGTTTTCAGGCATCGTTTCCATAGAGGCAAGACGGAGCCAATCAACGGGAGCCGACGGCTGTGACGAAAGCTGCGGAAACGTTTGCAACGGGGGGCGTACTTCGCCAGGCACTTTGGGAGCTCCGGCAGAGCGGGGCGGACGTCGAATAATCCGTTCTTCGCTGTGTTTAACAGTCGCAGATGCTGCAGTGTTTCCGCGGTGCCTCGTACAAGAATTTCATTGTGGCCTGTTTGTCTTGGGAAGGTAGAACTCAACCACTGTTTTCAAGCATCGTTTCCATAGCAGCAAGACGGAGCCAATCAACGGGAGCCGACGGCTGTGACGAAAGCTGCGGAAACTTTTGGAACGGGGGGCGTACTTCGCCAGGCACTTTGGGAGCTCCGGCAGAGCGGGGCGGACGTCGAATAATCCGTTCTTCGCTGTGTTTAACAGTCGCAGATGCTGCAGTGTTTCCGCGGTGCTTCGGACAAGAATCTCACCGTGGCCTGTTTTCCTTGGGAAGGCTGAACTCAACCACTGTTTTCAATCATCGTTTCCATATCAGCAAGACGGAGCCAATCAACGAGAGCCGACGGCTGTGACGAAAGCTGCGGAAACGTTTGCAACGGGGGGGCGTACTTCGCAAGACACTTCGGCAGCAGCGGCAGAGCAGGGCGGACGTCAAATAATCCGTTCTTCGCTATGTTTTACAGTCGCAGATGCTGCAGTGTGTCCGCGGTGCTTCGGACAAGAATCTCACCGTGGCCTTTTTTCCTTGGGAAGGCTGAACTAAACCACTGTTTTCAAGCATCGTTTCCATAGCAGCAAGACGGAGCCAATCAACGGGAGCCGACGGCTGTGACGAAAGCTGTGGAAACTTTTGCAACGGGGGGCGTACTTCGCAAGGCACTTCGACATCAGCGGCAGAACGGGGCGGACGTCAAATAATCCGTTCTTCGCTGTGGTTTACAGTCGCAGATGCTGCAGTGTTTCCGCGGTGCTTCGTACAAGAATCTCACCGTTGCCTGTTTTCCTTGGGAAGGATGAACTCAACCACTGTTTTCAAGCATCGTTTCCATATCAGCAAGACGGAGCCAATCAACGGGAGCCGACGGCTGTGACGAAAGCTGCGGAAACGTTTGCAACGGGGGGCGTACTTCGCAATGCACTTCGACAGCAGCGGCAGAGCGGGGCGGACGTCAAATAATCCGTTCTTCGCTGTCTTTTACAGTCGCAGATGCTGCAGTGTTTCCGCGGTGCTTCGGACAAGAATCTCGCCGTGGCCTGTTTTCCTTGAGAAGGCTGAACTCAACCACTGTTTAGAAGCATCGTTTCCATATCAGCAAGACGGAGCCAATCAATGAGAGCCGACGGCTGTGACGAAAGCTGCGGAAACTTTTGCAACGGGGGCGTACTTCGCCAGGCACTTTGGGAGCAGCGGCAGAGCGCGGTGGACGTCGAATAATGCGTTCTTCGCTGTGTTTTACAGTCGCAGATGCTGCACTGTTTCCGCGGGGCTTCGTACAAGAATCTCACCGTGGCCTGTTTTCCATGGGAAGGCTGAACTCAACCACTGTTTTCAATAATCGTTTCCATATCAGCAAGACGGAGCCAATCAACGAGAGCCGACGGCTGTGACGAAAGCTGCGGAAACTTTTGCAACGGGGGGCGTACTTCGCCAGGCACTTTGGGAGCAGCGGCAGAGCGGGGCGGACGTCGAATAATCCGTTCTTTGCTGTGTTTTACAGTCGCATATGCTGCAGTGTTTCCCCGGTGCTTCGGACAAGAATCTCGCTGTGGCCTGTTTTCCTTGGGAAGGCTGAACTCAACCACTGTTTAGAAGCATCGTTTCCATATCAGCAAGACGGAGCCAATCAATGAGAGCCGACGGCTGTGACGAAAGCTACGGAAACTTTTGCAACGGGGGGCGTACTTCGCCAGGCACTTTGGGAGCAGCGGCAGAGCGGGGCGGACGTCGAATAATCCGTTCTTTGCTGTGTTTTACAGTCGCATATGCTGCAGTGTTTCCCCGGTGCTTCGGACAAGAATCTCACTGTGGCCTATTTTCCTTGGGAAGGCTGAACTCAACCACTGTTTTCAAGCATCGTTTCCATAGAGGCAAGACGTAGCCAATCAACGGGAGCCGACGGCTGTGACGAAAGCGGCGGAAACTTTTGCAACGGGGGGCGTACTTCGCCAGGCACTTTGGGAGCAGCGGCAGAGCGGGGCAGACGTCTAATAATCCGTTCTTTGCTGTGTTTTACAGTCACATATGCTGCAGTGTTTCCCCGGCGCTTCGGACAAGAATCTCACTGTGGCCTGTTTTCCTTGGGAAGGCTGAACTCAACCACTGTTTTCAAGCATCGTTTCCATAGAGGCAAGACGGAGCCAATCAACGGGAGCCGACGGCTGTGACGAAAGCGGCGGAAACTTTTGCAACGGGGGGCGTACTTCGCCAGGAACTTTGGGAGCGGCGGCAGAGCGGGGCGGACGTCGAATAATCCGTTCTTCGCTGTGTTTAACAGTCGCATATGCTGCAGTGTTTCCGCGGTGCCTCGTACAAGAATTTCATTGTGGCCTGTTTGTATTGGGAAGGTAGAACTCAACCACTGTTTTCAAGCATCGTTTCCATAGAGGCAAGACGGAGCCAATCATCGGGAGCCGACGGCTGTGACGAAAGCTGCGGAAACGTTTCCAACGGGGGGCGTACTTCGCAAGACACTTCGGCAGCAGCGGCAGAGCAGGGCGGACGTCAAATAATCCGTTCTTCGCAATGTTTTACAGTCGCAGATGCTGCAGTGTGTCCGCGGTGCTTCGGACAAGAATCTCACCGTGGCCTTTTTTCCTTGGGAAGGCTGAACTAAACCACTGTTTTCAAGCATCGTTTCCATAGCAGCAAGACGGAGCCAATCAACGGGAGCCGACGGCTGTGACGAAAGCTGTGGAAACTTTTGCAACGGGGGGCGTACCTCGCCAGCCACTTTGGGAGCAGCGGCAGAGCGGGGCGGACGTCGAATAATCCGTTCTTCGCTGTGTTTTACAGTCGCATATGCTGCAGTGTTTCCGCGGTGCTTCGGACAAGAATCTCACTCTGGCCTGTTTTCCTTGGGAAGGCTGAACTCAACCACTGTTTTCAAGCATCGTTTCCATAGCAGCAAGACGGAACCAATCAACGGGAGCCGACGGCTGTGACGAAAGCTGCGGAAACTTTTGGAACGGGGGGCGTACTTCGCCAGGCACTTTGGGAGCTCCGGCAGAGCGGGGCGGACGTCGAATAATCCGTTCTTCGCTGTGTTTAACAGTCGCAGATGCTGCAGTGTTTCCGCGGTGCTTCGGACAAGAATCTCACCGTGGCCTGTTTTCCTTGGGAAGGCTGAACTCAACCACTGTTTTCAATCATCGTTTCCATATCAGCAAGACGGAGCCAATCAACGAGAGCCGACGGCTGTGACGAAAGCTGCGGAAACGTTTGCAACGGGGGGCGTACTTCGCAAGACACTTCGGCAGCAGCGGCAGAGCAGGGCGGACGTCAAATAATCCGTTCTTCGCTATGTTTTACAGTCGCAGATGCTGCAGTGTGTCCGCGGTGCTTCGGACAAGAATCTCACCGTGGCCTTTTTTCCTTGGGAAGGCTGAACTAAACCACTGTTTTCAAGCATCGTTTCCCTAGCAGCAAGACGGAGCCAATCAACGGGAGCCGACGGCTGTGACGAAAGCTGTGGAAACTTTTGCAACGGGGGGCGTACCTCGCCAGCCACTTTGGGAGCAGCGGCAGAGCGGGGCGGACGTCGAATAATCCGTTCTTCGCTGTGTTTTACAGTCGCACATGCTGCAGTGTTTCCGCGGAGCTTCGGACAAGAATCTCACTCTGGCCTGTTTTCCTTGGGAAGGCTGAACTCAACCACTGTTTTCAAGCATCGTTTCCATAGCAGCAAGACGGAGCCAATCAACGGGAGCCGACGGCTGTGACGAAAGCTGCGGAAACTTTTGGAACGGGGGGCGTACTTCGCCAGGCACTTTGGGAGCTCCGGCAGAGCGGGGCGGACGTCGAATAATCCGTTCTTCGCTGTGTTTAACAGTCGCAGATGCTGCAGTGTTTCCGCGGTGCTTCGGACAAGAATCTCACCGTGGCCTGTTTTCCTTGGGAAGGCTGAACTCAACCACTGTTTTCAATCATCGTTTCCATATCAGCAAGACGGAGCCAATCAACGAGAGCCGACGGCTGTGACGAAAGCTGCGGAAACTTTTGCAACGGGGGGCGTACTTCGCCAGGCACTTTGGGAGCAGCGGCAGAGCGGGGCGGACGTCGAATAATCCGTTCTTTGCTGTGTTTTACAGTCGCATATGCTGCAGTGTTTCCCCGGTGCTTCGGACAAGAATCTCACTGTGGCCTGTTTTCCTTGGGAAGGCTGAACTCAACCACTGTTTAGAAGCATCGTTTCCATATCAGCAAGACGGAGCCAATCAATGAGAGCCGACGGCTGTGAAGAAAGCTGCGGAAACTTTTGCAACGGGGGGCGTACTTCGCCAGGCACTTTGGGAGCAGCGGCAGAGCGGGGCGGACGTCGAATAATCCGTTCTTTGCTGTGTTTTACAGTCGCATATGCTGCAGTGTTTCCCCGGTGCTTCGGACAAGAATCTCACTGTGGCCTATTTTTCTTGGGAAGGCTGAACTCAACCACTGTTTTCAAGCATCGTTTCCATAGAGGCAAGACGGAGCCAATCAACGGGAGCCGACGGCTGTGACGAAAGCTGCGGAAACGTTTGCAACGGGGGGCGTACTTCGCAAGACACTTCGGCAGCAGCGGCAGAGCAGGGCGGACGTCAAATAATCCGTTCTTCGCAATGTTTTACAGTCGCAGATGCTGCAGTGTGTCCGCGGTGCTTCGGACAAGAATCTCACCGTGGCCTTTTTTCCTTGGGAAGGCTGAACTAAACCACTGTTTTCAAGCATCGTTTCCATAGCAGCAAGACGGAGCCAATCAACGGGAGCCGACGGCTGTGACGAAAGCTGTGGAAACTTTTGCAACGGGGGGCGTACCTCGCCAGCCACTTTGGGAGCAGCGGCAGAGCGGGGCGGACGTCGAATAATCCGTTCTTCGCTGTGTTTTACAGTCGCATATGCTGCAGTGTTTCCGCGGTGCTTCGGACAAGAATCTCACTCTGGCCTGTTTTCCTTGGGAAGGCTGAACTCAACCACTGTTTTCAAGCATCGTTTCCATAGCAGCAAGACGGAGCCAATCAACGGGAGCCGACGGCTGTGACGAAAGCTGTGGAAACTTTTGCAACGGGGGGCGTACTTCGCAAGGCACTTCGACATCAGCGGCAGAGCGGGGCGGACGTCAAATAATCCGTTCTTCGCTGTGGTTTACAGTCGCAGATGCTGCAGTGTTTCCGCGGTGCTTCGTACAAGAATCTCACCGTTGCCTGTTTTCCTTGGGAAGGATGAACTCAACCACTGTTTTCAAGCATCGTTTCCATATCAGCAAGACGGAGCCAATCAACGGGAGCCGACGGCTGTGACGAAAGCTGCGGAAACGTTTGCAACGGGGGGCGTACTTCGCAATGCACTTCGACAGCAGCGGCAGAGCGGGGCGGACGTCAAATAATCCGTTCTTCGCTGTCTTTTACAGTCGCAGATGCTGCAGTGTTTCCGCGGTGCTTCGGACAAGAATCTCGCCGTCGCCTGTTTTCCTTGAGAAGGCTGAACTCAACCACTGTTTAGAAGCATCGTTTCCATATCAGCAAGACGGAGCCAATCAATAAGAGCCGACGGCTGTGACGAAAGCTGCGGAAACTTTTGCAACGGGGGCGTACTTCGCCAGGCACTTTGGGAGCAGCGGCAGAGCGCGGTGGACGTCGAATAATGCGTTCTTCGCTGTGTTTTACAGTCGCAGATGCTGCACTGTTTCCGCGGGGCTTCGTACAAGAATCTCACCGTGGCCTGTTTTCCTTGGGAAGGCTGAACTCAACCACTGTTTTCAATAATCGTTTCCATATCAGCAAGACGGAGCCAATCAACGAGAGCCGACGGCTGTGACGAAAGCTGCGGAAACTTTTGCAACGGGGGGCGTACTTCGCCAGGCACTTTGGGAGCAGCGGCAGAGCGGGGCGGACGTCGAATAATCCGTTCTTTGCTGTGTTTTACAGTCGCATATGCTGCAGTGTTTCCCCGGTGCTTCGGACAAGAATCTCACTGTGGCCTGTTTTCCTTGGGAAGGCTGAACTCAACCACTGTTTAGAAGCATCGTTTCCATATCAGCAAGACGGAGCCAATCAATGAGAGCCGACGGCTGTGACGAAAGCTGCGGAAACTTTTGCAACGGGGTGCGTACTTCGCCAGGCACTTTGGGAGCAGCGGCAGAGCGGGGCGGACGTCGAATAATCCGTTCTTTGCTGTGTTTTACAGTCGCATATGCTGCAGTGTTTCCCCGGTGCTTCGGACAAGAATCTCACTGTGGCCTATTTTCCTTGGGAAGGCTGAACTCAACCACTGTTTTCAAGCATCGTTTCCATAGAGGCAAGACGTAGCCAATCAACGGGAGCCGACGGCTGTGACGAAAGCGGCGGAAACTTTTGCAACGGGGGGCGTACTTCGCCAGGCACTTTGGGAGCAGCGGCAGAGCGGGGCAGACGTCTAATAATCCGTTCTTTGCTGTGTTTTACAGTCACATATGCTGCAGTGTTTCCCCGGCGCTTCGGACAAGAATCTCACTGTGGCCTGTTTTCCTTGGGAAGGCTGAACTCAACCACTGTTTTCAAGCATCGTTTCCATAGAGGCAAGACGGAGCCAATCAACGGGAGCCGACGGCTGTGACGAAAGCGGCGGAAACTTTTGCAACGGGGGGCGTACTTCGCCAGGCACTTTGGGAGCGGCGGCAGAGCGGGGCGGACGTCGAATAATCCGTTCTTCGCTGTGTTTAACAGTCGCATATGCTGCAGTGTTTCCGCGGTGCCTCGTACAAGAATTTCATTGTGGCCTGTTTGTCTTGGGAAGGTAGAACTCAACCACTGTTTTCAAGCATCGTTTCCATAGAGGCAAGACGGAGCCAATCATCGGGAGCCGACGGCTGTGACGAAAGCTGCGGAAACGTTTGCAACGGGGGGCGTACTTCGCAAGACACTTCGGCAGCAGCGGCAGAGCAGGGCGGACGTCAAATAATCCGTTCTTCGCAATGTTTTACAGTCGCAGATGCTGCAGTGTGTCCGCGGTGCTTCGGACAAGAATCTCACCGTGGCCTTTTTTCCTTGGGAAGGCTGAACTAAACCACTGTTTTCAAGCATCGTTTCCATAGCAGCAAGACGGAGCCAATCAACGGGAGCCGACGGCTGTGACGAAAGCTGTGGAAACTTTTGCAACGGGGGGCGTACCTCGCCAGCCACTTTGGGAGCAGCGGCAGAGCGGGGCGGACGTCGAATAATCCGTTCTTCGCTGTGTTTTACAGTCGCATATGCTGCAGTGTTTCCGCGGTGCTTCGGACAAGAATCTCACTCTGGCCTGTTTTCCTTGGGAAGGCTGAACTCAACCACTGTTTTCAAGCATCGTTTCCATAGCAGCAAGACGGAGCCAATCAACGGGAGCCGACGGCTGTGACGAAAGCTGCGGAAACTTTTGGAACGGGGGGCGTACTTCGCCAGGCACTTTGGGAGCTCCGGCAGAGCGTTGCGGACGTCGAATAATCCGTTTTTCGCTGTGTTTAACAGTCGCAGATGCTGCAGTGTTTCCGCGGTGCTTCGGACAAGAATCTCACCGTGGCCTGTTTTCCTTGGGAAGGCTGAACTCAACCACTGTTTTCAATCATCGTTTCCATATCAGCAAGACGGAGCCAATCAACGAGAGCCGACGGCTGTGACGAAAGCTGCGGAAACGTTTGCAACGGGGGGCGTACTTCGCAAGACACTTCGGCAGCAGCGGCAGAGCAGGGCGGACGTCAAATAATCCGTTCTTCGCTATGTTTTACAGTCGCAGATGCTGCAGTGTGTCCGCGGTGCTTCGGACAAGAATCTCACCGTGGCCTTTTTTCCTTGGGAAGGCTGAACTAAACCACTGTTTTCAAGCATCGTTTCCATAGCAGCAAGACGGAGCCAATCAACGGGAGCCGACGGCTGTGACGAAAGCTGTGGAAACTTTTGCAACGGGGGGCGTACCTCGCCAGCCACTTTGGGAGCAGCGGCAGAGCGGGGCGGACGTCGAATAATCCGTTCTTCGCTGTGTTTTACAGTCGCATATGCTGCAGTGTTTCCGCGGAGCTTCGGACAAGAATCTCACTCTGGCCTGTTTTCCTTGGGAAGGCTGAACTCAACCACTGTTTTCAAGCATCGTTTCCATAGCAGCAAGACGGAGCCAATCAACGGGAGCCGACGGCTGTGACGAAAGCTGCGGAAACTTTTGGAACGGGGGGCGTACTTCGCCAGGCACTTTGGGAGCTCCGACAGAGCGGGGCGGACGTCGAATAATCCGTTCTTCGCTGTGTTTAACAGTCGCAGATGCTGCAGTGTTTCCGCGGTGCTTCGGATAAGAATCTCACCGTGGCCTGTTTTCCTTGGGAAGGCTGAACTCAACCACTGTTTTCAATCATCGTTTCCATATCAGCAAGACGGAGCCAATCAACGAGAGCCGACGGCTGTGACGAAAGCTGCGGAAACTTTTGCAACGGGGGGCGTACTTCGCCAGGCACTTTGGGAGCAGCGGCAGAGCGGGGCGGACGTCGAATAATCCGTTCTTTGCTGTGTTTTACAGTCGCATATGCTGCAGTGTTTCCCCGGTGCTTCGGACAAGAATCTCACTGTGGCCTGTTTTCCTTGGGAAGGCTGAACTCAACCACTGTTTAGAAGCATCGTTTCCATATCAGCAAGACGGAGCCAATCAATGAGAGCCGACGGCTGTGACGAAAGCTGCGGAAACTTTTGCAACGGGGGGCGTACTTCGCCAGGCAATTTGGGAGCAGCGGCAGAGCGGGGCGGACGTCGAATAATCCGTTCTTTGCTGTGTTTTACAGTCGCATATGCTGCAGTGTTTCCCCGGTGCTTCGGACAAGAATCTCACTGTGGCCTATTTTCCTTGGGAAGGCTGAACTCAACCACTGTTTTCAAGCATCGTTTCCATAGAGGCAAGACGGAGCCAATCAACGGGAGCCGACGGCTGTGACGAAAGCGGCGGAAACTTTTGCAACGGGGGGCGTACTTCGCCAGGCACTTTGGGAGCAGCGGCAGAGCGGGGCAGACGTCTAATAATCCGTTCTTTGCTGTGTTTTACAGTCACATATGCTGCAGTGTTTCCCCGGCGCTTCGGACAAGAATCTCACTGTGGCCTGTTTTCCTTGGGAAGGCTGAACTCAACCACTGTTTTCAAGCATCGTTTCCATAGAGGCAAGACGGAGCCAATCAACGGGAGCCGACGGCTGTGACGAAAGCGGCGGAAACTTTTGCAACGGGGGGCGTACTTCGCCAGGCACTTTGGGAGCGGCGGCAGAGCGGGGCGGACGTCGAATAATCCGTTCTTCGCTGTGTTTAACAGTCGCATATGCTGCAGTGTTTCCGCGGTGCCTCGTACAAGAATTTCATTGTGGCCTGTTTGTCTTGGGAAGGTAGAACTCAACCACTGTTTTCAAGCATCGTTTCCATAGAGGCAAGACGGAGCCAATCAACGGGAGCCGACGGCTGTGACGAAAGCTGCGGAAACGTTTGCAACGGGGGGCGTACTTCGCAAGACACTTCGGCAGCAGCGGCAGAGCGGGGCGGACGTCGAATAATCCGTTCTTCGCTGTGTTTTACAGTCGCATATGCTGCAGTGTTTCCGCGGTGCTTCGGACAAGAATCTCACTCTGGCCTGTTTTCCTTGGGAAGGCTGAACTCAACCACTGTTTTCAAGCATCGTTTCCATAGCAGCAAGACGGAGCCAATCAACGGGAGCCGACGGCTGTGACGAAAGCTGCGGAAACTTTTGGAACGGGGGGCGTACTTCGCCAGGCACTTTGGGAGCTCCGGCAGAGCGGGGCGGACGTCGAATAATCCGTTCTTCGCTGTGTTTAACAGTCGCAGATGCTGCAGTGTTTCCGCGGTGCTTCGGACAAGAATCTCACCGTGGCCTGTTTTCCTTGGGAAGGCTGAACTCAACCACTGTTTTCAATCATCGTTTCCATATCAGCAAGACGGAGCCAATCAACGAGAGCCGACGGCTGTGACGAAAGCTGCGGAAACGTTTGCAACGGGGGGCGTACTTCGCAAGACACTTCGGCAGCAGCGGCAGAGCAGGGCGGACGTCAAATATTCCGTTCTTCGCTATGTTTTACAGTCGCAGATGCTGCAGTGTGTCCGCGGTGCTTCGGACAAGAATCTCACCGTGGCCTTTTTTCCTTGGGAAGGCTGAACTCAACCACTGTTTTCAAGCATCGTTTCCATATCAGCAAGACGGAGCCAATCAATGAGAGCCGACGGCTGTGACGAAAGCTGCGGAAACTTTTGCAACTGGGGCGTACTTCGCCAGGCACTTTGGGAGCAGCGGCAGAGCGGGGCGGACGTCAAATAATGCGTTCTTCGCTGCGTTTTACAGTCGAAGATGCTGCACTGTTTCCGCGGGGCTTCGTACAAGAATCTCACCGTGCCCTGTTTTCCTTGGGAAGGCTGAACTCAACCACTGTTTTCAATCATCGTTTCCATATCAGCAAGACGGAGCCAATCAATGAGAGCCGACGGCTGTGACGAAAGCCGCGGAAACTTTTGCAACGGGGGGCGTACTTCGCCAGGCAATTTGGGAGCAGCGGCAGAGTGGGGCGGACGTCGAATAATCCGTTCTTCGCTGTGTTTTACAGTCGCATATGCTGCAGTGTTTCCGCGGTGCTTCGGACAAGAATCTCACTGCGGCCTGTTTTCCTTGGGAAGGCTGAACTCAACCACTGTTTTCAAGCATCATTTCCATATCAGCAAGACGTAGCCAATCAACGGGAGCCGACGGCTGTCACGAAAGCTGCGGAAACTTTTGCAACGGGGGCGTACTTCGCAAGGCACTTTGGCAGCAGCGGCAGAGCGGGGCGGACGTCGATTAATCCGTTCTTCGCTGTGTTTTACAGTCACCGATGCGGCAGTGTTTCCGCGGTGCTTCGTACAAGAATCTCACCGTTGCCTGTTTTCCTTGGGAAGGATGATCTCAACCACTGTTTTCAAGCATCGTTTCTATATCAGCAAGATGGAGCCAATCAACGGGAGCCGACTGCTGTGACGAAAGCTGTGGAAACTTTTGCAACGGGGGCGTACTTCGCAAGGCACTTCGAGATCAGCGGCAGAGCGGGGTGGACGTCAAATAATCCGTTCTTCGCTGTCTTTTACAGTCGCAGATGCTGCAGTGTTTCCGCGGTGCTTCGGACAAGAATCTCACCGTGGCCTGTTTTCCTTGAGAAGGCTGAACTCAACCACTGTTTTCAAGCATCGTTTCCATATCAGCAAGATGGAGCCAATCAATGAGAGCCGAAGGCTGTGACGAAAGCTGCGGAAACTTTTGCAACGGGGGCGTACTTCGCCAGGCACTTTGGGAGCAGCGGCAGAGCGGGGTGGACGTCGAATAATGCGTTCTTCGCTGTGTTTTACAGTCGCAGATGCTGCACTGTTTCCGCGGGGCTTCGTACAGGAATCTCACCGTGGCCTGTTTTCCTTGGGAAGGCTGAACTCAACCACTGTTTTCAATCATCGTTTCCATATCAGCAAGACGGAGCCAATCAATGAGAGCCGACGGCTGTGACGAAAGCTGCGGAAACTTTTGCAACGGGGGGCGTACTTCGCCAGGCACTTTGGGAGCAGCGGCAGAGCGGGGCGGACGTCGA
The DNA here is from genome assembly GCF_052857255.1 of Amblyomma americanum. NCBI lineage: Eukaryota > Metazoa > Arthropoda > Arachnida > Ixodida > Ixodidae > Amblyomma > Amblyomma americanum. The sequence continues at coordinate 86,870,738 of NC_135500.1, read as the reverse complement.
ATAATCCGTTCTTCGCTGTGTTTTACAGTCGCATATGCTGCAGTGTTTCCCCGGTGCTTCGGACAAGAATCTCACTGTGGCCTGTTTTCCTTGGGAAGGCTGAACTCAACCACTGTTTTCAAGCATCGTTTCTATAGAGGCAAGACGGAGCCAATCAACGGGAGCCGACGGCTGTGATGAAAGCGGCGGAAACTTTTGCAACGGGGGGCGTACTTCGCCAGGCACTTTGGGAGCGGCGGCAGAGCGGGGCGGACGTCGAATAATCCGTTCTTCGCTATGTTTAACAGTCGCATATGCTGCAGTGTTTCCGCGGTGCTTCGGACAAGAATCTCACTGTGGCCTGTTTTCCTTGGGAAGGCTGAACTCAACCACTGTTTTCAAGCATCATTTCCATAGCAGCAAGACGGAGCCAATCAACGGGAGCCGACGGCTGTGACGAAAGCTGCGGAAAATTTTGCAACGGGGGGCGTACTTCGCCAGGCACTTTGGGAGCTGCGGCAGAGCGGGGCGGACGTCGAATAATCCGTTCTTCTCTGTGTTTTACAGTCGCATATGCTGCAGTGTTTCCGCAGTGCTTCGGACAAGAATCTCACCGTGGCCTGATTGCCTTGGGAAGGCTGAACTCAACCACTGTTTTCAAGCATCGTTTTCATATCAGCAAGACGGAGCCAATCAATGAGAGCCGACGGCTGTGACGAAAGCTGCGGAAACTTTTGCAACGGGGGGCGTACTTCGCAAGGCGCTTCGACAGCAGCGGCAGAACGGGGCGGACGTCAAATAATCCGTTCTTCGCTGTCTTTTACAGTCGCACATGCTGCAGTGTTTCCGCGGTGCTTCGGACAAGAATCTCACCGTGGCCTGTTTTCCTTGAGAAGGCTGAACTCAACCACTGTTTTCAAGCATCGTTTCCATATCAGCAAGATGGAGCCAATCAATGAGAGCCGACGGCTGTGACGAAAGCTGCGGAAACTTTTGCAACGGGGGGCGTACTTCGCCAGGCACTTTGGGAGCAGCGGCAGAGCGGGGCGGACATCGAATAATTCGTTCTTCGCTGTGTTTTACAGTCGCATATGCTGCAGTGTTTCCCCGGTGCTTCGGACGAGAATCTCACTGTGGCCTGTTTTCCTTGGGAAGGCTGAACTCAACCACTGTTTTCAAGCATCGTTTCTATAGAGGCAAGACGGAGCCAATCAACGGGAGCCGACGGCTGTGATGAAAGCTGCGGAAACTTTTGCAACGGGGGGCGTACTTCGCCAGGCACTTTGGGAGCGGCGGCAGAGCGGGGCGGACGTCGAATAATCCGTTCTTCGCTGTGTTTTACAGTCGCATATGCTGCAGTATTTCCGCGGTGCTTCGGACAAGAATCTCACTGTGGCCTGTTTTCCTTGGGAAGGCTGAACTCAACCATTGTTTTCAAGCATCATATCCATATCAGCAAGACGGAGCCAATCAATGAGAGCCGACGGCTGTGACGAAAGCTGCGGAAACTTTTGCAACGGGGGGCGTACTTCGCAAGGCGCTTCGCGAGCAGCGGCAGAGCGGGGCGGACGTCAAATAATCCGTTCTTCGCTGTCTTTTACAGTCGCACATGCTGCTCTGTTTCCGCGGGGCTTCGTACAAGAATCTCACCGTGGCCTGTTTTCCTTGGGAAGGCTGAACTCAACCACTGTTTTCAATCATCGTTTCCATATCAGCAAGAGGGAGCCAATCAATGAGAGCCGACGGCTGTGACGAAAGCTGCGGAAACTTTTGCAACGGGGGGTGTACTTCGCCAGGCACTTTGGGAGCAGCGGCAGAGCGGGGCGGACGTCGAATAATCCGTTCTTCGCTGTGTTTTACAGTCGCATATGCTGCAGTGTTTCCGCGGTGCTTCGGACAAGAATCTCACTGTGGCCTGTTTTCCTTGGGAAGGCTGAACTCAACCATTGTTTTCAAGCATCATTTCCATATCAGCAAGACGGAGCCAATCAATGAGAGCCGACGGCTGTGACGAAAGCTGCGGAAACTTTTGCAACGGGGCGTGTACTTCGGAAGGCACTTCGACAGCAGAGGCAGAGCGGGGCGGACGTCAAATAATCCGTTCTTCGCTGTGTTTTACAATCGCCGATGCTGCAGTGTTTCCGCGGTGCTTCGGGCAAGAATCTCACCGTGGCCTGTTTTCCTTGGGAAGGCTGAACTCAACCACTGTTTTCAAGCATCGTTTCCATATCAGCAAGACGGAGCCAATCAATGAGAGCCGACGGCTGTGACGAAAGCTGCGGAAACTTTTGCAACTGGGGCGTACTTCGCCAGGCACTTTGGGAGCAGCGGCAGAGCGGGGCGGACGTCAAATAATGCGTTCTTCGCTGCGTTTTACAGTCGAAGATGCTGCACTGTTTCCGCGGGGCTTCGTACAAGAATCTCACCGTGCCCTGTTTTCCTTGGGAAGGCTGAACTCAACCACTGTTTTCAATCATCGTTTCCATATCAGCAAGACGGAGCCAATCAATGAGAGCCGACGGCTGTGACGAAAGCCGCGGAAACTTTTGCAACGGGGGGCGTACTTCGCCAGGCAATTTGGGAGCAGCGGCAGAGTGGGGCGGACGTCGAATAATCCGTTCTTCGCTGTGTTTTACAGTCGCATATGCTGCAGTGTTTCCGCGGTGCTTCGGACAAGAATCTCACTGCGGCCTGTTTTCCTTGGGAAGGCTGAACTCAACCACTGTTTTCAAGCATCGTTTCCATAGCAGCAAGACGGAGCCAATCAATGAGAGCCGACGGCTGTGACGAAAGCGGCGGAAACTTTTGCAACGGGGGGCGTACTTCACCAGGCACTTTGGGAGCTGCGGCAGAGCGAGGCGGACGTCGAATAATCAGTTCTTCGCTGTGTTTAACAGTCGCATATGCTGCAGTGTTTCCGCGGTGCTTCGTACAAGAATTTCACTGTGGCTTGTTTGTCTTGGGAAGGCTGAACTCAACCACTGTTTTCAAGCATCATTTCCATATCAGCAAGACGTAGCCAATCAACGGGAGCCGACGGCTGTCACGAAAGCTGCGGAAACTTTTGCAACGGGGGCGTACTTCGCAAGGCACTTTGGCAGCAGCGGCAGAGCGGGGCGGACGTCGATTAATCCGTTCTTCGCTGTGTTTTACAGTCACCGATGCTGCAGTGTTACCGCGGTGCTTCGTACAAGAATCTCACCGTTGCCTGTTTTCCTTGGGAAGGATGAACTCAACCACTGTTTTCAAGCATCGTTTCCATATCAGCAAGACGGAGCCAATCAACGGGAGCCGACGGCTGTGACGAAAGCTGCGGAAACGTTTGCAACGGGGGGCGTACTTCGCAATGCACTTCGACAGCAGCGGCAGAGCGGAGCGGACGTCAAATAATCCGTTCTTCGCTGTCTTTTACAGTCGCAGATGCTGCAGTGTTTCCGCGGTGCTTCGGACAAGAATCTCGCCGTGGCCTGTTTTCCTTGAGAAGGCTGAACTCAACCACTGTTTAGAAGCATCGTTTCCATATCAGCAAGACGGAGCCAATCAATGAGAGCCGACGGCTGTGACGAAAGCTGCGGAAACTTTTGCAACGGGGGCGTACTTCGCCAGGCACTTTGGGAGCAGCGGCAGAGCGCGGTGGACGTCGAATAATGCGTTCTTCGCTGTGTTTTACAGTCGCAGATGCTGCACTGTTTCCGCGGGGCTTCGTACAAGAATCTCACCGTGGCCTGTTTTCCTTGGGAAGGCTGAACTCAACCACTGTTTTCAATAATCGTTTCCATATCAGCAAGACGGAGCCAATCAACGAGAGCCGACGGCTGTGACGAAAGCTGCGGAAACTTTTGCAACGGGGGGCGTACTTCGCCAGGCACTTTGGGAGCAGCGGCAGAGCGGGGCGGACGTCGAATAATCCGTTCTTTGCTGTGTTTTACAGTCGCATATGCTGCAGTGTTTCCCCGGTGCTTCGGACAAGAATCTCACTGTGGCCTGTTTTCCTTGGGAAGGCTGAACTCAACCACTGTTTAGAAGCATCGTTTCCATATCAGCAAGACGGAGCCAATCAATGAGAGCCGACGGCTGTGACGAAAGCTACGGAAACTTTTGCAACGGGGGGCGTACTTCGCCAGGCACTTTGGGAGCAGCGGCAGAGCGGGGCGGACGTCGAATAATCCGTTCTTTGCTGTGTTTTACAGTCGCATATGCTGCAGTGTTTCCCCGGTGCTTCGGACAAGAATCTCACTGTGGCCTATTTTCCTTGGGAAGGCTGAACTCAACCACTGTTTTCAAGCATCGTTTCCATAGAGGCAAGACGTAGCCAATCAACGGGAGCCGACGGCTGTGACGAAAGCGGCGGAAACTTTTGCAACGGGGGGCGTACTTCGCCAGGCACTTTGGGAGCAGCGGCAGAGCGGGGCAGACGTCTAATAATCCGTTCTTTGCTGTGTTTTACAGTCACATATGCTGCAGTGTTTCCCCGGCGCTTCGGACAAGAATCTCACTGTGGCCTGTTTTCCTTGGGAAGGCTGAACTCAACCACTGTTTTCAAGCATCGTTTCCATAGAGGCAAGACGGAGCCAATCAACGGGAGCCGACGGCTGTGACGAAAGCGGCGGAAACTTTTGCAACGGGGGGCGTACTTCGCCAGGCACTTTGGGAGCGGCGGCAGAGCGGGGCGGACGTCGAATAATCCGTTCTTCGCTGTGTTTAACAGTCGCATATGCTGCAGTGTTTCCGCGGTGCCTCGTACAAGAATTTCATTGTGGCCTGTTTGTCTTGGGAAGGTAGAACTCAACCACTGTTTTCAAGCATCGTTTCCATAGAGGCAAGACGGAGCCAATCATCGGGAGCCGACGGCTGTGACGAAAGCTGCGGAAACGTTTGCAACGGGGGGCGTACTTCGCAAGACACTTCGGCAGGAGCGGCAGAGCAGGGCGGACGTCAAATAATCCGTTCTTCGCAATGTTTTACAGTCGCAGATGCTGCAGTGTGTCCGCGGTGCTTCGGACAAGAATCTCACCGTGGCCTTTTTTCCTTGGGAAGGCTGAACTAAACCACTGTTTTCAAGCATCGTTTCCATAGCAGCAAGACGGAGCCAATCAACGGGAGCCGACGGCTGTGACGAAAGCTGTGGAAACTTTTGCAACGGGGGGCGTACCTCGCCAGCCACTTTGGGAGCAGCGGCAGAGCGGGGCGGACGTCGAATAATCCGTTCTTCGCTGTGTTTTACAGTCGCATATGCTGCAGTGTTTCCGCGGTGCTTCGGACAAGAATCTCACTCTGGCCTGTTTTCCTTGGGAAGGCTGAACTCAACCACTGTTTTCAAGCATCGTTTCCATAGCAGCAAGACGGAGCCAATCAACGGGAGCCGACGGCTGTGACGAAAGCTGCGGAAACTTTTGGAACGGGGGGCGTACTTCGCCAGGCACTTTGGGAGCTCCGGCAGAGCGGGGCGGACGTCGAATAATCCGTTCTTCGCTGTGTTTAACAGTGGCAGATGCTGCAGTGTTTCCGCGGTGCTTCGGACAAGAATCTCACCGTGGCCTGTTTTCCTTGGGAAGGCTGAACTCAACCACTGTTTTCAATCATCGTTTCCATATCAGCAAGACGGAGCCAATCAACGAGAGCCGACGGCTGTGACGAAAGCTGCGGAAACGTTTGCAACGGGGGGCGTACTTCGCAAGACACTTCGGCAGCAGCGGCAGAGCAGGGCGGACGTCAAATAATCCGTTCTTCGCTATGTTTTACAGTCGCAGATGCTGCAGTGTGTCCGCGGTGCTTCGGACAAGAATCTCACCGTGGCCTTTTTTCCTTGGGAAGGCTGAACTAAACCACTGTTTTCAAGCATCGTTTCCATAGCAGCAAGACGGAGCCAATCAACGGGAGCCGACGGCTGTGACGAAAGCTGTGGAAACTTTTGCAACGAAGGCGTACCTCGCCAGCCACTTTGGGAGCAGCGGCAGAGCGGGGCGGACGTCGAATAATCCGTTCTTCGCTGTGTTTTACAGTCGCATATGCTGCAGTGTTTCCGCGGAGCTTCGGACAAGAATCTCACTCTGGCCTGTTTTCCTTGGGAAGGCTGAACTCAACCACTGTTTTCAAGCATCGTTTCAATAGCAGCAAGACGGAGCCAATCAACGGGAGCCGACGGCTGTGACGAAAGCTGCGGAAACTTTTGGAACGGGGGGCGTACTTCGCCAGGCACTTTGGGAGCTCCGGCAGAGCGGGGCGGACGTCGAATAATCCGTTCTTCGCTGTGTTTAACAGTCGCAGATGCTGCAGTGTTTCCGCGGTGCTTCGGACAAGAATCTCACTCTGGCCTGTTTTCCTTGGGAAGGCTGAACTCAACCACTGTTTTCAAGCATCGTTTCCATAGCAGCAAGACGGAGCCAATCAACGGGAGCCGACGGCTGTGACGAAAGCTGCGGAAACTTTTGGAACGGGGGGCGTACTTCGCCAGGCACTTTGGGAGCTCCGGCAGAGCGGGGCGGACGTCGAATAATCCGTTCTTCGCTGTGTTTAACAGTGGCAGATGCTGCAGTGTTTCCGCGGTGCTTCGGACAAGAATCTCACCGTGGCCTGTTTTCCTTGGGAAGGCTGAACTCAACCACTGTTTTCAATCATCGTTTCCATATCAGCAAGACGGAGCCAATCAACGAGAGCCGACGGCTGTGACGAAAGCTGCGGAAACGTTTGCAACGGGGGGCGTACTTCGCAAGACACTTCGGCAGCAGCGGCAGAGCAGGGCGGACGTCAAATAATCCGTTCTTCGCTATGTTTTACAGTCGCAGATGCTGCAGTGTGTCCGCGGTGCTTCGGACAAGAATCTCACCGTGGCCTTTTTTCCTTGGGAAGGCTGAACTAAACCACTGTTTTCAAGCATCGTTTCCATAGCAGCAAGACGGAGCCAATCAACGGGAGCCGACGGCTGTGACGAAAGCTGTGGAAACTTTTGCAACGAAGGCGTACCTCGCCAGCCACTTTGGGAGCAGCGGCAGAGCGGGGCGGACGTCGAATAATCCGTTCTTCGCTGTGTTTTACAGTCGCATATGCTGCAGTGTTTCCGCGGAGCTTCGGACAAGAATCTCACTCTGGCCTGTTTTCCTTGGGAAGGCTGAACTCAACCACTGTTTTCAAGCATCGTTTCAATAGCAGCAAGACGGAGCCAATCAACGGGAGCCGACGGCTGTGACGAAAGCTGCGGAAACTTTTGGAACGGGGGGCGTACTTCGCCAGGCACTTTGGGAGCTCCGGCAGAGCGGGGCGGACGTCGAATAATCCGTTCTTCGCTGTGTTTAACAGTCGCAGATGCTGCAGTGTTTCCGCGGTGCTTCGGACAAGAATCTCACCGTGGCCTGTTTTCCTTGGGAAGGCTGAACTCAACCACTGTTTTCAATCATCGTTTCCATATCAGCAAGACGGAGCCAATCAACGAGAGCCGACGGCTGTGACGAAAGCTGCGGAAACTTTTGCAACGGGGGGCGTACTTCGCCAGACACTTTGGGAGCAGCGGCAGAGCGGGGCGGACGTCGAATAATCCGTTCTTTGCTGTGTTTTACAGTCGCATATGCTGCAGTGTTTCCCCGGTGCTTCGGACAAGAATCTCACTGTGGCCTGTTTTCCTTGGGAAGGCTGAACTCAACCACTGTTTAGAAGCATCGTTTCCATATCAGCAAGACGGAGCCAATCAATGAGAGCCGACGGCTGTGACGAAAGCTGCGGAAACTTTTGCAACGGGGGGCGTACTTCGCCAGGCACTTTGGGAGCAGCGGCAGAGCGGGGCGGACGTCGAATAATCCGTTCTTCGCTGTGTTTAACAGTCGCAGATGCTGCAGTGTTTCCGCGGTGCTTCGGACAAGAATCTCACCGTGGCCTGTTTTCCTTGGGAAGGCTGAACTCAACCACTGTTTTCAATCATCGTTTCCATATCAGCAAGACGGAGCCAATCAACGAGAGCCGACGGCTGTGACGAAAGCTGCGGAAACGTTTGCAACGGGGGGCGTACTTCGCAAGACACTTCGGCAGCAGCGGCAGAGCAGGGCGGACGTCAAATAATCCGTTCTTCGCTATGTTTTACAGTCGCAGATGCTGCAGTGTGTCCGCGGTGCTTCGGACAAGAATCTCACCGTGGCCTTTTTTACTTGGGAAGGCTGAACTAAACCACTGTTTTCAAGCATCGTTTCCATAGCAGCAAGACGGAGCCAATCAACGGGAGCCGACGGCTGTGACGAAAGCTGTGGAAACTTTTGCAACGGGGGGCGTACCTCGCCAGCCACTTTGGGAGCAGCGGCAGAGCGGGGCGGACGTCGAATAATCCGTTCTTCGCTGTGTTTTACAGTCGCATATGCTGCAGTGTTTCCGCGGAGCTTCGGACAAGAATCTCACTCTGGCCTGTTTTCCTTGGGAAGGCTGAACTCAACCACTGTTTTCAAGCATCGTTTCCATAGCAGCAAGACGGAGCCAATCAACGGGAGCCGACGGCTGTGACGAAAGCTGCGGAAACTTTTGGAACGGGGGGCGTACTTCGCCAGGCACTTTGGGAGCTCCGGCAGAGCGGGGCGGACGTCGAATAATCCGTTCTTCGCTGTGTTTAACAGTCGCAGATGCTGCAGTGTTTCCGCGGTGCTTCGGACAAGAATCTCACCGTGGCCTGTTTTCCTTGGGAAGGCTGAACTCAACCACTGTTTTCAATCATCGTTTCCATATCAGCAAGACGGAGCCAATCAACGAGAGCCGACGGCTGTGACGAAAGCTGCGGAAACTTTTGCAACGGGGGGCGTACTTCGCCAGACACTTTGGGAGCAGCGGCAGAGCGGGGCGGACGTCGAATAATCCGTTCTTTGCTGTGTTTTACAGTCGCATATGCTGCAGTGTTTCCCCGGTGCTTCGGACAAGAATCTCACTGTGGCCTGTTTTCCTTGGGAAGGCTGAACTCAACCACTGTTTAGAAGCATCGTTTCCATATCAGCAAGACGGAGCCAATCAATGAGAGCCGACGGCTGTGACGAAAGCTGCGGAAACTTTTGCAACGGGGGGCGTACTTCGCCAGGCACTTTGGGAGCAGCGGCAGAGCGGGGCGGACGTCGAATAATCCGTTCTTCGCTGTGTTTAACAGTCGCAGATGCTGCAGTGTTTCCGCGGTGCTTCGGACAAGAATCTCACCGTGGCCTGTTTTCCTTGGGAAGGCTGAACTCAACCACTGTTTTCAATCATCGTTTCCATATCAGCAAGACGGAGCCAATCAACGAGAGCCGACGGCTGTGACGAAAGCTGCGGAAACGTTTGCAACGGGGGGCGTACTTCGCAAGACACTTCGGCAGCAGCGGCAGAGCAGGGCGGACGTCAAATAATCCGTTCTTCGCTATGTTTTACAGTCGCAGATGCTGCAGTGTGTCCGCGGTGCTTCGGACAAGAATCTCACCGTGGCCTTTTTTCCTTGGGAAGGCTGAACTAAACCACTGTTTTCAAGCATCGTTTCCATAGCAGCAAGACGGAGCCAATCAACGGGAGCCGACGGCTGTGACGAAAGCTGTGGAAACTTTTGCAACGGGGGGCGTACCTCGCCAGCCACTTTGGGAGCAGCGGCAGAGCGGGGCGGACGTCGAATAATCCGTTCTTCGCTGTGTTTTACAGTCGCATATGCTGCAGTGTTTCCGCGGAGCTTCGGACAAGAATCTCACTCTGGCCTGTTTTCCTTGGGAAGGCTGAACTCAACCACTGTTTTCAAGCATCGTTTCCATAGCAGCAAGACGGAGCCAATCAACGGGAGCCGACGGCTGTGACGAAAGCTGCGGAAACTTTTGGAACGGGGGGCGTACTTCGCCAGGCACTTTGGGAGCTCCGGCAGAGCGGGGCGGACGTCGAATAATCCGTTCTTCGCTGTGTTTAACAGTCGCAGATGCTGCAGTGTTTCCGCGGTGCTTCGGACAAGAATCTCACCGTGGCCTGTTTTCCTTGGGAAGGCTGAACTCAACCACTGTTTTCAATCATCGTTTCCATATCAGCAAGACGGAGCCAATCAACGAGAGCCGACGGCTGTGACGAAAGCTGCGGAAACTTTTGCAACGGGGGGCGTACTTCGCCAGACACTTTGGGAGCAGCGGCAGAGCGGGGCGGACGTCGAATAATCCGTTCTTTGCTGTGTTTTACAGTCGCATATGCTGCAGTGTTTCCCCGGTGCTTCGGACAAGAATCTCACTGTGGCCTGTTTTCCTTGGGAAGGCTGAACTCAACCACTGTTTAGAAGCATCGTTTCCATATCAGCAAGACGGAGCCAATCAATGAGAGCCGACGGCTGTGACGAAAGCTGCGGAAACTTTTGCAACGGGGGGCGTACTTCGCCAGGCACTTTGGGAGCAGCGGCAGAGCGGGGCGGACGTCGAATAATCCGTTCTTTGCTGTGTTTTACAGTCGCATATGCTGCAGTGTTTCCCCGGTGCTTCGGACTAGAATCTCACTGTGGCCTATTTTCCTTGGGAAGGCTGAACTCAACCACTGTTTTCAAGCATCGTTTCCATAGAGGCAAGACGGAGCCAATCAACGGGAGCCGACGGCTGTGACGAAAGCGGCGGAAACTTTTGCAACGGGGGGCGTACTTCGCCAGGCACTTTGGGAGCAGCGGCAGAGCGGGGCAGACGTCTAATAATCCGTTCTTTGCTGTGTTTTACAGTCACATATGCTGCAGTGTTTCCCCGGCGCTTCGGACAAGAATCTCACTGTGGCCTGTTTTCCTTGGGAAGGCTGAACTCAACCACTGTTTTCAAGCATCGTTTCCATAGAGGCAAGACGGAGCCAATCAACGGGAGCCGACGGCTGTGACGAAAACGGCAGAAACTTTTGCAACGGGGGGCGTACTTCGCTAGGCACTTTGGGAGCGGCGGCAGAGCGGGGCGGACGTCGAATAATCCGTTCTTCGCTGTGTTTAACAGTCGCATATGCTGCAGTGTTTCCGCGGTGCCTCGTACAAGAATTTCATTGTGGCCTGTTTGTCTTGGGAAGGTAGAACTCAACCACTGTTTTCAAGCATCGTTTCCATAGAGGCAAGACGGAGCCAATCAACGGGAGCCGACGGCTGTGACGAAAGCTGCGGAAACGTTTGCAACGGGGGGCGTACTTCGCAAGACACTTCGGCAGCAGCGGCAGAGCAGGGCGGACGTCAAATAATCCGTTCTTCGCAATGTTTTACAGTCGCAGATGCTGCAGTGTGTCCGCGGTGCTTCGGACAAGAATCTCACCGTGGCCTTTTTTCCTTGGGAAGGCTGAACTAAACCACTGTTTTCAAGCATCGTTTCCATAGCAGCAAGACGGAGCCAATCAACGGGAGCCGACGGCTGTGACGAAAGCTGTGGAAACTTTTGCAACGGGGGGCGTACCTCGCCAGCCACTTTGGGAGCAGCGGCAGAGCGGGGCGGACGTCGAATAATCCGTTCTTCGCTGTGTTTTACAGTCGCATATGCTGCAGTGTTTCCGCGGTGCTTCGGACAAGAATCTCACTCTGGCCTGTTTTCCTTGGGAAGGCTGAACTCAACCACTGTTTTCAAGCATCGTTTCCATAGCAGCAAGACGGAGCCAATCAACGGGAGCTGACGGCTGTGACGAAAGCTGTGGAAACTTTTGCAACGGGGGGCGTACTTCGCAAGGCACTTCGACATCAGCGGCAGAGCGGGGCGGACGTCAAATAATCCGTTCTGCGCTGTGGTTTACAGTCGCAGATGCTGCAGTGTTTCCGCGGTGCTTCGTACAAGAATCTCACCGTTGCCTGTTTTCCTTGGGAAGGATGAACTCAACCACTGTTTTCAAGCATCGTTTCCATATCAGCAAGACGGAGCCAATCAACGGGAGCCGACGGCTGTGACGAAAGCTGCGGAAACGTTTGCAACGGGGGGCGTACTTCGCAATGCACTTCGACAGCAGCGGCAGAGCGGGGCGGACGTCAAATAATCCGTTCTTCGCTGTCTTTTACAGTCGCAGATGCTGCAGTGTTTCCGCGGTGCTTCGGACAAGAATCTCGCCGTGGCCTGTTTTCCTTGAGAAGGCTGAACTCAACCACTGTTTAGAAGCATCGTTTCCATATCAGCAAGACGGAGCCAATCAATGAGAGCCGACGGCTGTGACGAAAGCTGCGGAAACTTTTGCAACGGGGGCGTACTTCGCCAGGCACTTTGGGAGCAGCGGCAGAGCGCGGTGGACGTCGAATAATGCGTTCTTCGCTGTGTTTTACAGTCGCAGATGCTGCACTGTTTCCGCGGGGCTTCGTACAAGAATCTCACCGTGGCCTGTTTTCCTTGGGAAGGCTGAACTCAACCACTGTTTTCAATAATCGTTTCCATATCAGCAAGACGGAGCCAATCAACGAGAGCCGACGGCTGTGACGAAAGCTGCGGAAACTTTTGCAACGGGGGGCGTACTTCGCCAGGCACTTTGGGAGCAGCGGCAGAGCGGGGCGGACGTCGAATAATCCGTTCTTTGCTGTGTTTTACAGTCGCATATGCTGCAGTGTTTCCCCGGTGCTTCGGACAAGAATCTCACTGTGGCCTGTTTTCCTTGGGAAGGCTGAACTCAACCACTGTTTAGAAGCATCGTTTCCATATCAGCAAGACGGAGCCAATCAATGAGAGCCGACGGCTGTGACGAAAGCTGCGGAAACTTTTGCAACGGGGGGCGTACTTCGCCAGGCACTTTGGGAGCAGCGGCAGAGCGGGGCGGACGTCGAATAATCCGTTCTTTGCTGTGTTTTACAGTCGCATATGCTGCAGTGTTTCCCCGGTGCTTCGGACAAGAATCTCACTGTGGCCTATTTTCCTTGGGAAGGCTGAACTCAACCACTGTTTTCAAGCATCGTTTCCATAGAGGCAAGACGTAGCCAATCAACGGGAGCCGACGGCTGTGACGAAAGCGGCGGAAACTTTTGCAACGGGGGGCGTACTTCGCCAGGCACTTTGGGAGCAGCGGCAGAGCGGGGCAGACGTCTAATAATCCGTTCTTTGCTGTGTTTTACAGTCACATATGCTGCAGTGTTTCCCCGGCGCTTCGGACAAGAATCTCACTGTGGCCTGTTTTCCTTGGGAAGGCTGAACTCAACCACTGTTTTCAAGCATCGTTTCCATAGAGGCAAGACGGAGCCAATCAACGGGAGCCGACGGCTGTGACGAAAGCGGCGGAAACTTTTGCAACGGGGGGCGTACTTCGCCAGGCACTTTGGGAGCGGCGGCAGAGCGGGGCGGACGTCGAATAATCCGTTCTTCGCTGTGTTTAACAGTCGCATATGCTGCAGTGTTTCCGCGGTGCCTCGTACAAGAATTTCATTGTGGCCTGTTTTTCTTGGGAAGGTAGAACTCAACCACTGTTTTCAAGCATCGTTTCCATAGAGGCAAGACGGAGCCAATCATCGGGAGCCGACGGCTGTGACGAAAGCTGCGGAAACGTTTGCAACGGGGGGCGTACTTCGCAAGACACTTCGGCAGCAGCGGCAGAGCAGGGCGGACGTCAAATAATCCGTTCTTCGCAATGTTTTACAGTCGCAGATGCTGCAGTGTGTCCGCGGTGCTTCGGACAAGAATCTCACCGTGGCCTTTTTTCCTTGGGAAGGCTGAACTAAACCACTGTTTTCAAGCATCGTTTCCATAGCAGCAAGACGGAGCCAATCAACGGGAGCCGACGGCTGTGACGAAAGCTGTGGAAACTTTTGCAACGGGGGGCGTACCTCGCCAGCCACTTTGGGAGCAGCGGCAGAGCGGGGCGGACGTCGAATAATCCGTTCTTCGCTGTGTTTTACAGTCGCATATGCTGCAGTGTTTCCGCGGTGCTTCGGACAAGAATCTCACTCTGGCCTGTTTTCCTTGGGAAGGCTGAACTCAACCACTGTTTTCAAGCATCGTTTCCATAGCAGCAAGACGGAGCCAATCAACGGGAGCCGACGGCTGTGACGAAAGCTGCGGAAACTTTTGGAACGGGGGGCGTACTTCGCCAGGCACTTTGGGAGTTCCGGCAGAGCGGGGCGGACGTCGAATAATCCGTTCTTCGCTGTGTTTAACAGTCGCAGATGCTGCAGTGTTTCCGCGGTGCTTCGGACAAGAATCTCACCGTGGCCTGTTTTCCTTGGGAAGGCTGAACTCAACCACTGTTTTCAATCATCGTTTCCATATCAGCAAGACGGAGCCAATCAACGAGAGCCGACGGCTGTGACGAAAGCTGCGGAAACGTTTGCAACGGGGGGCGTACTTCGCAAGACACTTCGGCAGCAGCGGCAGAGCAGGGCGGACGTCAAATAATCCGTTCTTCGCTATGTTTTACAGTCGCAGATGCTGCAGTGTGTCCGCGGTGCTTCGGACAAGAATCTCACCGTGGCCTTTTTTCCTTGGGAAGGCTGAACTAAACCACTGTTTTCAAGCATCGTTTCCATAGCAGCAAGACGGAGCCAATCAACGGGAGCCGACGGCTGTGACGAAAGCTGTGGAAACTTTTGCAACGGGGGGCGTACCTCGCCAGCCACTTTGGGAGCAGCGGCAGAGCGGGGCGGACGTCGAATAATCCGTTCTTCGCTGTGTTTTACAGTCGCATATGCTGCAGTGTTTCCGCGGAGCTTCGGACAAGAATCTCACTCTGGCCTGTTTTCCTTGGGAAGGCTGAACTCAACCACTGTTTTCAAGCATCGTTTCCATAGCAGCAAGACGGAGCCAATCAACGGGAGCCGACGGCTGTGACGAAAGCTGCGGAAACTTTTGGAACGGGGGGCGTACTTCGCCATGCACTTTGGGAGCTCCGGCAGAGCGGGGCGGACGTCGAATAATCCGTTCTTCGCTGTGTTTAACAGTCGCAGATGCTGCAGTGTTTCCGCGGTGCTTCGGACAAGAATCTCACCGTGGCCTGTTTTCCTTGGGAAGGCTGAACTCAACCACTGTTTTCAATCATCGTTTCCATATCAGCAAGACGGAGCCAATCAACGAGAGCCGACGGCTGTGACGAAAGCTGCGGAAACTTTTGCAACGGGGGGTGTACTTCGCCAGGCACTTTGGGAGCAGCGGCAGAGCGGGGCGGACGTCGAATAATCCGTTCTTTGCTGTGTTTTACAGTCGCATATGCTGCAGTGTTTCCCCGGTGCTTCGGACAAGAATCTCACTGTGGCCTGTTTTCCTTGGGAAGGCTGAACTCAACCACTGTTTAGAAGCATCGTTTCCATATCAGCAAGACGGAGCCAATCAATGAGAGCCGACGGCTGTGACGAAAGCTGCGGAAACTTTTGCAACGGGGGGCGTACTTCGCCAGGCACTTTGGGAGCAGCGGCAGAGCGGGGCGGACGTCGAATAATCCGTTCTTTGCTGTGTTTTACAGTCGCATATGCTGCAGTGTTTCCCCGGTGCTTCGGACAAGAATCTCACTGTGGCCTATTTTCCTTGGGAAGGCTGAACTCAACCACTGTTTTCAAGCATCGTTTCCATAGAGGCAAGACGGAGCCAATCAACGGAAGCCGACGGCTGTGACGAAAGCGGCGGAAACTTTTGCAACGGGGGGCGTACTTCGCCAGGCACTTTGGGAGCAGCGGCAGAGCGGGGCAGACGTCTAATAATCCGTTCTTTGCTGTGTTTTACAGTCACATATGCTGCAGTGTTTCCCCGGCGCTTCGGACAAGAATCTCACTGTGGCCTGTTTTCCTTGGGAAGGCTGAACTCAACCACTGTTTTCAAGCATCGTTTCCATAGAGGCAAGACGGAGCCAATCAACGGGAGCCGACGGCTGTGACGAAAGCGGCGGAAACTTTTGCAACGGGGGGCGTACTTCGCCAGGCACTTTGGGAGCGGCGGCAGAGCGGGGCGGACGTCGAATAATCCGTTCTTCGCTGTGTTTAACAGTCGCATATGCTGCAGTGTTTCCGCGGTGCCTCGTACAAGAATTTCATTGTGGCCTGTTTGTCTTGGGAAGGTAGAACTCAACCACTGTTTTCAAGCATCGTTTCCATAGAGGCAAGACGGAGCCAATCAACGGGAGCCGACGGCTGTGACGAAAGCTGCGGAAACGTTTGCAACGGGGGGCGTACTTCGCAAGACACTTCGGCAGCAGCGGCAGAGCAGGGCGGACGTCAAATAATCCGTTCTTCGCAATGTTTTACAGTCGCAGATGCTGCAGTGTGTCCGCGGTGCTTCGGACACGAATCTCACCGTGGCCTTTTTTCCTTGGGAAGGCTGAACTAAACCACTGTTTTCAAGCATCGTTTCCATAGCAGCAAGACGGAGCCAATCAACGGGAGCCGACGGCTGTGACGAAAGCTGTGGAAACTTTTGCAACGGGGGGCGTACCTCGCCAGCCACTTTGGGAGCAGCGGCAGAGCGGGGCGGACGTCGAATAATCCGTTCTTCGCTGTGTTTTACAGTCGCATATGCTGCAGTGTTTCCGCGGTGCTTCGGACAAGAATCTCACTCTGGCCTGTTTTCCTTGGGAAGGCTGAACTCAACCACTGTTTTCAAGCATCGTTTCCATAGCAGCAAGACGGAGCCAATCAACGGGAGCCGACGGCTGTGATGAAAGCTGCGGAAACTTTTGGAACGGGGGGCGTACTTCGCCAGGCACTTTGGGAGCTCCGGCAGAGCGGGGCGGACGTCGAATAATCCGTTCTTCGCTGTGTTTAACAGTCGCAGATGCTGCAGTGTTTCCGCGGTGCTTCGGACAAGAATCTCACCGTGGCCTGTTTTCCTTGGGAAGGCTGAACTCAACCACTGTTTTCAATCATCGTTTCCATATCAGCAAGACGGAGCCAATCAACGAGAGCCGAAGGCTGTGACGAAAGCTGCGGAAACGTTTGCAACGGAGGGCGTACTTCGCAAGACACTTCGGCAGCAGCGGCAGAGCAGGGCGGACGTCAAATAATCCGTTCTTCGCTATGTTTTACAGTCGCAGATGCTGCAGTGTGTCCGCGGTGCTTCGGACAAGAATCTCACCGTGGCCTTTTTTCCTTGGGAAGGCTGGACTAAACCACTGTTTTCAAGCATCGTTTCCATAGCAGCAAGACGGAGCCAATCAACGGGAGCCGACGGCTGTGACGAAAGCTGTGGAAACTTTTGCAACGGGGGGCGTACCTCGACAGCCACTTTGGGAGCAGCGGCAGAGCGGGGCGGACGTCGAATAATCCGTTCTTCGCTGTGTTTTACAGTCGCATATGCTGCAGTGTTTCCGCGGTGCTTCCGACAAGAATCTCACTCTGGCCTGTTTTCCTTGGGAAGGCTGAACTCAACCACTGTTTTCAAGCATCGTTTCCATAGCAGCAAGACGGAGCCAATCAACGGGAGCCGACGGCTGTGACGAAAGCTGCGGAAACTTTTGGAACGGGGGGCGTACTTCGCCAGGCACTTTGGGAGCTCCGGCAGAGCGGGGCGGACGTCGAATAATTCGTTCTTCGCTGTGTTTACCAGTCGCAGATGCTGCAGTGTTTCCGCGGTGCTTCGGACAAGAATCTCACCGTGGCCTGTTTTCCTTGGGAAGGCTGAACTCAACCACTGTTTTCAATCATCGTTTCCATATCAGCAAGACGGAGCCAATCAACGAGAGCCGACGGCTGTGACGAAAGCTGCGGAAACGTTTGCAACGGGGGGCGTACTTCGCAAGACACTTCGGCAGCAGCGGCAGAGCAGGGCGGACGTCAAATAATCCGTTCTTCGCTATGTTTTACAGTCGCAGATGCTGCAGTGTGTCCGCGGTGCTTCGGACAAGACTCTCACCGTGGCCTTTTTTCCTTGGGAAGGCTGGACTAAACCACTGTTTTCAAGCATCGTTTCCATAGCAGCAAGACGGAGCCAATCAACGGGAGCCGACGGCTGTGACGAAAGCTGTGGAAACTTTTGCAACGGGGGGCGTACCTCGCCAGCCACTTTGGGAGCAGCGGCAGAGCGGGGCGGACGTCGAATAATCCGTTCTTCGCTGTGTTTTACAGTCGCATATGCTGCAGTGTTTCCGCGGTGCTTCGGACAAGAATCTCACTCTGGCCTGTTTTCCTTGGGAAGGCTGAACTCAACCACTGTTTTCAAGCATCGTTTCCATAGCAGCAAGACGGAGCCAATCAACGGGAGCCGACGGCTGTGACGAAAGCTGCGGAAACGTTTGCAACGGGGGGCGTACTTCGCAAGACACTTCGGCAGCAGCGGCAGAGCAGGGCGGACGTCAAATAATCCGTTCTTCGCTATGTTTTACAGTCGCAGATGCTGCAGTGTGTCCGCGGTGCTTCGGACAAGAATCTCACCGTGGCCTTTTTTCCTTGGGAAGGCTGAACTAAACCACTGTTTTCAAGCATCGTTTCCATAGCAGCAAGACGGAGCCAATCAACGAGAGCCGACGGCTGTGACGAAAGCTGCGGAAACGTTTGCAACGGCGGGGGGCGTACTTCGCAAGGCGCTTCGACAGCAGCGGCAGAACGGGGCGGACGTCAAATAATCCGTTCTTCGCTGTCTTTTACAGTCGCACATGCTGCAGTGTTTCCGCGGTGCTTCGGACAAGAATCTCACCGTGGCCTGTTTTCCTTGAGAAGGCTGAACTCAACCACTGTTTTCAAGCATCGTTTCCATAGCAGCAAGACGGAGCCAATCAACGAGAGCCGACGGCTGTGACGAAAGCTGCGGAAACGTTTGCAACGGCGGGCGTACTTCGCAAGACACTTCGGAAGCAGCGGCAGAGCAGGGCGGACGTCAAATAATCCGTTCTTCGCTATGTTTTACAGTCGCAGATGCTGCAGTGTGTCCGCGGTGCTTCGGACAAGAATCTCACCGTGGCCTTTTTTCCTTGGGAAGGCTGAACTAAACAACTGTTTTCAAGCATCGTTTCCATAGCAGCAAGACGGAGCCAATCAACGAGAGCCGACGGCTGTGACGAAAGCTGTGGAAACTTTTGCAACGGGGGGCGTACCTCGCCAGCCACTTTGGGAGCAGCGGCAGAGCGGGGCGGACGTCGAATAATCCGTTCTTCGCTTTGTTTTACAGTCGCATATGCTGCAGTGTTTCCGCGGTGCTTCGGACAAGAATCTCACCGTGGCCTGTTTTCCTTGGGAAGACTGAACTAAACCACTGTTTTCAAGCACCGTTTCAATCTCAGCAAGACGGAGCCAATCAACGGGAGCCGACGGCTGTGACGAAAGCTGCGGAAACTTTTGCAACGGGGGGCGTACTTCGCAAGGCACTTTGGGAGCAGCGGCAGAGAGGGGCGGACGGCGAATAATCCGTTCTTCGCTGTGTTTTACAGTCGCATATGCTGCTGTGTTTCCGCGGTGCTTCGGACAAGAATCTCACCGTGGCCTTTTTTCGTTGGGAAGGCTGAACTCAACCACTGTTTTCAAGCATCGTTTCCATATCAGCAAGACGGAGCCAATCAACGAGAGCCGACGGCTGTGACGAAAGCTGCGGAAACGTTTGCAACGGGGGGCGTACTTCGCAAGACACTTTGGCAGCAGCGGCAGGGCGGGGCGGACGGCGAATAATCCGTTCTTTGCTGTGTTTTACAGTCGCATATGCTGCAATGTTTCCCCGGTGCTTCGGACAAGAATCTCACTGTGGCCTGTTTTCCTTGGGAAGGCTGAACTCAACCACTGTTTAGAAGCATCGTTTCCATATCAGCAAGACGGAGCCAATCAATGAGAGCCGACGGCTGTGACGAAAGCTGCGGAAACTTTTGCAACGGGGGGCGTACTTCGCCAGGCACTTTGGGAGCAGCGGCAGAGCGGGGCGGACGTCGAATAATCCGTTCTTTGCTGTGTTTTACAGTCGCATATGCTGCAGTGTTTCCCCGGTGCTTCGGACAAGAATCTCACTGTGGCCTATTTTCCTTGGGAAGGCTGAACTCAACCACTGTTTTCAAGCATCGTTTCCATAGAGGCAAGACGGAGCCAATCAACGGGAGCCGACGGCTGTGACGAAAGCGGCGGAAACTTTTGCAACGGGGGGCGTACTTCGCCAGGCACTTTGGGAGCAGCGGCAGAGCGGGGCAGACGTCTAATAATCCGTTCTTTGCTGTGTTTTACAGTCACATATGCTGCAGTGTTTCCCCGGCGCTTCGGAGAAGAATCTCACTGTGGCCTGTTTTCCTTGGGAAGGCTGAACTCAACCACTGTTTTCAAGCATCGTTTCCATAGAGGCAAGACGGAGCCAATCAACGGGAGCCGACGGCTGTGACGAAAGCGGCGGAAACTTTTGCAACGGGGGGCGTACTTCGCCAGGCACTTTGGGAGCGGCGGCAGAGCGGGGCGGACGTCGAATAATCCGTTCTTCGCTGTGTTTAACAGTCGCATATGCTGCAGTGTTTCCGCGGTGCCTCGTACAAGAATTTCATTGTGGCCTGTTTGTCTTGGGAAGGTAGAACTCAACCACTGTTTTCAAGCATCGTTTCCATAGAGGCAAGACGGAGCCAATCAACGGGAGCCGACGGCTGTGACGAAAGCTGCGGAAACGTTTGCAACGGGGGGCGTACTTCGCAAGACACTTCGGCAGCAGCGGCAGAGCAGGGCGGACGTCAAATAATCCGTTCTTCGCAATGTTTTACAGTCGCAGATGCTGCAGTGTTTCCCCGGTGCTTCGGACAAGAATCTCACTGTGGCCTGTTTTCCTTGGGAAGGCTGAACTCAACCACTGTTTTCAAGTATCGTTTCTATAGAGGCAAGACGGAGCCAATCAACGGGAGCCGACGGCTGTGATGAAAGCGGCGGAAACTTTTGCAACGGGGGGCGTACTTCGCCAGGCACTTTGGGAGCGGCGGCAGAGCGGGGCGGACGTCGAATAATCCGTTCTTCGCTGTGTTTAACAGTCGCATATGCTGCAGTGTTTCCGCGGTGCTTCGGACAAGAATCTCACTGTGGCCTGTTTTCCTTGGGAAGGCTGAACTCAACCACTGTTTTCAAGCATCATTTCCATATCAGCAAGACGGAGCCAATCAACGGGAGCCGACGGCTGTGACGAAAGCGGCGGAAACTTTTGCAACGGGGGGCGTACTTCGCCAGGCACTTTGGGAGCGGCGGCAGAGCGGGGCGGACGTCGAATAATCCGTTCTTCGCTGTGTTTAACAGTCGCATATGCTGCAGTGTTTCCGCGGTGCCTCGTACAAGAATTTCATTGTGGCCTGTTTGTCTTGGGAAGGTAGAACTCAACCACTGTTTTCAAGCATCGTTTCCATAGAGGCAAGACGGAGCCAATCAACGGGAGCCGACGGCTGTGACGAAAGCTGCGGAAACGTTTGCAACGGGGGGCGTACTTCGCAAGACACTTCGGCAGCAGCGGCAGAGCAGGGCGGACGTCGAATAATCCGTTCTTCGCTGTGTTTTACAGTCGCATATGCTGCAGTGTTTCCGCGGTGCTTCGGACAAGAATCTCACTCTGGCCTGTTTTCCTTGGGAAGGCTGAACTCAACCACTGTTTTCAAGCATCGTTTCCATAGCAGCAAGACGGAGCCAATCAACGGGAGCCGACGGCTGTGACGAAAGCTGCGGAAACGTTTGCAACGGGGGGCGTACTTCGCAAGACACTTCGGCAGCAGCGGCAGAGCAGGGCGGACGTCAAATAATCCGTTCTTCGCTATGTTTTACAGTCGCAGATGCTGCAGTGTGTCCGCGGTGCTTCGGACAAGAATCTCACCGTGGCCTTTTTTCCTTGGGAAGGCTGAACTAAACCACTGTTTTCAAGCATCGTTTCCATAGCAGCAAGACGGAGCCAATCAACGAGAGCCGACGGCTGTGACGAAAGCTGCGGAAACGTTTGCAACGGCGGGGGGCGTACTTCGCAAGGCGCTTCGACAGCAGCGGCAGAACGGGGCGGACGTCAAATAATCCGTTCTTCGCTGTCTTTTACAGTCGCACATGCTGCAGTGTTTCCGCGGTGCTTCGGACAAGAATCTCACCGTGGCCTGTTTTCCTTGAGAAGGCTGAACTCAACCACTGTTTTCAAGCATCGTTTCCATAGCAGCAAGACGGAGCCAATCAACGAGAGCCGACGGCTGTGACGAAAGCTGCGGAAACGTTTGCAACGGGGGGCGTACTTCGCAAGACACTTCGGAAGCAGCGGCAGAGCAGGGCGGACGTCAAATAATCCGTTCTTCGCTATGTTTTACAGTCGCAGATGCTGCAGTGTGTCCGCGGTGCTTCGGACAAGAATCTCACCGTGGCCTTTTTTCCTTGGGAAGGCTGAACTAAACAACTGTTTTCAAGCATCGTTTCCATAGCAGCAAGACGGAGCCAATCAACGAGAGCCGACGGCTGTGACGAAAGCTGTGGAAACTTTTGCAACGGGGGGCGTACCTCGCCAGCCACTTTGGGAGCAGCGGCAGAGCGGGGCGGACGTCGAATAATCCGTTCTTCGCTTTGTTTTACAGTCGCATATGCTGCAGTGTTTCCGCGGTGCTTCGGACAAGAATCTCACCGTGGCCTGTTTTCCTTGGGAAGACTGAACTAAACCACTGTTTTCAAGCACCGTTTCAATCTCAGCAAGACGGAGCCAATCAACGGGAGCCGACGGCTGTGACGAAAGCTGCGGAAACTTTTGCAACGGGGGGCGTACTTCGCAAGGCACTTTGGGAGCAGCGGCAGAGAGGGGCGGACGGCGAATAATCCGTTCTTCGCTGTGTTTTACAGTCGCATATGCTGCTGTGTTTCCGCGGTGCTTCGGACAAGAATCTCACCGTGGCCTTTTTTCGTTGGGAAGGCTGAACTCAACCACTGTTTTCAAGCATCGTTTCCATATCAGCAAGACGGAGCCAATCAACGAGAGCCGACGGCTGTGACGAAAGCTGCGGAAACGTTTGCAACGGGGGGCGTACTTCGCAAGACACTTTGGCAGCAGCGGCAGGGCGGGGCGGACGGCGAATAATCCGTTCTTTGCTGTGTTTTACAGTCGCATATGCTGCAGTGTTTCCCCGGTGCTTCGGACAAGAATCTCACTGTGGCCTGTTTTCCTTGGGAAGGCTGAACTCAACCACTGTTTAGAAGCATCGTTTCCATATCAGCAAGACGGAGCCAATCAATGAGAGCCGACGGCTGTGACGAAAGCTGCGGAAACTTTTGCAACGGGGGGCGTACTTCGCCAGGCACTTTGGGAGCAGCGGCAGAGCGGGGCGGACGTCGAATAATCCGTTCTTCGCTATGTTTTACAGTCGCAGATGCTGCAGTGTGTCCGCGGTGCTTCGGACAAGAATCTCACCGTGGCCTTTTTTCCTTGGGAAGGCTGAACTAAACCACTGTTTTCAAGCATCGTTTCCATAGCAGCAAGACGGAGCCAATCAACGAGAGCCGACGGCTATGACGAAAGCTGCGGAAACGTTTGCAACGGGGGGCGTACTTCGCAAGGCGCTTCGACAGCAGCGGCAGAACGGGGCGGACGTCAAATAATCCGTTCTTCGCTGTCTTTTACAGTCGCACATGCTGCAGTGTTTCCGCGGTGCTTCGGACAAGAATCTCACCGTGGCCTGTTTTCCTTGAGAAGGCTGAACTCAACCACTGTTTTCAAGCATCGTTTCCATATCAGCAAGATGGAGCCAATCAATGAGAGCCGACGGCTGTGACGAAAGCTGCGGAAACGTTTGCAACGGGGGCCGTACTTCCCAAGACACTTCGGCAGCAGCGGCAGGGCGGGGCGGACGGCGAATAATCCGTTCTTCGCTGTGTTTTACAGTCGCATATGCTGCTGTGTGTCCGCGGTGCTTCGGACAAGAATCTCACCGTGGCCTTTTTTCCTTGGGAAGGCTGAACTAAACCACTGTTTTCAAGCATCGTTTCCATAGCAGCAAGACGGAGCCAATCAACGAGAGCCGACGGCTGTGACGAAAGCTGCGGAAACGTTTGCAACGGGGGGCGTACTTCGCAAGACACTTCGGAAGCAGCGGCAGAGCAGGGCGGACGTCAAATAATCCGTTCTTCGCTATGTTTTACAGTCGCAGATGCTGCAATGTGTCCGCGGTGCTTCGGACAAGAATCTCACCGTGGCCTTTTTTCCTTGGGAAGGCTGAACTAAACCACTGTTTTCAAGCATCGTTTCCATAGCAGCAAGACGGAGCCAATCAACGAGAGCCGACGGCTGTGACGAAAGCTGTGGAAACTTTTGCAACGGGGGGCGTACCTCGCCAGCCACTTTGGGAGCAGCGGCAGAGCGGGGCGGACGTCGAATAATCCGTTCTTCGCTGTGTTTTACAGTCGCATATGCTGCAGTGTTTCCGCGGTGCCTCGTACAAGAATTTCATTGTGGCCTGTTTGTCTTGGGAAGGTAGAACTCAACCACTGTTTTCAAGCATCGTTTCCATAGAGGCAAGACGGAGCCAATCAACGGGAGCCGACGGCTGTGACGAAAGCTGCGGAAACGTTTGCAACGGGGGGCGTACTTCGCAAGACACTTCGGCAGCAGCGGCAGAGCAGGGCGGACGTCAAATAATCCGTTCTTCGCAATGTTTTACAGTCGCAGATGCTGCAGTGTTTCCCCGGTGCTTCGGACAAGAATCTCACTGTGGCCTGTTTTCCTTGGGAAGGCTGAACTCAACCACTGTTTTCAAGTATCGTTTCTATAGAGGCAAGACGGAGCCAATCAACGGGAGCCGACGGCTGTGATGAAAGCGGCGGAAACTTTTGCAACGGGGGGCGTACTTCGCCAGGCACTTTGGGAGCGGCGGCAAAGCGGGGCGGACGTCGAATAATCCGTTCTTCGCTGTGTTTAACAGTCGCATATGCTGCAGTGTTTCCGCGGTGCTTCGGACAAGAATCTCACTGTGGCCTGTTTTCCTTGGGAAGGCTGAACTCAACCACTGTTTTCAAGCATCATTTCCATATCAGCAAGACGGAGCCAATCAACGGGAGCCGACGGCTGTGACGAAAGCGGCGGAAACTTTTGCAACGGGGGGCGTACTTCGCCAGGCACTTTGGGAGCGGCGGCAGAGCGGGGCGGACGTCGAATAATCCGTTCTTCGCTGTGTTTAACAGTCGCATATGCTGCAGTGTTTCCGCGGTGCCTCGTACAAGAATTTCATTGTGGCCTGTTTGTCTTGGGAAGGTAGAACTCAACCACTGTTTTCAAGCATCGTTTCCATAGAGGCAAGACGGAGCCAATCAACGGGAGCCGACGGCTGTGACGAAAGCTGCGGAAACGTTTGCAACGGGGGGCGTACTTCGCAAGACACTTCGGCAGCAGCGGCAGAGCAGGGCGGACGTCGAATAATCCGTTCTTCGCTGTGTTTTACAGTCGCATATGCTGCAGTGTTTCCGCGGTGCTTCGGACAAGAATCTCACTCTGGCCTGTTTTCCTTGGGAAGGCTGAACTCAACCACTGTTTTCAAGCATCGTTTCCATAGCAGCAAGACGGAGCCAATCAACGGGAGCCGACGGCTGTGACGAAAGCTGCGGAAACTTTTGGAACGGGGGGCGTACTTCACCAGGCACTTTGGGAGCTCCGGCAGAGCGGGGCGGACGTCGAATAATCCGTTCTTCGCTGTGTTTAACAGTCGCAGATGCTGCAGTGTTTCCGCGGTGCTTCGGACAAGAATCTCACCGTGGCCTGTTTTCCTTGGGAAGGCTGAACTCAACCACTGTTTTCAATCATCGTTTCCATATCAGCAAGACGGAGCCAATCAACGAGAGCCGACGGCTGTGACGAAAGCTGCGGAAACGTTTGCAACGGGGGGCGTACTTCGCAAGACACTTCGGCAGCAGCGGCAGAGCAGGGCGGACGTCAAATAATCCGTTCTTCGCTATGTTTTACAGTCGCAGATGCTGCAGTGTGTCCGCGGTGCTTCGGACAAGAATCTCACCGTGGCCTTTTTTCCTTGGGAAGGCTGAACTAAACCACTGTTTTCAAGCATCGTTTCCATAGCAGCAAGACGGAGCCAATCAACGAGAGCCGACGGCTATGACGAAAGCTGCGGAAACGTTTGCAACGGGGGGCGTACTTCGCAAGGCGCTTCGACAGCAGCGGCAGAACGGGGCGGACGTCAAATAATCCGTTCTTCGCTGTCTTTTACAGTCGCACATGCTGCAGTGTTTCCGCGGTGCTTCGGACAAGAATCTCACCGTGGCCTGTTTTCCTTGAGAAGGCTGAACTCAACCACTGTTTTCAAGCATCGTTTCCATATCAGCAAGATGGAGCCAATCAATGAGAGCCGACGGCTGTGACGAAAGCTGCGGAAACGTTTGCAACGGGGGCCGTACTTCCCAAGACACTTCGGCAGCAGCGGCAGGGCGGGGCGGACGGCGAATAATCCGTTCTTCGCTGTGTTTTACAGTCGCATATGCTGCTGTGTGTCCGCGGTGCTTCGGACAAGAATCTCACCGTGGCCTTTTTTCCTTGGGAAGGCTGAACTAAACCACTGTTTTCAAGCATCGTTTCCATAGCAGCAAGACGGAGCCAATCAACGAGAGCCGACGGCTGTGACGAAAGCTGCGGAAACGTTTGCAACGGGGGGCGTACTTCGCAAGACACTTCGGAAGCAGCGGCAGAGCAGGGCGGACGTCAAATAATCCGTTCTTCGCTATGTTTTACAGTCGCAGATGCTGCAATGTGTCCGCGGTGCTTCGGACAAGAATCTCACCGTGGCCTTTTTTCCTTGGGAAGGCTGAACTAAACCACTGTTTTCAAGCATCGTTTCCATAGCAGCAAGACGGAGCCAATCAACGAGAGCCGACGGCTGTGACGAAAGCTGTGGAAACTTTTGCAACGGGGGGCGTACCTCGCCAGCCACTTTGGGAGCAGCGGCAGAGCGGGGCGGACGTCGAATAATCCGTTCTTCGCTGTGTTTTACAGTCGCATATGCTGCAGTGTTTCCGCGGTGCTTCGGACAAGAATCTCACCGTGGCCTTTTTTCCTTGGGAAGGCTGAACTCAACCACTGTTTTCAAGCATCGTTTCCATAGCAGCAAGACGGAGCCAATCAACGAGAGCCGAAGGCTGTGACGAAAGCTGCGGAAACGTTTGCAACGGGGGGCGTACTTCGCAAGACACTTTGGCAGCAGCGGCAGGGCGGGGCGGACGGCGAATAATCCGTTCTTCGCTGTGTTTTACAGTCGCAAATGCTGCAGTGTTTCCGCGGTGCTTCGGACAAGAATTTCACCGTGGCCTGTTTTCCTTGGGAAGTCTGAACTCAACCACTGTTTTCAAGCATCGTTTCCATAGCAGCAAGACGGAGCCAATCAATGAGAGCCGACGGCTGTGACGAAAGCGGCGGAAACTTTTGCAACGGGGGGCGTACTTCACCACGCACTTTGGGAGCTGCGGCAGAGCGAGGCGGACGTCGAATAATCCGTTCTTCGCTGTGTTTACAGTCGCATATGCTGCAGTGTTTCCGCGGTGCTTCGTACAAGAATTTCACTGTGGCTTGTTTGTCTTGGGAAGGCTGAACTCAACCACTGTTTTCAAGCATCGTTTCCATAGCAGCAAGACGGAGCCAATCAACGAGAGCCGACGGCTGTGACGAAAGCTGCGGAAACGTTTGCAACGGGGGGCGTACTTCGCAAGACACTTTGGCAGCAGCGGCAGGGCGGGGCGGACGGCGAATAATCCGTTCTTCGCTGTGTTTTACAGTCGCATATGCTGCAGAGTTTCCGCGGTGCTTCGGACAAGAATCTCACCGTGGCCTTTTTTCCTTGGGAAGGCTGAACTCAACCACTGTTTTCAAGCATCGTTTCCATAGCAGCAAGACGGAGCCAATCAACGAGAGCCGACGGCTGTGACGAAAGCTGCGGAAACGTTTGCAACGGGGGGCGTACTTCGCAAGACACTTCGGAAGCAGCGGCAGAGCAGGGCGGACGTCAAATAATCCGTTCTTCGCTATGTTTTACAGTCGCAGATGCTGCAGTGTGTCCGCGGTGCTTCGGACAAGAATCTCACCGTGGCCTTTTTTCCTTGGGAAGGCTGAACTAAACCACTGTTTTCAAGCATCGTTTCCATAGCAGCAAGACGGAGCCAATCAACGAGAGCCGACGGCTGTGACGAAAGCTGCGGAAACGTTTGCAACGGGGGGCGTACTTCGCAAGACACTTTGGCAGCAGCGGCAGGGCGGGGCGGACGGCGAATAATCCGTTCTTCGCTGTGTTTTACAGTCGCATATGCTGCAGTGTTTCCGCGGTGCTTCGGACAAGAATTTCACCGTGGCCTGTTTTCCTTGGGAAGTCTGAACTCAACCACTGTTTTCAAGCATCGTTTCCATAGCAGCAAGACGGAGCCAAT
Organism: Amblyomma americanum; assembly: GCF_052857255.1. NCBI lineage: Eukaryota > Metazoa > Arthropoda > Arachnida > Ixodida > Ixodidae > Amblyomma > Amblyomma americanum. The sequence goes on along the minus strand of NC_135500.1, from coordinate 86,842,612 downwards.
CAATGAGAGCCGACGGCTGTGACGAAATCGGCGGAAACTTTTGCAACGGGGGGCGTACTTCACCACGCACTTTGGGAGCTGCGGCAGAGCGAGGCGGACGTCGAATAATCCGTTCTTCGCTGTGTTTACAGTCGCATATGCTGCAGTGTTTCCGCGGTGCTTCGTACAAGAATTTCACTGTGGCTTGTTTGTCTTGGGAAGGCTGAACTCAACCACTGTTTTCAAGCATCGTTTCCATAGCAGCAAGACGGAGCCAATCAACGAGAGCCGACGGCTGTGACGAAAGCTGCGGAAACGTTTGCAACGGGGGGCGTACTTCGCAAGACACTTTGGCAGCAGCGGCAGGGCGGGGCGGACGGCGAATAATCCGTTCTTCGCTGTGTTTTACAGTCGCATATGCTGCAGTGTTTCCGCGGTGCTTCGGACAAGAATCTCACCGTGGCCTTTTTTCCTTGGGAAGGCTGAACTCAACCACTGTTTTCAAGCATCGTTTCCATAGCAGCAAGACGGAGCCAATCAACGAGAGCCGACGGCTGTGACGAAAGCTGCGGAAACGTTTGCAACGGGGGGCGTACTTCGCCAGGCACTTTGGGAGCAGCGGCAGAGTGGGGCGGACGTCGAATAATCCGTTCTTCGCTGTGTTTTACAGTCGCATATGCTGCAGTGTTTCCGCGGTGCTTCGGACAAGAATCTCACTGCGGCCTGTTTTCCTTGGGAAGGCTGAACTCAACCACTGTTTTCAAGCATCGTTTCCATAGCAGCAAGACGGAGCCAATCAATGAGAGCCGACGGCTGTGACGAAAGCGGCGGAAACTTTTGCAACGGGGGGGCGTACTTCACCAGGCACTTTGGGAGCTGCGGCAGAGCGAGGCGGACGTCGAATAATCCGTTCTTCGCTGTGTTTACAGTCGCATATGCTGCAGTGTTTCCGCGGTGCTTCGTACAAGAATTTCACTGTGGCTTGTTTGTCTTGGGAAGGCTGAACTCAACCACTGTTTTCAAGCATCATTTCCATATCAGCAAGACGTAGCCAATCAACGGGAGCCGACGGCTGTCACGAAAGCTGCGGAAACTTTTGCAACGGGGGCGTACTTCGCAAGGCACTTTGGCAGCAGCGGCAGAGCGGGGCGGACGTCGATTAATCCGTTCTTCGCTGTGTTTTACAGTCACAGATGCGGCAGTGTTTCCGCGGTGCTTCGTACAAGAATCTCACCGTTGCCTGTTTTCCTTGGGAAGGATGATCTCAACCACTGTTTTCAAGCATCGTTTCCATATCAGCAAGACGGAGCCAATCAACGAGAGCCGACGGCTGTGACGAAAGCTGCGGAAACGTTTGCAACGGGGGGCGTACTTCGCCAGGCGCTTTGGGAGCAGCGGCAGAGTGGGGCGGACGGCGAATAATCCGTTCTTCGCTGTGTTTTACAGTCGCATATGCTGCAGTGTTTCCGCGGTGCTTCGGACAAGAATTTCACCGTGGCCTGTTTTCCTTGGGAAGTCTGAACTCAACCACTGTTTTCAAGCATCGTTTCCATAGCAGCAAGACGGAGCCAATCAACGAGAGCCGACGGCTGTGACGAAAGCTGCGGAAACGTTTGCAACGGGGGGCGTACTTCGCAAGACACTTTGGCAGCAGCGGCAGGGCTGGGCGGACGGCGAATAATCCGTTCTTCGCTGTGTTTTACAGTCGCATATGCTGCAGTGTTTCCGCGGTGCTTCGGACAAGAATCTCACCGTGGCCTTTTTTCCTTGGGAAGTCTGAACTCAACCACTGTTCTCAAGCATCGTTTCCATAGCAGCAAGACGGAGCCAATCAACGAGAGCCGACGGCTGTGAGGAAAGCTGCGGAAACGTTTGCAACGGGGGGCGTACTTCGCAAGACACTTTGGCAGCAGCGGCAGGGCGGGGCGGACGGCGAATAATCCGTTCTTCGCTGTGTTTTACAGTCGCATATGCTGCAGTGTTTCCGCGGTGCTTCGGACAAGAATCTAACCGTGGCCTTTTTTCCTTGGGAAGGCTGAACTCAACCACTGTTTTCAAGCATCGTTTCCATAGCAGCAAGACGGAGCCAATCAACGAGAGCCGACGGCTGTGACGAAAGCTGCGGAAACGTTTGCAACGGGGGGCGTACTTCGCAAGACACTTTGGCAGCAGCGGCAGGGCGGGGCGGACGGCGAATAATCCGTTCTTCGCTGTGTTTTACAGTCGCATATGCTGCAGTGTTTCCGCGGTGCTTCGGACAAGAATCTCACCGTGGCCTTTTTTCCTTGGGAAGTCTGAACTCAACCACTGTTTTCAAGCATCGTTTCCATAGCAGCAAGACGGAGCCAATCAACGAGAGCCGACGGCTGTGACGAAAGCTGCGGAAACGTTTGCAACGGGGGGCGTACTTCGCAAGACACTTTGGCAGCAGCGGCAGGGCGGGGCGGACGGCGAATAATCCGTTCTTCGCTGTGTTTTACAGTCGCATATGCTGCAGTGTTTCCGCGGTGCTTCGGACAAGAATCTCACCGTGGCCTTTTTTCCTTGGGAAGGCTGAACTCAACCACTGTTTTCAAGCATCGTTTCCATAGCAGCAAGACGGAGCCAATCAACGAGAGCCGACGGCTGTGACGAAAGCTGCGGAAACGTTTGCAACGGGGGGCGTACTTCGCAAGACACTTTGGCAGCAGCGGCAGGGCGGGGCGGACGGCGAATAATCCGTTCTTCGCTGTGTTTTACAGTCGCATATGCTGCAGTGTTTCCGCGGTGCTTCGGACAAGAATTTCACCGTGGCCTGTTTTCCTTGGGAAGTCTGAACTCAACCACTGTTTTCAAGCATCGTTTCCATAGCAGCAAGACGGAGCCAATCAATGAGAGCCGACGGCTGTGACGAAAGCGGCGGAAACTTTTGCAACGGGGGGCGTACTTCACCACGCACTTTGGGAGCTGCGGCAGAGCGAGGCGGACGTCGAATAATCCGTTCTTCGCTGTGTTTACAGTCGCATATGCTGCAGTGTTTCCGCGGTGCTTCGTACAAGAATTTCACTGTGGCTTGTTTGTCTTGGGAAGGCTGAACTCAACCACTTTTTTCAAGCATCGTTTCCATAGCAGCAAGACGGAGCCAATCAACGAGAGCCGACGGCTGTGACGAAAGCTGCGGAAACGTTTGCAACGGGGGGCGTACTTCGCAAGACACTTTGGCAGCAGCGGCAGGGCGGGGCGGACGGCGAATAATCCGTTCTTCGCTGTGTTTTACAGTCGCATATGCTGCAGTGTTTCCGCGGTGCTTCGGACAAGAATCTCACCGTGGCCTTTTTTCCTTGGGAAGGCTGAACTCAACCACTGTTTTCAAGCATCGTTTCCATAGCAGCAAGACGGAGCCAATCAACGAGAGCCGACGGCTGTGACGAAAGCTGCGGAAACGTTTGCAACGGGGGGCGTACTTCGCCAGGCACTTTGGGAGCAGCGGCAGAGTGGGGCGGACGTCGAATAATCCGTTCTTCGCTGTGTTTTACAGTCGCATATGCTGCAGTGTTTCCGCGGTGCTTCGGACAAGAATCTCACTGCGGCCTGTTTTCCTTGGGAAGGCTGAACTCAACCACTGTTTTCAAGCATCGTTTCCATAGCAGCAAGACGGAACCAATCAATGAGAGCCGACGGCTGTGACGAAAGCGGCGGAAACTTTTGCAACGGGGGGCGTACTTCACCAGGCACTTTGGGAGCTGCGGCAGAGCGAGGCGGACGTCGAATAATCCGTTCTTCGCTGTGTTTACAGTCGCATATGCTGCAGTGTTTCCGCGGTGCTTCGTACAAGAATTTCACTGTGGCTTGTTTGTCTTGGGAAGGCTGAACTCAACCACTGTTTTCAAGCATCATTTCCATATCAGCAAGACGTAGCCAATCAACGGGAGCCGACGGCTGTCACGAAAGCTGCGGAAACTTTTGCAACGGGGGCGTACTTCGCAAGGCACTTTGGCAGCAGCGGCAGAGCGGGGCGGACGTCGATTAATCCGTTCTTCGCTGTGTTTTACAGTCACAGATGCGGCAGTGTTTCCGCGGTGCTTCGTACAAGAATCTCACCGTTGCCTGTTTACCTTGGGAAGGATGATCTCAACCACTGTTTTCAAGCATCGTTTCCATATCAGCAAGACGGAGCCAATCAACGAGAGCCGACGGCTGTGACGAAAGCTGCGGAAACGTTTGCAACGGGGGGCGTACTTCGCCAGGCACTTTGGGAGCAGCGGCAGAGTGGGGCGGACGGCGAATAATCCGTTCTTCGCTGTGTTTTACAGTCGCATATGCTGCAGTGTTTCCGCGGTGCTTCGGACAAGAATTTCACCGTGGCCTGTTTTCCTTGGGAAGTCTGAACTCAACCACTGTTTTCAAGCATCGTTTCCATAGCAGCAAGACGGAGCCAATCAACGAGAGCCGACGGCTGTGACGAAAGCTGCGGAAACGTTTGCAACGGGGGGCGTACTTCGCAAGACACTTTGGCAGCAGCGGCAGGGCGGGGCGGACGGCGAATAATCCGTTCTTCGCTGTGTTTTACAGTCGCATATGCTGCAGTGTTTCCGCGGTGCTTCGGACAAGAATCTCACCGTGGCCTTTTTTCCTTGGGAAGTCTGAACTCAACCACTGTTCTCAAGCATTGTTTCCATAGCAGCAAGACGGAGCCAATCAACGAGAGCCGACGGCTGTGACGAAAGCTGCGGAAACGTTTGCAACGGGGGGCGTACTTCGCAAGACACTTTGGCAGCAGCGGCAGGGCGGGGCGGACGGCGAATAATCCGTTCTTCGCTGTGTTTTACAGTCGCATATGCTGCAGTGTTTCCGCGGTGCTTCGGACAAGAATCTAACCGTGGCCTTTTTTCCTTGGGAAGGCTGAACTCAACCACTGTTTTCAAGCATCGTTTCCATAGCAGCAAGACGGAGCCAATCAACGAGAGCCGACGGCTGTGACGAAAGCTGCGGAAACGTTTGCAACGGGGGGCGTACTTCGCAAGACACTTTGGCAGCAGCGGCAGGGCGGGGCGGACGGCGAATAATCCGTTCTTCGCTGTGTTTTACAGTCGCATATGCTGCAGTGTTTCCGCGGTGCTTCGGACAAGAATCTCACCGTGGCCTTTTTTCCTTGGGAAGTCTGAACTCAACCACTGTTTTCAAGCATCGTTTCCATAGCAGCAAGACGGAGCCAATCAACGAGAGCCGACGGCTGTGACGAAAGCTGCGGAAACGTTTGCAACGGGGGGCGTACTTCGCAAGACACTTTGGCAGCAGCGGCAGGGCGGGGCGGACGGCGAATAATCCGTTCTTCGCTGTGTTTTACAGTCGCATATGCTGCAGTGTTTCCGCGGTGCTTCGGACAAGAATCTCACCGTGGCCTTTTTTCCTTGGGAAGGCTGAACTCAACCACTGTTTTCAAGCATCGTTTCCATAGCAGCAAGACGGAGCCAATCAACGAGAGCCGACGGCTGTGACGAAAGCTGCGGAAACGTTTGCAACGGGGGGCGTACTTCGCAAGACACTTTGGCAGCAGCGGCAGGGCGGGGCGGACGGCGAATAATCCGTTCTTCGCTGTGTTTTACAGTCGCATATGCTGCAGTGTTTCCGCGGTGCTTCGGACAAGAATTTCACCGTGGCCTGTTTTCCTTGGGAAGTCTGAACTCAACCACTGTTTTCAAGCATCGTTTCCATAGCAGCAAGACGGAGCCAATCAATGAGAGCCGACGGCTGTGACGAAAGCGGCGGAAACTTTTGCAACGGGGGGCGTACTTCACCACGCACTTTGGGAGCTGCGGCAGAGCGAGGCGGACGTCGAATAATCCGTTCTTCGCTGTGTTTACAGTCGCATATGCTGCAGTGTTTCCGCGGTGCTTCGTACAAGAATTTCACTGTGGCTTGTTTGTCTTGGGAAGGCTGAACTCAACCACTGTTTTCAAGCATCGTTTCCATAGCAGCAAGACGGAGCCAATCAACGAGAGCCGACGGCTGTGACGAAAGCTGCGGAAACGTTTGCAACGGGGGGCGTACTTCGCAAGACACTTTGGCAGCAGCGGCAGGGCGGGGCGGACGGCGAATAATCCGTTCTTCGCTGTGTTTTACAGTCGCATATGCTGCAGTGTTTCCGCGGTGCTTCGGACAAGAATCTCACCGTGGCCTTTTTTCCTTGGGAAGGCTGAACTCAACCACTGTTTTCAAGCATCGTTTCCATAGCAGCAAGACGGAGCCAATCAACGAGAGCCGACGGCTGTGACGAAAGCTGCGGAAACGTTTGCAACGGGGGGCGTACTTCGCCAGGCACTTTGGGAGCAGCGGCAGAGTGGGGCGGACGTCGAATAATCCGTTCTTCGCTGTGTTTTACAGTCGCATATGCTGCAGTGTTTCCGCGGTGCTTCGGACAAGAATCTCACTGCGGCCTGTTTTCCTTGGGAAGGCTGAACTCAACCACTGTTTTCAAGCATCGTTTCCATAGCAGCAAGACGGAACCAATCAATGAGAGCCGACGGCTGTGACGAAAGCGGCGGAAACTTTTGCAACGGGGGGCGTACTTCACCAGGCACTTTGGGAGCTGCGGCAGAGCGAGGCGGACGTCGAATAATCCGTTCTTCGCTGTGTTTACAGTCGCATATGCTGCAGTGTTTCCGCGGTGCTTCGTACAAGATTTTCACTGTGGCTTGTTTGTCTTGGGAAGGCTGAACTCAACCACTGTTTTCAAGCATCATTTCCATATCAGCAAGACGTAGCCAATCAACGGGAGCCGACGGCTGTCACGAAAGCTGCGGAAACTTTTGCAACGGGGGCGTACTTCGCAAGGCACTTTGGCAGCAGCGGCAGAGAGGGGCGGACCTCGATTAATCCGTTCTTCGCTGTGTTTTACAGTCACAGATGCGGCAGTGTTTCCGCGGTGCTTCGTACAAGAATCTCACCGTTGCCTGTTTTCCTTGGGAAGGATGATCTCAACCACTGTTTTCAAGCATCGTTTCCATATCAGCAAGACGGAGCCAATCAACGGGAGCCGACTGCTGTGACAAAAGCTGCGGAAATTTTTGCAACGGGGGGCGTACTTCGCAAGGCACTTCGACATCAGCGGCAGAGCCGGGCGGACGTCAAATAATCCGTTCTTCGCTGTGGTTTACAGTCGCAGATGCTGCAGTGTTTCCGCGGTGCTTCGTACAAGAATCTCACCGTTGCCTGTTTTCCTTGGGAAGGATGAACTCAACCACTGTTTTCAAGCATCGTTTCCATATCAGCAAGACGGAGCCAATCAACGGGAGCCGACGGCTGTGACGAAAGCTGCGGAAACGTTTGCAACGGGGGGCGTACTTCGCAAGGCACTTCGACAGCAGCGGCAGAGCGGGGCGGACGTCAAATAATCCGTTCTTCGCTGTCTTTTACAGTCGCAGATGCTGCAGTGTTTCCGCGGGGCTTCGTACAAGAATCTCGCCGTGGCCTGTTTTCCTTGAGAAGGCTGAACTCAACCACTGTTTAGAAGCATCGTTTCCATATCAGCAAGACGGAGCCAATCAATGAGAGCCGACGGCTGTGACTAAAGCTGCGGAAACTTTTGCAACGGGGGGCGTACTTCGCCAGGCACTTTGGGAGCAGCGGCAGAGCGGGGCGGACGTCGAATAATCCGTTCTTTGCTGTGTTTTACAGTCGCATATGCTGCAGTGTTTCCCCGGTGCTTCGGACAAGAATCTCACTGTGGCCTGTTTTCCTTGGGAAGGCTGCACTCAACCACTGTTTAGAAGCATCGTTTCCATAGAGGCAAGACGGAGCCAATCAACGGGAGCCGACGGCTGTGACGAAAGCTGCGGAAACTTTTGCAACGGGGGGCGTACTTCGCCAGGCACTTTGGGAGCGGCGGCAGAGCGGGGCGGACGTCGAATAATCCGTTCTTCGCTGTGTTTAACAGTCGCATATGCTGCAGTGTTTCCGCGGTGCTTCGGACAAGAATCTCACCGTGGCCTGTTTTCCTTGGGAAGGCTGAACTCAACCACTGTTTTCAATAATCGTTTCCATATCAGCAAGACGGAGCCAATCAACGGGAGCCGACGGCTGTGACGAAAGCTGCGGAAACTTTTGCAACGGGGGGCGTACTTCGCAAGACACTTTGCCAGCAGCGGCAGAGCGGGGCGGACGGCGAATAATCCGTTCTTCGCTGTGTTTTACAGTCGCATATGCTGCAGTGTTTCCGCGGTGCTTCAGACAAGAATTTCACCGTGGCCTGTTTTCCTTGGGAAGTCTGAACTCAACCACTGTTTTCAAGCATCGTTTCCATATCAGCAAGACGGAGCCAATCAACGAGAGCCGACGGCTGTGACGAAAGCTGCGGAAACGTTTGCAACGGGGGGCGTACTTCGCAAGACACTTTGGCAGCAGCGGCAGGGCGGGGCGGACGGCGAATAATCCGTTCTTCGCTGTGTTTTACAGTCGCATATGCTGCAGTGTTTCCGCGGTGCTTCGGACAAGAATTTCAGCGTGGCCTGTTTTTCTTGGGAAGTCTGAACTCAACCACTGTTTTCAAGCATCGTTTCCATAGCAGCAAGACGGAGCCAATCAACGGGAGCCGACGGCTGTGACGAAAGCTGCGGAAACTTTTGCAACGGGGGGCGTACCTCGCCAGCCATTTTGGGAGCAGCGGCAGAGCGGGGCGGACGTCGAATAATCCGTTCTTCGCTGTGTTTTACAGTCGCATATGCTGCAGTGTTTCCGCGGTGCTTCGGACAAGAATTTCACCGTGGCCTGTTTTCCTTGGGAAGGCTGAACTCAACCACTGTTTTCAATAATCGTTTTCATATCAGCAAGACGGAGCCAATCAACGGGAGCCGACGGCTGTGACGAAAGCTGCGGAAACGTTTGCAACGGGGGGCGTACTTCGCAAGACACTTTGGCAGCAGTGGCAGAGCGGGGCGGACGGCGAATAATCCGTTCTTCGCTGTGTTTTACAGTCGCATATGCTGCAGTGTTTCCGCGGTGCTTCAGACAAGAATTTCACCGTGGCCTGTTTTCCTTGGGAAGGCTGAACTCAACAACTGTTTTCAAGCATAGTTTCCATATCAGCAAGACGGAGCCAATCAACGGGAGCCGACGGCTGTGACGAAAGCTGCGGAAACGTTTGCAACGGGGGGCGTACTTCGCAAGACACTTTGGCAGCAGCGGCAGGGCGGGGCGGACGGCGAATAATCCGTTCTTCGCTGTGTTTTACAGTCGCATATGCTGCAGTGTTTCCGCGGTGCTTCGGACAAGAATCTCACCTTGGCCTGTTTTCCTTGGGAAGGCTGAACTAAACCACTGTTTTCAAGCATCGTTCCCATAGCAGCAAGACGGAGCCAATCAACGGGAGCCGACGGCTGTGACGAAAGCTGCGGAAACTTTTGCAACGGGGGGCGTACCTCGCCAGCCACTTTGGGAGCAGCGGCAGAGCGGGGCGGACGGCGAATAATCCGTTCTTCGCTGTGTTTTACAGTCGCATATGCTGCAGTGTTTCCGCGGTGCTTCAGACAAGAATTTCACCGTGGCCTGTTTTCCTTGGGAAGTCTGAACTCAACCACTGTTTTCAAGCATCGTTTCCATATCAGCAAGACGGAGCCAATCAACGAGAGCCGACGGCTGTGACGAAAGCTGCGGAAACGTTTGCAACGGGGGCCGTGCTTCGCAAGACACTTTGGGAGCAGCGGCAGAGCGGGGCGGACGGCGAATAATCCGTTCTTCGCTGTGTTTTACAGTCGCATATGCTGCAGTGTTTCCGCGGTGCTTCAGACAAGAATTTCACCGTGGCCTGTTTTCCTTGGGAAGGCTGAACTAAACCACTGTTTTCAAGCATCGTTTCCATAGCAGCAAGACGGAGCCAATCAACGGGAGCCGACGGCTGTGACGAAAGCTGCGGAAACTTTTGCAACGGGGGGCGTACTTCTCAAGACACTTTGGCAGAGCGGGGCGGACGTCGAATAATCCGTTCTTCGCTGTGTTTTACAGTCGCATATGCTGCAGCGTTTCCGCGGTGCTTCGGACAAGAATTTCACCGTGGCCTGTTTTCCTTGGGAAGGCTGAACTCAACCACAGTTTTCAAGCATCGTTTCCATATCAGCAAGACGGAGCCAATCAACGGGAGCCGACGGCTGTGACGAAAGCTGCGGAAACTTTTGCAACGGGGGGCGTACTTCTCAAGACACTTTGGCAGAGCGGGGCGGACGACGAATAATCCGTTCTTCGCTGTGTTTTACAGTCGCATATGCTGCAGTGTTTCCGCGGTGCTTCGGACAAGAATTTCACCGTGGCCTGTTTTCCTTGGGAAGGCTGAACTCAACCACAGTTTTCAAGCATCGTTTCCATATCAGCAAGACGGAGCCAATCAACGGGAGCCGACGGCTGTGACGAAAGCTGCGGAAACTTTTGCAACGGGGGGCGTACTTCTCAAGACACTTTGGCAGAGCGGGGCGGACGTCGAATAATCCGTTCTTCGCTGTGTTTTACAGTCGCATATGCTGCAGTGTTTCCGCGGTGCTTCAGACAAGAATTTCACCGTGGCCTGTTTTCCTTGGGAAGGCTGAACTAAACCACTGTTTTCAAGCATCGTTTCCATAGCAGCAAGACGGAGCCAATCAACGGGAGCCGACGGCTGTGACGAAAGCTGCGGAAACTTTTGCAACGGGGGGCGTACTTCTCAAGACACTTTGGCAGAGCGGGACGGACGTCGAATAATCCGTTCTTCGCTGTGTTTTACAGTCGCATATGCTGCAGTGTTTCCGCGGTGCTTCGGACAAGAATTTCACCGTGGCCTGTTTTCCTTGGGAAGGCTGAACTCAACCACAGTTTTCAAGCATCGTTTCCATATCAGCAAGACGGAGCCAATCAACGGGAGCCGACGGCTGTGACGAAAGCTGCGGAAACTTTTGCAACGGGGGGCGTACTTCTCAAGACACTTTGGCAGAGCGGGGCGGACGTCGAATAATCCGTTCTTCGCTGTGTTTTACAGTCGCATATGCTGCAGTGTTTCCGCGGTGCTTCGGACAAGAATTTCACCGTGGCCTTCTTTCCTTGGGAAGGCTGAACTAAACCACTGTTTTCAAGCATCGTTTCCATACCAGCAAGACGGAGCCAATCAACGGGAGCCGACGGCTGTGACGAAAGCTGCGGAAAGTTTTGCAACGGGGGGCGTACTTCTCAAGACACTTTGGCAGAGCGGGGCGGACGTCGAAAAATCCGTTCTTCGCTGTGTTTTACAGTCGCATATGCTGCAGTGTTTCCGCGGTGCTTCGGACAAGAATTTCACCGTGGCCTGTTTTCCTTGGGAAGGCTGAACTCAACCACTGTTTTCAAGCATCGTTTCCATAGCAGCAAGACGGAGCCAATCAACGGGAGCCGACGGCTGTGACGAAAGCTTCGGAAACGTTTGCAACGGGGGGCGTACTTCGCACGACACTTTGGCAGCAGCGGAAGAGCGGGGCGGACGGCGAATAATCCGTTCTTCGCTGTGTTTTACAGTCGCATATGCTGCAGTGTTTCCGCGGTGCTTCAGACAAGAATTTCACCGTGGCCTGTTTTCCTTGGGAAGTCTGAACTCAACCACTGTTTTCAAGCATCGTTTCCATATCAGCAAGACGGAGCCAATCAACGAGAGCCGACGGCTGTGACGAAAGCTGCGGAAACGTTTGCAACGGGGGGCGTACTTCGCAAGACACTTTGGCAGCAGCGGCAGAGCGGGGCGGACGTCGAATAATCCGTTCTTCGCTGTGTTTTACAGTCGCATATGCTGCAGTGTTTCCGCGGTGCTTCGGACAAGAATTTCACCGTGGCCTGTTTTCCTTGGGAAGTCTGAACTCAACCACTGTTTTCAAGCATCGTTTCCATATCAGCAAGACGGAGCCAATCAACGAGAGCCGACGGCTGTGACGAAAGCTGCGGAAACGTTTGCAACGGGGGGCGTACTTCGCAAGACACTTTGGCAGCAGCGGCAGAGCGGGGCGGACGTCGAATAATCCGTTCTTCGCTGTGTTTTACAGTCGCATATGCTGCAGTGTTTAAGCGGTGCTTCGGACAAGAATTTCACCGTGGCCTGTTTTCCTTGGGAAGTCTGAACTCAACCACTGTATTCAAGCATCGTTTCCATATCAGCAAGACGGAGCCAATCAATGAGAGCCGACGGCTGTGACGAAAGCTGCGGAAACGTTTGCAACGGGGGGCGTACTTCGCAAGACACTTTGGCAGCAGCGGCAGAGCGGGGCGGACGTCGAATAATCCGTTCTTCGCTGTGTTTTACAGTCGCATATGCTGCAGTGTTTCCGCGGTGCTTCGGACAAGAATTTCACCGTGGCCTGTTTTCCTTGGGAAGTCTGAACTCAACCACTGTTTTCAAGCATCGTTTCCATATCAGCAAGACGGAGCCAATCAACGAGAGCCGACGGCTGTGACGAAAGCTGCGGAAACGTTTGCAACGGGGGGCGTACTTCTCAAGACACTTTGGCAGCAGCGGCTGAGCGGGGCGGACGTCGAATAATCCGTTCTTCGCTGTGTTTTACAGTCGCATATGCTGCAGTGTTTCCGCGGTGCTTCGGACAAGAATTTCACCGTGGCCTGTTTTCCTTGGGAAGGCTGAACTCAACCATTGTTTTCAAGCATCGTTTCCATAGCAGCAAGACGGAGCCAATCAACGGGAGCCGACGGCTGTGACGAAAGCTGCGGAAACGTTTGCAACGGGGGGCGTACTTCTCAAGACACTTTGGCAGCAGCGGCAGAGCGAGGCGGACGTCGAATAATCCGTTCTTCGCTGTTTTACAGTCGCATGTGCTGCAGTGTTTCCGCGGTGCTTCGGACAAGAATTTCACCGTGGCCTGTTTTCCTTGGGAAGGCTGAACTCAACCACTGTTTTCAAGCATCGTTTCCATATCAGCAAGACGGAGCCAATCAACGAGAGCCGACGGCTGTGACGAAAGCTGCGGAAACGTTTGCAACGGGGGGCGTACTTCGCAAGACACTTTGGCAGCAGCGGCAGAGCGGGGCGGACGGCGAATAATCCGTTCTTCGCTGTGTTTTACAGTCGCAGATGCTGCAGTGTTTCCGCGGTGCTTCGGACAAAAATTTCACCGTGGCCTGTTTTCCTTGGGAAGGCTGAACTCAACCACTGTTTTCAAGCATCGTTTCCATATCAGCAAGACGGAGCCAATCAACGAGAGCCGACGGCTGTGACGAAAGCTGCGGAAACGTTTGCAACGGGGGGCGTACTTCGCAAGACACTTTGGCAGCAGCGGCAGAGCGGGGCGGACGTCGAATAATCCGTTCTTCGCTGTGTTTTACAGTCGCATATGCTGCGGTGTTTCCGCGGTGCTTCGGACAAGAATCTCACCGTGGCCTTCTTTCCTTGGGAAGGCTGAACTCAACCACTGTTTTCAAGCATCGTTTCCATATCAGCAAGACGGAGCCAATCAACGGGAGGCGACGGCTGTGACGAAAGCTGCGGAAACATTTGCAACAGAGGGCGTACTTCGCAAGGCACTGTGGCAGCAGCGGCAGAGCGGTGCGACGTCGAATAAGCCGTTCTTCGCTGTGTTTTACAGTCGCAGATGCTGCAGTGTTTCCGCGGTGCTTCGGACAAGAATCTCACCGTGTCCTGTTTTCCTTGGGAAGACTGAACTAAACCACTGTTTTCAAGCACCGTTTCAATCTCAGCAAGACGGATCCAATCAAAGGGAGGTGACGGCTGTGACGAAAGCTGCAGAAACTTTTGCAACTGGGGCGTACTTCGCCAAGCACTTTGGGAGTAGCGGCAGAGAGGGGCGGACGTCGAATAATCCGTTCTTCGCTGTGTTTTACAGTCGCATATGCTGCAATGTTTCCGCGGTGCTTCGGACAAGAATCTCACCGTGGCCTGTTTTCCTTGGGAAGACTGAACTAAACCACTGTTTTCAAGCACCGTTTCAATCTCAGCAAGACGGATCCAATCAAAGGAAGGTGACGGCTGTGACGAAAGCTGCAGCAACTTTTGCAACTGGGGCGTACTTCGCCAAGCACTTTGGGAGTAGCGGCAGAGAGGGGCGGACGTCGAATAATCCGTTCTTCGCTTTGTTTTACAGTCGCATATGCTGCAATGTTTCCGCGGTGCTTCGGACAAGAATCTCACCGTGGCCTGTTTTAATTGGGAAGACTGAACTAAACCACTGTTTTCAAGCACCGTTTCAATCTCAGCAAAACGGAGCCAATCAACGGGAGCCGACGGCTGTGACGAAAGCTGCGGAAACATTTGCAACAGAGGGCGTACTGCGCAAGGCACTGTGGCAGCAGCGGCAGAGCGGTGCGACGTCGAATAAGCCGTTCTTCGCTGTGTTTTACAGTCGCAGATGCTGCAGTGTTTCCGCGGTGCTTCGGACAAGAATCTCACCGTGTCCTGTTTTCCTTGGGAAGACTGAACTAAACCACTGTTTTCAAGCACCATTTCAATCTCAGCAAGACGGATCCAATCAAAGGGAGGTGACGGCTGTGACGAAAGCTGCAGAAACTTTTGCAACTTGGGCGTACTTCGCCAAGCACTTTGGGAGTAGCGGTAGAGCGGGGCGGACGTCGAATAATCCGTTCTTCGCTGTGTTTTACAGTCGCAGATGCTGCAGTGTTTCCGCGGTGCTTCGGACAAGAATTTCACCGCGGCCTGTTTTCCTTGGGAAGGCTGAACTAAACCACTGTTTTCAAGCATCGTTTCCATATCAGCAAGACGGAGCCAATCAACGGGAGCCGACGGCTGTTACGAAAGCTGCGGAAACATTTGCAACAGAGGGCGTACTTCGCAAGGCACTGTGGCAGCAGCGGCAGAGCGGTGCGACGTCGAAAATGCCGTTCTTCGCTGTGTTTTACAGTCGCAGATGCTGCAGTGTTTCCGCGGTGCTTCGGACAAGAATTTCACCGTGGCCTGTTTTCCTTGGGAAGGCTGTACTCAACCACTGTTTTCAAGCATCGTTTCCATAGCAGCAAGACGGAGCCAATCAACGGGAGCCGACGGCTGTGACGAAAGCTGCTGAAACTTCTTGCAACGGGGGGCGTACTTCTGAAGACACTTTGGCAGCAGCGGCAGAGCGGGGCGGACGTCGAATAATCCGTTCTTCGCTGTGTTTTACAGTCGCAGATGCTGCAGTGTTTCCGCGGTGCTTCGGACAAGAATTTCACCGCGGCCTGTTTTCCTTGGGAAGGCTGAACTCAACCACTGTTTTCAAGCATCGTTTCTATATCAGCAAGACGGAGCGAATCAACGAGAGCCGACGGCTGTGACGAAAGCTGCGGAAACGTTTGCAACGGGGGGCGTACTTCTCAAGACACTTTGGCAGCAGCGGCAGAGCGGGGCGGACGTCGAATAATCCGTTCTTCGCTGTGTTTTACAGTCGCAGATGCTGCAGTGTTTCCGCGGTGCTTCGGACAAGAATTTCACCGCGGCCTGTTTTCCTTGGGAAGGCTGAACTCAACCACTGTTTTCAAGCATCGTTTCCATATCAGCAAGACGGAGCCAATCAACGGGAGCCGACGGCTGTGATGAAAGCTGCGGAAACATTTGCAACCGAGGGCGTACTTCGCAAGGCACTGTGGCAGCAGCGGCAGAGCGGTGCGACGTCGAATAAGCCGTTCTTCGCTGTGTTTTAGTCGCAGATGCTGCAGTGTTTCCGCGGTGCTTCGGACAAGAATCTCACCGTGTCCTGTTTTCCTTGGGAAGACTGAACTAAACCACTGTTTTCAAGCACCATTTCAATCTCAGCAAGACGGACCCAATCAAAGGGAGGTGACGGCTGTGACGAAAGCTGCAGAAACTTTTGCAACTGGGGAGTACTTCGCCAAGCACTTTGGGAGTAGCGGCAGAGCGGGGCGGACGTCGAATAATCCGTTCTTCGCTGTGTTTTACAGTCGCAGATGCTGCAGTGTTTCCGCGGTGCTTCGGACAAGAATTTCACCGCGGCCTGTTTTCCTTGGGAAGGCTGAACTCAACCACTGTTTTCAAGCATCGTTTCCATATCAGCAAGACGGAGCCAATCAACGGGAGCCGACGGCTGTGACGAAAGCTGCGGAAACATTTGCAACAGAGGGCGTACTTCGCAAGGCACTGTGGCAGCAGCGGCAGAGCGGTGCGACGTCGAATAAGCCGTTCTTCGCTGTGTTTTACAGTCGCAGATGCTGCAGTGTTTCCGCGGTGCTTCGGACAAGAATCTCACCGTGGCCTGTTTTCCTTGGGAAGACTGAACTAAACCACTGTTTTCAAGCACCGTTTCAATCTCAGCAAGACGGATCCAATCAAAGGAAGGTGACGGCTGTGACGAAAGCTGCAGCAACTTTTGCAACTGGGGCGTACTTCGCCAAGCACTTTGGGAGTAGCGGCAGAGAGGGGCGGACGTCGAATATTCCGTTCTTCGCTGTGTTTAGAGTCGCATATGCTGCAGTGTTTCCGCGGTGCTTCGGACAAGAATTTCACCGTGGCCTGTTTTCCTTGGGAAGGCTGTACTCAACCACTGTTTTCAAGCATCGTTTCCATAGCAGCAAGACGGAGCCAATCAACGGGAGCCGACGGCTGTGACGAAAGCTGCGGAAACTTTTGCAACGGGGGGCGTACTTCTCAAGACACTTTGGCAGCAGCGGCAGAGCGGGGCGGACGTCGAATAATCCGTTCTTCGCTGTGTTTTACAGTCGCAGATGCTGCAGTGTTTCCGCGGTGCTTCGGACATGAATTTCACCGCGGCCTGTTTTCCTTGGGAAGGCTGAACTCAACCACTGTTTTCAAGCATCGTTTCCATATCAGCAAGACGGAGCCAATCAACGAGAGCCGACGGCTGTGACGAAAGCTGCGGAAACGTTTGCAACGGGGGGCGTACTTCTCAAGACACTTTGGCAGCAGCGGCAGAGCGGGGCGGACGTCGAATAATCCGTTCTTCGCTGCGTTTTACAGTCGCAGATGCTGCAGTGTTTCCGCGGTGCTTCGGACAAGAATTTCACCGCGGCCTGTTTTCCTTGGGAAGGCTGAACTCAACCACTGTTTTCAAGCATCGTTTCCATATCAGCAAGACGGAGCCAATCAACGGGAGCCGACGGCTGTGACGAAAGCTGCGGAAACTTTTGCAACGGGGGGCGTACTTCGCAAGGCACTTTGGCAGCAGCGGCACAGCGGGGCGGACGTCGAATAATCCGTTCTTCGCTGTGTTTTACAGTCGCAGATGCTGCAGTGTTTCCGCGGTGCTTCGGACAAGAATTTCACCGCGGCCTGTTTTCCTTGGGAAGGCTGAACTCCACCACTGTTTTCAAGCATCGTTTCCATATCAGCAAGACGGAGCCAATCAACGGGAGCCGACGGCTGTGACGAAAGCTGCGGAAACTTTTGCAACGGGGGGCGTACTTCGCAAGGCACTTTGGCAGCAGCGGCAGAGCGGGGCGGACGTCGAATAATCCGTTCTTCGCTGTGTTTTACAGTCGCAGATGCTGCAGTGTTTCCGCGGTGCTTCGGACAAGAATTTCACCGCGGCCTGTTTTCCTTGGGAAGGCTGAACTCAACCACTGTTTTCAAGCATCGTTTCCATATCAGCAAGACGGAGCCAATCAACGAGAGCCGACGGCTGTGACGAAAGCTGCGGAAACGTTTGCAACGGGGGGCGTACTTCTCAAGACACTTTGGCAGCAGCGGCAGAGCGGGGCGGACGTCGAATAATCCGTTCTTCGCTGTGTTTTACAGTCGCAGATGCTGCAGTGTTTCCGCGGTGCTTCGGACAAGAATTTCATCGCGGCCTGTTTTCCTTGGGAAGGCTGAACTCAACCACTGTTTTCAAGCATCGTTTCCATATCAGCAAGACGGAGCCAATCAACGAGAGCCGACGGCTGTGACGAAAGCTGCGGAAACGTTTGCAACGGGGGGCGTATTTCTCAAGACACTTTGGCAGCAGCGGCAGAGCGGGGCGGACGTCGAATAATCCGTTCTTCGCTGTTTTTTACAGTCGCAGATGCTGCAGTGTTTCCGCGGTGCTTCGGACAAGAATTTCACCGCGGCCTGTTTTCCTTGGGAAGGCTGAACTCAACCACTGTTTTCAAGCATCGTTTCCATATCAGCAAGACGGAGCCAATCAACGAGAGCCGACGGCTGTGACGAAAGCTGCGGAAACGTTTGCAACGGGGGGCGTACTTCTCAAGACACTTTGGCAGCAGCGGCAGAGCGGGGCGGACGTCGAATAATCCGTTCTTCGCTGTGTTTTACAGTCGCAGATGCTGCAGTGTTTCCGCGGTGCTTCGGACAAGAATTTCACCGCGGCCTGTTTTCCTTGGGAAGGCTGAACTCAACCACTGTTTTCAAGCATCGTTTCCATATCAGCAAGACGGAGCCAATCAACGGGAGCCGACGGCTGTGACGAAAGCTGCGGAAACGTTTGCAACGGGGGGCGTACTTCTCAAGACACTTTGGCAGCAGCGGCAGAGCGGGGCGGACGTCGAATAATCCGTTCTTCGCTGTGTTTTACAGTCGCAGATGCTGCAGTGTTTCCGCGGTGCTTCGGACAAGAATTTCACCGCGGCCTGTTTTCCTTGGGAAGGCTGAACTCAACCACTGTTTTCAAGCATCGTTTCCATAGCAGCAAGACGGAGCCAATCAACGGGAGCCGACGGCTGTGACGAAAGCTGCGGAAACTTTTGCAACGGGGGGCGTACCTCGCCAGCCACTTTGGGAGCAGCGGCAGAGCGGGGCGGACGTCGAATAATCTGTTCTTCGCTGTGTTTTACAGTCGCATATGCTGCAGTGTTTCCGCGGTGCTTCGGACAAGAATTTCACCGTGGCCTGTTTTCCTTGGGAAGGCTGAACTCAACCACTGTTTTCAAGCATCGTTTCCATAGCAGCAAGACGGAGCCAATCAACGGGAGCCGACGGCTGTGACGAAAGCTGCGGAAACGTTTGCAACGGGGGGCGTACTTCTCAAGACACTTTGGCAGCAGCGGCAGAGCGGGGCGGACGTCGAATAATCCGTTCTTCGCTGTGTTTTACAGTCGCATATGCTGCAGTGTTTCCGCGGTGCTTCGGACAAGAATTTCACCGTGGCCTGTTTTCCTTGGGAAGGTAGAACTCAACCACTGTTTTCAAGCATGGTTTCCATATCAGCAAGACGGAGCCAATCAACGAGAGCCGACGGCTGTGACGAAAGCTGCGGAAACGTTTGCAACGGGGGGCGTACTTCGCAAGACACTTTGGCAGCAGCGGCAGAGCGGGGCGGACGGCGAATAATCCGTTCTTCGCTGTGTTTTACAGTCGCAGATGCTGCAGTGTTTCCGCGGTGCTTCGGACAAGAATTTCACCGTGGCCTGTTTTCCTTGGGAAGGCTGAACTCAACCACTGTTTTCAAGCATCGTTTCCATATCAGCAAGACGGAGCCAATCAACGAGAGCCGAGGGCTGTGACGAAAGCTGCGGAAACGTTTGCAACGGGGGGCGTACTTCGCAAGACACTTTGGCAGCAGCGGCAGAGCGGGGCGGACGTCGAATAATCCGTTCTTCGCTGTGTTTTACAGTCGCATATGCTGCAGTGTTTCCGCGGTGCTTCGGACAAGAATCTCACCGTGGCCTTCTTTCCTTGGGAAGGCTGAACTCAACCACTGTTTTCAAGCATCGTTTCCATATCAGCAAGACGGAGCCAATCAACGGGAGGCGACGGCTGAGACGAAAGCTGCGGAAACATTTGCAACAGAGGGCGTACTTCGCAAGGCACTGTGGCAGCAGCGGCAGAGCGGTGCGACGTCGAATAAGCCGTTCTTCGCTGTGTTTTACAGTCGCAGATGCTGCAGTGTTTCCGCGGTGCTTCGGACAAGAATCTCACCGTGTCCTGTTTTCCTTGGGAAGACTTAACTAAACCACTGTTTTCAAGCACCGTTTCAATCTCAGCAAGACGGATCCAATCAAAGGGAGGTGACGGCTGTGACGAAAGCTGCAGAAACTTTTGCAACTGGGGTGTACATCGCCAAGCACTTTGGGAGTAGCGGCAGAGAGGGGCGGACGTCGAATAATCCGTTCTTCGCTGTGTTTTACAGTCGCATATGCTGCAATGTTTCCGCGGTGCTTCGGACAAGAATCTCACCGTGGCCTGTTTTCCTTGGGAAGACTGAACTAAACCACTGTTTTCAAGCACCGTTTCAATCTCAGCAAGACGGATCCAATCAAAGGAAGGTGACGGCTGTGACGAAAGCTGCAGCAACTTTTGCAACTGGGGCGTACTTCGCCAAGCACTTTGGGAGTAGCGGCAGAGAGGGGCGGACGTCGAATAATCCGTTATTCGCTTTGTTTTACAGTCGCATATGCTGCAATGTTTCCGCGGTGCTTCGGACAAGAATCTCACCGTGGCCTGTTTTAATTGGGAAGACTGAACTAAACCACTGTTTTCAAGCACCGTTTCAATCTCAGCAAAACGGAGCCAATCAACGGGAGCCGACGGCTGTGACGAAAGCTGCGGAAACATTTGCAACAGAGGGCGTACTGCGCAAGGCACTGTGGCAGCAGCGGCAGAGCGGTGCGACGTGGAATAAGCCGTTCTTCGCTGTGTTTTACAGTCGCAGATGCTGCAGTGTTTCCGCGGTGCTTCGGACAAGAATCTCACCGTGTCCTGTTTTCCTTCGGAAGACTGAACTAAACCACTGTTTTCAAGCACCATTTCAATCTCAGCAAGACGGATCCAATCAAAGGGAGGTGACGGCTGTGACGAAAGCTGCAGAAACTTTTGCAACTGGGGCGTACTTCGCCAAGCACTTTGGGAGTAGCGGTAGAGCGGGGCGGACGTCGAATAATCCGTTCTTCGCTGTGTTTTACAGTCGCAGATGCTGCAGTGTTTCCGCGGTGCTTCGGACAAGAATTTCACCGCGGCCTGTTTTCCTTGGGAAGGCTGAACTAAACCACTGTTTTCAAGCATCGTTTAAATATCAGCAAGACGGAGCAAATCAACGGGAGCCGACGGCTGTGACGAAAGCTGCGGAAACATTTGCAACAGAGGGCGTACTTCGCAAGGCACTGTGGCAGCAGCGGCAGAGCGGTGCGACGTCGAATAAGCCGTTCTTCGCTGTGTTTTACAGTCGCAGATGCTGCAGTGTTTCCGCGGTGCTTCGGACAAGAATCTCACCGTGGCCTGTTTTCCTTGGGAAGACTGAACTAAACCACTGTTTTCAAGCACCGTTTCAATCTCAGCAAGACGGATCCAATCAAAGGAAGGTGACGGCTGTGACGAAAGCTGCAGCAACTTTTGCAACTGGGGCCTACTTCGCCAAGCACTTTGGGAGTAGCGGCAGAGAGGGGCGGACGTCGAATATTCCGTTCTTCGCTGTGTTTAGAGTCGCATATGCTGCAGTGTTTCCGCGGTGCTTCGGACAAGAATTTCACCGTGGCCTGTTTTCCTTGGGAAGGCTGTACTCAACCACTGTTTTCAAGCATCGTTTCCATAGCAGCAAGACGGAGCCAATCAACGGGAGCCGACGGCTGTGACGAAAGCTGCTGAAACTTTTGCAACGGGGGGCGTACTTCTGAAGACACTTTGGCAGCAGCGGCAGAGCGGGGCGGACGTCGAATAATCCGTTCTTCGCTGTGTTTTACAGTCGCAGATGCTGCAGTGTTTCCGCGGTGCTTCGGACAAGAATTTCACCGCGGCCTGTTTTCCTTGGGAAGGCTGAACTCAACCACTGTTTTCAAGCATCGTTTCTATATCAGCAAGACGGAGCGAATCAACGAGAGCCGACGGCTGTGACGAAAGCTGCGGAAACGTTTGCAACGGGGGGCGTACTTCTCAAGACACTTTGGCAGCAGCGGCAGGGCGGGGCGGACGTCGAATAATCCGTTCTTCGCTGTGTTTTACAGTCGCAGATGCTGCAGTGTTTCCGCGGTGCTTCGGACAAGAATCTCACCGTGGCCTGTTTTCTTGGGAAGGCTGAACTCAACCACTGTTTTCAAGCATCGTTTCTATATCAGCAATACGAAGCCAATCAACGGGAGCCGACGGCTGTGACGAAAGCTGCGGAAACATTTGCAACAGAGGGCGTACTTCGCAAGGCACTGTGGCAGCAGCGGCAGAGCGGTGCGACGTCGAATAAGCCGTTCTTCGCTGTGTTTTACAGTCGCAGATGCTGCAGTGTTTCCGCGGTGCTTCGGACAAGAATCTCACCGTGTCCTGTTTTCCTTGGGAAGACTGAACTAAACCACTGTTTTCAAGCACCATTTCAATCTCAGCAAGACGGACCCAATCAAAGGGAGGTGACGGCTGTGACGAAAGCTGCAGCAACTTTTGCAACTGGCGCGTACTTCGCCAAGCACTTTGGGAGTAGCGGCAGAGAGGGGCGGACGTCGAATATTCCGTTCTTCGCTGTGTTTAAAGTCGCATATGCTGCAGTGTTTCCGCGGTGCTTCGGACAAGAATTTCACCGTGTCCTGTTTTCCTTGGGAAGGCTGAACTCAACCACTGTTTTCAAGCATCGTTTCCATATCAGCAAGACGGAGCCAATCAACGGGAGCCGACGGCTGTGACGAAAGCTGCGGAAACTTTTGCAACGGGGGGCGTACTTCGCAAGGCACTTTGGCAGCAGCGGCAGAGCGGGGCGGACGTCGAATAATCCGTTCTTCGCTGTGTTTTACAGTCGCAGATGCTGCAGTGTTTCCGCGGTGCTTCGGACAAGAATTTCACCGCGGCCTGTTTTCCTTGGGAAGGCTGAACTCCACCACTGTTTTCAAGCATCGTTTCCATATCAGCAAGACGGAGCCAATCAACGGGAGCCGACGGCTGTGACGAAAGCTGCGGAAACTTTTGCAACGGGGAGCGTACTTCGCAAGGCACTTTGGCAGCAGCGGCAGAGCGGGGCGGACGTCGAATAATCCGTTCTTCGCTGTGTTTTACAGTCGCAGATGCTGCAGTGTTTCCGCGGTGCTTCGGACAAGAATTTCACCGCGGCCTGTTTTCCTTGGGAAGGCTGAACTCAACCACTGTTTTCAAGCATCGTTTCTATATCAGCAAGACGGAGCGAATCAACGAGAGCCGACGGCTGTGACGAAAGCTGCGGAAACGTTTGCAACGGGGGGCGTACTTCTCAAGACACTTTGGCAGCAGCGGCAGGGCGGGGCGGACGTCGAATAATCCGTTCTTCGCTGTGTTTTACAGTCGCAGATGCTGCAGTGTTTCCGCGGTGCTTCGGACAAGAATTTCACCGCGGCCTGTTTTCCTTGGGAAGGCTGAACTCAACCACTGTTTTCAAGCATCGTTTCCATATCAGCAAGACGGAGCCAATCAACGGGAGCCGACGGCTGTGACGAAAGCTGCGGAAACATTTGCAACAGAGGGCGTACTTCGCAAGGCACTGTGGCAGCAGCGGCAGAGCGGTGCGACGTCGAATAAGCCGTTCTTCGCTGTGTTTTACAGTCGCAGATGCTGCAGTGTTTCCGCGGTGCTTCGGACAAGAATCTCACCGTGTCCTGTTTTCCTTGGGAAGACTGAACTAAACCACTGTTTTCAAGCACCATTTCAATCTCAGCAAGACGGACCCAATCAAAGGGAGGTGACGGCTGTGACGAAAGCTGCAGCAACTTTTGCAACTGGGGCGTACTTCGCCAAGCACTTTGGGAGTAGCGGCAGAGAGGGGCGGACGTCGAATATTCCGTTCCTCGCTGTGTTTAGAGTCGCATATGCTGCAGTGTTTCCGCGGTGCTTCGAACAAGAATTTCACCGTGGCCTGTTTTCCTTGGGAAGGCTGTACTCAACCACTGTTTTCAAGCATCGTTTCCATAGCAGCAAGACGGAGCCAATCAACGGGAGCCGACGGCTGTGACGAAAGCTGCGGAAACTTTTGCAACGGGGGGCGTACTTCTCAAGACACTTTGGCAGCAGCGGCAGAGCGGGGCGGACGTCGAATAATCCG
Organism: Amblyomma americanum; assembly: GCF_052857255.1. Classification (NCBI taxonomy): domain Eukaryota; kingdom Metazoa; phylum Arthropoda; class Arachnida; order Ixodida; family Ixodidae; genus Amblyomma; species Amblyomma americanum. Next base: position 86,818,763 of record NC_135500.1, on the reverse strand, counting down.
TTCTTCGCTGTGTTTTACAGTCGCAGATGCTGCAGTGTTTCCGCGGTGCTTCGGACAAGAATTTCACCGCGGCCTGTTTTCCTTGGGAAGGCTGAACTCAACCACTGTTTTCAAGCATCGTTTCCATATCAGCAAGACGGAGCCAATCAACGAGAGCCGACGGCTGTGACGAAAGCTGCGGAAACGTTTGCAACGGGGGGCGTACTTCTCAAGACACTTTGGCAGCAGCGGCAGAGCGGGGCGGACGTCGAATAATCCGTTCTTCGCTGTGTTTTACAGTCGCAGATGCTGCAGTGTTTCCGCGGTGCTTCGGACAAGAATTTCACCGCGGCCTGTTTTCCTTGGGAAGGCTGAACTCAACCACTGTTTTCAAGCATCGTTTCCATATCAGCAAGACGGAGCCAATCAACGGGAGCCGACGGCTGTGACGAAAGCTGCGGAAACTTTTGCAACGGGGGGCGTACTTCGCAAGGCACTTTGGCAGCAGCGGCAGAGCGGGGCGGACGTCGAATAATCCGTTCTTCGCTGTGTTTTACAGTCGCAGATGCTGCAGTGTTTCCGCGGTGCTTCGGACAAGAATTTCACCGCGGCCTGTTTTCCTTGGGAAGGCTGAACTCCACCACTGTTTTCAAGCATCGTTTCCATATCAGCAAGACGGAGCCAATCAACGGGAGCCGACGGCTGTGACGAAAGCTGCGGAAACTTTTGCAACGGGGGGCGTACTTCGCAAGGCACTTTGGCAGCAGCGGCAGAGCGGGGCGGACGTCGAATAATCCGTTCTTCGCTGTGTTTTACAGTCGCAGATGCTGCAGTGTTTCCGCGGTGCTTCGGACAAGAATTTCACCGCGGCCTGTTTTCCTTGGGAAGGCTGAACTCAACCACTGTTTTCAAGCATCGTTTCCATATCAGCAAGACGGAGCCAATCAACGAGAGCCGACGGCTGTGACGAAAGCTGCGGAAACGTTTGCAACGGGGGGCGTACTTCTCAAGACACTTTGGCAGCAGCGGCAGAGCGGGGCGGACGTCGAATAATCCGTTCTTCGCTGTGTTTTACAGTCGCAGATGCTGCAGTGTTTCCGCGGTGCTTCGGACAAGAATTTCACCGCGGCCTGTTTTCCTTGGGAAGGCTGAACTCAACCACTGTTTTCAAGCATGGTTTCCATATCAGCAAGACGGAGCCAATCAACGAGAGCCGACGGCTGTGACGAAAGCTGCGGAAACGTTTGCAACGGGGGGCGTACTTCTCAAGACACTTTGGCAGCAGCGGCAGAGCGGGGCGGACGTCGAATAATCCGTTCTTCGCTGTGTTTTACAGTCGCAGATGCTGCAGTGTTTCCGCGGTGCTTCGGACAAGAATTTCACCGCGGCCTGTTTTCCTTGGGAAGGCTGAACTCAACCACTGTTTTCAAGCATCGTTTCCATATCAGCAAGACGGAGCCAATCAACGAGAGCCGACGGCTGTGACGAAAGCTGCGGAAACGTTTGCAACGGGGGGCGTACTTCTCAAGACACTTTGGCAGCAGCGGCAGAGCGGGGCGGACGTCGAATAATCCGTTCTTCGCTGTGTTTTACAGTCGCAGATGCTGCAGTGTTTCCGCGGTGCTTCGGACAAGAATTTCACCGCGGCCTGTTTTCCTTGGGAAGGCTGAACTCAACCACTGTTTTCAAGCATCGTTTCCATATCAGCAAGACGGAGCCAATCAACGGGAGCCGACGGCTGTGACGAAAGCTGCGGAAACTTTTGCAACGGGGGGCGTACTTCGCAAGGCACTTTGGCAGCAGCGGCAGAGCGGGGCGGACGTCGAATAATCCGTTCTTCGCTGTGTTTTACAGTCGCAGATGCTGCAGTGTTTCCGCGGTGCTTCGGACAAGAATTTCACCGCGGCCTGTTTTCCTTGGGAAGGCTGAACTCAACCACTGTTTTCAAGCATCGTTTCCATATCAGCAAGACGGAGCCAATCAACGGGAGCCGACGGCTTTGACGAAAGCTGCGGAAACTTTTGCAACGGGGGGCGTACTTCGCAAGGCACTTTGGCAGCAGCGGCAGAGCGGGGCGGACGTCGATTATTCCGTTCTTCGCTGTGTTTTACAGTCGCAGATGCTGCAGTGTTTCCGCGGTGCTTCGGACAAGAATTTCACCGCGGCCTGTTTTCCTTGGGAAGGCTGAACTCAACCACTGTTTTCAAGCATCGTTTCCATAGCAGCAAGACGGAGCCAATCAACGGGAGCCGGCGGCTGTGACGAAAGCTGCGGAAACTTTTGCAACGGGGGGCGTACCTCGCCAGCCACTTTGGGAGCAGCGGCAGAGCGGGGCGGACGGCGAATAATCCGTTCTTCGCTGTGTTTTACAGTCGCATATGCTGCAGTGTTTCCGCGGTGCTTCGGACAAGAATTTCACCGTGGCCTGTTTTCCTTGGGAAGGCTGAACTCAACCACTGTTTTCAAGCATCGTTTCCATATCAGCAAGACGGAGCCAATCAACGAGAGCCGACGGCTGTGACGAAAGCTGCGGTAACGTTTGCAACGGGGGGCGTACTTCGCAAGACACTTTCGCAGCAGCGGCAGAGCGGGGCGGACGTCGAATAATCCGTTCTTCGCTGTGTTTTACAGTCGCATATGCTGCAGTGTTTCCGCGGTGCTTCGGACAAGAATTTCACCGTGGCCTGTTTTCCTTGGGAAGGCTGTACTCAACCACTGTTTTCAAGCATCGTTTCCATAGCAGCAAGACGGAGCCAATCAACGGGAGCCGACCGCTGTGACGAAAGCTGCGGAAACTTTTGCAACGGGGGGCGTACTTCGCAAGACACTTTGGCAGCAGCGGCAGAGCGGGGCGGACGTCGAATAATCCGTTCTTCGCTGTGTTTTACAGTCGCATATGCTGCAGTGTTTCCGCGGTGCTTCGGACAAGAATTTCACCGTGGCCTGTTTACCTTGGGAAGGCTGAACTCAACCACTGTTTTCAAGCATCGTTTCCATAGCAGCAAGACGGAGCCAATCAACGGGAGCCGACGGCTGTGACGAAAGCTGCGGAAACGTTTGCAACGGGGGGCGTACTTCGCAAGACACTTTGGCAGCGGCGGCAGAGCGGGGCGGACGGCGAATAATCCGTTCTTCGCTGTGTTTTACAGTCGCATATGCTGCAGTGTTTCCGCGGTGCTTCGGACAAGAATTTCACCGCGGCCTGTTTTCCTTGGGAAGGCTGAACTCAACCACTGTTTTCAAGCATCGTTTCCATATCAGCAAGACAGAGCCAATCAACGGGAGCCAACGGCTGTGACGAAAGCTGCGGAAACATTTGCAACAGAGGGCGTACTTCGCAAGACACTGTGGCAGCAGCGGCAGAGCGGTGCGACGTAGAATAAGCCGTTCTTCGCTGTGTTTTACAGTCGCAGATGCTGCAGTGTTTCCGCGGTGCTTCGGACAAGAATCTCACCGTGGCCTGTTTTCCTTGGGAAGACTGAACTAAACCACTGTTTTCAAGCACCGTTTCAATCTCAGCAAGACGGATCCAATCAAAGGAAGGTAACGGCTGTGACGAAAGCTGCAGCAACTTTTGCAACTGGGGCGTACTTCGCCAAGCACTTTGGGAGTAGCGGCAGAGAGGGGCGGACGTCGAATATTCCGTTCTTCGCTGTGTTTAGAGTCGCATATGCTGCAGTGTTTCCGCGGTGCTTCGGACAAGAATTTCACCGTGGCCTGTTTTCCTTGGGAAGGCTGTACTCAACCACTGTTTTCAAGCATCGTTTCCATAGCAGCAAGACGGAGCCAATCAACGGGAGCCGACGGCTGTGACGAAAGCTGCTGAAACTTTTGCAACGGGGGGCGTACTTCTGAAGACACTTTGGCAGCAGTGGCAGAGCGGGGCGGACGTCGAATAATCCGTTCTTCGCTTTGTTTTACAGTCGCATATGCTGCAGTGTTTCCGCGGTGCTTCGGACAAGAATCTCACCGTGGCCTGTTTTCCTTGGGAAGACTGAACTAAACCACTGTTTTCAAGCACCGTTTCAATCTCAGCAAGACGGAGCCAATCAACGGGAGCCGACGGCTGTGACGAAAGCTGCGGAAACTTTTGCAACGGGGGGCGTACTTCGCAAGGCACTTTGGGAGCAGCGGCAGAGAGGGGCGGACGTCGAATATTCCGTTCTTCGCTGTGTTTTACAGTCGCAGATGCTGCAGTGTTTCCGCGGTGCTTCGGACAAGAATTTCACCGTGGCCTGTTTACCTTGGGAAGGCTGAACTCAACCACTGTTTTCAAGCATCGTTTCCATAGCAGCAAGACGGAGCCAATCAACGGGAGCCGACGGCTGTGACGAAAGCTGCGGAAACGTTTGCAACGGGGGGCGTACTTCGCAAGACACTTTGGCAGCGGCGGCAGAGCGGGGCGGACGGCGAATAATCCGTTCTTCGCTGTGTTTTACAGTCGCATATGCTGCAGTGTTTCCGCGGTGCTTCGGACAAGAATTTCACCGCGGCCTGTTTTCCTTGGGAAGGCTGAACTCAACCACTGTTTTCAAGCATCGTTTCCATATCAGCAAGACAGAGCCAATCAACGGGAGCCAACGGCTGTGACGAAAGCTGCGGAAACATTTGCAACAGAGGGCGTACTTCGCAAGACACTGTGGCAGCAGCGGCAGAGCGGTGCGACGTAGAATAAGCCGTTCTTCGCTGTGTTTTACAGTCGCAGATGCTGCAGTGTTTCCGCGGTGCTTCGGACAAGAATCTCACCGTGGCCTGTTTTCCTTGGGAAGACTGAACTAAACCACTGTTTTCAAGCACCGTTTCAATCTCAGCAAGACGGATCCAATCAAAGGAAGGTAACGGCTGTGACGAAAGCTGCAGCAACTTTTGCAACTGGGGCGTACTTCGCCAAGCACTTTGGGAGTAGCGGCAGAGAGGGGCGGACGTCGAATATTCCGTTCTTCGCTGTGTTTAGAGTCGCATATGCTGCAGTGTTTCCGCGGTGCTTCGGACAAGAATTTCACCGTGGCCTGTTTTCCTTGGGAAGGCTGTACTCAACCACTGTTTTCAAGCATCGTTTCCATAGCAGCAAGACGGAGCCAATCAACGGGAGCCGACGGCTGTGACGAAAGCTGCTGAAACTTTTGCAACGGGGGGCGTACTTCTGAAGACACTTTGGCAGCAGTGGCAGAGCGGGGCGGACGTCGAATAATCCGTTCTTCGCTTTGTTTTACAGTCGCATATGCTGCAGTGTTTCCGCGGTGCTTCGGACAAGAATCTCACCGTGGCCTGTTTTCCTTGGGAAGACTGAACTAAACCACTGTTTTCAAGCACCGTTTCAATCTCAGCAAGACGGAGCCAATCAACGGGAGCCGACGGCTGTGACGAAAGCTGCGGAAACTTTTGCAACGGGGGGCGTACTTCGCAAGGCACTTTGGGAGCAGCGGCAGAGAGGGGCGGACGTCGAATATTCCGTTCTTCGCTGTGTTTTACAGTCGCAGATGCTGCAGTGCTTCCGCGGTGCTTCGGACAAAAATTTCACCGCGGCCTGTTTTCCTTGGGAAGGCTGAACTCAACCACTGTTTTCAAGCATCGTTTCTATATCAGCAAGACGGAGCGAATCAACGAGAGCCGACGGCTGTGACGAAAGCTGCGGAAACGTTTGCAACGGGGGGCGTACTTCTCAAGACACTTTGGCAGCAGCGGCAGAGCGGGGCGGACGTCGAATAATCCGTTCTTCGCTGTGTTTTACAGTCGCAGATGCTGCAGTGTTTCCGCGGTGCTTCGGACAAGAATCTCACCGTGGCCTGTTTTCCTTGGGAAGGCTGAACTCAACCACTGTTTTCAAGCATCGTTTCTATATCAGCAAGACGAAGCCAATCAACGGGAGCCGACGGCTGTGACGAAAGCTGCGGAAACTTTTGCAACGGGGGGCGTACTTCGCAAGGCACTTTGGCAGCAGCGGCAGAGCGGGGCGGACGTCGAATAATCCGTTCTTCGCTGTGTTTTACAGTCGCAGATGCTGCAGTGTTTCCGCGGTGCTTCGGACAAGAATTTCACCGCGGCCTGTTTTCCTTGGGAAGGCTGAACTCAACCACTGTTTTCAAGCATCGTTTCCATATCAGCAAGACGGAGCCAATCAACGGGAGCCGACGGCTGTGACGAAAGCTGCGGAAACATTTGCAACAGAGGGCGTACTTCGCAAGGCACTGTGGCAGCAGCGGCAGAGCGGTGCGACGTCGAATAAGCCGTTCTTCGCTGTGTTTTACAGTCGCAGATGCTGCAGTGTTTCCGCGGTGCTTCGGACAAGAATCTCACCGTGTCCTGTTTTCCTTGGGAAGACTGAACTAAACCACTGTTTTCAAGCACCATTTCAATCTCAGCAAGACGGACCCAATCAAAGGGAGGTGACGGCTGTGACGAAAGCTGCAGCAACTTTTGCAACTGGGGCGTACTTCGCCAAGCACTTTGGGAGTAGCGGCAGAGAGGGGCGGACGTCGAATATTCCGTTCTTCGCTGTGTTTAGAGTCGCATATGCTGCAGTGTTTCCGCGGTGCTTCGGACAAGAATTTCACCGTGGCCTGTTTTCCTTGGGAAGGCTGTACTCAACCACTGTTTTCAAGCATCGTTTCCATAGCAGCAAGACGGAGCCAATCAACGGGAGCCGACGGCTGTGACGAAAGCTGCGGAAACTTTTGCAACGGGGGGCGTACTTCTCAAGACACTTTGGCAGCAGCGGCAGAGCGGGGCGGACGTCGAATAATCCGTTCTTCGCTGTGTTTTACAGTCGCAGATGCTGCAGTGTTTCCGCGGTGCTTCGGACAAGAATTTTACCGCGGCCTGTTTTCCTTGGGAAGGCTGAACTCAACCACTGTTTTCAAGCATCGTTTCCATATCAGCAAGACGGAGCGAATCAACGAGAGCCGACGGCTGTGACGAAAGCTGCGGAAACGTTTGCAACGGGGGGCGTACTTCTCAAGACACTTTGGCAGCAGCGGCAGAGCGGGGCGGACGTCGAATAATCCGTTCTTCGCTGTGTTTTACAGTCGCAGATGCTGCAGTGTTTCCGCGGTGCTTCGGACAAGAATTTCACCGCGGCCTGTTTTCCTTGGGAAGGCTGAACTCAACCACTGTTTTCAAGCATCGTTTCCATATCAGCAAGACGGAGCCAATCAACGAGAGCCGACGGCTGTGACGAAAGCTGCGGAAACGTTTGCAACGGGGGGCGTACTTCTCAAGACACTTTGGCAGCAGCGGCAGAGCGGGGCGGACGTCGAATAATCCGTTCTTCGCTGTGTTTTACAGTCGCGGATGCTGCAGTGTTTCCGCGGTGCTTCGGACAAGAATTTCACCGCGGCCTGTTTTCCTTGGGAAGGCTGAACTCAACCACTGTTTTCAAGCATCGTTTCCATATCAGCAAGACGGAGCCAATCAACGGGAGCCGACGGCTGTGACGAAAGCTGCGGAAACTTTTGCAACGGGGGGCGTACTTCGCAAGGCACTTTGGCAGCAGCGGCAGAGCGGGGCGGACGTCGAATAATCCGTTCTTCGCTGTGTTTTACAGTCGCAGATGCTGCAGTGTTTCCGCGGTGCTTCGGACAAGAATTTCACCGCGGCCTGTTTTCCTTGGGAAGGCTGAACTCCACCACTGTTTTCAAGCATCGTTTCCATATCAGCAAGACGGAGCCAATAAACGGGAGCCGACGGCTGTGACGAAAGCTGCGGAAACTTTTGCAACGGGGGGCGTACTTCGCAAGGCACTTTGGCAGCAGCGGCAGAGCGGGGCGGACGTCGAATAATCCGTTCTTCGCTGTGTTTTACAGTCGCAGATGCTGCAGTGTTTCCGCGGTGCTTCGGACAAGAATTTCACCGCGGCCTGTTTTCCTTGGGAAGGCTGAACTCAACCACTGTTTTCAAGCATCGTTTCCATATCAGCAAGACGGAGCCAATCAACGAGAGCCGACGGCTGTGACGAAAGCTGCGGAAACGTTTGCAACGGGGGGCGTACTTCTCAAGACACTTTGGCAGCAGCGGCAGAGCGGGGCGGACGTCGAATAATCCGTTCTTCGCTGTGTTTTACAGTCGCAGATGCTGCAGTGTTTCCGCGGTGCTTCGGACAAGAATTTCACCGCGGCCTGTTTTCCTTGGGAAGGCTGAACTCAACCACTGTTTTCAAGCATCGTTTCCATATCAGCAAGACGGAGCCAATCAACGGGAGCCGACGGCTGTGACGAAAGCTGCGGAAACATTTGCAACAGAGGGCGTACTTCGCAAGGCACTGTGGCAGCAGCGGCAGAGCGGTGCGACGTCGAATAAGCCGTTCTTCGCTGTGTTTTACAGTCGCAGATGCTGCAGTGTTTCCGCGGTGCTTCGGACAAGAATCTCACCGTGTCCTGTTTTCCTTGGGAAGACTGAACTAAACCACTGTTTTCAAGCACCATTTCAATCTCAGCAAGACGGACCCAATCAAAGGGAGGTGACGGCTGTGACGAAAGCTGCAGCAACTTTTGCAACTGGGGCGTACTTCGCCAAGCACTTTGGGAGTAGCGGCAGAGAGGGGCGGACGTCGAATATTCCGTTCTTCGCTGTGTTTAGAGTCGCATATGCTGCAGTGTTTCCGCGGTGCTTCGGACAATAATTTCACCGTGGCCTGTTTTCCTTGGGAAGGCTGTACTCAACCACTGTTTTCAAGCATCGTTTCCATAGCAGCAAGACGGAGCCAATCAACGGGAGCCGACGGCTGTGACGAAAGCTGCGGAAACTTTTGCAACGGGGGGCGTACTTCTCAAGACACTTTGGCAGCAGCGGCAGAGCGGGGCGGACGTCGAATAATCCGTTCTTCGCTGTGTTTTACAGTCGCAGATGCTGCAGTGTTTCCGCGGTGCTTCGGACAAGAATTTTACCGCGGCCTGTTTTCCTTGGGAAGGCTGAACTCAACCACTGTTTTCAAGCATCGTTTCCATATCAGCAAGACGGAGCGAATCAACGAGAGCCGACGGCTGTGACGAAAGCTGCGGAAACGTTTGCAACGGGGGGCGTACTTCTCAAGACACTTTGGCAGCAGCGGCAGAGCGGGGCGGACGTCGAATAATCCGTTCTTCGCTGTGTTTTACAGTCGCAGATGCTGCAGTGTTTCCGCGGTGCTTCGGACAAGAATTTCACCGCGGCCTGTTTTCCTTGGGAAGGCTGAACTCAACCACTGTTTTCAAGCATCGTTTCCATATCAGCAAGACGGAGCCAATCAACGAGAGCCGACGGCTGTGACGAAAGCTGCGGAAACGTTTGCAACGGGGGGCGTACTTCTCAAGACACTTTGGCAGCAGCGGCAGAGCGGGGCGGACGTCGAATAATCCGTTCTTCGCTGTGTTTTACAGTCGCAGATGCTGCAGTGTTTCCGCGGTGCTTCGGACAAGAATTTCACCGCGGCCTGTTTTCCTTGGGAAGGCTGAACTCAACCACTGTTTTCAAGCATCGTTTCCATATCAGCAAGACGGAGCCAATCAACGGGAGCCGACGGCTGTGACGAAAGCTGCGGAAACTTTTGCAACGGGGGGCGTACTTCGCAAGGCACTTTGGCAGCAGCGGCAGAGCGGGGCGGACGTCGAATAATCCGTTCTTCGCTGTGTTTTACAGTCGCAGATGCTGCAGTGTTTCCGCGGTGCTTCGGACAAGAATTTCACCGCGGCCTGTTTTCCTTGGGAAGGCTGAACTCCACCACTGTTTTCAAGCATCGTTTCCATATCAGCAAGACGGAGCCAATAAACGGGAGCCGACGGCTGTGACGAAAGCTGCGGAAACTTTTGCAACGGGGGGCGTACTTCGCAAGGCACTTTGGCAGCAGCAGCAGAGCGGGGCGGACGTCGAATAATCCGTTCTTCGCTGTGTTTTACAGTCGCAGATGCTGCAGTGTTTCCGCGGTGCTTCGGACAAGAATTTCACCGCGGCCTGTTTTCCTTGGGAAGGCTGAACTCAACCACTGTTTTCAAGCATCGTTTCCATATCAGCAAGACGGAGCCAATCAACGAGAGCCGACGGCTGTGACGAAAGCTGCGGAAACGTTTGCAACGGGGGGCGTACTTCTCAAGACACTTTGGCAGCAGCGGCAGAGCGGGGCGGACGTCGAATAATCCGTTCTTCGCTGTGTTTTACAGTCGCAGATGCTGCAGTGTTTCCGCGGTGCTTCGGACAAGAATTTCACCGCGGCCTGTTTTCCTTGGGAAGGCTGAACTCAACCACTGTTTTCAAGCATCGTTTCCATATCAGCAAGACGGAGCCAATCAACGGGAGCCGACGGCTGTGACGAAAGCTGCAGAAACATTTGCAACAGAGGGCGTACTTCGCAAGGCACTGTGGCAGCAGCGGCAGAGCGGTGCGACGTCGAATAAGCCGTTCTTCGCTGTGTTTTACAGTCGCAGATGCTGCAGTGTTTCCGCGGTGCTTCGGACAAGAATCTCACCGTGTCCTGTTTTCCTTGGGAAGACTGAACTAAACCACTGTTTTCAAGCACCATTTCAATCTCAGCAAGACGGACCCAATCAAAGGGAGGTGACGGCTGTGACGAAAGCTGCAGCAACTTTTGCAACTGGGGCGTACTTCGCCAAGCACTTTGGGAGTAGCGGCAGAGAGGGGCGGACGTCGAATATTCCGTTCTTCGCTGTGTTTAGAGTCGCATATGCTGCAGTGTTTCCGCGGTGCTTCGGACAAGAATTTCACCGTGGCCTGTTTTCCTTGGGAAGGCTGTACTCAACCACTGTTTTCAAGCATCGTTTCCATAGCAGCAAGACGGAGCCAATCAACGGGAGCCGACGGCTGTGACGAAAGCTGCGGAAACTTTTGCAACGGGGGGCGTACTTCTCAAGACACTTTGGCAGCAGCGGCAGAGCGGGGCGGACGTCGAATAATCCGTTCTTCGCTGTGTTTTACAGTCGCAGATGCTGCAGTGTTTCCGCGGTGAATCGGACAAGAATTTTACCGCGGCCTGTTTTCCTTGGGAAGGCTGAACTCAACCACTGTTTTCAAGCATCGTTTCCATATCAGCAAGACGGAGCGAATCAACGAGAGCCGACGGCTGTGACGAAAGCTGCGGAAACGTTTGCAACGGGGGGCGTACTTCTCAAGACACTTTGGCAGCAGCGGCAGAGCGGGGCGGACGTCGAATAATCCGTTCTTCGCTGTGTTTTACAGTCGCAGATGCTGCAGTGTTTCCGCGGTGCTTCGGACAAGAATTTCACCGCGGCCTGTTTTCCTTGGGAAGGCTGAACTCAACCACTGTTTTCAAGCATCGTTTCCATATCAGCAAGACGGAGCCAATCAACGAGAGCCGACGGCTGTGACGAAAGCTGCGGAAACGTTTGCAACGGGGGGCGTACTTCTCAAGACACTTTGGCAGCAGCGGCAGAGCGGGGCGGACGTCGAATAATCCGTTCTTCGCTGTGTTTTACAGTCGCAGATGCTGCAGTGTTTCCGCGGTGCTTCGGACAAGAATTTCACCGCGGCCTGTTTTCCTTGGGAAGGCTGAACTCAACCACTGTTTTCAAGCATCGTTTCCATATCAGCAAGACGGAGCCAATCAACGGGAGCCGACGGCTGTGACGAAAGCTGCGGAAACTTTTGCAACGGGGGGCGTACTTCGCAAGGCACTTTGGCAGCAGCGGCAGAGCGGGGCGGACGTCGAATAATCCGTTCTTCGCTGTGTTTTACAGTCGCAGATGCTGCAGTGTTTCCGCGGTGCTTCGGACAAGAATTTCACCGCGGCCTGTTTTCCTTGGGAAGGCTGAACTCCACCACTGTTTTCAAGCATCGTTTCCATATCAGCAAGACGGAGCCAATAAACGGGAGCCGACGGCTGTGACGAAAGCTGCGGAAACTTTTGCAACGGGGGGCGTACTTCGCAAGGCACTTTGGCAGCAGCGGCAGAGCGGGGCGGACGTCGAATAATCCGTTCTTCGCTGTGTTTTACAGTCGCAGATGCTGCAGTGTTTCCGCGGTGCTTCGGACAAGAATTTCACCGCGGCCTGTTTTCCTTGGGAAGGCTGAACTCAACCACTGTTTTCAAGCATCGTTTCCATATCAGCAAGACGGAGCCAATCAACGGGAGCCGACGGCTGTGACGAAAGCTGCGGAAACTTTTGCAACGGGGGGCGTACTTCGCAAGGCACTTTGGTAGCAGCGGCAGAGCGGGGCGGACGTCGAATAATCCGTTCTTCGCTGTGTTTTACAGTCGCAGATGCTGCAGTGTTTCCGCGGTGCTTCGGACAAGAATTTCACCGCGGCCTGTTTTCCTTGGGAAGGCTGAACTCCACCACTGTTTTCAAGCATCGTTTCCATATCAGCAAGACGGAGCCAATAAACGGGAGCCGACGGCTGTGACGAAAGCTGCGGAAACTTTTGCAACGGGGGGCGTACTTCGCAAGGCACTTTGGCAGCAGCGGCAGAGCGGGGCGGACGTCGAATAATCCGTTCTTCGCTGTGTTTTACAGTCGCAGATGCTGCAGTGTTTCCGCGGTGCTTCGGACAAGAATTTCACCGCGGCCTGTTTTCCTTGGGAAGGCTGAACTCAACCACTGTTTTCAAGCATCGTTTCCATATCAGCAAGACGGAGCCAATCAACGAGAGCCGACGGCTGTGACGAAAGCTGCGGAAACGTTTGCAACGGGGGGCGTACTTCTCAAGACACTTTGGCAGCAGCGGCAGAGCGGGGCGGACGTCGAATAATCCGTTCTTCGCTGTGTTTTACAGTCGCAGATGCTGCAGTGTTTCCGCGGTGCTTCGGACAAGAATTTCACCGCGGCCTGTTTTCCTTGGGAAGGCTGAACTCAACCACTGTTTTCAAGCATCGTTTCCATATCAGCAAGACGGAGCCAATCAACGAGAGCCGACGGCTGTGACGAAAGCTGCGGAAACGTTTGCAACGGGGGGCGTACTTCTCAAGACACTTTGGCAGCAGCGGCAGAGCGGGGCGGACGTCGAATAATCCGTTCTTCGCTGTGTTTTACAGTCGCAGATGCTGCAGTGTTTCCGCGGTGCTTCGGACAAGAATTTCACCGCGGCCTGTTTTCCTTGGGAAGGCTGAACTCAACCACTGTTTTCAAGCATCGTTTCCATATCAGCAAGACGGAGCCAATCAACGAGAGCCGACGGCTGTGACGAAAGCTGCGGAAACGTTTGCAACGGGGGGCGTACTTCTCAAGACACTTTGGCAGCAGCGGCAGAGCGGGGCGGACGTCGAATAATCCGTTCTTCGCTGTGTTTTACAGTCGCAGATGCTGCAGTGTTTCCGCGGTGCTTCGGACAAGAATTTCACCGCGGCCTGTTTTCCTTGGGAAGGCTGAACTCAACCACTGTTTTCAAGCATCGTTTCCATATCAGCAAGACGGAGCCAATCAACGGGAGCCGACGGCTTTGACGAAAGCTGCGGAAACTTTTGCAACGGGGGGCGTACTTCGCAAGGCACTTTGGCAGCAGCGGCAGAGCGGGGCGGACGTCGATTATTCCGTTCTTCGCTGTGTTTTACAGTCGCAGATGCTGCAGTGTTTCCGCGGTGCTTCGGACAAGAATTTCACCGCGGCCTGTTTTCCTTGGGAAGGCTGAACTCAACCACTGTTTTCAAGCATCGTTTCCATAGCAGCAAGACGGAGCCAATCAACGGGAGCCGACGGCTGTGACGAAAGCTGCGGAAACTTTTGCAACGGGGGGCGTACCTCGCCAGCCACTTTGGGAGCAGCGGCAGAGCGGGGCGGACGTCGAATAATCTGTTCTTCGCTGTGTTTTACAGTCGCATATGCTGCAGTGTTTCCGCGGTGCTTCGGACAAGAATTTCACCGTGGCCTGTTTTCCTTGGGAAGGCTGAACTCAACCACTGTTTTCAAGCATCGTTTCCATATCAGCAAGACGGAGCCAATCAACGAGAGCCGACGGCTGTGACGAAAGCTGCGGAAAAGTTTGCAACGGGGGGCGTACTTCGCAAGACACTTTGGCAGCAGCGGCAGAGCGGGGCGGACGGCGAATAATCCGTTCTTCGCTGTGTTTTACAGTCGCATATGCTGCAGTGTTTCCGCGGTGCTTCGGACAAGAATTTCACCGTGGCCTGTTTTCTTTGGGAAGGCTGAACTCAACCACTGTTTTCAAGCATCGTTTCCATATCAGCAAGACGGAGCCAATCAACGGGAGCCGACGGCTGTGACGAAAGCTGCGGAAACGTTTGCAACGGGGGGCGTACTTCGCAAGACACTTTGGCAGCAGCGGCAGAGCGGGGCGGACGGCGAATAATCCGTTCTTCGCTGTGTTTTACAGTCGCATATGCTGCAGTGTTTCCGCGGTGCTTCGGACAAGAATTTCACCGTGGCCTGTTTTCCTTGGGAAGGCTGAACTCAACCACTGTTTTCAAGCATCGTTTCCATATCAGCAAGACGGAGCCAATCAACGAGAGCCGACGGCTGTGACGAAAGCTGCGGAAACGTTTGCAACGGGGGGCGTACTTCGCAAGACACTTTGGCAGCAGCGGCAGAGCGGGGCGGACGGCGAATAATCCGTTCTTCGCTGTGTTTTACAGTCGCATATGCTGCAGTGTTTCCGCGGTGCTTCGGACAAGAATTTCACCGTGGCCTGTTTTCCTTGGGAAGGCTGAACTCAACCACTGTTTTCAAGCATCGTTTTCATATCAGCAAGACGGAGCCAATCAACGAGAGCCGACGGCTGTGACGAAAGCTGCGGAAACGTTTGCAACGGGGGGCGTACTTCGCAAGACACTTTGGCAGCAGCGGCAGAGCGGGGCGGACGTCGAATAATCCGTTCTTCGCTGTGTTTTACAGTCGCATATGCTGCAGTGTTTCCGCGGTGCTTCGGACAAGAATTTCACCGTGGCCTGTTTTCCTTGGGAAGGCTGTACTCAACCACTGTTTTCAAGCATCGTTTCCATAGCAGCAAGACGGAGCCAATCAACGGGAGCCGACGGCTGTGACGAAAGCTGCGGAAACTTTTGCAACGGGGGGCGTACTTCGCAAGACACTTTGGCAGCAGCGGCAGAGCGGGGCGGACGTCGAATAATCCGTTCTTCGCTGTGTTTTACAGTCGCATATGCTGCAGTGTTTCCGCGGTGCTTCGGACAAGAATTTCACCGTGGCCTGTTTTCCTTGGGAAGGCTGAACTCAACCACTGTTTTCAAGCATCGTTTCCATAGCAGCAAGACGGAGCCAATCAACGGGAGCCGACGGCTGTGACGAAAGCTGCGGAAACGTTTGCAACGGGGGGCGTACTTCGCAAGACACTTTGGCAGCGGCGGCAGAGCGGGGCGGACGGCGAATAATCCGTTCTTCGCTGTGTTTTACAGTCGCATATGCTGCAGTGTTTCCGCGGTGCTTCGGACAAGAATTTCACCGCGGCCTGTTTTCCTTGGGAAGGCTGAACTCAACCACTGTTTTCAAGCATCGTTTCCATATCAGCAAGACGGAGCCAATCAACGGGAGCCGACGGCTGTGACGAAAGCTGCGGAAACATTTGCAACAGAGGGCGTACTTCGCAAGACACTGTGGAAGCAGCGGCAGAGCGGTGCGACGTCGAATAAGCCGTTCTTCGCTGTGTTTTACAGTCGCATATGCTGCAGTGTTTCCGCGGTGCTTCGGACAAGAATTTCACCGCGGCCTGTTTACCTTGGGAAGGCTGAACTCAACCACTGTTTTCAAGCATCGTTTCCATATCAGCAAGACGGAGCCAATCAACGGGAGCCGACGGCTGTGACGAAAGCTGCGGAAACGTTTGCAACGGGGGGCGTACTTCGCAAGACACTGTGGCAGCAGCGGCAGAGCGGTGCGACGTCGAATAGGCCGTTCTTCGCTGTGTTTTACAGTCGCATATGCTGCAGTGTTTCCGCGGTGCTTCGGACAAGAATCTCACCGTGTCCTGTTTTCCTTGGGAAGACTGAACTAAACCACTGTTTTCAAGCACCGTTTCAATCTCAGCAAGACGGATCCAATCAAAGGGAGGTGACGGCTGTGACGAAAGCTGCAGAAACTTTTGCAACTGGGGCGTACTTCGCCAAGCACTTTGGGAGTAGCGGCAGAGAGGGGCGGACGTCGAATAATCCGTTCTTCGCTGTGTTTTACAGTCGCATATGCTGCAATGTTTCCGCGGTGCTTCGGACAAGAATCTCACCGTGGCCTGTTTTCCTTGGGAAGACTGAACTAAACCACTGTTTTCAAGCACCGTTTCAATCTCAGCAAGACGGATCCACTCAAAGGAAGGTGACGGCTGTGAGGAAAGCTGCAGCAACTTTTGCAACTGGGGCGTACTTCGCCAAGCACTTTGGGAGTAGCGGCAGAGAGGGGCGGACGTCGAATAATCCGTTCTTCGCTTTGTTTTACAGTCGCATATGCTGCAGTGTTTCCGCGGTGCTTCGGACAAGAATCTCACCGTGGCCTGTTTTCCTTGGGAAGACTGAACTAAACCACTGTTTTCAAGCACCGTTTCAATCTCAGCAAGACGGAGCCAATCAACGGGAGCCGACGGCTGTGACGAAAGCTGCGGAAACTTTTGCAACGGGGGGCGTACTTCGCAAGGCACTTTGGGAGCAGCGGCAGAGAGGGGCGGACGTCGAATATTCCGTTCTTCGCTGTGTTTTACAGTCGCATATGCTGCAGTGTTTCCGCGGTGCTTCGGACGAGAATTTCACCGTGGCCTGTTTTCCTTGGGAAGGCTGAACTCAACCACTGTTTTCAAGCATCGTTTCTATATCAGCAAGACGAAGCCAATCAACGGGAGCCGACGGCTGCGACGAAAGCTGCGGAAACGTTTGCAACGGGGGGCGTACTTCGCAAGGCACTTTGGCAGCAGCGGCAGAGCGGGGCGGACGTCGAATAATCCGTTCTTCGCTGTGTTTTACAGTCGCAGATGCTGCAGTGTTTCCGCGGTGCTTCGGACAAGAATTTCACCGCGGCCTGTTTTCCTTGGGAAGGCTGAACTCAACCACTGTTTTCAAGCATCGTTTCCATATCAGCAAGACGAAGCCAATCAACGGGAGCCGACGGCTGTGACGAAAGCTGCGGAAACATTTGCAACAGAGGGCGTACTTCGCAAGGCACTGTGGCAGCAGCGGCAGAGCGGTGCGACGTCGAATAAGCCGTTCTTCGCTGCGTTTTACAGTCGCAGATGCTGCAGTGTTTCCGCGGTGCTTCGGACAAGAATCTCACCGTGTCCTGTTTTCCTTGGGAAGACTGAACTAAACCACTGTTTTCAAGCACCGTTTCAATCTCAGCAAGACGGATCCAATCAAAGGGAGGTGACGGCTGTGACGAAAGCTGCAGAAACTTTTGCAACTGGCGCGTACTTCGCCAAGCACTTTGGGATTAGCGGCAGAGCGGGGCGGACGTCGAATAATCCGTTCTTCGCTGTGTTTTACAGTCGCAGATGCTGCAGTGTTTCCGCGGTGCTTCGGACAAGAATTTCACCGCGGCCTGTTTTCCTTGGGAAGGCTGAACTAAACCACTGTTTTCAAGCACCGTTTCAATCTC
This sequence comes from Amblyomma americanum, assembly GCF_052857255.1. NCBI lineage: Eukaryota > Metazoa > Arthropoda > Arachnida > Ixodida > Ixodidae > Amblyomma > Amblyomma americanum. The sequence goes on along the minus strand of NC_135500.1, from coordinate 86,801,301 downwards.
AGCAAGACGGATCCAATCAAAGGGAGGTGACGGCTGTGACGAAAGCTGCAGAAACTTTTGCAACTGGGGCGAACTTCGCCAAGCACTTTGGGAGTAGCGGCAGAGAGGGGCGGACGTCGAATAATCCGTTCTTCGCTGTGTTTTACAGTCGCATATGCTGCAATGTTTCCGCGGTGCTTCGGACAAGAATCTCACCGTGGCCTGTTTTCCTTGGGAAGACTGAACTAAACCACTGTTTTCAAGCACCGTTTCAATCTCAGCAAGACGGATTCAATCAAAGGAAGGTGACGGCTGTGACGAAAGCTGCAGCAACTTTTGCAACTGGGGCGTACTTCGCCAAGCACTTTGGGAGTAGCGGTAGAGAGGGGCGGACGTCGAATAATCCGTTCTTCGCTTTGTTTTACAGTCGCATATGCTGCAGAGTTTCCGCGGTGCTTCGGACAAGAATCTCACCGTAGCCTGTTTTCCTTGGGAAGGCTGAACTCAACCACTGTTTTCAAGCGTCGTTTCCATAGCAGCAAGACGGAGCCAATCAACGGGAGCCGATGGCTGTGACGAAAGCTGCGGAAACTTTTGCAACGGGGGGCGTACTTCGCAAGGCACTTTGGCAGCAGCGGCAGAGCGGGGCGGACGTCGAATAATCCGTTCTTCGCTGTGTTTTACAGTCGCAGATGCTGCAGTGTTTCCGCGGTGCTTCGGACAAGAATTTCACCGCGGCCTGTTTTCCTTGGGAAGGCTGAACTCAACCACTGTTTTCAAGCATCGTTTCCATATCAGCAAGACGGAGCCAATCAACGGGAGCCGACGGCTGTGACGAAAGCTGCGGAAACATTTGCAACAGAGGGCGCACTTCGCAAGGCACTGTGGCAGCAGCGGCAGAGCGGTGCGACGTCGAATAAGCCGTTCTTCGCTGTGTTTTACAGTCGCAGATGCTGCAGTGTTTCCGCGGTGCTTCGGACAAGAATCTCACCGTGTCCTGTTTTCCTTGGGAAGACTGAACTAAACCACTGTTTTTAAGCACCGTTTCAATCTCAGCAAGACGGATCCAATCAAAGGGAGGTGACGGCTGTGACGAAAGCTGCAGAAACTTTTGCAACTGGGGCGTACTTCGCCAAGCACTTTGGGAGTAGCGGCAGAGAGGGGCGGACGTCGAATAATCCGTTCTTCGCTGTGTTTTACAGTCGCATATGCTGCAATGTTTCCGCGGTGCTTCGGACAAGAATCTCACCGTGGCCTGTTTTCCTTGGGAAGACTGAACTAAACCACTGTTTTCAAGCACCGTTTCAATCTCAGCAAGACGGATCCAATCAAAGGAAGGTGACGGCTGTGACGAAAGCTGCAGCAACTTTTGCAACTGGGGCGTACTTCGCCAAGCACTTTGGGAGTAGCGGCAGAGAGGGGCGGACGTCGAATAATCCGTTCTTCGCTTTGTTTTACAGTCGCATATGCTGCAGTGTTTCCGCGGTGCTTCGGACAAGAATCTCACCGTAGCCTGTTTTCCTTGGGAAGGATGAACTCAACCACTGTTTTCAAGCATCGTTTCCATAGCAGCAAGACGGAGCCAATCAACGGGAGCCGACGGCTGTGACGAAAGCTGCGGAAACTTTTGCAACGGGGGGCGTACTTCGCAAGGCACTTTGGGAGCAGCCGCAGAGTGGGGCGGACGTCGAATATTCCGTTCTTCGCTTTGTTTTACAGTCGCATATGCTGCAGTGTTTCCGCGGTGCTTCGGACAAGAATCTCACCGTAGCCTGTTTTCCTTGGGAAGGATGAACTCAACCACTGTTTTCAAGCGTCGTTTCCATAGCAGCAAGACGGAGCCAATCAACGGGAGCCGACGGCTGTGACGAAAGCTGCGGAAACTTTTGCAACGGGGGGCGTACTTCGCAAGGCACTTTGTGAGCAGCCGCAGAGTGGGGCGGACGTCGAATATTCCGTTCTTCGCTGTGTTTTACAGTCGCATATGCTGCAATGTTTTCGCGGTGCTTCGGACAAGAATCTCACCGTGGCCTGTTTTCCTTGGGAAGACTGAACTAAACCACTGTTTTCAAGCACCGTTTCAATCTCAGCAAGACGGATCCAATCAAAGGAAGGTGACGGCTGTGACGAAAGCTGCGGAAACTTTTGCAACGGGGGGCGTACTTCGCAAGGCACTTTGGGCAGCAGCGTCAGAGCGGGGCGACGTCGAATAATCCGTTCTTCGCTGTGTTTTACAGTCGCAGATGCTGCAGTGTTTCCGCGGTGCTTCGGACAAGAATCTCACCGTGGCCTGTTTTCCTTGGGAAGGCTGAACTCAACCACTGTTTTCAAGCATCGTTTCCATATCAGCAAGGCGGATCCAATCAACGGGAGCCGACGGCTGTGACGAAAGCTGCGGAAACTTTTGCAACGGGGGGCATACTTCGCAAGGCACTTTGGCAGCAGCGGCAGAGTGGGGCGACGTCGAATAATCCGTTCTTCGCTGTGTTTTACGAGTTGATCAAACCTTTTCATATTAATTTTGTGCATGTTGCTTAGCTATCTGCCGCTGCTGCCAACTTGCTAGTCGATATTGGTCACCATGACTCGGTGTTGCAAATGTCGCGAAAAAGTAAAGAATGACGATAACGCCATCACATGCAGTCAGTGTGAATGTTGTTTTCATGGGGCGATATGTTCAGGTATGAGTGAAACAACATTTGCTTTAAAACGTGGGTCGGCTAAGAAGGTTTGGAAATGTGAAGCGTGTAAACGTTCGACTGGAGGCAAGGGTGACGCCTCAAACGGTGACTCGAATACAGATGCCGACCTGAAAGTCCTTATTCTGAAAATGAACAGGAAATTGACTGACTTCCCTTCTCCCTCTTACCGAAAAGCTAGATGCAGTATAGTGCTCAATCCAGATGCTACATGAAGAGTGTTCCACTATAAAAGAGCGCCTTGATACGCAGGATAAGTAAATCAAAGGAATTAAAGGCAGAATTGATAAGCTCGAGAGAGATGCTGGCTCAAAAGATATAACTGTTACAGCTCAGTGACCATGACTTAGAATGGCGCAGCAGGCGCTTAATCATCGAGATTCCTGGGGCGGAAGGAGAAGACCTCTTGTCAAAAGTCAACGAAGTGGCGGACAAGATTGGCATGAATCATCTCAGTGAGGCGGACACCCTCGCACTTCATAGGATGTCGGCGAAACCAGGAAAGAAAAAAGGTGTGATTGCCCGTTTTGTAAGGCAGAATCTTCGAGACGCTTGGCTGCAGAAAAGGGTGGTTCTTAGGGAAAAAAGACGACCCAGTGTACATCACAGAAAAACATTACCAACTATTCTAGAGTGTTGTTGCAAGCCACAAAAAAGTGGTCTAAAAAGGCTGGCATTGCATATGTGTGGCATGTCAAATGGAAAATTTTGGTGCGTAGAAAGAGTGGCGATGGCGCTAAGGTTATCAAGAGCAGGAGTGACCTCTCTACACTTCGTAGCTAAATGCCATTTTCGTGTAGTCGGGAACCCGTCACCCTTATCTTGAAATGGCGCACCTAGGGCACGTTACCTTAGAAGAACTCTTAAGAGAGTTTGGTGGTCAGACACATGGTTACCTTCGTTGTTTTCACTTAAATGAACAGTCTGTGTTCAACAAGGTTGCTGAACTAGAATCCTTGTTAAAAAAGCTTGAGAATTGTTTTGATGTTCTGATGATAACAGAAACATGGCAATCAAGCAGTTGTGACCTTTTTGACCTTCCTAATATGACAACTTTTTCTGTTATTAGAACCACTCCTCGCGGTGGTGGTGTGTCTGTGCTAGTAAGCTCTCTTTTACAGCCTGTCTTGCTTTCAGAATTTTCTTGTCAAAGATAGTTTTGAGATTATTTGTCTGCAAGTGAAAGATGCTCTATTTGCAACTTTTTATCGCCCTCCGGATGGTTCTCTCCTTGAATTTTTTGTTTTTAGATAATTTATTGTCATTTGTTAACCAAAACAGATACAATGTGATATTTGCCTGTGATTTTAACGTTGATATGAGTAGCAATAGTACGAAGAAAACAGATTTTGAAAATGTATTAGTATTTAATGGCTGTATAAACCATGTTACTTCTCCCACACGACGAACGACGTCCACGCAAACAATTCTTGATTTAGTAATAACAAATTATTATGCTAACCTTGTCAGTTCCGGTGTTCTCACTTACCCTATTAGTGATCACTTGCCTGTGTTGTGTAGCATAAAATTTAGTACTCGCGGAAACTCTAACCATAAAGTGTCTAATCTTTTTCAGTCTATTACACCTACCGTCTTAGAAGGTTTTTATCATGAGTTATAAACAGTTTGCTGGGACAACGTCCTTCAGGCAACAAATGCGAACGTAGCTTAGGATGCCTTTTTGAGTTTGTTTCTTTCGGTATACCAACTTCACTTCGTTTTCAAACGCCATACGGGTAATAAGAGATGTCGAAAACCTTAAAAAAGTACAAAGTACCTAATGAAGAAGATAGAAAAGAAAGAACGTCTGTTTAAATTATTTATGCGAACTCGTACAGCACCTGATCTCGCTACGTTCAAAAAATTTCGTAATGACTTGACTAAGCAGCTAAGAAAAGCACGAGAACTGTACTATGAGAATATGTTCGGTTCCAACGTAAAGCGCATTGACTTAATGTGGAATAACTTAAATGCGCTGATGGGTCGAAGCGAGAAAAATAAGAGTGTTGAAGTTTCTCGATGGACAGATATTAAAAGGAGAAAAAATGGCAAATATTTTTAATGACTACTTTGTTAACAGAGATTCTACTAAAAACCAGGCATCATTCAAAACTTTAGGGCAGAAAAACTCTAGCACAATATTTCTTGAACCAACAGATGCAAATGAAGTGTGTTCTCTTTTTTTGAGTTTAAATAATTCTCATAGTGTTCATGCTGACGGTGTGATAGTCTTATATAAGAAAGGAGATAAAAATGATGTATAGAAATACAGACCGGTGTCAATTCTTCCTGCCTTTTCGAAAGGTCTCGAGAAAATTATCTTAGATCGAATATCGCGCTTCTCCAGCAAGCATAATATAATAAATACTTCGCAATATAGCTTTAGGAGGGACAGGTCTACAGAGCTGGCGCTGTTGGACCATAAGGAATATATTCTAAAACATTCTGAAGAGAAATGTATTGTTATGGGTATTTTTGTTAATTTTAGCCAAGCTTTCGATTATATTAGTCATACTATCCTTTTTGAAAAACTGCATCATTATGGTATACGGGGACATGTTTTGGCTCTGCTCGAAGGTTACCTATCAAATAGATTTCAATATGTCGACACAAATGGTTTCATTTCTCACGGAAAAAAAAATAATTTCAGGAGTCCCACAGGGTAGCATGTTAGGCCCTGTCCTATTTAATTTGTGCATTAATGATATCGTACACATCTGCTCAGATACCAAGTTCGTTAATATGCCGATGACACGAGTGCTTTGGTGCCATCACGTTCTGAAGCTGAAGGAATTACTAAAGCAAATATTTTTTTGCGCAAATTGGACTCGTGGATTTCCAGCAATCAATTAAAACTTTACGCAGACAAAACAAAGGTGGGATTTTTTGGACCAAAATATAAACAAATTTCGTCACAAGGAACCGTAATGTTTAGATCCGCACCCATTGATGTGGTAGATACTGTCAAGGTGTTAGGGTGATAGTCTAATCAGCACACTGAGCTGCATAACTGGAATTTTAAATCGCAACAGCTATATTCTTCCAAAAAAGTTAAACTAATGGTCTACAACGCTCTCTTTAACTCCCACCTAAACTACTTTAATTTAGTTTGGGGAAGATCAACAAAACCTAAAGTGTTGAAGCTTGAAAGGCTACAGAAAAAAAATAGTACGAATAATTGAAAACGTTGAATACACAGCACCATCTTCACATATCTTTGCTTCGCTTAATTTATTGAATGTAAGAAATATATACGAATACAATTTATGCAGACAGCATCGTTTAAATGTCCAACGAGAGAGAAACAGTTTTTACGGAATTGGCAGAATTAAGACCCAATTAACCCACCTACAGCACCAGAACTCCAGAACGATGGAAAGTTCCAAAATGTCGCACTGCCTATGGACAACAAACATTCCGGTATAATCTTCCGCGATTATTGAATGTTGCAGAAAAAGAAGGTGCTGATCTATTCAATATGTCTCTTCCTAATAGGTACAAATATTTTGCTACTCATACTCCTTTTTTATGAATGAATGCAAAGGTCTATCCTTACGTTCAATTACATTACACTGTTTCATTTTCGAAAAAAAAATTTTTTTTCAAGGCGTCCAAATTCATTGCTCTATTGAAACTCTTAAGTCTTATTTTATTGCCTGATGCGATACAGTGCTGTTTTTCTTTTCTCTTTGCAACAAAAAATGTGACTGTCTACTGCCCCACTGTGCTGCTGTATACACTGTAAGGGGTCGGAGGATTTTTCAAGCCGCAAATGTACGGCTTTTCCCTCCACCTCCTTCCCCTTCTTTGCGGAGAATAAAACTTTGTATGTATGTATGTATGTATGTATGTATGTATGTATGTATGTATGTATGTATGTATGTATGTATGTATGTATGTATGTATGTATGTATGTATGTATGTATGTATGTATGTATGTATGTATGTATGTATGTATGTATGTATGTATATATGTGTGTGTGTATGCATGCATGCATGCATGTATGTATGTATGCATGTATGTATGTATGTATGTATGTATGTATGTATGTATGTGTGTGTATGTGTGTGTGTGTGCGCGCGTAAGTGTGTGTGTATGTATGTATGTATGTATGTATGTATGTATGTATGTATGTATGTATGTATGTATGTATGTATGTATGTATGTATGTATGTATGTATGTATGTATGTATGTATGTATGTATGTATGTGTGTATGCATGCATGCATGCATGCATGCATGTATGTATGTATGCATGTATGTATGTATGTATGTATGTATGTATGTGTGTGTGTGTGTGTGTGTGTGTGTGTGTGTGTGCGTGCGCGTAAGTGTGTATGTATGTATGCATGTATGTATGTATGTATGTATGTATGTATGTATGTATGTATGTATGTATGTATGTATGTATGTATGTATGCATTGTGCAGCAAGCTATTTTGCTGCACGCGTCACACTGTCTCCTTCACTAGTAGTGCGTTAATTTCACATTTTGATGTTTGGCTGGCTCTGGGAAGCCCGAACCGAACTAGATTCGCGAGCCCGCCTGCGCGTCGCGTGCTACAGCGTTGATGGAGCATGCCATGCTTGGTAGCGTTCTGCAGAAATTGTTGCGCCAAATTTACCGTGCACCTTGTAGGTCAGGCAGATTATGTGGGTAGACATCTGGTCTTGTACTGGCTAGGGAGCCACAGTCGTTTCCTGGTGTCTCGCGACCTTGGCAATAGCGCACCCGCCGTAGTGACCCTTTGCCGTGCGGCGCCGCAGCAGCGCGCATGTATACACAGCTTGAGGAAGTGCCCCTCGAATGGGCTTGGAATGAGATAGCCAAATCATGACGGTGCGAGACGTTTTGTCTTACTGCGCTGCCACCGGACGCAGATCGAGGAAAAACGTACCACTCAATGTGGAAGGACGTCCACGGCCCCGACTTAGCCGATGTAGTCAGGGATTTCTGCTGGCGTGTCCAGTGGAGAGCATTGACGATTTAAGAGCGGCTGCTTCGGTTCGGAATTTTACCAGACGACAAGTGCGTCAAATGAGGTCACTTAGAAACATCAGAGCACGCACTAGACGACTGAGTTGTGACGCGCACTTTCCACCGGTTAGCCACACGGGCATTCTCAGCGTCGTCATGGCACACGGCGAGACCTCCGGTGCTTTCGAACGTTTGGTTGTGAGGTCAATCGACTTCATTTTGTGGAAGAACAGAAATGTGGCCTTTTACACTCGGCGGCCACATCGGCAGTTATACCCCATTCTTACACGACTGAGAGCTTTGCTGTGGAGCTTCCTGGACTCCCAGCGGTTTACTCTGGGCGAGCAAGTTTTCCTTTGGAAATGGTCCAACCGCCACATACACGTCCACCACAGGAGGGTGGTGTTTGAAGCCGCACTTTCATAGTGACATGCGTGCGGTAGACTACTAATAATTCTTTTCTTGCCCATTTTCATTATTTGTCAGTTGCCCCTTCTCCCCTACCTTTTTTTCTTCATTTCATTCTTACTCTCACATTGGTGTGAAGCTCTTGTGGATTATACACTGTAAGAGGCCATTGGACCGCCCGCCATCCAGCTTTCCGTAGGCTACTTGGCAGATGCTCCACTGGAATCTGTGTTTGCCGACTGGGAAGCACACTCATTTTTTGCCGGCGTGAATCTCTAACTCTTAGGCCCACAACGTGCACTAGATGAATATAATGTTTACACGATCCAGTCACTCGATCAAAACGCGAAGATATTTAACTCGTGGCTTGAAATTTACGGATGCTTGGTTTCTGAACGCGCTGGAGAGCGGTTCCCCTGTTGCATCACAAGCATTGCATGAAAAGGCTTGTTTCAATGGACATGTTTGTCTTCTCTTGGACCTGAGTTGCTTGAGTATGCTGACAATTGAATAAATCTTGTTTGCTGCCACGCCGCCGACGAGAAATTCAGTCAATTCTGGGCGGAAATTAGCCCAAATAAAGAGTTCTGCTTAGACGTGATTTTGGTTGCCTTTCTGTTCTCCAGACTGCGGTCACCACTTCGTGATGTCTGCTGGAGCTTGCTAGTTACCGCCCGTGTAAGGGACACTCCCTTCAAGTCATGACGCCAGCCCTCAACACTTCGCACCTGAGGTCGAGCCAGCAGTTAAAAGAGCCAGCCGCCGTCTTCAGCAAGAGCAGCCTGAGTACGGGACTCTACCGGACCGAACCCGACAATAAAATGAAGCCACAACGGCAACCATGTCCTCGTCACAGACGTCGACCTCAATCGTACTGCAGTAACCGCGAATGCCATCAAGATTTTGTGGCTCTCCAGGTGAAGTCCCGAGTAATGGTTAGACCATTTTATGCACGTTGCATCGTTTAACAGTTTTGATGATGCGACTAAGATAGGGCACGTCTTTTTTTCAGTGGAGGGCTCAGCACGCACGTGGCATGAAAACCACGAGTCTTCCCTTAATGCATGGGGGTACTCAGGAGAGAGATTTTTTTAACACATTCACCAGTGTCGTGAGGAAGGTAAGGGCCGAACGACTCCTCGAGTCCAGGATCCAGCTTTCGAACGAGCCCGTACGCGGGGACGTGGACGAATGAGTCGCCTCTTTCGCCGCAATGAACCCGATATGACTGAGGAAAAGAAACTTCAGTTTATACCAATTGTTTGCCAGGAATCCATGCAAGAATTCTGCACCATCGAGAAGGCCGTCGACGTCCGGACTCGGCAGTACAAACGCCCTGCTTATGTCTATGCAATTCCACCGCACACGATGACCACCGCCAGCGGCAGGTTGCGGGAAGTTATCCGCGAAATCGTCCGTGAGGAGCTACGATGACAGCTGCCACCCTCCGCACAGCCCCAATCAGCGATTCTCATGGATGTGGTGCGTGAAGACGTGCAGCAGGCACTTGGCACCCCGGGCTGCCACAAAATCCTACGCTGCAGCAGCGGGCACTGCTAAGCCCCAACGACACCCGCTACGCTCTCTCCGAGATAAACCACTTGTTCCAGAACGCCGCCACCCTGCCCCCGCCCGCCCAGCCTATGAGCGATGCTCAAGCCCCAGGCAATGCGATGCCTGGAGGACTTCCGACAACCAGCCGTTGTGCTCCATTGTGGTGAGGCCGGCCGCATTCTTTGTCATGGCCCCTTCCGACATATCGATCTTCGTGGATTTGCTGTTGACGCGCCACGACTACGCTTCTGCCAACGTCCGCAAGAGATCGACTCGTACCTGCGTCGAACCGCATCTCACGCTTACCATCGCCTTAAAATCCAATATTTGCGTCGCCACGCCGCAGCTACGCAGGAGCGGTACGAGGAAGGTCTTCCAGCCCACGTATGGCAAACTAAAGACAACAACCTCTGGAGGTCAGGTTGCTCACTAGCGAAACACCGAAGCTCCTGTAACGACCACGCTGCATGAAGACGCCACCGCCAACACCAACGCCGCATACAATGAAAACCTCAACCACGACGCCAACCGCCTTCAAAACGACGCCGCTACCGAGAAAAGCTTCGACTACCCGCCCTACCCAAGTTTCCCATATCCGACAAAGCCGTGACCCGACCCCCAGGACGGCGTGCAGCGCAAGAACCAGGACATCCGACTTAGATGTGGTTATCGACGGCCGAAACGTTACCACTCCAGTCTATACAGAAGCTGATTACCCGGTGATAAAGGAAACATTCGCTGTGCAGCTGAGGAAAGTAACGTCCGCTTGGGTCGGTCAACAAATTCGCACCGCAGGGGGCCACCTCATTACGCCATCACGACGATACTCAACGCGAGTGTGTGCCAAGAGACACATCTATCCTGCGACCTTCTTTGTGGTACGGCAATGTTCCCGCGAGGTGATCGTGGGCATAAATTTGCCTAATGATTGTGTGTGTTTGTGTTGGGTTTTATGACACATAGGCGCCTAAGGCCATCATGCGCAAAACGCAAAGTACAGGAAATTGTCTTGCGCTGGATTTTATACAAAAAATAACAAACCGGTGGTGTGAAGGACCTGAAGTTTTATTTTATTTTACTTTTAAATTTTATGAGCATCATGCGATTGTCGGCCTGCGGTCCGAGCTGATCACGCTTTCGACGGATGAGGCAAGCTCTTCGATGACAACTCATGGAAATCACGTTGTCATCAGTGTCCTGGAGGATGAAGTGAGCGTCCCACTCCGATCAAGCGTCATCATCACCGCAGGCGCAACGAAAGTTAATAATATTGAAGCCATCATCGAGAGGAACATGCAATTGTTTTTAGACGGAGGAATCAACACCCTAAGAGGCATCGCACATTTCTGCAATGGCCAAGCCGAAGTACTGCTCACTAACTTCCGCGAAGAATACCGGCACATTGAGAGAGGAACGAGGATTGCTTTCTTCGACGAAACATCTGGCGCACGAGACTACTTCACCCCCTCCGATCCATCCACAGAAGCGTCGTCTGACGAAGAGAACTCGCCCATTTTCGACATCAACCCAGCCCTGACTCCGAAGAGACATGGCGAGATACGCAATCGGCTTCGAAGCTACAGCTAGTGGTTTTCGTTTTCGCCGAAGGCCCAACAAACTTCGATTACCAAACACCGCATTAAAACCGACCATCACGCACGACCTCTCCGCCGAAGCCTCTACCGAGTGTCGACGAGAGAACAAGCCATCCGAGACAAAGCGGCAGAAATTCTTCGCGCCGAAGTCGTCCAGCCATGGAATAGTTCCTGGGCGGCACCGGTTGTTCTAGTGAGAAATAAAGACACTGCACTTCCATTCTGCGTTGAATACCGCCGCTTGAACAACATCACAAACGCGGATGGTTACCGGTTCCCACGCATCGACGACGCACTGAACCAGCTCTGCGACGCCAAGTATTTGCCATTGATGGACCTCAAGAGCAGCTACTGGGCAAATTGAGTTCGAAAAAAGAGATAGCGAAAAGACCGAATTCATCACTCCGGTGGGCCTCTTCGAGTTCAAGGTGGTGCCATTTGGTTTCTTAAGCACCCGCGACGTTTCAGCTAGTAATGAATACAGTGCTGACAGCCTGAAGTGGCATATGTTTCTGATACATCTAGATCACATTGTTACCATTGAACATTGAAGAGCACCTAAAAGGCTTCGAACAGTAGTAGACGCCATCAAGTCCTCCCGCCTAACCTCGAAAGCAGAGAAGTGTCACTTTGCCTAAGAAGAGCTGCTGTTTCAAGGCCACATCGTTAGGGAGAAAGGAGTACGCCCAAACCCGCAGAAAACAGCTGCTATTGAACAGTTTCCACCACCAGCAGATAAGACTGCTTGGCGCAGGTTGCTCGGACTGTGCGCGTATTACCGATTATTTGTCAAGAAATTTTCGCGCACCGGCAAGCCTCTAACCCACGTCACAAAAAGATATGTGCCATTTAAATAGAAAGCTCCGCAACGATAAGCCTTCAAGAAACTTCAGCGTCGTTTAGAGCCCCGAATATCCTCGGGCGCTTTGATGAAAAAGACGAGACTGAAATTCATACCGACTGAAGCAGCGTGGGCCTGTCCGCAGTCCTCGTTGAGAAAACTGACGGACTGGAGAACGTAATCGCATACGCGGGCCGTTCCCTTTCTAAGGTGGAGGCTAACTATTCGACAACTCAGGCTAACTATTCGACAACTTTGCCAGGACAGTGATGTCCTGGCAAAGAACTTCGCAGCGAACGAAACAGCCTACCTCCTTGTTGTACCTGCAAGTCTGCGCGAAGAAGTTCTTCAGGCTTCACACGACGAGCCGTCAGCTGGACATCTCGGGTTTATCGCACCCTCCGCCGCATTCAAGACAAGTTTTACTGGTCCCGACTGTCTGCCGATGTCGCACATTATGTGAAAACCTGCCGAGATTGTCAGCGACGAATTACTCTTCCCATCCGAACAGCAGGATTTCTGAACCCCAATGAATCCCCCTCAAGGACCTTTCAGCAGATCGGAGTGGACTTGCTTGGCCCCTTCCCGAAGTCAACCTCTGGAAATAAGTAGATCATCATAGACACCGACTACCTCACGCACTACGCCGAGGCAAAAGCCCTACCGCAAGAAACAGCAGCAAAAGTAGCCCAATTTTTGTAGTGTGCAATCTATTGCAACACGGCGTCCCCGATGTGCTCATCACGGACAGAGGAACTGAATTCACGGTAGAACTGACGCAAGCCATCCTGCGTTAAAGCCAAACCAGCCCCCGGAGGACAACTGCGTACCACCCGCAGACCAAAGGACTGAGCGAGCGCCTGAACAAAACCATCGCAGATATGCTCGCCAAGTATGTCGATGCCAAACATAAGACCTTGGATATCATGCTGCCTTACGTGGTCTTCGCCTACAGCACCGAAGTGCAGGAGACCGTTCAGATGACGCCTTTATTCTCGTCCATGGCAGGGAGGCTAAGACCATGCTAGACGTCATGATGCCCAGCGTAACCGAAGAAGAGAACGTCGACGTCACCGCCTACCTTCAAAGCACAGAAGAAGCCCTAAATCTTGCCCGATTATGAGGGAAAGACCAGCAGCAGACCGACGCCGGACACTACAATCTAGGGAGACGCAACGCGGAATTTTAGGCTAGGAGACAGAGTGTAGGTGAAAAGCTTGTGCGCCGCTTTTTTGGCCCGAACAAGGTTTTTCGCCGGCTAAGTAAACTGCACTACGAAGCCGTCCTGACGAAATGACTGTATGTCAGAGACGCCGTGTACGACCAGAAGTGGTCCATGTCGCCCGTCTAAAGCCCAATTATACGCACTAAAAATTGTGGATGCTGTGTTTCTACATTCGGTGTTCATTTGCACAATTTGTTTTGTTTCTAGTAGCCTTATGTTTTAAAGAATCGGATCGAAGCTTCTTTGAGAGGGAAGTAATGCCGCGAATATTTGCAGTATTTGCATGCCTGGTTTCATTCTTTATGTTATTTTATTGGTGCTAACGGTATAATTAATCTCAATAAATTTGCCATTTTCTTCAGGTACAATTTTTATTTTTGCACTCTATGAATTCCCTATTTTGTTTAAATACACTGTTCAATCCTGCACTATTTTCCTAATTTCACTTCCGTGAACTTGAGCCACCAATCTTGCAATCGCTTATTGCTAACTGGTGCCGCATATTATTTGACATAACCAAAGTTATCCTAAGCACTAAGGACTCCGGAAGAGTGACTGTGCCTGCACCGAATTTTGAATTAATACCTACACATCCTATTAAATCTATTCAATTGTTTGTACAGGAGTACCCCACACTGGGCATGTGTGGGGTCTAGGGGCTAGGGCGTCCGCCTCGGCTGCGGAAGGTGGTTGGTTCGAAACCCACCGCCGGCCACCCACCGGCAAAAATGGGCCCAAGCGTCCCCCGGCTCGGCGCCCGGCTTCCTCAGGGGTGTGTGATTGGAAGAGGCTCCGCAAACCCCACTGAACCCCACGGGGGGAGGGGGGGGGGGGGCAAAACCAGTTTCGAACACTCAGCCTGCAAAGTTGGTTCATGATTTAGATGAGAAAATGAGTTGATCTTGGTGTTCGATGAAATTTAAATGAGCTCGCTCTAGGGAGTTCAGCAGATGAGAATGTGCTCGAAGAAGTTCAGCATGCTGCGCCATCAAAAAAAAGGGACACAAAATGGGTTTTTACCACACGAGGCGGATTTAACGTTGTTGACGGCGGAACTTATCACTGATCCATCAGAGCAACTGTGGTCAAGACCCTTTTCCCAAGCATCTCACCCAGAAGAGCCGAGCACCAGGCCGAGGGAAATCTTGTACCCATTAAAAACCGGTGGGTACCCGGTGGCAATGGGGTACCCACCGGTGTCTTCAAAGAATAGAGCACTGCCTCCTGAGTAATCATGGACCGATTGCTGCCTCATGCGCCTTTTCGAGTTCAGATATTGTTCTGCACTCTGTTTTTTTTTTCATTGAAGTTGCCGAGTTTTACCTTATGCTCGCTTTAACTCTCCCCCCCCCCTTAAAGCTCTTTATTTTTTCTTGTTTCTTGCATGTTTACTGGTGAGATTTATTGTCACATTCCGCCACTGAGTTAAAGCTCTTTCTGTATAAGTACTCGAATATGTTAGCGGCCAACCTTTTAGATTCCAACTTCCTGAGGCTTTCTTCATTTAATATTTTACCCTGGGAATCCCGTGCTTCTAATGATGCCCAGGCCAAATCCACCTGTACTGCCTCGTTTGTTGTTTTGCCTTCGGCACGCCATGCTAATCTCCCAACACCTTCCTGATTTATTGCTCGCCTCGACTGAACTTCTGCTCTTAGATACCAAACCGGATTTCCGGAAGTAAGACCTTCCAGCACGCTTTCTCCTTTCTCCCAGCGAACGCTACTTCAAATCTCAGGATTTTGGTGAGATCATTTCGGAACTTCAGTGATCTATTGCCGGAAGCCGTACACCTTCCAACCCCATCAGATTTAAGAAAATGATTGAAGCCGTCATCTTGTGACGGTCATGCCCACCCCTCATGTAATGGACCATACCCTGCCTTGGTGCTTTATAAAATAAATAAACAGATGAGTTCAATTTACCGCATTACTAAATCATGGAAAAATAAAAAGGGGTTGGAACAATTACTAGAGAACAAGGAGGTGCAAATAGACATTCACCACATGCGTAAAGGCATCACACAGGTTCATAGATCGTGCACAAAACACCAGACGAGTTAATGAGCAACATGAAGCCAGCTACGCAACTCGTTTTGTGCAGAATACATGCCAAAGTTTTTTGCTAGAGATTCAAAGTTACATGTATTACAAAGATACAGATGACAAAGTTACAGAGTGCTTCGGCGATGATTTCCGGAAAGGTTCACAAGGTTTTTCCAAAGAAGACGTCACATTGAGCGGAAGTGATGGAGTTGATGTAGACATTGAACACAATTTCGTGGTCAGTTCAACCCAAGCTCGCAAGCTGTCGCCGCACAAACTACAATAAAAGTAGGAATGTTTTTCTTCCCGAGAATGAAAGCTAAATAAGTGCTCTGCATTGGCTACGGCCTTTTCACAAGCCTTGCTGGAACACGATTCTTTCATTTCCTTGTAATGTCTCCGGCCTGCGAGCCCAGATATACCCCTCAATCATTCCTGTCAACCGTGTTTTTTCCTCTAATTGTACCCGCACACGTGAGCATTGCGACAGATTTCTCTTTGAGATGTTACATGAGATTGGTATTGATTGCTTGCGTGGAGACGGTTCTATAGGTTTTTCTCTAGGAAAGCAGCTCAAAAACAAACACAGGGCTAAGAAAGACAGACTTGAGCGCCGAATAAAAACAGTGTATTTAGTGCGAGAGCGAAATAAATACACGAAAAAAAATCACTGATGCGCAGGGGCGGAAAAGGAAGAAAAAGGAAAAAGCAGCGACGTCAAGGCAAGGGCATCAAGCACGTCAGTCTGAGTTAAGATAGTTCTGTTCGTGGCGTGATAATTAAACAGATGGCTTCTGGCCCATGATAATCCCTTGCGTAGCATCTGAGAATTTTGCAGTGTTGAAAAAGGGGGAAGCATTTCTGGCACGATTGATAGTGTAAGACCAGGTTGCTTTTGGGAACAATGTCCTCCATGGATGAAGCGTGCTCCCTGAGGCGATCATTTATACAGTGCCCCGTATGATCAACATACGAAGTTCCGCAAGAGAAGGGCACCTCGGTACAGCAGTCAACAAAATGCTTCCCATGCCTTTTGCCGCATACAACCCTTCAGGGGCCAGAAGAGTTTATCTTTTTGCAGAGACGCTGGAGTTTGCATGGCCCAGCGATACCTCTTTTCCGCGTCTGTGCATCGGTCACTAAATACACTCTGTTGTTTACTCAGCGCTTGAGTCTGTGTGTCTGTCTTACTCTTGTGTTTTTTCGCGATGTTTTTCTGCAGAATGTCTCACCAATTTACCCAACAATACACCTTGATACTATAGGTAAGTATTTGATATTTCTTATTCTGTATTTTTAACGTGCGTTTGGTTTCATGTCAATTTCATGGCAAATATGAACATCATCTGTAATTTACTTTTTATACACATGGCAGTAACGCTATCACGTGAAATTTTGTGCGTTATAATAGCGTTGCAAACGTGAAGAATGTTGCGAAGGCGACGGACCCAATTGTCGACTGTCTTGAACAGCAAATTAGCTCGAACTATTTTTATACAGGACGTTGAACAAAGTCTTGGAAAGTTTAGAAAGCAATAATGTGTTCTTCGAAGGCTTATCTAGAGCAGGGTTCTTGGCAGTGGTTTTGGCAGGCTACCATATATTCAAATTGCCCCTGGTTGAAGAGTGAAGATAGCTAAGTTTTCGAACTTTTTTAACACTAGTTCTATAGGCAATTTTTTGGCGATAAAATCACGGAGAGTGTCCGAAAATTATGATTTCAATTGCTTACATATCATAAAAATCTGCCTTTTTTACGCCTTTCATAGCTCAAAATAATACCCGAGAGGTAAAAAGATTCATAAGACTCACTTTCAGCCCAGCTTTGTGAGACTCCAGAAATGCAGCCGGGTGGAACGAACCAAGTTCCACATATCTCCAGGGGATACATCATGACCCCGGTTCGGTAATGAGAGTGGGGATTTGTTTTCCCTACAATAATGATCGTGCAGCATGAGCGTAGCTACGATTGAGTACACGCAATTGTTTCTGTCATGCCATAGAGCGGCGACAACGTTCTCGGCCTTGAAGACACAGAAGATGATTCTAAGAAAATGAACTGCCAGTGCTGAACGGAGAACCCGTCCTGTTTAAGACACCGGTTTGTTCTTGCTACTTTAAGTGGCGGACTTTCTCACATCTGGACGCGTATGATAGTCGCGGCTCAGAAGCGTATAAATATTTTCAATATTAGAGTCTCCGAACATTTCTTAGTAGAATTGCGGAGTTCACAACACAAAGCGACACATTCTGTGTAATGTAGAGGATGGTTGCCAAACAATTTCGGCCATCCAGGTTTCGTCGTCGCGCGCTCACATTGCACAGCACCCGGAAGGTTTTGAATTTTGTGTCTATTGAATACATGGGCTGCGGTTGGGATCAAGCACGTGACCTTGCACCAGGAGCCAAGCGCCAAAGACACCAGTCACCAAGCTGGTTGCATGTATTTTGTGAAGACAATCATTCATTTATTTCTTAACTCTGCAGTCTTGTTTCTAGGATATTTGCAGGATGGGTACAATTTGAAATAAAAGAAAATGAAATATACAAAATACAGCCATACAAAATCAAATAGATAACGATATGTACAATATGCAGCGGTACATAACAAAAGACAAATGAGGTCACTCGTTATATGCAAAGACGAGCAATAGCATAATGCGACAAACACACTGAATGCTAGAATGAGAGCACACAATGTAATCACTCGCTACAATATGACAAGTGCGACTCAAATAATGTCAGTTTTCCTTGGGTTACAATGTCGTTGGTAAGCTAGATTATTGCAGTCATTAATATTTCAAGAAAAAAAAACTAAAAATGAGAGTAATTTCTTTTAGTAATTTTTGCGTTATTGTCAGTGAAAATCGTTGTCGTGTAGCAAAACATGCTGAAAAAGTGACGTTGCGCTATGTTTCAATTTTGCAGTGAACGTTTATAAGCTTAAAGAAAATTTTTAGGCGCCATGTATTGCCATTGCATCACGGATGACAACTCACTTCACTTCAGGAGCTCTGTGATCGAAGAGCGCCCGTATGAGTTGTAAATATTCTTAATGCCCTTTTTTAACTTTTTATACAATAATAACATTTCTTTTAGGGGTGTGCGAATATTCGAAATATCTTTGCAGAGTGAATACAAATCGAAACAGACGAAAACGAAATATACAATATACAGCCGCAATGTTGTATAACGAGGAAAATCACCTTCTCAGTTTCGAAAACGACGCATTGCTGGCTATGGACTTTGCAAGCTGGAGCCCCAGCTGCAGCGGCCTTGATTCTCCCGTCAGCAATTCCTTTACGTCTGAGCTGTTCACAAAAATGCAGTTTTTTTCTTGCAGTAAAGACTTCGCTGCCATTGTATTTTTTGAACTAGTACCAACGGATGCGTCATCCATTAGTATGGTCCGGAACCCTAGCTCTATAGCATCTAGTGCAGTAGACTTCACGCAGACGTCATATGCTATTCCACAGATTAAAACGTCAGTTATGTTTCGGGCCTTTAGTTCAGCATGAAGTGCGGTCTGGTTGAGTTTTTGGTTATCCCAGAATGCAGAGTAACTATCCACATCTGGGTCCATTCCTTTGCGTATTGTTATAGAACCATTAATGACCATCAAATCCTTGTGTAGTTCTGCCCCCCAGGTATTCTGCACGCAGTGTCTGGGCCATAGAGTTTGCATCATAGCACCAGACTGAATCCTGTTGCTTTGAAACACCACTGTGTCAAATACCTTAGCCTCATCACGGGTTAAATTGCTGCTATTATGAAACGTGCGGTTGTCTTTGTTCTCGAAAAATGAAATATGATTTTCGGGATGCCAATCTTGCGTATATACAACCAGGTCCCACTGAAGGTTGTATAAAATGCTGTTAATTACAGGAACAATGCACTCAGGGTGTTGATTGTCGGATACGTTTCTGACAGACAGGCTTCCATCAATAAAATCATTTTGCACATCGACAATTATAATGGCATACTTTGGGCAAAGTACCACTTCCACCCAGTCTTGCCACATTCTGTGTGACTCTGATGAAGATATTTTTCCGTCAGAGTTGGTGTCAAAAATATGAAAAAGGCTTTGAACGTTTGTTTCGTTTGATTCACTTTGAAAATCTGTAAAAAGTAAGTTCAAAAATTCAGAGAAATTGTTCTGCGATAGCTCTTTCGTGTAGCTGGTAATCCAGTCCAATGGGGATATGAACTGCCTCTCCAGTTTTTGCTTCTTCAAAACATGAGATGTAACCCCGTCAGGTCTCAAAACGTGTGAACCTAGAAAAAAGAGAGAATTTGGTTTTCTCAGCCATCTGAAATCCGGAAACTCTCTAAATATATGCTGTCTAACTTATCAGCAGAGGAAACTAAGTCATTCAGAGCCTCGAAATATAGCACATCATGGTTTAATTGTTGAAATCAATGACCAATTATCCCGAACCTACCAGAGAAAAAAAGCAAGAAATTTAAACGGTAACGTCAGTAGATTATTTCAAGCCAATTAAGTGCAAAGAAATTTTCAGCGGTCCAGAATCTGAAACATTTGAGCACAAAGAATGACATTTAAAAAAGTGGATCTCTGAAGCTAACGACCGCTTTGATATTTCCTGCCGTTAATCCAGTGGCAAAGTTATAAACTCAACGTGGTGCCTTTTGGATGATTTGTGGCAACTATGCAGTCTTCGTCAAAAATATACTGCCCAAGGGGTTTGGTCTCTACTATATTTGTCAGTCCTAAGCTTGGGAGCGTTTAGGACTTAAACTCCTCCTGCCTTCGTGAGATTACAGTCTCTGTGTATGCAAGAGGAGACTCACTGCAGAGCTCAGAGGTAGACCCATTTTGCTGTATGCTTTTGACAAAGACCGCACAGCCTTCCTTATTTTTAATTATGTAGCGCGAGCGTCAACCAAACTGCCGGTCAGCGCCTTATAACGACGATAAGCGTGCAACACGGCGAGAGTTCGCGTACGCTTACCAATGGAGAACGTCATCGGCTACGCTGTTCCGATCACGAGGACACACGCCCTGCCTCAATATCTGTTCTTAAAACACCGGCGGGCCGTAGAGCACTTGTGCTTGACTAAGATTTGACACTGACACGTGCTTTTCCTCTTTTCCCCCTATTATTCGAGGCGGCGCTGGCGAAGCACATTAATATAAGAAAAAATAAAAGGAAATAATTACAGCAGCACGTGGAAACCATTGCAGACGATCTGATTTTGATAAGCAGTTTTATACCGCCTAGACACTGAGAGACTGATTAAACCGCTGGTTAATGCTTCATTTATTGTGTTCCCACATCAAGAGAGCTGCACAAATCAGACGGTTTGCATTCCAGGCAATTGTTTCCACGTGCTGCTTTATTTCCTTCCTTTCATTTTCCTTAACTATGCTTCACCAGCGTATCCTCCTTTAATAGGTAAAAAAGAGAGAAAGCTCGTCTCAGTGTCACATCTTAGTCATGAACATGTGCTCTACTGACCGCCTGTTCTTCGCGATTATGTATTGAGGCAAGGCATGTGCTCTCGTGATCGAAACAGCGTAGCAGACGAAGCACTCCCTTCGCGCGCGTGCGCGAACTCTCGCCAAGTCGCACGCTTATCGCCGTCATAAGGCGCTTACCAGCAGTTGGGTCGACGCTCGCGCTATATTATTAAAAATCAGGAAAGCTGTACCTGTTTTAGTAGAGCCACTCTAGCCGTCTTTTCCTTGTTCGTTCTTGATTAATCTGCCTGCTGCGCTGAAATTTTAGCATCTGGCTAAAACTGAGTAGTATTTTACAACACGACTATGACCAGCTGAGCATTAAAAATCAGCACCATAATTATATTCTGTCCTTTAATAAACCTCAAAGCGTCAAAAAGTGAAATGCCATAAAGTTTTTTGTCGGATCACTCTGGACTGATCCTGGCATCTATTCCGTGTCACGAGAATCGCCTGCTTAAAGAGCCTAGGGTATTAATGTTCAAACGGGTTTAGCTAGGCATTTCGCAAATTCGTTTACACACAAGGTGATTCGATGCCATGGGAAGAGGTACTTGACTGATGTACAAAAAAAATTTCTAGTGCCCATATTCTTTGCTCGCTGCCTAAGAAAAGCTTTTCACTTTCCGAAGAAACAAGTCGGTTATCTTTTTAACGTAAACTGTATTTTAAGTTTTGCACACGGTCAATTCCTGGAGGAAACTTTCAAATCATTGTAGGGATTTACCTGACATAAGATTTCCCTTTCTGATAAATAAATATGAACGCAAGTGCAAGAAGTTGATACATCTACGTGAGTGTTTGTCATAAAAAGAAAGAACCATCTTAAAAATAATAAAAAACATTGGCAACGAAATATGCAAGCGCATTGAGAATTTCACAGATCAGAAGCAAGGCAACATATTAAGCAATTTAAGACCGGCGCAATAGCTCAGATCCTGTTATGAAGACATATGTAGCGCAAGAGTTAAATAACTTATGCCACGACATCAAACTTCGGTCTATGCACTCAATGCAGATGGTCAATTATCTATGACACGTATGATGCTGTCATTTAAAACTTTATTCAGCAGAAATGCACTGAAATAAAGATATGGAAGCAACTTGTTTTCTTGTCGTTAATTTGAGGTACATCCTTGGTTAAGGAGACAAGGTTTATTTCTAAGGAGTCTTAAGCAGAAGTAAGCTACCCCAGTTTAATGCTAAAGTAAAGTTCTATTTTTAGATTATTTATTGCACTGTACGTCAAAGAATAATCTGCTTGTTATGTCTAAGAGAAAAACATGCCAGGAAAGCCACGAACATAGAGAATAGGTGCGGCCTCGGTCTTTCAGCCTGTCTTCCCGAACACCTTCCAACAAAGACTAGCGAGTCAGCATTATATCAAAGCAGGCTAAATTCTGGGTTGGTCATTAAACAGATTTGCTCTTTCTCTAACACGATGAAGATGGTTTACTAGATAGCAGTACGGTGTAGTGGCTATTTTTGGCTAAAAACGGCGGAATTTATTCATTTATTACAATGCGCTCAGGGCAAACACAGCGTTATATAGGGCGTGGGTGTGAAATCAAAAAAATATATATACATACGTAGTAAAGACACAGACACAAAGCAAAAAAATATGATGCAGACGTTAGTTTGACAATATAACGGGTTATGCGCGGCATGAAGGATGACGCTTCATTAATGCAGGTGACATGGGGCGTGAGGTGGTTCCACGAAGTGCTGGTCTTAGGTAAGAAAGTGTTAAAAAGTACACTCGTTTTGCAAGTAGGGATGGCAACTTTACGCTGGTGATCAACACATTGAGAAACGTATGATGGGGCTGAAGAAAAAAAATTCCAGTTTTAGTGTCTTATTAAAAAACTGACGACTGAAATGTTTCTTTGAAATGCGATAATGGTCAGATCAAGTTCAGATTACATTAAAGAAACAGAGGCCGTGCTAGAATAATTGAAAAGGATGAAGCGAGCTGACCAATGCTGAACTGATTCTATAGCATCGATTAAAGTCAGTTGTGCAGGGTCCCATATTGATGATCCGTATTCTGACTTACACCATATTAATGTCTGACAGAAAAGTGACATGAACTGGGAGAGGAGCCTGAGGGAAGTTTCTGCGTATGTAAAGAAGAGAACAGTTTGCATTGTGAATGACATATTCGATGTGTGTGCGCCAGAATTAGTTGTTAATGACATATTCGATGTGCACCAGGATAAGATACAAAGTGGGCCTATGCATGTTGAGGGAGGTTTATAATTTTTTTGAAGAGGTATTAATAGCCTGGTATAAGGCCTCAAAAAAGTTTGAGGACATTTCACGTGACTCTAAAATCGTTTAATGAAAAAACGTACCTACGAAGCACTCTAGCAAATAAAATTGAGCGACGCTACTCTACTTAGTCTTAAAATCAAGTTTGGTTTGGTTTAAGGTGGTTTAACGTCCCAAATCAACTTAAGCTATGAGGGACGCCGTAGTGAAGGGCTCCGGAAATTTCGACAACCTGGAGTTCTCTAACGTGCACGGACATATTACAGTACACGGGCCTCTTGAATTTTGCCTTCATCGAATTTTGACAGACGCGGCCGGCATCGAATCCGTGTCTTTTGGGTCAGCAGCAGAGCACCATAACCACTGAGCCACCGTGGTGGCTTAGATTAAGGTTCTTAACAGTTTAAAAGATTTGGTTATCACTGAACTGAGCGATATACCATAGTTACTCTCAATGGGAAGATATTTCAGAAATAGATTATTCTTATAAGGACACGAAAACCAATCGCTGCATCGCTCATGAAGTGTGCATACGTGATTTTTCTGCAGGGATAGCGCCTGGTTTATGACGAAGAAGAACATCTGGTATTGTGTATGCGAGTCTCTTCCGATGGATCAGGGACTGCGAATGCGTACCAAACGCCGACTGTTTCGTCTAGGGAAGCAATCGTCGTTTCTTCTTTGAGCTGGAGATATTTTTTGCTAAATTTCTTCAGAATCATTTGAGCTCGGGCAATCCAGAAACCGGCGACGCCTCCTTGTTAAAATCTTCCTAGGTCTACAAAGAGCTCAATGTTTTCCTCGATGGTGGTCGATAGTCTTTGCAGCTTTGGCAACTGCAGCAACCATGACGTTTGAGCGGGATGCGGCGATGAGTTCATCTGAGACAAGAGGGCAACGTGATGCTTTAAAGTTGTCTTCGAAGGAATTTCTTCGTAAGTCGAAACCATGATCTCTTCTGGAGGTCGAAAAGTTCAGAAATTTTCTTCGATTTCATATTTCTACAAGCGCAACATACGAATACAAAAGAAAACGAGGCAAGACAAACACGGCGCTAATAACTGAATGATTTATTCAAAACGGAAAAAAATTTTAGGCTGCAGAACACAAGAACAATCAACGAACACTTGCTGAAGTTAAAAAAAGACGATAAAATTTTCAACCGACACCAGCGTGAAAGGTCAGCACGTGCCCCAGCCCTTAAAAACAAAAATAGAAGATGAAGATTGCACAGCGCGCTATTGTAGTCAATCAAGCCTTAGAATCAAAGATCGCAGGATCGCAGGATCGCAATCTCATTTTTGTGCAGAGTCGTCACAGCATTGGCCACGCACACGTCACCGTCTTGAATAATAGAAAATGCTTGGACCACCACATGTGATGCTTGTTGCGATATTTATATACCATTCTTGTGCCTTTAAAACCGGGTTGTCAGCGGCTGCTGTCTCGACAGTGCAGAACAAGATTAGACGTAGGAGGTTTTCCCAGACAATCCAGGTGCTCCTTTCCACATGTCACACACCGCCCAGTTTGCCCTATGTGCGTCTTACTACAGGAAGGAGAAATTTTTATAAACTACCCCTTTTCTGCAGGGCACAAATGACACTTCATGACGAAGACTGCACTCCCTCCTGGTGTCGTTACTTAACCGTCTGCTGACCACTGAGCAATTCCTTTTGAGCCTATCTTCGGCTTTGAAAACCACTCTTATCCCATGCTCATGGCTGATCTTTTAAAAAGGTTTCGATATCCTGTGCACGTATGCGATAGCCGCAGTTTGCTTCCCTAATTTGCAATAATCCTTTTCTTCAATTCTCCCAGCCATTTTTTTAATAATAGCACAAACGTGACTTCCCGGAAAATCCGCTTCCTTCAGCCGATCAATTTTTGTTTTGAAAGTACCCTAAATTTTGACAGGGCATGATTTAGACAATGACGCCTTGAGACGCCTGGCCACCACTCCCTGCTTGACAGCCTTAGAATGCCTCCAGTTATACCTTAGAAGTGCCTTGGCTAACCAGGGCCAATATGCCTAGCAGAATGTGCATCTTGAAACACGATCTTTATGTACAAAAACTGGGTGCATCTTCCTTTCTGCAGCTTCTTTCTTAACATCAATCCATACGAGGCGTGTTCATACACCCTGAAGGCTTGATCGACCAGAGCTACATTTGGTTCTTTAACGCCTGTGAACACAATATTATCATTGTTAAGTTCTTAGTCAGCGGCATGTTTGTTTGGCCTCGTTTTCTTTTCTCTTCGTCTTTAGCGCTTTAGAAATATGGAAACGTGATCAGCTTGCATCGATGATTACCTGCTGTTTGGTATGAAGATTCATGTCCAAGAAAACATCGCGACCGTATTGTTTAAACACTACGGAGGTAGCAGGATATGTCCCTTGATATTCACTCGTTCTGTGCATCGCGCGTATGCTGTAATAATGTGGCTTGCAGTGGTGCGCATTTGCAGGTAGTTTCAAGCGGTCGTCATATTCTTGCGTTACGAGGAAAATGTTCTACTCTCCACACACAGTACGCTGCAATTTTAAACTGAGAATTTATTGAATGGCCAGGAAAAACCACTTCCAGAATCCAGAGTCTCCTCTGGTTGGATTTCCCATCTAGTTGATTTCGACTCACACGATTGGTCGGCGCGTCGGCTAAAGCGTTTGTTCGGAAAGTCAACCACGCAAGAATCTGGCCCCAGGTCGGGGTTCTTGCTGCCGAGTTCCATGTTTGTCTCAGGTGTGGGGTCACTTCTTTGGCGGATTTTGATAGTGTAGCTGTGACGCGTCATTTTCCTTTCGTGCGGCAGCGTCACGCCACTTTTGGCTGCCCTTCATTTGCGACGTCGCCGAACGACATGTGGTGCGGTCTTATGTCAACGGCGGTGGAAGACAACAGTCGTTTCTTCGGCAAGCGACCTCCTCACCATTCTTGAGCTTTCCTTTGGTGGCTGGCCACCTTCAATGCATGACCCTTGCACAGCTACAAGCCACTCACGACGCAGGTATACGTTTATTCCATGGGAGAGAAGGCCGAGGCGTAGTGGTGACACATCAGAAGATATATCATCAAGTCCCATTCGCCTGTACTGGCAGTGCCAATAATGTAGCCGGCCTCACAAAATTTAATGCAGAGCAAACGGTTGTGAGACGGTCTCCAAGGTGGCATTTCTTCGTGCTTGGTAGATTTTCGTGATGCGGGTGGGACTAGTTTAGAGTTATATTCCCGGAACGTAAGGTTCTCGGTTATAGCAAATGGGATGATTTCACTGTGAAACACGGGGGCGTAGGTCATTGCCTGTGGAACTTGTGCTGTGGCCGTCTGTGCCGGGTTCCCCATCTGATCAGGAGCTGCACTTGCTTCTGTAATTAATTCAATCCAGTAGCTCCTTGAGGCTGACAAGATGGCAGCGGTCGTCATAGTTCATCTATTACGACTCGTCGGAAAGCATGCTGCCAGGCGATTGAAGGTTTCGTAGTGTCCAAGTAAAGTGGGCACTATTGTGGCATTCGGCTGAAGTGCCTATTGTGAGCGTTTACGGCTCTTCAGTAAGTGTCAACGAACGTTTGGGCACATTCAGCGAGGATTCAGGGCGGGCTTCATCTGCAAGAAGTAACTCCTGTACTAATCGGTTTAGTAACACGGCTTGCTGTTCTACTGAAATGTTTTTATGCGCATATAGAAATGCTGGTTATTTCTGCAAGCACCTATAAAAATGGGGAGCAAGTGTATGGACTGGAGCAGCATCTCAGCCCTTCCACGGCTGGCGATACTTATAAAAGTCGACAAGATAGATTTCTTAAATAGATCCCACGTTTTCAACGACGTCTCATGCTTGTGAAACCATGTTGTGGCGGGGCCATCGATTGCTAGAAAAACATATCGAAATTTAGTCTGTTGGCCCCACCTGTTCAGAAATTCCGCACAATAAAACTGGTACACGCAGTCTTGAGAGTTCCCGTGCAATGCTCCATTAAAGGTATTCAGCTCTCGGTGCTGCTACAGACCCAGTGCTGATGATTCGACACAAGGTTCTATCTTCGGGACAATGACGAGACCACGGTCTATCATGTCGACCAGTTGTCACGTGCTTGAGGCACCGCCATGGACAAATGATGAACAGAGTAAAGTGGCGCTGAGAAGAGCTCCTCATTGGGCTGATGTTCGCCCACAAAGAACAGAGCACTGGCGGCGGTCTTCGAACAGCAGAATCGCCCTGCTCTCTGCACGCGCTCCTTTTAATGGTGGCCAAGAACTATAGAGGTATAATACAGAAGCCACCTAGAACAATCTTGAATAACATAGAAGCAGTTGGGCGCAGCTGCAATCAATCCAGAATAATCTGGTCGATCACGGTTCAAAAAGTGATGAAGTTGAGTGCCGGCGGCTGTGAGCAGAAGCAAAACGCTATAGGGCTACGCGCCAGTATCTACATGTCAAAAACTTGTTTGTAATTACTAATAAGACGGCATCCCATGGCGAGTTTTACACCATTTCGCACATTGTTCTGGAGAGATCTTTTTCACCTTTCTTTTTGCATTAAGTGACTCGTCTTGTAACCCTGTCCATTGCTTAAACGTCGTCTAATGCAGATGTGAAAAACGCGTGTTGCTTTGAATTAAGAATAATCCTCGAATGAAAGAGATCTGTGCGCCTTCTATGCAGTCCAGAAGTCAAAACTAAATATGAAAGCACAAAAAGGACGCTCTATCACAAACAACAGGCTCAGTAGTTTGCACAAACGATTCTGTTTAAGCTATGCTTATTGCAAGTGGTCACTAGGGAACAACGCAATGTCAAAAGTCCCATTGCGGAAGCCTTCTGCAGGTTTACTCATCAGACCGATTAGGAACAGATAGGTATGTGCGTCTGATTACGTTTTTAATGTTTATGTTTTTACCTCTCCTGCATACGAATAAGGATATTCTTTCTCCTGTCCTCTCACCTTTTCAAGCCCCTAACCCCTCCCTTCACCCACCTATTGGAGTGCCTGCCTGAAGACAACGCATTTGATATATCAGGTGGCCTTGTACAGCCAGGCGATAGATTATGTGGTTTATTAGCCCTTTTAAATAAAAATGATTAGCTTGGTATATGAAATGTGGGATGTAGCTAGGCGATTTCTCAACCCTTCAACGCCTTCCTGGGGCAAGCGATGCATTTTTGTTTCGTCTAAAAAGCAAACTGTGTTCTTGCGTCCGTATTAAAATAAGTATATTCCCACCTCCAAATCACGTCACGATTGTCAGTAGCACCAACTCTAGCTGTGTTGCCACTTGTGTCGGGTAGACACATGCAGCTTCCGCATGCGCCAATAAAAGCACATTTGAATAACTACACCAAACACAAGGCAATAAAGGTAGAGCGCCGAAGGCGTATGATATGTTCATCCAGGCATCCTCACCTATCGCAAGTATTCGCGCATAAGCAGCGCTTAACATAAAAATGCAAAGTGCGTTTGTGACCTGAAAAGCAAAAGAGCCAGTTATCAAATGGTAGAATTTTACTTCCTTAGAAGGTAAACACTGAAACAACTACTGCGCTCATCAAGAAGCATAGAACAATGTAACTTTTAATGGAAGTGAAACAGTGAACACCGCTTAAAGAGGTCACATTTACCATGAAAATCTTTCACCACTGCGGATGCCACCGGGATTGGAAGTAAGCGTTTGCACGGCTGTAAGCATGCGATAACAGGAACCATTTTAGTAGTGATTGCCGGACATTTCCGCAAAGAGGTACTTTTGATCACAAGTTTCGGTTTTGCGCCTTGTTACAAGTAGCATTTATTAGACGCCAGTGAATCGTTTAGTGAATTCATTTGAATCGAACAGACACCCTTAGCTGTCTTTGAAATATGATCACTTATTCGTAGAGCTCACCTCACTGCCTGATGAAGCTGTAAATGCAAAGTCCGGCATGATGGTCCGAACATTGCTCACCATGTTTGAAAACACCTGTATATAGGCGGAAGAGGTACCGTCCTTTATGACGCAAATAATCATACTTGTAATCATGGAAGCCGATCAGCTTACAGCAGGTGAATGCGATGTACAAAGATGAATTCTTACCAATAAATCTCTAATGATGGCATTTAAATCTATACTTATGTTCTGCGAAGAGTCATAAGAGTGGAGAGTGGTTCTTTTTGGTTTACGATCATATGTTGTGAGCAGCGCTAACACAGCGAGAACATAACACACCGCCTTTGTTGTGTTCTCGTTCTGTCCTTTGTTAGCGCTGTTCCCAGCATGATTATGTTCTGCACTGGCAATCTAACATTGAAATGGATATAAAACTTCATTATTTAACTCGTACCTGGGTATGCGCGCGTTTTATATGCGATTGATTTTATACTTCCCTCCAACAGCCTACGCCTTTTTCAATCGGTCAGGATTTTTTATTAGCGCATGTCTGCCTTCGGACATGTATATCAAAATTCAGGCTCAATTCTGAATGCTGCCATTCGAAAAAGGGAGACTAAGAAACGCAAAGTAAGTTTTATCTCTGAGCTTACACTGCGACAGAAGTACTTTGCGTTGAAAAGAGCTTACTCATGGCAACTATAAGCTCGTTTGCTATATCACTGGGCACAGTTTAATATTGCACTCTTGTCTTTAGCGATTAGACAAAGACCTTGCATTGGCAAAAAAAGAGGTACTCTTTCATTCACCTGAACCATGATTTGCTAAAAGCGTATGTACCGACCATTCCTGCAGGGATCACTCCAGAGCGTGGTGAGCAGCGGCTATCGAGATGATGCTGAAATTTGAGGACTAATAGCATTCACGGCCACCTGTGCACCAGGAGAACAAAGCGCTTCAGACGTCAGTCTCGAGCACAATGAACATCGCGAGCAACGCTTGTGAACCACAATGTATTAGAGCCGAATAAGAGACGATGCCTGGGAAGCAAAAAATTTTATCGCCTCTCATACAGTCCATACACTGAACAGATTATTTTTTGTATAAATAGAACAAGTATGAACACCACTTAAGTAGGCAGATTACTTCCGTGAACCTAAAGTTTAAGGACCTTTCGTTTAACATTTGTTTGCTTTAATTTTTATATAGTTAATAGACTGCAGTCTTCAAACGAATTTATTTACTTGAACCAAAATGATACGTGCCACGAAGTTTCTTTAATTGGCCATCAGTATTGTTGATTAGGGCATTGCACGCACTATGCGCCGATTCGCTCCGCCAGAGGGAAAAAGGAAATTTTCATTAGTCGGACCAGTAGCAAGTTTGAAAACAAGTCGCAAATGAGTAACCTTAAGTTATCAAGTGAAGGTACGTATAACCTAAAAGCACGCTTTTATTTTCACGTTCTTTCGTCACAACGTATCACCTCTGTGCGGCGTCTTTTTGATAATATTTGTTTAATATTTATTTACTTTCATTTTTAGATAGTTAATAGCTTGCAGTCTTCTAAACGAAGCTTTCTTTTGACACACTCTCTCTTCTAGTTCACTCCAACAAGAGTATGCAGTTATGCAGTTTGTTCAGAGTTCGATTGGCAGGTACTTGTGACGTTACAAAGTAACGTGTCCGATCTCGACCAATCAGAAAATTTCGTAGAGAATTGCATATTTCGTGGTGCTCACTGATTGGTTAAGTCAGGTAACGTCACTCTGACGATGTCATCGTGTTATTGAGCTTTCAGGAAATTTTGTTGCGCAGAAGCTGATGAAGAACCATCTACGCCACGGCAAGGCCGCATTAACTTCAGAAGTAAAAGACAAATACAATAATCGTTGTTCTTCACTTCATAAACAATGTTTTGGCTCATTTATAACGCAATGTAACTGCAAGAATTAACGGGAATGGAACCGTAAATCAGCATCAACTGTATAGAATAACATTACCACATTTTACGCGGAGACGAACAAAATAAAGGCGCTTTTTATTCATCTGGCGAGTAAAACTGCCGAATTCTCCATGTATTTTTACTGTCTCCAAACGTCTGTTTTAGGAAGTTCCCTCGTGGAGGGGCCCCAAGTAGATGACCCCGAGTTAGGCTCCCCTGTCTCCGGAGGTCGAAGCGGGTTGCGTTGAATGGGTGGTCGGGCATCCCGTGAGGGGGGGCCCGAACTTTGGGCAATCTTGACGCCTCCCCTGTATTTCCAGGCCAGTAATGGCAGGAAAGTAATGGAGTCGAGGTAACTGAAGAATTAGAGCAAAACTCGCTGTCCCCATTCCCATCCCAATTCCCATAACCCTTTTCCTGACAACCGTTCATCCTATTCCTTAGGCCCATCCCCTCTGCTACATCCCAGGGGAGATCAGGCTAGTCTACCCGGGCCCGCTCCCCCGGCTGTGGGTCGCTGTAGTAGCATTACCTTATTCATTTATTTCCACCTTTCGGTGGCAAAATCCTACTTGTCCAAGGGCCATATTATTTATTTTTGTAATTGGGATTACACCCGCGATACATGAGCGAGCGGCAGAAGCTTATTTCTTCTTATTTATTTTTCTCTCTCAATCTACACTATGTCTTTACGGGGTAATTAGCGCGTTTACATTAATTCTTCATATACGGAGTATGCATTTAAATTTAGTGTGTAACAAGTGGAGTATACTGCACTGCTATTATAAAACGACAAGTTCAGTAGGAAGACATGATGTCACGGCAAATCATGAAAGTAAAAAGGTACCATAATATTTGATCTTTTTTTACAAACGCTTGTGAACAGCTTTATGTTAGCAGGTGTAAAAGTAGCCCTAAAAGTTGATTCTGATGTGCAAACAGACTCGATAAGGTTATGCAAAACAATATCCCCTGATATGTTGCTCGTAAGAATTTTCCTGCTTCTACCCATTATCACATTAAATCTGCGTGCAAGTGTGAGTGATGTTTCACGAATATGAAAATTTTGTTTTTTTAGCTTTGATAATAAAAACTACCACTGATCACTGTAAAAGTATTATGCCGAGATTTTGTTTCATTTTCAACTTGATTATAAACATGGGCCGCTGGAAAAACACTACGATCATGCGAATCTGTAACTTTGTTGTAAGTAGCTGAGATGATTGCAATTAGTTGCGTAAATAATAACGCGAACTGCGTCCTAAATTCTCGCTTTTTCAAAAAATTTTAGACTTGGTTATAAATTACTCTGTTAAGAGTCGGTTCGTACTAACTGCTTCCTCTGATTAGGACATGGGGCTTGCATTTGAGGTCTTAAAATAATGCGTAGAAACCAAGATAAACTCTTCGCACTAAGTGATCGAGGTACCAAATACAAAACCTTTCAAGCTGTAATAAAATTCATTATGTATTAACTGTAGCGCGGGTACTTCCACAATTTTGCTCCATGTCTCCACCAGTGAGGTATGTAACATATGGTGTACCGTTTTTGGAGTCACAAGTGCCCGCTTAAATGTGCCCAACATATGTTACATATCATTTAACACGTTCATAAAGCACTTCGCTGGAGGTAGTATACGCTTGCCAGCTTGCGCTCGATGTTCCAGGCACGGAGAGGCCAATTGACAATATAGGACAAAACGCTGCCAGAGTCAGTATTTCCAAAGCGAGGATTTCCTGCGCAGACATCTATCTGAAAATCTCAACTGATCTGAACGAGATAACCAGTTTCTACGTCGTGCACTTCATTGGAGGCAACCGCGTGAGCTTTTGACCTACCTGTCACTGTTCCCGATTGGCATTTGACAATAAGAGCAGTGCTTTTTTTTTAGAATTACTTTTGTTCAAGGATAAACTGAACTATTACTTTGGTCAAAAAAAAATTACGCTTATGTGTCTCGACATTTGAAGATGTTTAATAAAGCAATTGCAAAAATATTCATGCACGGGCAACGCGATTCGCGCTAACAACGGCACTTTAACATTTTATTTCCTTCAGGCGCTAATTATTGTCAAATAATTTAACTGTTTTGAATTTTTTAGGTGTAGATCTAAACGAAAAAGTTCCACCTTCTGCAATGAATCATAACCCGATTTTTACTCTATCATTATACGCCCACGTTTCGACTCAAACCTTTTTCAAGGCATCAGTCATACACTTTCAGATTCATTCTGTTCTTAATTATGAAACTGTTACGGACAAGCATCAACACATTTTATCCAGTTTATTGCACTTATGTTTGCAAAAAAATAACCAAATGAGTGATACTATGTCTGAGCTTCAATAAAACTCGAGGGTGTCTATTCACAACACAAATTTCAGCGTCTAAACAGCTTGCCTTATATTAAGCGTTTCTGCACGCAGTTTTTCAGCCCACAGAACACTATATTTCGTCCACATTAGAGGACATTTGTCTTTGTGCACGGGGAACATGAGAGTGGTTATATCTCGGGCACACGTATGTATGCAGCGCCTAAATAGGTTATCTGATGCGCATGCAGTTTGCGCTTAAGAGCTACAGAATTCGTGTTGCGTCTCGCTGCGCCTTTATTCACGTTCTCAAAGTCTTTCTTTTCGCGCCGTTGCACTCTTTGCTAGACTGTTTTGTGCTCGTGAAAGACGCGAGAATAATTCGGTAACCTGAGGGTTGTGCACGTGACCGCAAGGTTGAGAAGATATCTCGTCATTCTTCTTCTCATTCACTCATGTTAATATCAAAATTATAACAAGCGTCATGATGGGAGTCATCTAGAGGTTATAAGTGAGGCGCAATACTACAAGAGAGGTAAATTCCGCAGCATTTTCTTAGTCCTAATTTCTCTAGTTTTGCATTAAAACGTCGGACACGACATGCAAATTAATATCTTAGGTTTCGGGGCTCAGTTTAGAACAATTTTGCTGAAACCGCAAATATTTAGCTATTATGCTTGAAAGTTTTCCTAGGTGGCAGTTTCGCGGAATAACCGTGAGGAAAAAAAACGAATTCCTTGCCTTCAGTATTTTTTTCTTGCAGCCAGCATATTCAGCGTTCACTATCAGCACAACAGTTTTTTTTTTTTTTTGAAGCGGTGGTTCTGAAAAACGTAACAAATTACGCCGAAGTCGGCTGACTAAAATATATACGAATGCTGAATTTAGTTTGAAGTTTTACGTTTAGCAAAGTTTAATTATATTCCGGGCTGTTCATCTTCAAATACTGTCTCTGGAAAGTGTTTGTAATGAGATAACCGTCCTGAAACCAATATGTTGCACAGAGCACTTAAAGCACTCATTGCAGTACCTTCTCAAGCAAATGTGAGCCTGTCCAACAAGACCGCTCCAGATGGCGTAGAGCCCATGTTATTGTTCAAAACTAAAGCATGCTTCAGGTCTGAAGTAAGGGAAAGTAATTTTTCTGCGCCAGACGAAACTTTTATTAAGGAATGAGGCAAGCGTTTCAGACAGCACGCTCAAAGACATTGTCAGAAAGGTACCCGACACTTCACGTAGGATGTTTCTTCCATCGCAGAGCTGAAACATTCCTGTGTTGTTTTCGCAATGTACCAAGTGGGACGTCCCTCAAAGGAAATCTCAGAACAATTGTCCTGCCCTGACTGCTAGGTTCTTCGCACCAAAATTCTCTCAGAAGTGACATCTTGCGGCATGTTTTCCTTTTTGCACGGTTGTGTTTGGTGCTTGCCTAAATGCATACGTAACAAACGTCACTAGCGTTTACTATAACGCCGCACCGCAAAACACGCTTTCATAACAGCTCTACTGGCAGGGCCGGTATTTCTAAACGGCGGATGAGAAAAAGCAGACGAGCGCCACGCGCGATATGAAAAGGTCTCCCTAACCTTTCGGGCCCGAAAGGTTGGCGCACGTAGTACAGTTGTTGTAAAACCGTGTGTTTCTGCTCGGCAGTGCCGAAGAATATGCGGAGTTCTGATCGGCTCTTAACGGGCCTGGCATGTAACCTACCTTAAAGTAGTTAGCAACAAACTCATGCCAAACGCCATCTCTGAGCTAAAATTGATCCTCAACCAAAGAATGGTTACGCCGAAAGCTTTTTTTTAGATTTTGACTGAGAGATGCAACACTCAGTACATGTAACAAGTACTTCACGCCGAATATTGCAGTGCGGGAGATACAAGAACTATATCGATAATGCATTTCCAAACTTAGTATTATAGCGAGTTTTCGTGAATATTTCAGGCTCTTGCGGCATGTTTTTTTTTATCATCGATATCTAAGACAACTTATTTTGTGTATTTGAAACGAAAACGAATGTACCATTAGAAGGCTGTGTGAAAATGTGTTATTATTTTCACTGCGGGGAAAAAATTAGGAAATAAAATGATGCAGTAAAGGGCCCAGAAAGATATTGTTAAACTTCTTGCATCTCTCGCTGCATGGCATATTTAACAGCCACTCGGAGCGCAAGGTTTTCATGAATGGCTCGACTGCCTTCCTGCCACAAGAGCGCGGTCCGACATTATGAAAACAAGAACTGCGGGAAAGTTTTGTGTACTTCTCTCTTGCCGGCCATTTTCGCGTTGTTCTTGTTCTTATTGTATTCCTTGTGCACTTTTTGACAGCTTACATTTCCGCCATGTGGTAGTGTTGATAGAAAGTATGACAGTCAGTGTGGGGAATTAAACGATATTTTCCTTTAGACCCGGAATTAATACCAAAGGCAGTCACGAGATATTAGGACGGAAGGTTCTTAATTAAGAATATTACTTGTACTTACTTATTTTCATGTTTTGCTATCCGGTTCCTCTGCCGCACAGCGAACACGGAGAGGTGAGAACACAATGAACTTTAACATATCTGGAAGGAACACTATTGCCGATAATAATGAAAATAAAAACTGCAACCTCTCTTTAAGTGAAAAAGTTTTGCACCTTATCCACAACCGGTCACTACAGCTGTCATTTGTGTTCATCCAATTTAAACGCAGTGATTCTCTCTTGCAAACCTGGCGTCCGCACGCCCGGCCTTTGTTGAGATATAGATCGTACATAGCCAGGATATAGGTTGACAAGTGCTTCATAAGGAAAATGAGTGATGACGGTGCAGAGTGCTTACGCGTTTAAAACCTTCGTTTCAATGATGTACGAAGGGTTGATTGGTAGGCAGTATCCATAACTATGTATGATGGAGGCACAGACAGCGAGAATACCACTTAGCGTAATGTTGTATGCGGTGGAATAAGGCAAAGCGTGAATTCATTAAAAACTAACAACACTCTAAACAATACACCACCTCGGTCTCTCTAGAGGAGCGTCGAGATAGATACGGAAATTTCCGTGCTTCTACGAAAAAATAACGTTTGCACAATCTCATAAGGAACACCGTACTAAATGCTCCTTTGTAATGCGGTAACATTAAGGTTGTCGTCGCACAGAAAAAAATTTCAGCTTTCTCCTTAACGAAATTCTCTGATGACATCATTAGAGTCACGCGACCCAAACAGTCCACACAGAGAGTATCGCTAACTGAAATTTTGCACGAAAATGCTTTATTGGCCGAAAGATGTCACGTCCCCTTGCG
The DNA here is from genome assembly GCF_052857255.1 of Amblyomma americanum. NCBI lineage: Eukaryota > Metazoa > Arthropoda > Arachnida > Ixodida > Ixodidae > Amblyomma > Amblyomma americanum. The sequence continues at coordinate 86,764,813 of NC_135500.1, read as the reverse complement.
ACGTCATCACAACCTGCCTACCCTGGAAGGTGGCAACCTGCCCAGCGGATTGGAAACGACCTGCCTACTGTTTCCCCATTCAATTCAGTTGCCCCCTGCCCACTCTGTACGACTCTGCGCATGAGCCTTACGGGAGACTTTGTCTCACAAGCTACGATGGATGGATGGAAGGTAGGAGCGTGCCCTTTGAAACGGGGCAGTGGTTGTTGCCACTATGCTCACTTTTTTTCTTTATTTTTGTTTACCCTGTTGTAAGTTGTTAATACAATTCGCCATTCCCTTTAAAAAAAGTCTTCCTAAACTTTAAAACTTATGTCACCTCTCTGCTTTTGTGCCACCAATCCTCCAATCACTTTTTGCTAATTTCCACCGCAGATTTACTTACATGACTATTGTTATCTCTAAACCCTAAGGCCTCAGGAAGAGTGACTGTGCCTGCATCGACATCAGGATGGATACCACTGCATATTAGGATGAGGTGTTCTAATGTTTCTGCATATTTACCACACACAGCACATGTATCATCTTCTTCGTTAATTTGTTTTGTCAATTAGCACTAAAAATCTTGGCAAAAAAGCACTACAGATAAAAAAAGAAAGCTCGGTTAAATGATCAATACAGCCTCGCAAGCATTCAGGATCAGGCGAGAATCGGTGGGGCAGCAACTGTCGAATAATAATTCTTCTTGAAAAAGTGTACATTGAAGGAACCTTGCACTACTGTTTACTGGTGCTTCAAAGATTATCTTCAATAAGCAAGACAATTCAGGCTGCGCGGAAAAGCTGCCTGCGAATATGCCATGGCGTCGCAAAGGGTTCCTCTGCATCAGAAACAGTAGAAAAACCAGATCGTCTCCCGCTAGATGTGATTACTGTACGGCAAACTATGCGTACCCATCCCCGCCACGTCTTCCCAGGGAAGAAGCACTTCATACACACCGCGTCCACCTCAAGCTTTTAGGAAACGTCCACCGTGGCGTTTCCTAAAAGCTTCGTAAACAAGTTTGTTAATGTAAATAGATTATATTTTCAATGTAATATATGCCATGTTTAAAAAAGCTGCGGGACTGCGCAGTGGTCTCATGCAGCGGCCAGCCAAGGAGATCTGTTCGCGACGCCGCGGGCTTGAATCACGCTCCCCCGCAATGTTTTTCATTTCCTTAGTGTCTTCCCACGGTGCTATGCTGGCTTTCCGCTGCAGTGAGGCTCTTGTGCTCTCTCTTTAAGTAAAACATAATTCAGACCACTTGAAAATAAAATGGGTCACTAAAATAAAGTATTTGCGCTGAATCATGGTAATCACTAACTCCCCGAGTCTCGAGAAAACGATCTCTCTGGGTACCCTTTTAGTGCCCCAGAGCTAGGGCTTGCACTGCGCCGAAAATCGCTTGTCTGTCTGTCCGAAGCCTGCTCCTGGTACATGGGCTTCCTTGTACATGTGACGTTTTGACGTCATCACAGCTTTCCCAACGGATTGTGAGCGAATTGCCAACCGTAGCAGCTCAATTAATGATTTGTCACGAGAGGTTCCTCACGTACAACAATCTGGATCACACAAGCCCCACCGATGGCAGCGATTGCCATCGCAGGGCAGGGGCGCGTAGCTTAACCGCTTTACCACTGCGCCAGGAGTTGAATCAAGGCTTTCGGGGATCTGTGAATGTATAGAATGACCAGTTATACGCAGTAAAAGTCTGAAATGAAGCAATATCACGCAAACTGACGTCATATGATATATCAACCAAACTAAGGCAGTTCAGGTCGAGTAAAAGCATATAAAATCCGCACAAACCTTGCAAAACCAGGGCTAATGGTGCTATCGCACGAAAATTTGTGGTTAACCTTAAGCTAAACTGGCAATGCTTTTTTTCCTTGCACGTCTATGCATTACCCAAACGCCGAGTATCAATTCTCCATAATGCCAGGAAGCAATTTGATTCATAAAATCAGGCGTGCGATTACGTGGTCACACATCTTACCAGGTGAAGAAATAACTACAGTCATGTTCCTCATATTTGGACAGCAATCAAACTTTTTATTTTTTAGCGCCGAGCGCAATGCAAGGTGGAGTGAGTGAGGGTTCAGACCACGGTGGCTAAGCTGCTGCTTTATTTCCATGGTACGACACGGCGGTTGGCTTCGCCCACCAGACTTAGCGACATCGTTTTCCTATACCCGAATTCTATCAAAAATAGAAAGAAGAAACGACTTTACTGAACTACTGGCAGTGTATAAGGAAATATTCCTCACCTACCTACTTTCATTTGACAGCGAATTTCGTAGAAGCATTTTTTGGGTTTGAGCCAGTTTTTCGAAACATCATGGACCTTAAATAGGACGTCGTTCCGGTAAACAAGGCTTAACACATAGAAGTCCAACAGCCTTAACAGGTATAATTTTTACATGTTTTACTCCACACACTGATAATCTGACAGACGCGCGGCTTATAATGAAAATACTGACTGCTGTACCACGGTTCTCGTTGGACCGGCTGCCGACCGCACAGCCCCGCCAATATCCTTTTGTTAGCTCACTAGTGATATATATTTGTGCGGTGGTGCCGGCGGTGTACGCTTATTATGCTGGCTCTAACGAGAAAGGTGCGCATTGAGCCCATGCCTGTCCGTGGGCAACGCAACAACGCCGCCCTGACTCAAAAATTTATGTACTGCCAGCTGCTTAGACGCCTGCTAAATCTGGGGAAATAACGGACTTTGAACCTGGCAATGTAGTTCGTTGGCAGATGGCGGCATGCACTTTAACTCGCGGCTACTGCAAACATGCTGTAAAATCGTGTCGTTGCCAGCATTTCTAATGGTATACATGCAACGAAGCGAGAAAGAGAGAGAGGAATTCATTAATGAAAAAACAGCAAATTTAGGCGGTGTTTAAAAATCCCCGGAATGCTACTCTCCATGTGGAAAGGAATGTGGGGATAAAGACGGAAGGGGAGTGATGTGGGAAAAGTAAATTGAAAGAAATAAAAAGGGAACAAGATAAAACGCGGACATTAAAATGCGTATTAAGGTGAATCGACGAACAATGATGAAACATATAAAATGATGAAGTGCATAGTCTGACCAGTGAGCTAAGAAAGTTCACTGTGCAAAGAATGCACAAGGGTAACATGCAAGGTGAAATTAGAGCTTGCCATGATGCCCAATGTCATTTTAATACGTAAAAAAAGTTTTTTGCGTGTCTCTATTTCCTAAGGCAGGATAAGGAACCTAAAACACTGTCCTGTGCTATAGAGGCACTCAGGAGAGCTTCTCCATACAGCATTTGCAGGGCGCTGAAGCAGGATATTTTCCACAGTTTCGATCGAGCCGCAGATGCCGCAAAGTGGACTGTTCATTTCACGAAAATGGTATTGCAAGCCGTTCGTAAATGCAGCATTCAGGCGGAATCGGTGATAAAGTGCTTCCGGATGGAGAGGAAGTCTGGATGGGAGCCTTGATCTGAGCCCCGCCGCGGTGGCTCAGTGGTTAGGGCGCTCGACTACTGATCCGGAGTTCCCGGGTTCGAACCCGACCGCGGCGGCTGCGTTTTTATGGAGGAAAAACGCTAAGGCGCCCGTGTGCTGTGCGATGTCAGCGCACGTTAAAGATCCCCAGGTGGTCGAAATTATTCCGGAGCCCTCCACTACGGCACCTATTCTTCCTTTCTTCTTTCACTCCCTCCTTTATCCCTTCCCTTACGGCGCGGTTCAGGTGTCCAAAGATATATGAAAGCTTCGCATCTTGGGAATGTGGCTGCAGGAGAAAGGCAAACGAGACCATACCATCCAGCTCTTGGAACACTCCACGAAACAGATATGCAGGATGTTAAGCCGGATTACGAACAAGAGAAAAGGGGTGAAGGAGCGAGATGCGTTACGGATCACTTCTGCGCTCATCATACCGAGGATGACGTACGCGCTTCCGTACCTGGAAAAGAACAAAATGGAAACATGCATCAGAAAGGCGTATAAGCAAGCCTTAGGCGTCATGACCTGCGCCTCGACAGAAAAGGTAATGAACATGGGTGTGTACGGCACCTATGAGGAGCACAGTGAAACTATGCTCAGATTTCAACTCGAAAGACTTAAAAGAACAGCCACTGGCCGCGCACTACTGCTAAAGCTAGGATACCCGGCAGAAGGCGAGGGCGAAGACAAGACAGACATTGACAGCCAAATTAGGAGCACTTTCTTGGTTAAACCAGTGCCCAGAAACATGGACCCGAAGAACCACGAAGGAAGACGGGCGGCGAGATCATTGGAGTTGGACAGGTTCCTAAAGAAGAAACAGATGGTTCTGTATGTTGACGCGTCCAAGTACAGAACGAAGGAAAACGCTAGGGCGGTAGCAGTAGTGAACGCCAATGGGAAGATAATTACTGGTGCATCAGTGCGCACAAGGACAACACAAGCAGCGGAAGAGATCGCCATAGCTCTAGCCCTGACTGAAGCCCATCGGCAGGGACTGAGTTACTGGATAGCGACGGATTCTCAGGCTGCAGCGAGGGCATACAGAGATGGCAGGATCGGCCAAAAAGCCGCGAGGATTCTCTTCGCACAAAACCAACACAGACATGGATCAAACAACACACACATTCAACACACCATCATTTGGGTCCCTGACACTGGGGTTGAGGGAAATCTCATGGCAGACACCGTTGTCCGAGGGTTCACGAACCGGAGGGCGGGTTTGCCGGTCGAACCCTTCAGCACGCCAGAATCGTACGGGGAGGCAATGAAGGCGTTGTTGGGAGCGCGCAAGAAGTACTCGGCTCCGGCGGATATCCTCAACAGAGAGCAGGCCACCACGCTCAGAAGACTACAAACAGACACCTACCCAAGCAGAGCCATGTATCATAAAATGTGGCCGAACAGATATGCGAAAGAGTGCGTGTGGTGTGGGGGCTACGCCACAACGTACCACGCCACCTGGGGCTGTGAAAAAAGCCCTTTACTACCAAAGATAAATAGCCCTAGTCTAGAGCAGTGGGAGGCCCTCCTGGCTGACTCCGACCCGAGCACACAGCTTATGCTGGTGACGAGGGCCAAGGCAGCGGCGGAGGCCAACGGGATCCTGGACTAGGGAATACCGACCACTGCAGCTCCACTTCTATCTATCCCCAACACCCTACTCCCTTACTCTTCCTTCTGTGAAAATAAATGTTTTTACTACTACTACTAAAGATATATGAGACAGATACTGCGCCATTTCCTTTCCCCAAAAAACCAATTATATATATAGCCTTGATCTGACATGTGGGTAGACTGAGTTAAGAAATTGTTAGTGGTTTGTCGAAAAGCTCCAGAGCCGATACTTTCTTCGGAAGCAAATCTTTTATCCATTTGGGGACGCACCAGGTTTCGTGAATAAGTCCGAATGTATCAGAGATGTTGGTGGCCTTTACGGTCTGCTTCATCTGTGTTTCACTAGCCAGAGTGCCATAGTGCGCTGGTATCCACTGAAATGTCATGGAATGGCCTGCTCCATGAGCCAAATGCTGTAAATACTCGGTGCCAAGAAAAACGAGTTGATGGTTGGTTGTCTTCGGCAGGTTGGACAGGATCTGCAGAAATGCTTTGGAGTCGGTAAAGGTAACCCATCAGCCAGGGCTTGGCGCAGGATATACGAAACAGCTTCTTTAATGCCTTGAAGCTCAGCTGTCTTAAATGATGTCTTCCAGTGCAGCCGGTAAGGAAGGACATGGCTTGCTGAGGATATATGAATGGCACAGGAAGAAGTTTCTTGAGTAGCTGAACAGTTGCTGAAGATGGGGGTATGCTAGCTGTTTATATTCCTTGGGTTACTGACTCTGTAATGCTTCGCTCACTAAGTGTGGTGGCTATTTTTTTAATTTAGTTCCCTCTTTTTCTCCAGTTTCTTGGGTTTATCCTTTCCCTTCGAAGCTTAGCTTTGGCTGCTCGTGCATGCTTCTGTTTGTTTGTTTGTTTTATTGACAACATGGGTGCGGCGAGGGAGAAGGCGTGCGGCTGCCCGCCTTTCGTGTTCGCTTAGCGTACCTCCAGACTGCAGAAACTAGGTATTCTGAGGGAGCCTCACCCTAAGAACTGCCGCACTCTAATAACACTTCTGTTGGGGCTAGTTGGTGCATGGCAATAAAGATGAACGATGTGCGCAAACTATTCGACGAACCACATACACGGGAGAAACACAAGGACTGGCGCAACGTTGGTTGCGCCAGTCCTTGTGTTTCTCCCGTCTATGTGGTTCGTCGAATAGTTTGCGCACATCGTTCATCTGTATTGCCGCACTCTAACAAGAGAATTCATAACCGGCTGCACAGAGAAACAAATGTTAGCCCAAAATACGGTATGGAGCACCACTCTCGCCCTCACCTCATCATGTCTTTCCTCTCTCCCCTCGTCCTCACGAATTTTCATGCGCCCATCTTCCCTCACCCTCACGTCACCTTGCGAAATTGTAATGAGGTGAGGGTGACGACGCCCTAATGAGGGCTCACCCTCGTGAAGATGCCCACATCTGCACGTGACTACCTAGTAACGCACGGTTTGGGTTCACATTCGTCCTCCTCGCTTGGGCGATGAATGCGTGAAAATGGCCTGAATGGTAATAGTGGGCATTATTTGGTTTACGCGCCGCAATCTTCAGTTACCGTACTTACAGAGAATTATCAACCAACGATTTCACCACTCTTTTTCTCATATTGAAGTCGAAGAAAAACGTCGTGTTAGAAAGTTTTTATTGCCCATAAAAAATTTTATTGCACAGAGAAGTCTCAAAATCACTTAAAAAATGATACTATTTCTGTGAAGCACACAAATCAATAGCGCGTTCTGGAACCGCAATTCGCCCCTCGCTCTCTGTTTTGTTACACGTGTACCGTTTACCTGCAACTGCATTCCCGCTTTGTAAAATCTCATGCTTGCTGACCTCGGTTAAGGGGAGGGACCAAAACGTTAAGAAACGTGATTCGGTGCCATCAGAAGACACTTTCATCGTAACTGTCTTGCAGTTTTTTCATCGACTCCACTAGAAATTATGCTGAAACAAAATCTATTTGCACTGCAGAAAAAAAACTTGGCATACCAATCAAAGAAAAGCTATTTTACGCAGAACACAAAGTCATGTGCCACGAGAGCTATGTTTCAGACACCGGAACTCGCCATACGTGACATCTTCCTATTTCTTTTTTCAATACATAACCGTCAATAATTAATGGAATCCTTTCAAAGAGTATATTATTGAAACAAAAAAAGTGCAGTCAACGCGATAAATCAATCGCGTGACAGTATCTTAGCCCAAGTTAATCTTTGTATCATACGTCCTTAATATATCCGACCGCTCTCACAGGGCATCCAGAGTGAATATTAGAAAAACAGTATGACGATTGATTATCCTCAGTAGGCGAAATCTGAATTACTTGCGCAAGTGATACTCTGGCCATTGTTTTGCTTTGTTTATCATCCACCTAGACCACGGGCAATTGCGGCGGCATCACAGCCTGCCAGGTGTATGTTAATATACATTGCAATGGGATTTTCATGGTTGGTTCCCAGGGAACACAGCCTGCGGAGAGCTGGAAGAAATGGCAGTCCTATATTCGAACATTGAAGCTATTACCGAGCGCTATCATAATACGGAAAGGAACGAACACACAGGCCAAAGCGCTTTCTAACAACTGTTTATTCTCTGAAGAAACATGACTATATACACATATTAACGTCAAATCATGCACAGAGGAGGCAAGAGCGCAAGGCGCTGACAAGAGCGATATGAAGGAAAAATATATATACATAAAATAAAAACGATCAGCACGTGCCTTTACAACAGCCGAAGATTACTATTCTTGAGGTCGTTTAATTCAGTTCCTCTAACAACACCGCAGAGGAGCTGACGCATTGCTTATCTGGAGCAACATGCATAGCGAAAGCTTCGATAATGTCGCGTTCCCGCCTGTTTCTGGCCCTAGCTATTACCTTAGTGTTTTTTGGCATCGGAGTTCATTTGCAGTGTGCGCAATGTGGTGCGAGATTCCCGGATTTTGCAACTTGTTCGCGTAATTTTCCCTGCTCTCTGAGCCTCTTGTTCAGGCATCTACCCGTTTGCCTACGTAGGTTCGTTGACAGCTAAGCGGAATGCTGCAAATGACGTTTTCTTCACACTCTACATTGGTGATGGCGTGTTTGACGTTGCACCAAGGTTTCTTTTTGACGTCTTCATTCTGTAATAGGATGGAAAGTTGGGCTAGTTGGGTTACGTACATTTTAAAGGAAAAAATACAGCGCGAACATAGATGACGGACGAAGAAGAAGTGCACAACACAAGCGCTCGTTGACCATTTTGCACATTTCAATGAACTTCCTGGGAGCTGAAAAAAGCACCTCAACTCCGTACTTGCTAGCTGTCTTCCTTATTCCGTGGGAGATGTTATGAATGTATGGCATCACAACGATGCGTCCCTCATAGCTCGGTTTCTTAGTCATATGAAACCCAGTAACTTCCTTTAGTACGCATCCTGCAATGCCGCCAAGTAACTGCTCCGGATAGCGGCTAGCCCTCAATCGGGAAATCTGTTGATCAATGCTGTGAATAATCGAGTGGGGGCATGACTTTTTTATAGCTACTTTCACGCAAGAAGTTGCTACAGCTCGTTTTACAATTTTAGAATGACCAGAATAAAATCGCAACAGTGGTATTTCTGCCCTGGGCTTGTAAGCCCACCAAGTGTGGTTGTCGCTGCATGTCACCAGCTGGTCTAGGCATCTAATTTGACAGCTCTTCGGGGTTTCAGATGTGAACTGAAGGCCAGGAAAAGCACTCTTCCATTCATTAAGAATACCTTCCACGTTTATGGAGTCAGTTAGGCTGTTGGGAAGGCAAAGCAGGTAATCATCAACGTACCTAAAGGAAGCTAATATATTATGCGTATTTAGCATGCTCGATATCTTCCGATTACCCTGTGCCAAAAAAATGGCGGACAACACAGGTGGCAAACAAGATCCAATACTTATGCCTCCTTTTTTGCAAAAACATTTCACCTTAAAATTCCGCGTACAAGGAGGTCCCTCGGTCTTCAACAATGACCCTGAAAGGCATGCCTTCTTCGTGCGTCTTGATTGTGAATAAAGGCTTTAGACAGGTCGCCTTGCACTCTGTGATCTGTTTCTGCAGCTTTTCGTTTCCAGTGGAGCCGCTTTTCAAAGCGACACTGCTCCGACAGTTTGGCAATTTTTTTTGCTGATTTTGGCGGGATCAAAGTTCTTTCTTAGTCCTTACAAAGCCTTACTGTGATACACGCCTCTCTCAATAACCACGAACCGAACCGTCTTGTCCGAAGTCATCAGGCAGAGGCTGTTGTCTCTCAGAGAGGTGATGATATCCTTTGTAGTGTTGTCTCGTGGCTTGAACCTCTCTGATGGCTCACACTGCTTCAATATTGCGTGCGGCTCTTTCCTTGTCGGGACATCTGTCTTCTATTCCATGAATCCTTGCGAGGTTCTCAGCCGGCCCGGGATTCGGTTGAAGTGCAAATTTTCGTCCCTTGTCTAGGGTGTTGCTCACCTGTTAAGGCGACGTGCGCCCCGAAATGTTGGTTGCTCCGTGATCGTCAGACAGAAGTTTCTTTGTTTTTTTTAAGACTAGCAAAATTGGCTTTTCATAGCTTTTCGCCGCATGCTTCGGCGTGTTGGATGGAATACCTTGTCATCTGTCGAGCGGCTTCTTCGTCCAGGAAAGTCGCGCATATCACGTTCATGTGCATCCTGAAGAGCCGTATGTTTTTCCAGTTTTCTGCGCGAAGCATCTTGCAGAGCCGTCTGGAAGTCTTTTCTGCAGAGGCCATACTTCCAAGCATAGCAGTCAGAACTGGGTTGGAAATCCATGGCTGAGGGCGTATGAGCGAGCACGGGTGCAGAACCTTTCTTCCGCGATGATTCTGACGAAATAGTGCACTTTTAGTAGGGGAGGAAGATGAGGAACATTCAAGCCCGATGTACTGGAAATTAAGAGTCAAAAGAGCTACAACTGGGGATAGTTGGAAATGCACCCTTGAAGGTATTGGTGAGCGCTATCAAAACACGGAAAGGGACAGACACACAGGACAAAGTGCTTTCTAACAACTGTTTATTGTGTGAAGATGCATGAATATACACACATATTAACGTCAAATTATACACAAAAGAAGGAAGAGCGCACGGCGCTGACAAGAGCGAAATGACAGCCGTCGCCGTAGCTCAGTTGGTAAGAGCATCGGACGCGATATTCGGAGGTCGTGGGTTCGGATCCCACCGGCGGCATGGTTGTTCTTTCTGCTGCTTTATAAGTATTTTCTTTAAGCGATTTATTAATCTAAGAACTATAATAACCCACTGATAAGCACAACACATAAAAAAAGAAAAACATCCCCCTATTCACCTTGGTGTCGGTGACTGTCGGCTTCCTGAATAAGTTTGTCACGGGCCCCTCATTTCCTTTAACTTATCTCCTAATAGCTTAACGAGGGTCTCGGTCCTGGCAGTCTTGATGCCATAGGTAGCCGAAGAGGGCTCTCGCACAGTTTCCGCCCTCGCCGTTAGATGACGTTCCACGTCACGCTCGCGGTATTACAGGACGTGCTACGTCCGCCGCTATGGTGGAGGGTGGCGCTGGTGAACACTCTCAAGGTTCGCTTACACCCAATGAACATAAATACCCACGACAGCAGCAGATTGGACAGCCGTCGCCGTAGCTCAGTTGGTAAGAGCATCTGACGCGATATTCGGAGGTCGTGGGTTCGGATCCCACCGGCGGCATGGTTGTTCTTTCTGCTGCTTTATAAGTAATTTTCTCTAAGCAATTTATTAATCTAAGTACTATAATATCCCACTGATAAGCACAACACATAAAAAAAGAAAAACATCCCCCTATTCACCTTGGTGTCGGTGACTGTCGGCTTCCTCAATATTATATTATATATATATATATATATATATATATATATATATATATATATATATGATAAAAAAAACGATCAACACGTGCCTTTACAACAGTGGAAGATTACTATTCTTGTGGTAAGTTAATTCAGTTCTCCCTAAAATCACCGAAGGGGTGCTGACGCATTGCTTATCTGGAGAAACATGCATAGCGAAATCTTCAATAATTTCGCGTCCATCACGTGATCGAAAGTAGACGGGACATTACGAAGACCGAAAGGCATGATGTTAAATTCGTAGTGATCATTTGGTGTCACAAAAACCATATTAGCATGGTCAGCGCCCGCCACAGGGATCGGCGAATACCCATATCGCAAGTGCAAAGATGAAAAGAATTCCGCGCCCTCTAAGCAGACAGCAGCGGTCAGCGATTCGGGGCAGCGTTTAATCGTCTTTGCGGCTGAACTTGTGAAAACACTGATAGTCGACACACAACCGAATTGTGCCACCTTGTTTTTCACTGGTACCACCGGAGAGGCCCACGTACTACTGGAAGGCTTAATTAGGCCACACGGAAGCATGTCCACCTGACTGAGAATAATCTGCCGCTCGTTAGCCGAAACTCGGTACAAGTGTTGACGCAGTGGCATGTTGACTCCGGTATCGATCTCATGGGACTGTGTATCTGCGAACTAATCGGCTTTAATCAATGTCGAAAGAGGAGCGAGGCTTGTCCTGTAAGTCAAGAAGCTTGGCCCGTTACGCTCTGGGAATACTGACGTCGAAAGAACGAGCAAAGGTGCCGGCTGTGGCTGGAGCAGTAAATGCTGCCAAAGTCAGAGATTGAGTAGGAAGGAAACAGGAGTCGGTGAAACTTTCGGGGACGAGCAAGGTGTCGATGCACTGAATATGTCCAAGGCATTCATCATAGAGAAACAAGCAGGGGCCCAAAAAAAGGCTCGAGACCGGTATCATGCTGCAGGCGTTTTAGACAACGAGCACAGCGAATGGCAGAGGCCGACAGTGGCCAGAGATGGAGACGTCGGACGTTTGTGACGACGACACCGCTGTCAGGTGCGGCGAGGCAGGCGACAAATGATGGGGACAGACGAGCAGGATGAATCTCGATGTCGTCAGACACCGAGAAATTGCTCCAAGAAGAAACGAAAGTTTTAAGAAAGGCATTGCTGCTGCGAGAGAAAGTCCCAACCTAAAATGATGTCATGGGAGCACGATGAGGGAATGACGAATAAGAAGGTATATAAAGAGCAGTGAATGATCACCATTACTGTGGAGGTGCCCAGAGGGTGCCTATAGGCTGTACGAGGCAAAAAAAAACAATTAGCGGCATCGTCACTTCTCGAACTTTGCGGCACAGCTTCACACGCGTCTCATACACCACAGCGACACATTGACAAAGCTCGAGCCGATGAGGCCTCCATCACAAAGTCGAGCACATCGCTCGGGTACAAACGAAGCCCTAAAATTTTCGCCAAATACGAAAGTCTTGTCTTGGAAACTGTGGCAACCAGTTTTGATGGGACGTCGGGGAAGAATGACGGATCGGCGAAACCGTGCAATGGCGCAGGGATGGCGAACGGCTGCAAGCATGCAGTTGGCGATCGTATGCATCAAACTGTTCGGGAGACGAAGGATGTGGCGGGAGCAGCGGCGCCATCTAGACAAGCTCGTGGGTCATCCGCAGGTGGGAGCACAGATCAACGACAGTGCGCCTCTTCGATTAACCGCGCTCGGGCAGCCCGCTGTCTGCGAGCAGATCGCCCCTGACCGGAATACGCATCATTCTCACATTGGCTGGCGGCCACCGGAACCAGGCAGCCGGCAGTCACGGCGGCAAAATATACACTGATCACGGAGGACAGAGGTGTCCTTCATAACTTCGCGTTCTGTTGCGCGTCCCGTTGCTACGAACGCGTACGGCAGAAATAGGCTGCTTGAGGTCAAAAAGAACGACCTAAACTTAATGAGGGCTGCCGCAGACTACAGAACAAACACCTTATCTTGCTCGCACCCGTAAATATCGGCGACGACAACGCTAGCGTGTGCCTTCGGTGCACAGAGTGCTGCGTAAGCTTCGAGAAATCCTCAGAAAGCATGCGATGAGCAGTTGCAATTTAACGTCTTTCAGTCCGCACAACATCGGAGGGAAAAACTGCCCGTGCGTTGCTCACCAGACGACACGCTGTCGCGTGTTTGTTATCGCGTGTTTGTTTAGTACACATGCAGTAAGTATGACGTACACGTATGACCGCAGACGATCGACCGTGCGTCGTGCTTAACTCTGCGCTGTGGTCGTTGTGATTTCTACGTTCGTTAATTCCTGGGGGCTGTAATCGGAAATGAATTGGGGTGCGTTAATTCCGATCAACTGTAGTCTGCCAGACAGCAAGGAATGCACGAGTAATCTGGACAAAAGCGATCAGCTGATTTGAATGTTCATCTGGAACACGCGGGTCTACAGTGTAAATTTAGCTGCGTATCGTGTCTGTAACGCTACAGCTTTTCCGCAGAGGACTGGCACTCGAATGAAAGGCACTACAATCCGGACTTGCGCGTCGATCACGTACCGCGTATGCATGCATGATAATCCGTGCTGGGTGATTCTTTTTTCTCTTTAATGAGCAAAACATGAGGAGACATTTTAAGCATATGTGGCAGAAGGCACGAGCATCCAGCTGTATGTACGGCTGTTGGTGATGCCAGAATCAGCACTCTCCTAGGCGGTTGCCGTAAGCGACAGTTAATTGTGTGGCCACATATATGCGTGCGCAGAGATGCATCGAGCAGTGTGCTCGTGAAGACTTTTAATAAAAGACATGTTTCAATCAATCAAGTGTATCTCAAACCATATCCGCCTTTTCATTTCGCACAACTCAATGAAGACCATACGCTCTTGTATCGCGCTCAACTATATACCTCGCCAAACTTGTTCAGCTCATGGATATATGCGCTCGTCTGAGCGCATACTCGGAGCTGAAATCTGCGGCCGCTCTCGTGAAAGACCTCGAACACCATCGCAATATCAGCCGGGCGCACGAAAATAACAGCGGAAATATTTTGTGAATCAGAACTATATGCGATAGTAATATGAAGCAAGCATTTGTGGTTGCGTAGTAGTGAGATGATCAAACTGCGATCGCACATGTACGAAAAACAAATAGGTAAAAAGCGGCAAAAGGCGCCATTGCAGGCGACGCAGACAATATGCACCGCGGTCTAGTCGAAACAAGCGCCTGCATCGCGGAAAACATCACATGAAGAGCCGCGGTCCTTCTAGTCCATATAAAAAAGGCCGCGCACGCTTCCCGCTACCATATACTACCTCTTCGTGGCTTACTAGTTGCCCGAGCGCTGCCGACACAAAATTGTACTGACGAGTCTGGCTTCTAGCTGGCCGCACGAAACCGCCAAGGCAGAGAGAAACGAACGCGTTCTGGACATCCACCGGAGGAGCGCTGAGCAGCCCGAGAAAATCGAGCGCCTGGCTGTGCGCTCTGGCAGCCCGCGGGCAGCCAGAGGCGGATAATCGAAGAGGCCCACGCAACGTGACCTGTGGTACCGCATGCCAAACAACTAGGAAGGTTTTCAAGGGCGCGCCAAGGGTCCTCATGAGCAGGAGACAACCGGCTGGGGAAGGCAAGCAGCTTCGTCGGAGCACAGAACGGGAGAAACACGTCGTCCCAGTGTCGGCAACAGGAGTCTGCGGATGAACAGGGGGCAGCGCTTTGGAGACTAGCTCGTCAGCCACAGTCTGACGGGTCTGAAGGTTGGAAGGAGGTCCGTGATCACAGTGAAAATGCGACACCTGTCAAGTCTCGTCCTCACACACAAAGTCTAATTTCGCCAAGCTGCGAGCTGTTAGTGGCGAAAGCGCTAGAAAGCGCGTCGAGTTGGACTGTGAATGAGGGCGGCAAAATGCGCTGCTTGAGCACTTCATCATAGTTCTGGCACAGGGTGAATATGTAGGCCAGAGCGGCGGTGCTCAGGGCGATTTGTGTCTGAAATATGCCAGCTTCGAACCCTTTAAGAACGCGTGCGCTTTTTCAGGTCCGCCTCGGACATAATCAACCACTCTGCATAGGTGGACTAGTCTATGCCCTCGCAGTAACTGGTGAAAGATCCGCTCTGCAGCTAAGATTTTACTCGCAGCCGTGAGTAGACGTGCAGCTTAAGCACGGCAGGGCGCCCAAAGATATCGTAAAAGGCGTGTGAACGGCAGACCCGGTGGTGAAGTCTGATTCGTGGTTTCTGTAGCATAGGCTGCCCACGTCCGACATGTAAAACGCGACGTTTTTTAGCTTAATGGACCCGCCGCGGTGGCTCAGCGGTTAGGGCGCTCGACTACTGATCCGGAGTTCCCGGGTTCGAACCCGACCGCGGCAGCTGCGTTTTTATGGAGGCGAAACGCTAAGGCGCCCGTGTGCTGTGCGATGTCAGTGCACGTTAAAGATCCCCAGGTGGTCGAAATTATTCCAGAGCCCTCCACTACGGCACCTCTTCCTTCATCTCTTCTTTCGCTCTCTCCTTTATCCTTTCCCTTACGGCGCAGTTCAGGTGCCCAACAATATATGAGACAGATACTGCGCCATTTCCTTTCCCCCCCAAAAAACAATTATTATTGGCTTAATGGCTTCGTCCCACCGGTTCTGGTCGCTTACCCGCTTGTCGCCAGCAAGCGAATCCTCAACATCGTGGACATCGGATTTGCTAGAGATGTCTGGGTTTCTCTGTACGAGTGCGCCAGGGCCAATGACGGGCGTAGACGAATGGGCAGATTTTGTGGCGTGCGTCGGCGGTCATAGCTGAGACAATGGTTCCTCTGTGAAGCTCCAGGACGCATGACACAGGCTGTAGTCAGCACAGCTCAACCGGGTTGCAATGGGATTTGCAAACTTCCTTCATAGTGAAAAGAGCCGGAAGAGAACAAGCAAAAATGGCAGTTCGTGCTTTTCGACAGTCAGTGCAACGATCTCACGGCGCACGCTGGTGGTGCTGCTGCCGCCGCTCCCGCCGCTGCCTCTTTGCAAAACATTTGCATACTCAAGCTCGCGTTGCCAACAACCCAGTGGCAAATGGCAAGGTAAAACCTTGCATGGGCTGTCTATCAGATGTTTCATAGATGCACATCAGTAATTTTAAAAAAATAGGTTTTTGCGGAGAAAAGAAGCTTTTTTGGGCGTAGTAATACCTCTGTTCGTGGACGTCAAAAAGCAGTCAAATCAAGTTAAGTCAAGTGATTGACAAGTTCCAATTGCTAACTTTTTATCTATTACAGCTAGATGCTTGCTTGCACAAGATATGTGTGTCCTGCCGATAGCAATAGGAGATTTCAGTTTTTAGAGCTTCAAAAACGCGCTTACTCTCGCCTTCCTGCACCATTTGAAAATTGCGCGCCTATGGGGAGGGCAAAGCGACGTCCATTAAATCGTAAAGATCCTTGCTGGTAAGCAGGGCACGCAGATAATTATCACAAACACCACATCGCAATTATTATATTTATTCCAGCAACTACTCAAGTCCACAGATTCAAGAGATGTATGTCCGGGTTTGGGTCGTCTTCGTTCGTCGCCAGGCGGATCTTTACTCGTCACCCCGATGACCCATCGGCTCTTCCTACTCTTCACCGCGCTACCGCACGAGCGCGGCGCTATGCAAAGCTGCTAGGCAGGCAACGCTGGGCTGCATGGTGTGCCCGCCTGTCCTCTACGCAGGGCAATCGACATCTTTGGAGAGTTTTTCGCGCCATGGAGCGCCCTTCTCAGGTTGCAGATTACACAAAGAGCATTCGCCTCGCGCTAAATGTGGATGAGGACACATTTGCACAACAAGCGGCCCGTCAATTTTTTCCAAACCATGACTGCACCGCTACGTCTCCACCTGACTTATCGGCTACAGAGCCCTCCGATGGGATTTCTTCTTACCTCACCATGGCAGAGCTGCTGGCCTGCATTGAACGTTTAAAAACTACTACTCCCGGGCACGACGGCATACCTAACTCCTTATTCCGTAACTTGGAAGGGAGGGCTTTGGAAACCCTACTTGATACTTTTACGAAGTGTGGCTTTCTGGCGTCATGCCAGGAGACAGGTAAGCATTCTATTGTGGTTCCAATACCCAATTCAGGTCAGCCTCCAGTATCTCTCTCGGCCCTTCGTCCAATTTTCCTTACGCTTACCATCTGCAAGCTTTACGAAAACATTCTAGCCGCAAGCTTGTCGTGGTGGCTGGAATACCATGATTGTTACCGAGATTCCCAATTGGTTTCCGCCCACAAATTGGAACGGAGGACTGCCTTGCTACTTTGGCTGCTGACGCGCTTGACCACTCTCCGCAGAGTTATCTTGCACGAACTGCAATCGCTACAGACAAAACAAAGGCATATGATAACATCCTTCACTCTGCCATTCTTGCCTCCCTTCAAACTCTTGGTCTCCCTCAACGGTTCCTCCTCTCCATTCACGCCTTTTTAGCATATCGAACCTTCAGCGTGCGTGTCCACGGAAAGCCCTTTGGTAACTTCACTTCCAATAGAGGAGTACCGCAGGGCTCCGTTCTCGCCCCCACATTACTTAATGTGGCTTTAATTGCTCTTGTTTGAGCCCTAGAGTCCATCCCTTCTATCCGCGTGCTTGCGTATGCCGATGATATAACCTTGTGGTGTTGTCATCCAGATGCGTCTATTCATCGGTCGCTCCTTTAGCACGCGCTGGATGTATTGACATCGCGCCTCCCACCACTGGGTCTAACACTCTCTCCTACTAAATCATGTTTCATTCGAATTGGAAATAAAGCCGGCTTACGGAAAGCTCTCCCTTTAAATTTTACAGTGCATAATTTTCTGATTCCTTAGGTAAAAACTGTTCGTATTCTTTGTCTTCTCCTTCATACATCTGGGACTGGCACTCCGTGGCTGACAGCCACCCGTAAATCGGCTCACGCTACTCTAGGTCTGATTCGTCGCATAGCTATGCGCTCTGGTGGCGCACGTGCTCATACAGCCCGCCAGCTTGTGCGCTCTATCCTTCAGCCACGGATAGTTTATCAGGCACAATTTCAACGTCTCACCCGCAGACAGTGGGACTCCCTTGAAGCTATCAATCGTGAGGCTATGCGTGTCATAACATATCTACCTCGTTTACACCCATACCTGTGCTACTGGAGTTCGCCCAACTTAATACACTCAGTGAACTCATCGACCAACGGGTGGCAAATAGGGCTCGAAAACAGTCTCTCCAACTTCAACGTTTAAAGACGCTTCCACCGTGGTCCTATTGCCAGCTCACTGACAATCGCCCCACTGTTTCCCCGTCGGTATCACCAGCGTATCTGCTTGAAGGGTGCATATTATACACGGATGCATCACATTCTGCAAAGAGGGGAGTTACTGCTGTGTATAGTCCATCTCATCCGCATCTCAACTCTCGCGCGACGTATACTGCGGATACGTGCACACCCATGGCACTGGAACTTCAAGCCATTTATAATGCCATTGCTTCCCTTCCGCTCGTTCCAACATTCAATACAGTTCATATTTACACTGACTCCCGCGCCGCCCTTAAACAGCTTAAGGCTATTCGACGAACGTTCCAGATTTCACAATCTATTCATGTGCTCTGCGCAAAGTATCCATGTCCTGCGCGCATACACTGAATTCGCGGCCATGCCCAGGATCCACATAATATTCAAGCGGATGCTATGACTCATCTTCATACATTAGACGATCCGCCGCCTCCCCCTCTACCCTCAGATCCGTTCCTGTCCCATGTT
This sequence comes from Amblyomma americanum, assembly GCF_052857255.1. Taxonomy (NCBI): domain Eukaryota; kingdom Metazoa; phylum Arthropoda; class Arachnida; order Ixodida; family Ixodidae; genus Amblyomma; species Amblyomma americanum. The sequence continues at coordinate 86,746,135 of NC_135500.1, read as the reverse complement.
ACCGATTCCGAAGTTCTGCGCCAGCGAACACGCGCTCTAATTCCTCCGTGTTCGCACCCTCTCCCCCGTAGTATTACTCGGCAGGAAGAGGTATCCGTGCGCCGGATTCGGGCAGGGGCGGCTCTGACACCATCTGTCCGTCATCGGTGGCGTGCCAAAGGTCTGCCAGCACCTGACAGGTGCCCTCACTGTAGCGCAGCACCGGACATTTGTGATGTGCGGCACTTGTTGTGGACGTGCCCAGCGACGGCTGCTATCAGAAAACGACTCCTCAAGGAGGTGGGCCTGCGGTGGAACCGCGAAAGTGACTACGTGAAGTGGACTATGGACAACCGTTTCATTAGCAACCTCTGCGACTACCTCAGCGCAACGGTTCTTCACTCCTTCTTTTAACTTTCAATCCCGTGCATTCCTTCCCCCCCCCCCTTCCTTTTTTCAACTAATGCCTCATGGCACACTTCTCGAATAAAAAAAAAACTACTGAAGCCCGTTCTCTAATGCGCTCTTCGGAAGCTCTCTGAGCTTTTGAGGCAACGAGCATGTTTTGAATCTTTGCTATGGAAGAAGCAACTAGCCCAAACAAACTCCCTTCTCGTCAAGAGGCTACGCACCATCAATAATTCTCGTCGGCTGTCGAACAAGCGCATTTCTTAACCCGTGTAATCAATATAGAAGTCGCACTGCAGAGGACCCTGAAACAAGCTTAATCATCTACTTAATTGTTTTCGCACTTTCGAGATTGTCGTTACTGGATTTTTTGGGCCACCAGAGTGTAGGACTTGAAGCTAACTCAAACAACTAAAACGCGGCCCGGCATCATTTTACTCCAAGAAACCAACGAAGAAGTATCAAATATAAACTTGGATGCCTACACTCAAGCAAGCATTGCGCCACGATACCGTGGTGCACAACAAACCGCTGACACTTCCAGTATGATTGCCACATACGCCCGGAAAGATCTGCCCCTACACAACGCGACACATCCTTTGTGAATACGCCAAAACATGAGCACGTGTTCACTACTAATTTCTTTGTTGCCGTGAGTCTACGCATCCTTAACACATACTGCACGCAAAACCAACCCAACTCTTCCTTCCAAGCGCTGAACGGTCTTACCTCACGTCCTAACAGAAACAAAATGACGCTTCTGATCTGTGATGTCAGCTGTCTCCACCTATAAACGTGCTCTGACCGCTCACACAACTCCGCTGGCATCACATATTATTTGCTACTAACCGTCATTTCTTCTTTTAAATGACCCTGGTACTCCTACACGACTAGAAACCACCCTAAGGTCGTTTACAAGTACGGACGCAAGCCCTCTCACGCCGAGTGTCACGAGAGTCCGGAGATACACCGCCATCGGACGACGATAAGAACACTTTCCGGGGACTAATCAGCTCCAGCTCTTTTGAACAGCATCAACACACTGACGCTGACCTAAAACGCCTCATGGAGTGCTTGGAAAGCAACGTTTCTTCACCTCGCACCTCGCTCAAGTCAGGATTGTCTTCGTTCTATGTGCAGAATGATGTAGTCGTGAAGAAGAACTTTGCAGTTTACGCTGCCGCGGTAGCTCAGTTGTTATGGTGCTCGGCTGCTGAGTCGAAAGATGCGGGTTCGACACCAACCTAGGCAGTCGAATTATCAGGCGAAATTCTAGAGGCCGTGTATCGTGCGATGTCAGTGCACGTTAAAGAACCCCAGTTGGTCTAAATTTCCGGAGCTCTTCACTACGGCGTTTCTTATGGCTTGAGTCGGTTTGGGACGCTAAACGCCCATAAACCAAACCAAATCAGAACTTCGCAGTGAAACAATAAAACAGCCTACCTCAATGTTGTACCTGCGAGTCTGCGCGAAGAAAATCTTCGCGCGTCACATGACGAGCCGACAGCAGAGCGTCTGGGGCTTTCTTGCGCCCTCCATCGCATTCAAGGCAACTGTTGCTAGCCCCGACTGTCTGCCGATGTCGCACATTATGTGAAAACCTGCCGAGATTGTCGGTGACGAAACCCCTCCCACCCGACAAGCTGGATTTCTTAACTCCATTTTACCAACCTCAGGGCCCTTTCAGCAGACCGGCATGGACTTTATGGACCCTTTTCAAAAGTGAACTTCTGGGAATAAGTGGTTCATCACAGCTACCGACTACATGACCAGCTACGCCGAGACAAAAACCTACAGAACAGAACAGCAGCATAAGTCGCCAAATGTTTCGTGGAGTGCGTTCTGCGGCACGGCGATTTGATGTGTTCATCACGGACAGAGGAATTGCATTCACAACGGAACTGAGGCAAACCATTCTGCGTTACAACCAAGCCAGCCACCAGAGGACAACTGCATCCTACCTGCAGAACAATGGACTGACCGATCGCATGAAAAAAAAAAGCATCGTCGGTATGCTCGCCATGTATGCCAATACCGAACACAAGGCCTGGGACACCGTTCTTACTTCGTCTTCGCCTACAGCACCCCCGCGCAGGAGACCGACCAGATGACACCCTTTAGGCTTGTCCATGGCGGGGAGGCCACGACTATGCTAGACGGCATGCTGCCCGACGTTACCGAAGAACATAACGCCGACGTCGCTGACTCCCATCAACGCGCACAAGAAGCCCGAAGACTTGTTCGATTGCGGATCAAACGTCAGCCGCGGACCGACACCAGACGCTGCAACCTACGAAGACGCAACGCCTGTGTGCGTGTGTGTGTGTGTGTGTGTGTGTGTGTGTGTGTGTGTGTGTGTGTGTGTGTGTGTGTGTGTGTGTGTGTGTGTGTGTGTGTGTGTGTGTGTGTGTGTGTGTGTGTGTGTGTGTGTGTGTGTGTGTGTGTGTGCTGCAGGTGATCAAAGTTCGAGCCACGTTGGCCGAAGGGGCACCACCTTTAGCAGGCTGCGAGGTTGTCCGAGTCTGGGGCTTCGCCCCCGAGGGGCGCAGCTGGGTTTACGAGCCTCTCCCAAGCGAACACCCTTAAAGAAAGCCGGGCGCCAGGCGCGTGGACGCTTGTACAAATTTTTACCGGTGGGTGTCCGGCGGTGGGTTTCGAACCAACCACCTCCCGCAGCCGAGACGGGCGCCCAACCAACTGGGCCATGGCGTGTGTGCGTGCCTGTGTGTGTGTGTGTGTGTGTGTGTGTGTGTGTGTGTGTGTGTGTGTGTGTGTGTGTGTGTGTGTGTGCGTGCGTGCGTGCGTGCGTGCGTGCGTGTGTGTGTGTGTGTGTGTGTGCGTGCGTGCGTGCGTGCGTGCGTGTGTGTGTGTGTCTCTGTGTGTGTGTGCGTGTGTGTGTGTGTGCGTGTGCGTGTGTGTGCGTCTGTGCGTGTGCGTGCGCGTGTGTGTGCGTGTGCGTGCGTGTGCGTGTGCGTGCGTGTGTGTGTGTGTGTGTGTGTGTGTGTGTGTGTGTGTGTGTGTGTGTGTGTGTGTGTGTGTGTGTGTGTGTGTGTGTGTGTGTGTGTGTGTGTGTGTGTGTGTTGCACAAAATATATTTAGTGGCAGCCAGTCAGAGTGTGTCATGCGGAGAAAAGCAAAATGAACGCTATTCACCGCGAGTTTAGAGGAGGTACGCAGAGCTCCGGATTGGAAACAGATAGGGACATAAGTTAATGAACGCACACTTTCGTTATCTCCTGTTCATTGGAGACATAGCCGTGCTATGTAACTGAGTGCAAGAATTCAAAGCACAGTCAGTAATTTCTTTCTTAGAGCAGGTCGAGGAAGAACTGAAAATGAAATGAGCGGACGAAGAAAAACGCTGCGTCAGACTTAGTTTTAAATTATCAATGTTCTTGACAGGCGGAGCAGAACGGTGAGTAGAAAAATTAATATGGAGAAGTATAATCAATGATGAAAACTCTCGGAAAGGAACACCACCTTACGATAGGCAGCGAAGTGCTGAAATTTGTATCGGAATGCTTGTGCTTCAAGCAGGTAATGAGCACTGATTAGGACCAATAGAGTACAACAGCCACCAAAATCAGAACGGTGTTGCGTACATATGGCAAGTGCTCTCAGATCATGACTGGCAGTTTTGCAGTGCCCACCTAAGCGCTGAAACGTTGATGCGAACGATAGGGTTGTAGTTATAATAGGGCAGGTCAGCGCGCTATGGAAAGGAAAATGATAGGCGTGACGGTAGAGACATTAAGAGAGCCAAGCGGGCCGGGGAAAAAACGCAATGCAAGACATCCTTTTGAAATAAAAATAGCGAAATGGTGATGGTCAGGGCCTATATTGCGACGGAAAGACCGCCGATCGTCAGTAATGTTAATGTACCGGCTTCCCAGCCAAGGCAAGCTTTGCAGGCAGCGGCAGAAAGTCAGGTTAGGATGGGAGATTAGGAAGTTTGCAAGCAAAATGCAGCCGTAGCCTGCATTGGACAGGGCTAACTGGAGTGATATGGGAGAGGCTTTTTGCTACACTGAGCGTAGGTTAGACTCATGATATCTATAAAGAAGTTCTTAAGGAGAGGAAATGTGAAGAAGGAAAATAGATATCCACATTCTTTAGCACTGTTTCACGACATTAAGAAGTAAACGTTCTGAGAAGGCATAACTATTAGGAAGGCCTAAGCATTTGTAAGCTTCACAGAGAGGGAGAGAAAAAATATTCTCACCACTGCTCCCAGTGACCAGAACTGTCGAGTTCATCTAAGAATCACGATTCTTTCCAAACCGCGCAATGTGCTGCTTATCCTCACTCCTTGCTTCCGAAAAATGTCTGAGAGAAGACAAAGGTGAAATTTTTATACCACACCCCAGACACATATATCGTAATATCGTTTGAATAAATCAAGACGATAAAGATGTGAAGCACATTTGCCTGATGTAGGCCACGTGACAAAATTCTTCGGACAGTTGGAGATTTGGATTCTCATTATAGGTTTCTTTCGTAGGCTGAAGTTTTGCGAGGGCTTTAACTTTGCATAACTTTATTCCGAGGTTCGACGTCCTGATAGAATGTGACATTTTCTTGTCGCGAAGTTCCCTGTCAGTCTTAAGCAAAGCATGCGTCTTAAATTTCCTGCAATCAGATGAGTGCTGTGGCTTACGTCTCAATAATAGAGTAAGAAAAAAAATTCTGCGAAATTAACAATTTCTTCGAATTTCTTCACTAGCTGGACGCTAAACTACGCGTTGCTATGACGCAATTGAAGGGCGTAAACGCTGAGCACAAATCTACACAGCGGCCAAACCACCATTAGGTTATGTGAAACCAAATAGACGAACCAAACATCTAAGACCGGATAGGCAGACTTTAAATTCAGGCCACCGAGCCCGATTTCCCTCACCGTGGTTCATGTGTGTGTTGTATCTATCTGAACCGAATTGAGTTTAACGGCGACGCCGCGGCAGTAGAACGAAGTGGTTTTATACCCACGTTATAGAGAACACGAAACAAAGTCATCGCTTACTCGATGCAGGCAAGTCCAATTAGCGCTGTGGGGACTTTTTTCTATCTCAACTAAGGAGCTACATTATCAGGGGCGCGTAAAGCAACTGTTAAATGTATACAGCCGAAAGAATTCACGTCTAAGCCGTTTTAACGGTCCTCCCTGGAACACCTGGCTGTTAAAAATTTGGGAATGTTGAGGGCGTGAAGCCACTTCTCTTTCGATTGATTACTATCGATGAAGATGCAGAGCGAGGCAAGCAGCAGGCTTCACAAGCAATCCCCCTGGGGAGTATACATTTTACGCAGGGGTGTACGTCATGGTGTTCTCGCCGTCGACGCTTGCCTTCGCGAGAATGTTCTCGGTGGCATTTTAATAGCAGTTCATCAGAGCGTAGTCCAATGCAAGCCTGAAAAGGTGAATATACTGTGATTGATGGCGGAAAAATTGTTGAGGCGCTCCAAGGGGCGAGTCCATGTCAACTTTGTCAGCCGTCGCCTGGGTGTGTGTGCATCCTCAGGCACGCTGATGGCCACGTGATAGCAGGCTCGTAATAACACAACTCCCAAGGGCTCTGCATTAGCAGGGCAAACGTCTTACATCTGGCGCTGCGAAAATTTGGATAGAAATGCTGAGGAGTCATGTTTGGAAGTAATAAATAATATTAGCCTTGTAGAAAATCATGATGACGTCAGTATATCTAGCTTATATCTCGAACATGAAGGGCTGAAAAAATCATTTACGGAGTGAAATTTTTGCATTCATCGTATTGATAAAGCAAATTCACATTTTAAACAGCGACAAGTAGACAATGCAAGTCGCAGATGTCAGAGGATCTCATCACTTGTCTCAAAATTTCCCAGTATCGAGAGATTGCTTCGCAACTTTACTAAAGGTTTTCTTATCATCAGGTATTTTAGTGGCGCAACTATCCCCAAGCAGCAGAAATTTTGGTATCAGTGTCTAAACTACAGCTTATAGCAACTATCTTTCTCAAGCAATAAAGTGCAATCTAGTGACTCCCGACATGCCCAAAAACATTAATCATTTATACACATATTTCTGACAGAAGTCTCAAGCGAAATATTTTGTAGGTATATGAATACCTGAAGATTTAGAGCAATAAGCTCTAAGAGGTAGCGTAGTCGATGAGTCGGGAACAATATCAACAGTGTGGAATTTTCAACTGCAAGCAGTTTTTGTACATGACAGTTTGCGCATTTTACCTCAATCGCAATGCAGCTGCCGTGGCGGCGACGAACCCGCTACTTTAGGCGCTATACCCGAACATCGTTTGTGAATGCTTTAAAGTAACAATGAGAAATATATCTGCAAAAGTCGAATGAAGGTATGTAAAGGGAGAGACAGTGGAAGAGTCGAACATCGATGTGAGCTTCCCAGTGCCGGAAAACGCACATTGCCCTCGTCGTCTTTCCCCCACATGCACAGCACGTCGTCCTCCTCGTGGTACACACGTACGGCAGCCATGCTACTAATGGTGGCAAAGACTAAGTGGCCGTGCTAAGTGCAGGTCGTAAAATGTGTATGGTACGGGTTGAGGCGAAATGACGAGATGTCGGTCAAGGGACGGGTGGATGATGTCAGATAACAGCGGATGATTATTTCATGGATTACATCCATCACTTAACGGTGCACAAGGTAAAGGTCATGGTACTGATGAGGTTTCTGCGACAGCCCTAAAGCTTAAGGAGACCAAACGAGGATGAGAGATCCCTGTGGGTTTCTGTACTTGGCGATACCGGCGCTAGTAAACAGACTTATGGTGGGTCTGCGAGCCAGAGAGCCGGTTTTGGGAGACTTGGCGGGCCAAAATAACTTGGGTGATGGTGTCACGCGCGCAATCAGTGGCTAAGGCCATAGAAGGCGGCCGAAGTGTTTGCACTGAAAGTGTAGTCTGCCGATATAACACAAGGTAGAAAGGGAAATAGCCCGTGTTGTAAAGCCGAGATGATTTATTGGCAAAGGTTACTCAGGTCAAGCTAGTGTTTCAATCGTGGTGCACGGCCAAGACATACATAGAGAGGAAGTCGTCAGTATCCTTTTGGGCCAATCGGTAAACACGTTCGTTCAGAGATAGTATTCTGTTGTGAGCTCAGGCTGGATGTAACAGCACCGGGTATGTCGTAAACTACCCTGAACAAAAAGCAGCTGCCGCGGGCTGTAACTTTCCCTGCAGAGCGCCGTACTGCAGGATAATATTTTTCAACAGGAAATCAGTGACATCGATGAAAAAAGTTGCTGGCATTGGTCGCTTATTAGCGTAACGGGTCACACAATCAGTTTCCTCAGTGAACCAACGTTTGCAAAAGTGGGAAGAATGAAAGTTCGGAGGAGCTCTACTCCTAAAAAATAAAATGCTTCCCAAGATAAATCAGTAGGCTGGAGAACGCCAGCAGGCAACCTCAAGATCTCTTCCTGCATTGATACAGCTGTCAAGTGGCAATGTAATACAGAATAACACGGTAAAGACCGTGCCAGAAGAAATGGGGTCAAACTCCATCGTACGTGCGGGAGGAGGCCCACACTTGGCAGTGTCGTGGTGCAGGAGTTCACTCGACCTCGGGTTCTTCGCGTAGCGTGTCCGAGCCTTCGGGCTAAGGAAAGAAGCAACTGCAATTCTAAAAAAAACAGAAAAACAAGCGGGTTTACTGGAACTTTGAAGAAACTTATTTATATAATTTAGAAAAGAACGCACAGTCAAAAATTAAAAGATCATACTGTCAGCGACTGGATTACCTTTGTCTTCAGGGCCCAGACCGTTCGTTCTCACTTGGGACGCTTGTTAAATACCCTAAGGCTCCGCCCTTTCACAATACGGTGGCCAACTAAACACCAGGTACAGACCGGAAGAGTAACACAGCACATAACACGCAGAGGCACTCGTGGGAATGGGCAAGGAGGATTCGGAGTTCCGCTGCTTCCTTGCCCCAACCTGCACGTGTCCATCTAAACACAGATGCGGCGCCGTGGCTACAACCTAGGCGGGCTCCCTCTGGTCGGGAAGGCGCTTGTCAGACACGGTTAATTAAAGGAAGGCGCCGTTCCTATTTTCCCCCGTCGACTTTCCACCGCCGGTCGCCTCTTGGGAGGAACCAGACAAAGGGAAGGACAGTCATCCCCCTCGTCCCCCTCCCCCCTCGGGAGTCTAGCTTGGGAAATATAACGCAGGCAGGTTACCAGCGTATCCTTTTTTTCGTGGGGTCCTCGTGGGGTCAAACGACCTGTCGAAATTGCCGCTACCGTGGTCCTCCCGGTCGATGGAATCTGTGACTTAATCCTCTTCATCTGGTGTGCATCCCGTTCATAAAAGCACCCCGCGGCCAGATAATACCTACGGAAGATGAGCTGTTCCTGCGCAGCTCGGCTGACCGGACGTGTGAGAATGGGCTTTCGTTCCGCAATCCTTCAGGCCTTTTCTCATAGTGGTGTCTGAAGCCCAGCTCTGGGAATTTCTCTGCGAGGCGAGGCAAGCGGAACCTCAAACGCTAAGCCACACACAACAAAAGCAAGTGCCGTCTGCAGCCCACTATTCCCACCAGACCATTACAAAAACAAAAGTGATTACGCTGTAGAGATCCCTCCAAAACACCTTTGAAATTAAGCCGCAATTCCCCGAACGAACACGAAGCGTGAACTGGATGCTAGGTTCAGGTGTTCGGACCTTTCAAAAGAGTTTTCATTATGCGTGACACTTCGAGACAATTATGATTGTTCTGGAATTGGTCGGTAGGGTGGAAACAATCTCGGACGTCACCCGGGCAGGGAGACATCCACCGAGAAGTCAGAAAGAGAAAAATTTGCCCCAACCTATTCTTAATTTGTAACCCGCACAATTGCGGTCTTCCTTTCTATCCTTCATAACAGCAAACACTGCGACACCTGACGATGTGCAAAACTTGCACCAGAAAACATTGCTTGCATAGCACCACTTAACATAATACGACAGAAAACATACTGCAAAACTAATTCTGCACGTAACTCTACTTGTATAATCAAATAACAAGCTGACAAAATTATCGTTCTAAGTTATCCCGTAGCGCCTACGCGAGAGACTGCGTCACATTAGCCCATGTGTTACTCTACTGTACTTCCGCTCGTCAACGGACACTGTCTCAATGAGCAGTTAAAATTATCTACAATTGCATGCTCCAAAGCGAGGCCACAGCACCAGAGGTCTGGGAAGAGGTTGTATGTTTTTCAGCCACCTAGAACCGAAGGTCTTAAGTGCATGCTGACACCTGCGAGCTCCGGACGCCACGCCACAATGATTCGTTCCGCACTGCGGCCGCGTGTCTCCAACACCCGACCAGCACTTGATAAGTTAAACGCGAGAGGGGAACGATCGAGTATGAAAAAAAAAATGCTTGCGCGCATTCTATTCTCTGTTCCGGAATATCCTTCGTTTCTCTTTTTCTCAGTCGCGCATCCTGAGGCGTTGTTTCTGGTAACAGCAGTACGTGCTTCTCTGTGGCCCACTGCGAGTTTCACTCGTCGTCCGAGAGCTTCCGCAGCGTCGCCAGAATGGGGCAGGTGGCTTTCGCTTTGTTCGAACCCGTCTAGTCAGTCTGGCCTTCGTGCGGTGTCTATCGCATCTGGAATGCCGCGGTGACTGTCCCGGACGATTACACTTTTGACCGGACTTCACCCTTACAATGTTTTGGACCCGTCCTACGTCCTTTCTCTGCGGACTACCCCTTGGCTGGGCTCTCCTTGCGAACGACCGCTTTCCAGAAACTGCCCTAGCTGTTTTCTATTGGGCACCTCCCTTTCTCGCGGTGCCCTCACCCTTCACCCCTGCTCTTTGACTCAGCACCAAGTCGCATTTCCCTTTTGAATTCGAACTATGGGCTTGCGTTTTCAATGAGTCACTGCACGCCGTAGCCCGAAATTTGTTCCGAGTCCTCTTTACTTTCCGCTGAGCCTAGCACCATCCTCTCCTGAGGCCCGATATCCGACACCACTATCCTAACTACCTCACCCGCAACTTTACCTGAACCACACTCTTTGACTAACGTTGCGTTCTGGCCTGGGGTTTCAGCAGCGAACTCAGGTGAATCCGGGCACTATCTCTAAAGTAAATCTTATCTAATACGGCGCTAATATTGCTTGCCAGCTGCATCGAAGGAGGGCGTCCCTTGACTCCTTCAATGCGCTGGCATGTGAGCTCACTAATCTCTTCCTGAGAGAAAGCATCAGCCTCACTTATTAAAGCAGCCTCTGCCTCTGGGCTAGGGACGGCCGCTTTGACTTTCTTCGCGTTGTCATTTATCGCTGACAAAGCAGGTCCCACGGCTTTGTTTTCGGCGGGTTTGCTCTCCGTATCTAAATCGACAAATGCTGCCCCTGCAGCTTCCGAACTAGCGTTTGTTTCTGTGCTTAGTCTTTCCCTGCCGTTACTCCCCTGAGAAACGGCTGCGTCCCCAGCTGTATAAGCGGGGTCCCTAGGCGGCTCGCTGGCACACTGTTGGAGCGCTTCCCGCTTCCATCACTTCGGACCTTAGATCCGCCTTCCCACGAATACCAAAATACCCGCACAGAACGCTTTTCGCGGCTTCATAGTTGTCAACCTCCTCATCGAACAGGCGCTAATACGCCGCCGACATCAACTAGGAGGATGGCATACAACATCATTGACGAGTAGCTCTGGTCCAGCTCTTCCTTAGAACAAATCCGCTCGAGTTTTGCGAAGAAAGTTATGAAATTTTCTCCTCTTTCACAATTTCACAGACGGGCTCTCGCTCTTTCCCAATTCTCTAACTGCACTTTACGCGTGAGCTCCTGCTGCTGCTGTTCGCGTAGTTTCTCTTGTTCAGCTTGTCTCTCGCTATACTTTACCTGCAATTATTTTTCTCGTTCCTCGCAGTTTTCGCCTTTCCTGTTCTTTTTTTTGCTTCAGAATCAATTACCATGTCTCATCTGCCTCCTCGACGGTCACCAAGTCTGCCCAAATGTCCTCCAAATCACTGCTTTTGTTTCAATTACTCCTACTGCAATGCCCAGATCTTCCAGAATTTCAAAGAGGTCCTCTACATTGAACTTCTTCATCGCAGATAGCACCTCGTAGCACTAATCCCACTAAATTACAACTTCCAGCTTGAAGAGAAGAAAAGAAAACAGCCAAAATGTCATTTCGCAGAAAACTAAAATCCCACATCTAACGTCTGTTTGTGCTAGTGCGGCCTGGCGAAAAGAGTGACAAACATCGGGCACTCACTCTGTCGAGTATGGCTACGCCGTCAGTCCCGTAGCTTCCATCTACATGTCGCTTGTTGCTTCAGATCCCCATCGCTGATCCACATTTGGGGCTATCAGGCTTGGTATACTACCGCTGCTGCCAGTTGTCATAGAAGGGGTAGAATGACCACTTGTTGTGATGCAGAGTAGCGTGGTTGGGCCGGAGAAGGGTCGAGAAAGGATAGAAGCTGGACATTTAGGGCAACTAAAATAGGTGGGTCTACTGGCGCTTTGAAGAAGCTTGTTAGATGATTTCGAAAATAGCAAACAGTCAAAATCTAAAAGGTCGTACCGTCGAGCGATTGGATGCGCATTGTCGTCACAGCCCAGAGAATTCGTTTTCACATAGGCCGCTTGTTAAATACCCGGAGGCTCCGCCCCTTCACAAGGTGGTGGCCAATTCAACACGAGGCAAAGGTAGGAAGATGAACACAGCACATAGCACGTGGAGGCACTCGTGGGAAATGGCGACAAGGATGCGGAGGTCCGCTGCTACTTCGCCCCAACCTGTACGTGTCCATCCAAACACAGGTGCGACGCCGTGGCTAAAACCTCGGCGGGCTCTCTCCGGTCGAGAAGGCTCTTGTCTGACATGGTTTATTAAAGGAAGGCTCCGTTCCTCTCTTCCCCAGTCGACTGTCCACCGTCGGTAGCTTCTTGCGAGGAACCAGACAAAGGGAAGGCCACCCCCCACACCCCGTGAGCCTAGCGTGAAAAATATTACGCAGGCAGGTTCCCAGCACATCCTTGTTTTCGTGGGGTGCTCGCGCGTTCAAAGGACCTATCGAAATTGCCGCCACCGTGGTCATCCCGGTCCATGGAGTCTGCGCCCCAATCCTGTTTGGCCGGTGTGCATCCCGTTCATACGGCAGATCTTGAAGATCCACATCGAAAGATGAACGGAGGCGGTGGGAGACGATAAGCAGTAGTAGAAGTCCCTCAGAAAAAAGGTCGCGGTGGTATAATATGCCGTCTTGAATAGCGAACCGCGGGTGACACTGGGCTGTCACATTTGAGGCAGTCAATGAGTAGACGCAAATAGGCATCCTGCCGTTGCTTGTTCGTAATGTCAAACATATAAAAGATAGTGAAGAAAAAAGTGCCGTGATCATAGTAACCAGGATCAGGCTGCTCCAGGGGTTGAGAGAGACAGTCGCCGTCGCTGTGCAGACGTTCGGGCTCGTACGCTACTTTGAAGGAGCACTCGTGTAAGTGCAACGATCAAGACCCAGACATTCATTTTGGTCTTTGAGGTACGAAAGATATCAAAGCGTGTAGGGGTAGGTCACGACTTATCAAAGCGCGTAGGGGTAGGTCGCGACAGCGAAACCCAGGCCAGATAGGCAGGAGAAGAATTTGGCAACCGCCAAATAGCACACAAGAATTCAAGCTAAATGAATGATAATTGCGCTCGGCGGCAAAAAGAACGCGGTGGCGTATGCATTGACACGGTTGTGGTTCCGCTGCTGCTTGTCTAGCGCAGCACCAACCTGTGCCCACTCTCGTGATTGCGAACGTAACAAAGAGCTTATTGATTATAGTGCGCTAGATAGTTGGTGCGGCCAGAAAAGTGACGATGACCAAATGACTTCTGATTAGGTTTGTCCCCCGGTAAAGGAAGTACCTTTCTCGAGGTATTTGAGTGAAGAGGATATCGATGCAAATTTTTCAACGAAACGACAAAATTTCGAACAAGGCTACAAAAGCTGCGGACATTCTTTGGAAACTGGGAATGTTAAAATATTTGACGGCGGGTCAGGACGTATTCCAGAAGCGACAACGAGGCGGCAGAGGATGGTGACCTGATGACGGTCGAATGGACACTTCTTAGGGTTAAGCTGGAGCCCAGCGTCGCCTAAGGAAGCAAAGACAGTGGAAGTCACGGTAAAGACAAATAGTCGGTTGCAATCCGCAAAGCATTGAGTCAATAATATGTTCTAAGGCGTAAAAATATGGGGGATGGCCAATTTGGTTCCCAGTTTACCGCCATCCTAAATTTTAAGTTTGAAATTTTGGTAGTGGTGAACTTCCGTGCCATTTCGGAATCAGGAAATTTTCTGACATCTGTCGTGCTTTTTTTATGACAAATCTTAAGCTATCTTATACTTTAGGTATAATTTTGCTATAAGAAAGCCCCTTATTTCGTGCTACACAGTTGTTTTTGTGGTTTCTTTTGAAGGAACAAAAACGCACTGATTTGGTCAATAAATCGTGCGTGCAATTATATGTCACAATGATATCAGTATTATTATGATATGGTATAACACTATATATACGTAGGTGAAAATAATTGTCAGTGCACCACGAAAATGCATCTTTAAATGCATTTGTAAACATAAGCCGACTGACTGTGCTTCTTTGTAAAGGTGAAGAGCTGTTCGAGTTTTTAAAAGCCTTTGGAAATGACTAGCACCCATAGAAGCGTTGAAAGGTGGTGTGCCAACGATCTGGAAATGGAAAAAACGATAAAGGAAAACCTTCTAGGCTAAATCCGAACAAAATGTTGTTATAATAATAAATATTGTGATGTGTGGGGATATTTTCGCACGCCGGATGAGATGGAAGGGTTGAATAATAAGTACAGCCTCCAGAATATTTACTAGTGCTGCATGGCAGGAATTCCCGGTCCACGAGCCGCACTCAAGCTGCCTGCCAGCATAAGGAATGGACAGTAATTGTTACAATGTTGATGGTGCGTACATAAAATTTCGGCCGAAGTACCAAGAAATATGATGAGCTTTTCAAACTACGTTCTTACTTTGCAGTTCCAAAGACAAGTTGTTAGTTATGGTCACTTGTAAACAATGGTATCAGGTCACGCATTCTAGTAAATTATTATCCAGAAAGTAGTTAGGATAACTATGGCAGTGCAAAAAACTCTCGAAGGTTTGAACTTTTTAACGTCGAGTTGCAATTTTCATACATGAGACTTCATATTTATTTTCTTTATGACAAGTTATAGAGCTGTTACGTGAGAGTCAGTGCCAAGTTTAATCTATATCACACAACCACCCGAAAATAAACGCACATTTATGTAACTTTAGTAGTTAGGTCATAAGTGTACAGCAGAAAGAAAACTGTGTCCAAAGGTAATCTTTGCCTGAGGTCATTGGCGCAAAGGAGGAGCTAAAAACATTAGCAGAAGTGAAGTGAACGCGCGATTTAAGAAAGCTACAAGTGAAAGAAATTAGTGAAGGGTCCATATTGCCGCGAATATTTGCAGTGTGTTCGTTTTTCAATTCTGCCGCCACATCACTTTATCGCTTTGTTTGCCACGCAAGACGCGACTAGATTTATCTCGATTGATCGCAGCCAGGCAGAGCTGATTGTACGTTGTTCCGGAATGTTCTAGTAACTTTGCGCTCTTTATCTCGAAAGTTCGCTATCAGCTTTGAATTGAGCACGGCCGACAGCGGCCGGCATTCTGTTCGACGACCGCCCAGCACGCTTGTCGCTTCGCCGCCGCCGAGTGATTGAGTCCATTTTGGGTGCAAGTCAGCCCAATAAACAGTTCTTTCAGAAGACCCTTTCGTCCGTCTTCATCGCTGCTTCGACTGCCGTCACCACTAGGTGACATCTGGTGGAGGTGCTGGGTAGCCTTCCCTGTTCCGGACGCCCCCTTCAAGTCGTGAAACCAGCCCTGAGCGCTTCGCACCCGAGTACGAGCCATCAGCTCAGCGAGCCAGCCGACGTCTCCAGGGAGAGGAGCCTGAGTTCGGGAAACTGCCGGACTGCACAAGACAGCGAAAAGACACAGCTACGAGCACCGCAACCTCGCCGAAGATGTCGAGACACCGATCATACTGCAGCAGCCGCGGGTGCCGCCAACTTTCAGTAGATCCCTAGGCGAAGACCCTGAAGAATGGTTGGATCAATTTGAGCGCGTGGCGTCATTGAACAAGTGGGATGATGCCACAAAAATTGAACACGTGTTGTTCTCATTGGATGGCTCCGCACGCACGTGGTAGGAAAACCACGAGTCGTCCCTTACGACATGGGAGCTATTCAAGAGAGAACTATTGAAGGTATTCACCAGTATCGTGAGGAAAGAAAGAGCCGAACGACTCCTCGAGTCCAGGATCCAGCTTCCGAATGAGCCCGTCCGCGATTACGTCGAGGAGATGAAAAGCCTATTTCGCCGCGCCGACCCCGGGATGACCGAGGAAAAGAAAGTTATGTTTTTAATGCGCGGCGTAAAAGAACAACTCTTTGCAAGCATCGTCCGCCAGCCGCCAAAAACAGTCGAGGAATTCATGTAAGAAGCCTGCACGATTGAGAAGACTCTCGACGTCCGAGCTCGGCAGCACAATCGTCCTTCCTCTGCCTGTGCAATCCGTTCGGACACGCCGCCCATCACCAGCGACAGCTTGCGAGAAGTTATCCGCGAAATCGTCCGAGGGGAGCTACGCCGATTACTGCCATCCTCCCCACAGCCACAAGCAGCGACTCTGATGTACGTGGTACTGGAAGAAGTGCAACAGGCACTTGGCACCCCGACGGCCACAGAACCCCAGACCATGACCTACGCCGCTGCAGTAAGGACTGCCAGGCCCCAACGACAATCCCCACGTCCTCCCCGAGATGAGCCACTTCTTCCACAACGCCGCCTCCCAGCCCCCGCCCGCCCAGCCTATGACCGACGCTCAAGTCCCAGGAAATGCGACGCCTGGAGGACTTCCGACAACCGGCCGTTGTGCTTCCATTGTGGTGAGGCCGGCCATATTCTTCGTCACTGCAAGTACCGACGTATCGGTCTTCTTCGAGGATTTGCCATTAACGCCCCATGACCACGCTTCGGGCAACGTCCGCAGGAAATCGACGAGTACCTGTGTCGAGAAGAGTACACGCCGAACCGCTTTTCGCGCTCACCATCGCCGTCAACCTCGCGCTTTGCGTCGCCACGCCGCAGCTACGCAGCCGCGGTACGAGGAAGGTCTCCCAGCCCCCGTAGGGGAAACTGAAGGCAGCAACCTCTGGAGGTGAGGTTGCTCACGAGCGAAACGCCGAAGATCCTCCACCCACCACGCCCCATGAAGACGCTGCACCCGCGACGCCGCATGAAGAACCGGCACTCGCTGCACCGACGCCGCACACAATGAGAACCCCGAACACGACGCAGGCTGCCTTGAAAACTACGCCGCCACCCAGAAGAGCTTCGACCACACGCACCACCCGCGACTCGCATACGAGACGAAGCCGTTACCCGACGCCAAGAGCGACGTGCAATGCAAGAGCCAGAACCTCTGACTTAGAAGTGACTATCGACGGCCGGAAAGTTACCGCTCTAGTCGACACAGGAGCCGATTACTCGGCGATGAATGGAACATTCGCTGCGCATCTGAGAAAAGTTCAACGGCTTGGGACGGCCCACAAATTCGCACCTCAGGGGGCCACCTGCATACGCCATCAAGACGATGTACAGCGCGAGTGACTGTCAAAGGACATACCTATCCTGCGACCTTTGTTGTGCTACCGCAATGCTCCCGCGAAGTGATCTTGGGTAAGGATTTCCTTAATGAGCATCAAGCGATCATCGACCTGCGATCCAAGCTGATCACACTTTCGACGGACGAAGCCATCGCTTTGATGAAAACTCGGGAAAATCACGTTGCTCTGAGTGTCCAGGAGGAAGAAGTGAGCGTCCCACCCCGATCAAGCGTTATTCTGACCGTAGGGCGCCAGGAAAGCCATTAACGCTGAAGCCGTCATCGAGGGCAACATGCAGTTGCTTCTAGACCGAGGAATCAGCATCGCAAGAGTCATCGCACATTTCCGCAATGGCCAGGCCGAAGTACTGCTGACTAACTTCAGCGAAGAATACAGGCACATTACCAGAGGAACGACGATTGCTTTCTTCGACGAAATATCTGACGTACGAGACTCATTCGCCCTCTCCGACCCGCCGCAGAAGATTCGCCTGACCAAGAGAACTCGCCCACTATCGACATCAACCCACCCCTGCACCGGAACAGACAAGACCAGATCCGCAATCTGCTTTAAAGCTACAGTGAGTGTTTTTCGACATCCCGAAGGTGCGACAGACGCCAATTGCCAAGAATCGCATTCATCATCATCAGCCCTACTACACCCACTGCAGGGCAAAGGCCTCTCCCATGTCTCTCCAATTAACCCTATCCTTTGCCAGCTGCATCCACCCTTTGCCTGCAAACTTCTTAATCTCATCCGCCCATCTAACCTTCTGCCGCCCCCTGCTACGCTTACTTTCTCTTGGAACCCACTCCGTTACCCTTAAAGACCAGCGGTTATCTTGCCTTCGCATTACATGCCCTGCCCAAGCCCATTTCTTTCTCTTGATTTCGACTAGGATGTCATTAACCCGTGTTTGTTCCCTCACCCACTCTGCCCGCTTCCGATCTCTTAACGTTACACCTACCATTTTTCTTTCTATGGCTCGCTGCGTTGTCCTTAACTTAAGCTGAACTCTTTTCGTTAGCCTCCACGTTTCTGCCCCATAGGTGAGTACCGGTAAGATTATGCTGTTGTACACTTTCCTCTTGAGGGAAATTGGTAAACTGCCACTCATGATCTGCGAGAATTTGCCATATGCGCTCCACCCCATTCTTATCCTTCTAGTTATCTCCCTCTCATGATCCGGATCAGCTGTCACTACCTGCCCTAAGTAGACGTATTCCGGCACAATTTCTAGGCTCTCGCTGCCAATTGTGAACTGTTGTTCCCTTGCTAGGCTGTTGAACATTACCTTGGTTTTCTGCATGTTAATTTTTAGACCCATCGATCTGCTCTGCCTGTCTAACTCGTTGATCATGATTTGCAGTTCACCTCCTGAGTGACTCAGCAAGGCAATGTCATCAGCAAATCTCAGATTATTTAGGTATTCTCCATTTATTCTTATTCCCAACTGTTCCCAATTCAGGCCTCGAAATACCTCCTGCAAACATGCGGTGAACAGCATTGGCGAGATCGTGTCTCCTTGCCTGACGCCCTTCCTTATTGGAATTTTATTGCTGACTTTATGGAGGACTATAGTAGCTGTGCAGTTGCTATATATATCTTCCAGTATTTTGACATAAGGCTCTTCTACCCCCTGATTACGCAATGCCTGTATGACTGCTGAGGTTTCCACTGAGTCGAATGCTTTCTCGTAATCAATGAAAGCTATATATAAAGGTTGGTTATATTCTGCGCATTTCTCTATCACCTGATTGATGGTGTGAATATGATCTATTGTAGAATATCCTTTACGAAAGCCTGCCTGATCATTTGGTTGATTAAAGTCTAACGTTGCCCTGACTCTATTAGCGATTACCTTAGTAAATACTTTGTAGGCAACGGATAGTAAGCTGATCGGCCTGTAATTTTTCAAGTCCTTGGCGTCTCCCTTCTTATGAATCGCATTATAACGAATCAACACGTCTGACCTCTCCGTCAAAGCTCCTACCGTGTGTCACCGCGAGAACGACAAGCCATCCGGGACCAAGTCGAAGGAATGCTTCGCGACGACGTCATCCAGCCTTCAAACAACCCATGGGTGGCACCGGTTGTTCTAGTGAGAAAGAAATACGGCGCACTTCGATTCTGTGTGGATTGCCGCCGCTTGAACAACATAACAAAGAAGGACGTCTACCCCCTCCCCCGCATCGACGACACACTGAACCGCCTCTGCAATGCCAAATATTCCTCATCGATGGACGTCAAGAGCGGCTACTGGCAAATTGAGGTCGACGAAAGAGATCGCGAGAAGACAGCATTCATCACTACGGATGGGCTGTTGAGTTCAAGGTGATGCCATTTGTTCTATGTTCCGCACCAGCGACGTTTCAGCGAGTAAAGGGTACAGTGCTGGCAGGCCTGAAGTGGATAATGTGTCTGGTATATTTAGATGACGTCGTTGTCTTCGCCTCAAACTTTGAAGAGCACCTCAAAAGACTTCGAACAGTACTAGATGCAATCAAGTCGTCTGGCCTAACCTTGAAAGCAGAGAAACGCCACTTTTCCTACGAAAAGCTGCTGTTTCTAGGCCACATCATTAGCAAGGAAGGAGTACGCCCAGACCCGCAGAAAACAGCTGCTATTGAACAGTTTCAACCGCCGGCCGATAAGAAAGCAGTGCGCAGATTTCTCGGACTATGCGCATATTACCGACGATTTGTGAAAACCTTTTCTCGCATCGCCGAGCCCCTGACCCAACTGACGAAGGCAGACGTGCGTTTAAATGGGAATCGCCGCAAGCAGAAGCCTTCAAAGAACTTCAGCGTCGTTTACAGTCCCCATCGATCCTTGCGCATTTTGATGAAAACGCCGATACTGAAGTTCATACTGATGCAAGCAGCGTGGGGCTAGGTGCCGTCCTCGTTCAAAAACGTGACAGGCTGGAGGAAGTCATCGCATACGCTAGCCGTTCCCTCTCCGAGGCCGCGGCTAACTATTCGACAACTGAGAAGGAGTGCCTTGCCATCATCTGGGCTACGTCGAATTTCCGCCCCTACCTTTACGGGCGACCGTTCAAGGTGGTCAGCGACCACCACGCGCTCTCCTGGCTTGCCAATTTGAAGGACCCTCTGGCCGACTCGCTCGATGGAGTCTGCGTCTCCAGGAGTTTGACGTCACCGTCGTTTACAAGTCCGGACGCAAGCACTCTCCCACCGATTGCCTCTCACGAGCCCCTGTAGATGCACCGCCGCTGGACGACGATGAGGACGCCTTCCTGGGACTCATCAGCCCCAGCTCTTTTGCTCAGCAGCAACGCTCGGACCCCGACCTAAAAGGCCTCATCGAGCACCTGGAAGGCAAGGTTTCTTCACCCCCCGCTTCATTCAAGTGAGGACTGTCTTCCTTCTGTGTGCAGAATGAGGTCCTTATGAAGAAGAACTTTACAGCGAACAAAACAGCCTACCTCCTTGTTGTACCTACTTGTCTCCGCGAAGAAGTTCTACAGGCTTCACACAACGAGCCGACAGCTGGACATCTCGGGTTTACTCGCACCCTCCGCCGCATTCAAGACAAGTATTACTGGCCCCGACTGTCTGCCGATGTCTCACACTATGTGAAAACCTGACGAGATTGTCAGCGACGAAAGACTCCTCCCACACGACCTGCAGGATTTCTGAGCCCCATTGAACCTTCCTCAAGACCCTTTCAGCAGATCGGTATGGACTTGCTTGGCCCTTTTCCAACGTCAACATCTGGAAATAAGTGGATCATCATAGCGACCGACTACCTGACCCGCTACGCCGAGGCGAAAGCCCTACCGAACGGAACAGCAGCAGAAGTCGCCAAATTTTTCGTGGAGTCCATTCTTCTTCGACACGACCCCCCGATGTGCTCATCACGGACAGAGGAACAGCATTTACAGCAGAACTAACGCAAGCCATCCTGCGCTACAGCCAAACCAGCCACAGGAGGACAACTGCATACCATCCGCATACCAACGGACTGACCGAGCGCCTGAACAAAACCATCGCAGATATGCTCGCTATGTATGTCGATGCCGAACACAAAACCTGGGATGTCGTCCTGCCTTACGTCGTCTTCGCCTACAACACCGCAGTGCAGGAGACCACCCAGATGACGCCTTTTAGGCTCGTCCATGGCAGGGAGGCCACGACCACGCTAGACGCCATGCTGGCCAACGTTATAGAAGAAGAGAACGTCGACGTTGCCGCCTACCTTCAACGCGCAGAAGAAACTCGAAGGCTTGCGTGATTACGGATCAAAGATCAGCAGCGGTCCGACGCCAGACGCTACAACCTACGAAGACGCAATGCGGAATACAAGCCAGGAGACCAAGTCTGGGTGTGGACGCCCATTCGCCGCCGTCGATTGAGTGAAAAGCTTTTGCGCCGCTATTTCGGGCCGTACAAGGTTCTTCGTCGGCTGGGTGAACTGGATTATGAAGTCATCCCTGACGCAATGACTGCATCCCAGCGACGCCGCGTACGACCAGAAGTTGTCCATGTAGTCCGTCTGAAGCCGTATTATGCGCGCTAAAGGCCGCTGCATTTCCATGCTCTATTTTCGCAAGATCCGTTTTTTTTCTTACTAGTCGCATTATTTGTTTTAATGCATCGTGTCGATGCTGCTTTGAGAGGGGAGTAATCCGCGAATATTTGCAGTGTGTTTGTTTTTCAAATCTGCCGCCACATCACTTTATCGCTTTGTTTGCTACTCAAGACGCGACTAGATTTATCTCGATTGGTCTCAGCCACGCAGAGCGGATTCTACGTTGTTCTGGAATGTTCTAGTAACTTCGCGCTCTTTATCTCGAAAGTTCGCTATCAGTTTTAAATTGAGCACGGCCGACAGCGGCCGGCATTCTGTTCGACGACCGCCGAGCACGCTTGTCGCTTCGCCGCCGCCGAGTGATTCAGTCCATTTTGGGTGCAGGTCAGCTCAATAAACAGTTCTTTTAGAAGACCCTTTCGTCCGTCTTCATCGCTGCTTCGACTGCCGTCACCACTACGTGACATCTGGTGGAGGTGCTGGGTCGCCATGTTCCGGACGCCCCCTTCAAGTCGTGAAGCCAGCCCTAGGCGCTTCGCACCCGAGGACGAATCAGCAGCTCAGCGAGCCAGCCGACGTCTCCAGGGGGAGGAGCCTGAGTTCGGGAAACTGCCGGACCGCACTAGACAGCGAAAAGACGCTGCTACGAGCACCGCGACCTCGCCGAAGATGTCGAGACCGATCATACTGCAGCAGCCGCGGGTGCCGCCAACTTTCAAAGGATCCCTAGGCGAAGGCCCTGAAAAATGGCTGGACCAATTTGAGCGCGCGGCGTCATTCAAGAAGTAGGATGATGCGGCAAAAATTGGACACGTGTTTTTTTCATTGGATGTGTTTTCTCAAGGCCAGCAGAAAGAAAAGTGTGTCCAAAGGTAATCTTTGACGGATGCCTAAAGTCATTGGCGCAAATGAGGAGCTAAAAACATTAGCAGAAGTGAAGTGAACGCGCGATCTAAGAAAGCTACAAATAAAAGAAATTAGTGAAGGGTCCATATCTAAAATGCTTAGTTTCTGTAAAATCATGGCATAACGCACCTCCCTAAATGCCCTAAGGTAATCAAGACATATGCAGTGTTTCGGAAACTAGCGTCAATGTTTTTTTTAAGTTCACGCTGAATATAATTTTAAAACATTTGCCTTCACGAATGTTAATGAGCTTGTGCACATTATATGTCGCATTGTTTTGCAAGGCTCTAATGACAGAGATAAAGGTGTGCAGTTGAAAAAATTATTTCTGTCGCCGAATTTCTGTATAAAAATTATTTTTCTATGTTTCCCAATCTTTCTCGTGTTCACACGTATGGTTAAGTAGGCGCGTTTGAGCATTTGCATTTTTCGAAACGTACCGCGAAAAAAACGACCACACAGAAGAAGGTAGAGACATGACACGAGCGCTTCGCCCAACATAATTGTTATCAGGAGGGTTAACAGAATATATATCGTGGAAAACAAGGGAAGGGATAAGAATACAAACAAAAAACAGTGAAAAACGAGATGAAGTGACAAAAATATATGGAATAAAAGCCAGTGTGAAAAAACATGAAAACACGTGAAATGGTACTAAATAACTGATTCTAGATACATAGTCTCATTTTTGTCAAGTTGAAAGTTTTCTCACTGAGACACTTCTCCCCTCCTTTCACGATATCGAACACCACAATAACCTCTCTTGTAGATTGATTATGTGCTCTGCCAAGTGCAACAACACATAATCAGCTTACAAGAGAAATTATTGAAGCGTTCCATATTGTGAAAGGAGAGGACAAGTGTGTTGTGAAAAATCTATCAAGGTGACAAGAAATGATAGTACATATCTAGGATCAATTATATAGTAGCATTGCAGGCGTGTTTATGTTCTTTAAGACTGGCTGTTAACTCAGATGTTTTGTCATTGCATCTCATTTTTCAGTGTTTCCTTTTGTTTCCCTTCCACTTCCTTCTGTTTGTCTTTCACCAATGTATATTACGTTAACGTTTCCACTAAAAATTCAGTTGCGAGAAGCGCGCGTGTAGTGTCTCTGCCTTCTTTTGTGTCCTTGTTTTATCGCGCTACGTTTCAAACAAAAATATGCGTGCTGGAGTCATATGGTTGCCAAACAGATCCTTCATGCTGATGACAGAATACTCTACAGCGCTAGGGAAGAATTTCTGCGGGATTTTATGGACACGCACGAAAATGCAACTTTCAAATTTTTGATGTTTTATGCCTCTTGGGTCATATATAATAAGAATCATTGGAGTAAAGTTACTACGCTATGGAACTTCTCCCCAGCCTGTGCTATAGTGGTGTTCTTGTCAGAGATACCTTTACCTAGGCTCCAAAAATGCTTAGGATCGGTTCTCACGAGTCAGGTGAGCGGTTTTTTAACTTTTTTTTTTTACCCTAGGTTCGGATCGGTTGAGGTGTTTGTGTGATAAGTCTGGGAAAGTGTAAGATTTAAGTAGAGTGCTGTGGTCGCTGACGCCAGGTAACTGGCATCGACGAAATTTATTGAAACTTACCGACAAACCTTACTGACGAAATGTTATAAGGTGAAGGTGTTAGCATCAAATTCAAAAGAGGGGTTGAGTGCACAGTTGTTTGCGGAGGTAAGATGAACTTTTTTCACAAATTAAAGTAAGCAAAAAATGGCAAGAACTCATCACATTCTTCAGAGGAGGGCTTACAGAAAGAACTGATCGGCCACCATACAATATTTGAAAAATAAAGTCATTCGTTAAAAAGTATGGCTCAAATTTTCATACAGTTCCTTGCAAAATGACGTAGAACTTGAGGGCAGACACTAATAAGGACCTTTCAGA
The DNA here is from genome assembly GCF_052857255.1 of Amblyomma americanum. NCBI lineage: Eukaryota > Metazoa > Arthropoda > Arachnida > Ixodida > Ixodidae > Amblyomma > Amblyomma americanum. The sequence continues at coordinate 86,721,711 of NC_135500.1, read as the reverse complement.
GCGCCAGATGATTTCCAAATCTAAAATGGTCGGCACACAAAAGCTCTGAAATTGATCTTTGATTGCGAGAATACCACCTACTTCCCCGCCGCGGCGGCTCTGTTGTTGTGGCGCTGGTTTGCTGCCCCGTATTACTCGGGATCGATGCCGGCCGCGACGACTGAATTTCAAAGAAGATGAAAATCTAGAAGCCAGTGTGCTGTGCGATGTCAGTGCTCGTTAATGAAATCTAGGTGGTAAATAATTTGTGGAGCCATACACTACGACGTTCCGCATAGTTTGAGTCGCTTTGGGATGTTATGCCTCCATACACATGCTTTCCGTGTGTGATTGCTTCATAAAACTGTACATTTCGTCGCAACAAAACGCCTCAATGCGCATTAAACAGCCATAAAACGAGATTTAAAAGTGTTTGCAGTGATAGAATAAGAGTCCTGCTTCTAGATCCGGTCTACCAAGGTTGCATATAACACATCCCACATCCGAATAAATTGTTTATAGTTCCCAATTCTGAACGATCAAGACATTCCTGAGTGTCTCTCGCATCGGCGTACAATTCTGCAAAGGATGAAAGCCCTGAGCAATGTCATAATAATAATTGGTTTTTGGGGAAAGGAAATGGCGCAGTATCTGTCTCATATATCGTTGGGCACCTGAACCGCGCCGTAAGGGAAGGGACAAGGGAGGGAGTGAAAGGAGAGAGGAAGAAGAGGTGCCGTAGTGGAGGGCTCCGGAATAATTTCGACCACCTGCTGAACACCTAATATAAACACCGTAGCGATCCCCACCTAAAAGAAAGAATGTTTATACTAGATGACCAAAAAACTTGAACAATATTTTGCGATGAACCTCAAATTTGCAATGGTCTCTTAGAATATGCAAAAGAGCGAGCGATATTGTGTAAGTATAGCATGGCCTTTATGGCAAGTGTGCGAAATAAAAAAAAAACAGCATATACATTTGAGAGCCCTCTGAATGCGTATCTTAGTCTATTACTCAAGTGCAGAAAAATGAATCTAGCAGTCGTTTTTCTTGGATAGGCATGAAGTAATTAGTGATTGATTGGTGGCAATGCCTTGATCTTGTTTTTTGTTTGTCCAATTACTTCTGCTAAGTTGCCAAAATTGTTCTTGCAGTGCTATCGAAGATTTTGGCAAGCACTCTTGGAACATATTATTAACGACTCCAACATACTGATCCAGGAACTTCATGAAGATCTTCAATGGCAAGTATGCCAGAACGCCGTGCATCCACATATATTTTTCAGGCGCGGTCTATAAGCTGCGTAAAAGCAATCAACGAGTTCATAGAAGACGAGAAGTTTGATTCTTTTTAAGCTCAATAGAATGAGTACGTTATTTGAATGAACGTATATGACTTTCTGTGCTAGCTTATCTTCAATGACAGGACCCACACCAACCAAGTGATTATTGGTTCCGACGGATAAATACCCTTTTTTCAGAAACTCATATGAGGCCAAGATGGACAAGTGGGGAACATTCCACACCTCGTTACATTTTCCCATCATCTGACCAAACCGCAGGACATTAATATTTCGCTCGCACCGGATTTCAGCAGAAAGTATTATGATTTCTGACGTCAAGCTTAGGCTTCAAAAATTGCGCAGCAGCGAACTGCCGGTGCAAGCGTCAGCAGTAACCACATGATTAAATGAGCAGGTCATGAATTTCGTGCCTGACCTTCCCTTTTGTTTCTTGCAATTTCTTTTGTTTGAAGGTTAAATGGCTCACAAATATTTTCTGCTCCGCAAAGTCCCCATGTTTGAGGGCTGTTGCTGAGGATGCGACGTTTTAAGTAGACATTGAGACCATATTTAAAGGTCATGAAAGAACACTACAAATGCGGCGACTGCTAGTCAGAAAGCACATAGAGACGCCGGATGTCACTTGATTTGAAGGTTCTTGCGGAGAGCCAAAGAAATACCCAGTTAAGAACCTCAGAAGACCTGTATGTGCTTTACATTAATGTATCACGAGCGCATAGTACAAGCAGTCAGAGGTCTGCTACATGAACATAAGAAATGTTATTTTCTCCTCCCTTGGTTGTCTGAAAAACACTTTCAAATAATTAAACAATCCACGCAGTGGCTCAGTTGCTATTGTGCTCGTATGCTAACACAAAAAAGGCAGGGTCGAAACCCAACATTGCGGTTGCATTTAGAATGAGGCAAAATGCCAGGAGCCCGTGTTCTGTGCGATCTGAGTGCACCTCAAACAGTTCAAGAAGGCTGAAAGTATCCGGATGTCTCCTATACGGAGTCCCCCATAGCTTCAGGCGCTTTAGAACGCTAAAACCGTCGACCTTTTGTACTGTGAACCATGGATAAGTCGTGTCCAGCAAGACTTCGAGTTTCTTCTGTAGTCCACTACCACACAGCCGCCTTCAAAGCCCTGAAGAAGAGTATAAAAGCCAAGCAACCAGTGCATGGCAAGACAGCTAAAAACGCATCCGTCAGCGTAAGAGTTGCCAAACGCCGACGCGGCTTGGCTGCTAGGCCTACTGGGGCTCCTCTTAACCTCACCGCAGATAAGGTGCCAAACGAGGGGACCCCACTGGACCCTCGGGTCGTCGCTGAGATCACTGCAACAAGAACGCCGGTTGTGGTAATGAGCCACCACCTGGAGCGAGAACCTGATCGCAGACCAAAGTGGACGTCAGCTCAAATACGAGGGACAGTGTTCAGGCAGCTGCCCGAGCCCAGAGATGTATTGCAGGCAATGCAGATGCAGCAAAAAGTGACCACTGACACCTCGCAACGGACCCCACGGTCGGTCAAATTACCAGAGCCGGCAATTAACGAACCACTGGCAATAAAATAAATGCAAGTGCCGAGCCTAATAAGCCAGTCTCTGCTTACCCAGCTCCAGCCTTGCAGCATTCCTTCGCAGTGCACATCAGAGCAATAGTACAGTTTGGTATTACAAAGATACCCACCAAAATCGTACAGAGAATGATAGAAGTACACATCATACCACAGGCTACCAGGGATTTGTTAGTCACAGGAAGTCTTACAAAGGCAGGGCACATTTAGCCAAACTTTAGGATACAAGCAAATTGTGCGCAATAACACGGAATCCAGTCATATCCGAGGAATATCTTCCGGTACAGAGCTACTTTGTGCCTCGTCCAAATACTCAGCAATGTGTCATCTGTCACCTAGACCTCCACGATGCCCCGGAGACGGTGTAAAGAGGCCCTCATATAGGGAACAGATAATCTGTTGGCCGCACGTCGTATGGGAAGCACGGGCCCTTTTCTGGTCAGATGCCTAGAACTGGAGTTTCTTCCAGAGAAATTCTACTACAACGACTGCGCAGTGCACACCAAAACGTACAAACTTAGACCGGTGCACTGCTGCAGGTGCCAGAGAGAACTAGTATTGACTTAGGCTTGTTGGTCTGAGTCCATAATAATAAAAGAAGAGCGAATAGACATGGACGAAAACAAGACAACAGTGCTGGCGCTGAACTACCAACAGTTTATTAGAAGCAGGGAACCGCCTTTATACGTAATTAACAACCCATGTGGCATCACGAGACTGAGAGTAACGTAACAGAAATTGTCAGTCAAAACGTCACCCATCTATTGCCCTAAAGGCACGCTATACCGTTATCTGCAAGAATTTGAAAGCGTCACACAGCTAAAATGTGGCCGCGTGTGCATTGGCCAAACGGGCATGTGCTTGAATGACAGACTTGCTGCACACCGACAGCTTTTATGTGACAAAGCCAGCGACGATCTGGACGAGCACAGCAAAACATGCAAAGCCGATAATAAGTGGTAGCCAGTGTTCGCAAAAATGATAATAAAAGCGTGGGCTCGGCCGAAGTCGAAAGGGTCCTCACTGCGGCACTGCTGCTTGCTAAAGCCGGAGACCGGTGTGGCAGCACTCCTTCAGTTTTACTGAGTGAAAAGGAGCTAGTTTTTTTAGAGCGGTTTTAAATGTGACTCTGCTTTTGCTTCTATGTACCGGCACTGCTTTTGCGTTAATGGTTGTTCCTGTTTTGTTTTGATCGGATATGCCCCGTGTGCGTTGAACTGGCGGCCACAGGTCTGACTCAGGTTTTGCTCCGACTTGTTTTTCTTTGTTGTTAATGTTGTTGTTAATTTTAGTCTTGATTCTGCTTTTGCTACGATTGCCCTGACATGCTCTTGCTGCTGTTTTAGTTTTCTCGGTTTTTTTTTGTTGTCTACTTCATTATTTTCTTGCATCCGTCTGTTCATTTGCTCCGATTACGTTTGGCTGTGCGACTCTCCAAAATCATTGCAGATAAGGGTTTATGTGCTTTCAGGCCACTAGATGGATGACGCTTTGTTTAATAACTTCTGTTACGTTACTCCCGGCGTCGTGATGTCAAGTGGGTTGTGGACTGCGTATAAAACCTGTTCCTTGCTTTCAATAAACTATTGGTCCTATTGCCAGCTCACTGACAATCGCCCCACTGTTTCCCCGTCGGTATCAGCAGTGTATCTGCCTGAAGGGTGCATATTATATACGGATGCATCACATTCTGCAGAGAGGGGAGTTACTGCTGTGTATAGTCTATCTCATCCGCATCTCAACTCTCGCGCGACGTATACTGCGGATACGTGCACTCCTTTGGCATTGGAACTTCAAGCCATTTATAATTCCATTGCTTCCCTTCCGCTCGTTCCAACATTCAATACAGTCCATATTTACACCGACTCCCGCGCCGCCCTTAAACAGCTTAAGGATATTCCACGAACGTTCCAGATTTCACAATCTATTCATGTGCTCTGCGCAAAGTATCCATGTCCTGTGAGCATACACTGGATTCGCGGCCATGCCCAGGATCCACATAACATTCAAGCGGATGCTATGACTCATCTTCATACGTTAGATGATCCGCCACCTTCCCCTCTTCCCCCAGATTCGTTCCTGTCCCATGTTTCCGATTTCGAAGTTCTGCGCCAGCGAACACGCGCTCTATTTCCTCCGTGTTCGCACCCTCTCCCCCGTAGTCTTACTCGGCAGGAGGAGGTATCCGTGCGCCGGATTCGGGCACGGGTGGCTCTGACACCATCTGTCCGTGATCGGTGGCGTGCCAAAGGTCTGCCAGCACCTGACAGGTGCCCTCACTGTAGCGCTGCACCGGACATTTGTGATGTGCGGAAATCGTTGTGGACGTGCCCAGCGACGGCTTCTATCAGAAAACGCCTCCTCAGGGAGGTGGGCCAGCGGTGGAACCGCGAAAGTGACTACGTGAAGTGGACTATGGACAACCGTTTCATTAGCAACCTCTGCGACTACCTCAGCGCAACGGTTCTTCACTCCTTCTTTTAACTTTCAATCCCGTGAATTCCCCCCCCCCCCTTCCTTTTTTCAACTTATGCCTCATAGCACACTTCTCGAATAAAAAAAAAACTGTTGGTAGTCCAGTGCTAGCGTTGTTTTCTCGTGTTAGTCCTTGTCTATTCGCGCTGCTTCTTATTATTATGTTTCGAAGAAGGGCCACTACGCATCTGGTTTGCCGGCTACGAACACAAGCGATTAGCCTTGATAGCGCGACAAGTCCTTCACTCTTACCCCCGTATTCACAAACCGACCTTTACCTTCCCTTTCGAGGTCACCCCCGTATTCACAAACTGGCCTTACCTTTACCTTACCTTAACGCGAAGGGCGCCTTTCAGAAAGGTCACTGAAAGTGAAAGGTATGGGATAGGCCAAGCTGTGTTTCAGAAAGCCACCTTTCGGCAGCCTTACGGAAAGTGCCCTTACCCCCAGAAGTAAGAGGTATGGTAACGAGGCTAAAAAAATAATAATGCTTGTCGCATCAGTGGATGTACTGATAACTTGTCTTGTATACTATAGAAAGCAGTTAAACATATACTGGATCGGTCATAATCATTCAGTAGACGATATTAACTAGCCTGACTCAAATTTTTACGCATGTTTCCTCTTGGTCTAGCCACAGTGATAGGCAGCCGTCGCTACAAGAAGCTTTGTTGAGTCGACGTCGGTGTTTGTTTATTTTTGTGTGCCTCGCTCGTGGTGTGTCGTGCTTGTGCGCGTTTGTTGTTTTGAGCTGAGCGTCAGAAATGTACCTTTTCTGAGGATTGTTGGCCAATACGAAGATGCTGGTAGAAGTGACAACTACGATACAAGGAAATTTCATCCCATAGCCGCTTTTGCTGCTGCTGCTGCCTTGTGCGGCTCGGCCTTGGCTTCTGCACGATCCACTGCTGAAGGCGTCGCGGAAATCGTGCATATCTTTATTTTATTATAGGACGGGTTCACAGTGAAGGGGTGACGAGAGTAGTATTTTTATTATAGCACTGGCCTGTTCCGAAGCGCCCTAAGCTGCGGCATCGATGCGAAACTAGCTAGGCTTAGCGACGAGCAGGGCAGTCAGGAAGCAGCGTAGTCCGTCGCCCGGCGCGCCCGCAGGCGGTGTCGCTGCCGGAAGGTGGGCTCTTGCGCAGGCATGCTGTCATTGCTCGAATATTGCAGACAGACTTTCCGATAGCCTGGCTGTTTTGTTTTTTCTGGTGCGAACGTGAAGTACACTAAGCCGGCTGGCCGGCTGGCCTAGCATCTCGTGCGCCGGCGTCAAAAAATGGACTGTTCTTGACGTAAATAATAAAACATGGAATAGAAAAATGTCAACAATGTATCATTATTGTGGAGTACTGACCAATACCGAGTTGCTGGTAAAAGTGACAACTGAGATGCGACCAAATTTCTTGCGAGAACCGCCTCGCAGCTTCCACTGGCCCGCCGTTGCGGTCCGGCTCGCTTGGCGTCCGCCAGCTCCGGTGCTGAAGGCGTCGTGCAAATCGACCAGATTTTTAATTTATTGCGAGATGTAGCTGTTCACAGCACAGTGATATAAATAGTGCGCCATTATTGCAGCGCAGGCGACTTCCGAAGCGCTGTGCGCTGCTGCATTGATGCGAAACAGGCTATTGGCCTGCCGGCGATCAGGGCAGCCGGGCGCAGTTCGTAGCGCGGCGTGCCCGCGGGTGGTGCTGTAGCCCAAAGCTGGCTACTTGCCCAGGCATGCTTTGTCGCTGCTCGACGATAGCAGGCCGTCTTTCTGATAATATAAATGTTTTGTCTTTTCTGGTGCGAACTTCAAAGCGTGACACCGACCGTGGGCGGCGCTTGAGCCGAGCTACGCATCGATGCTTGCTGATCGGTGTTTCCCTGCTTGCAGTGGGGCGGCAGTTCGCAAGCGGCGACCAGCGCGGCTCACCGACGAAGTTTTCGAACATATCTCACCTGCTTTAGTTTTTGCATATCTTCGGTTTAGGGAAACTTGACCAGTGCCGGAAACAATGTTGCTACGATTACGGCGGATACAATCGATACCACCGGTAAAGATACATCGACAGGGTAACCGGCAACAACTTGGAAAGTTCCCGCACCGTAAAAGCGAAGGGTGGTAAGCAGTCGCAGCGGCACGGGGCAACCTCGTCCGTTGGGGCAGCGGTGCAGCGGCAGCACAGACAAGAGTTCCAGCACGGCAGGCTTCGAAAAGCGGCACCTCGCGAGAAGCTCATCGTCAAACAGCTCCATCGGGCACTGGCGATCCCTCAGCACTCGCCGTTCCGGCTTCGCGCGATGGGGCGCCTGATCGATTTCTTCCATTAACTCTGTGAACTTGATAAATCGGAAAGCGGTCGCCGATCGTACTCGGTTGCCATGTTGAATTGACGAAAGGATCTGCTAAAGGTAGGCCAGGGGCTACCTTTGCGAACGCGCCCTTTTCGAGGCCGAAAGGGCGGCTAAAGGTTCAGTTTAAGGGTAAGGTCGGTTTCTGAAACCCGGAAAGGAGCCGTAAAGGTAAGGACCTCGAAAGGGAAGGTAAAGGTCGGTTTGTGAATACGGGGGTAAGAGTGAAGGACTTGTCGCGCTATCAAGGCTAATCGCTTGTGTTCGTAGCCGGCAAACCAGATGCGTAGTGGACGTCTGTTAAAAGATGAAGATAATTATTATGACGATAACTAGACGCGTAGTTTTCAGGCCGTGTTTTGTGGCATGCTGTGGTGCTGGGTGAGCTAATTAAACTCGACTGCCGTGGACTCCCGTGGAACTCTTCCTTACGACTGCTCATTGATGGCCTCGGCTCTGCAAAATAGACACCCGTCCCCACCCATCCCCCAACATACTATAAGTTCCCCAGATTGCAAACTTGTAGCGCCTTCTCGCGGAATTCGACTACTACTCATCATTCCTCCAACACGTCGGTTCTCTTTAATTCGATGTACTCTACTATCAAGCGACGGCCAGGCTGCCTACCTCGGGAAACCAAGCACGCATAAAGCGCCATTCATTTCTGTCATCTTTGTACGGTGCCGTCCGGTAGTATTTCGAAAATTTAGACCAGTGTTAACATATAGAGAGGCCCTGCGCGATCCCACCCGGCGTTACAGAACCTGCCAATGTACCGTGGAACCTGTTCATCGCGTTGGCCTTGATCTTCCGTGTTCTTCTCTGTCCGGAAACAAATTGAGCCATTCGTTACTTTTAAGGCTGGAACAAAACACGAAGATAGAAAACAGGACGACTCAAAATAACCAAAACCAATTAGACCACCAGGAAGTTTTCTTAAGACAACTGATCGTCTTGGCAACTGAGCAAACAATTAGGTATTGTACGCTATCCCATGGGCTTTCCCAACAAGCGGCGGTACCTATGTGGGGAAGATTCTGTTCAACATCATCAGCCTGACTACACCCACTGCAGGGCAAAGGTTTCTCCCATGTTTCTCCAATTAACCCTGTCCTTTTCCAGCTGTGTCCACGCTATGCCTCGAAACGTCTTAATATCATCCGCCCACCTAACCTTCTGCCGCCCCCTACTACGCTTGCCTTCTCTTGGACAAGGTTTGTTGCTGGGCGAGTTGGTTGGGGGACATCTTGAGAACACAGCGCTTGCAGACAAAGGACCAGAACAAGAAGGACACACACCTGCGCTAACTAACAACTTTTATTTCGGAAGGGGGCCGATCCGCGCCTTTTATACAGAATTGGAGGGAATGATGCGCACGCGCACAACACAGCCAGGTGGGAGCATGGAAAGAGCCAACACATAGACCAACTATTCTTATCGCCACTGATAACCAACAACGCAGCCAAAACAAGCAAGAAAAGAAAAAAGAAAAAAGAAAAAAAGAAAAAAAGAAAAAAGAAAAAGGAAAAAGAAAAGAAGAGAAAGAACCAACGGGGGGAGCAAAGGCAGGGAACGTAAGAAACAATTCCAAAAAGTACCAAAAGATCCCGAAGAAGCCAACAACCAACACGGCTAAACGACTGACGATGAAAGGTAACAAGATGAAGGCACTAAAAACTGAACAAACAGGCATAAAAGGTGCAGGAAAAACCTGCGGGAGAGTAAAAGATTCGGCACAGCTAAAAGATGACGGAAACTAAAGGCGTGAAACAGATACAAGCAAAAACCCAAGAAGCCGACGCGAAAGAATACAAGCAGAAAAGGTGGTCACTAAAATATGACATTGAACAGACAACAGATCTCTAAAAACAAGCAAAGAATCGTAAAAAACGTGTGGGCGATAAAACATAACAGAGAAGAATACAGAAGAGTTTAAAAAGGAAAACATCGCAAAAAAAGAGGGCGCAAAAATTCTTCACGGAATGAAACGAAAAGAATACACTGAATCAAATCAAAGCAGAGAGGAATGAACACTCTTTGTCTAACAATGCATCTGATGGTGTGCTAACGCACTCATCTTTTAGCTTGGTAATAGTGGCTGCTTCAATGATTTCTCGAGTCAGTTGATTTAAGTTTTTGCCAAAATATCTGTTTCCTTGAAAGTGGGGGAGACGCGTCGGCAAGGACTGCAATCACGGCAGTGTATGGCCAAATTACCGGACCTTTTATCCTCAGCATTAGCTTTATGCTCCAGTAACCGCTTATTGATACATCGGCCTGTTTGGCCGAAGTACTTCCTGCCGCAGGGTAAAGGAATCGAATAGACGACACCCGACGAGCATGCTACGAACGCACAACCTACGCACAACTACGCACAACCTAAAAAGAATTGGAAAAAGGGCAGGAGTAGACGTTATTTTCTCTGCTCCTCACCGGCTTTCTAGACTCTGCAGGAAGGTCAACGGCTCTGGGGAAAAAGTTCCAGACTGCACAATTAAGCATCGGGATCCGTTCGTAGCATGCTCGTCGGGTGTCGTCTATTCGATTCCTTTACCCTGCGGCAGGAAGTACGTCGGCCAAACAAACCGATGTATCAATAAGCGGTTACCGGAGCATAAAGCTAATGCTGAGGATAAAAGGTCCGGTAATTTGGCCATACACTGCCGTGATTGCAGTCCTTGCCGACGCGTCTCCCCCACTTTCAAGGAAACAGATATTTTGGCAAAAACTTAAATCAACTGACTCGAGAAATCATTGAAGCAGCCACTATTACCAAGCTAAAAGATGAGTGCGTTAGCACACCATCAGTTGCATTGTTAGACAAAGAGTGTTCATTCCTCTCTGCTTTGATTTGATTCAGTGTATTCTTTTCGTTTCATTCCGTGAAGAATTTTTGCGCCCTCTTTTTTTGCGATGTTTTCCTTTTTAAACTCTTCTGTATTCTTCTCTGTTATGTTTTATCGCCACACGTTTTTTACGATTCTTTGCTTGTTTTTAGAGATCTGTTGTCTGTTCAATGTCATATTTTAGTGACCACCTTTTCTGCTTGTATTCTTTCGCGTCGGCTTCTTGGGTTTTTGCTTGTATCTGTTTCACGCCTTTAGTTTCCGTCATCTTTTAGCTGTGCCGAATCTTTTACTCTCCCGCAGGTTTTTCCTGCACCTTTTATGCCTGTTTGTTCAGTTTTTAGTGCCTTCATCTTGTTACCTTTCATCGTCAGTCGTTTAGCCGTGTTGGTTGTTGGCTTCTTCGGGATCTTTTGGTACTTTTTGGAATTGTTTCTTACGTTCCCTGCCTTTGCTCCCCCCGTTGGTTCTTTCTCTTCTTTTCTTTTTCCTTTTTCTTTTCTCTTTTTTTCTTTTTTTCTTTTTTCTTTTCTTGCTTGTTTTGGCTGCGTTGTTGGTTATCAGTGGCGATAAGAATAGTTGGTCTATGTGTTGGCTCTTTCCATGCTCCCACCTGGCTGTGTTGTGCGCGTGCGCATCATTCCCTCCAATTCTGTATAAAAGGCGCGGATCGGCCCCCTTCCGAAATAAAAGTTGTTAGTTAGCGCAGGTGTGTGTCCTTCTTGTTCTGGTCCTTTGTCTGCAAGCGCTGTGTTCTCAAGACTTCTCTTGGAATCCACTCTGTTACCCTTAAGGACCAGCGCTTATCTTTCCTTCAAATTACATGCCCTGCCCAAGCCCAATTCTTCCTATTGATTTCACTAAGATGTCATTAACCCGCTTTTGTTCCCTCACCCACTCTGCACGCTTCAGATATCTTATCGTTACAGCTATCAGTTTTCTTTCCATTGAGCACTGCGTTGTCCTCAACTTAAGCTGAACCCTTTTCGTTAGCCTCCAGGTTTCTGCGCCGTAGGTGAGTGCCGGTAAGAGAGAGCTCCTGTAGGTTCCTCTCGGGGGATATTGGTAAACTGACATTCATGATCTGAGAGAACCTGCCATATGCGCTCCTCATTCTTTCCTTCTATTCTTCAACGTGCAATCATGGTGGGAACCGTATATCTAATCCGTTTGTTCTAAACCTGAATTTAAACTAAATTATATACGGATAAAGCTACGCAACGCATCTACTCACATTAAACTGAGTGCATACAAAATACTTATCAGACCCACCTTGAATATGCACACTGGTCTAGAGGCTCTATCATAAAACTTTAATTTATAAATTAGAAAGCGTACAGAAATTAGCACTACCGTTTTTTTACTGAAATTACTCCAAACAAACTAGCGCTATCGATCTATCATTCGAGCAAATTTAGTGTCACATCGTAGAATCACCCCTAGAATAAAGATCTTTTTTTCTCCTGTATCACGGCCACTTAAGTATATCGAATTCACAATACTAGCACCCTGCTTTCAAAGGATGAACTAGAACCAATGAGAGTAAAATAGTTCGTGAACCAGTAAGGCGTGTAAATATCCACAAGTACTACCTGTTGCCTGCTACCATTTTCTAGTGGAAAAAATTGCAGAAAGTGGTGTAGGGTATACGTCCGTTGATTACTTTGTTAATTTTATTCAGAAATGTTACTTTGATGTTTAGTTGGCTCCTTTCATTTCTGTGTACGTTTGTTTAGATGAATAAACAGCCATTTTTGTGTAAACATGCTTTCTTTTCAAAAGAATGCTTTTTAAATACTCCTGCATGGGCTCGAAAAGGACCTGCACTATCAGTAAATAAATAAAATAAATTGTAGTGAACTATGATGAAAACGCCAGATGTTGCTTCCATGGCAGACGAAGAAGTTAAAGACGAAGTGCTGGCGTGCGGCACCTGACATATGGCTGTCTAGAATAACTGCGCTTCTGTTGCCGGCCGCTCAGCTGTTTGTCAACTGTATCGCCTGATTCACTGGTGCACGAAACCCATTTAAAAACAAGTAAATAAATAAACTACTAACCGTACTGGCCATTGCTTTCTATGTAGAGACGATGATAACATCATCTGCTTCCTTTCAATGCAGTGTAAGCTCGCCAATGAATATCATCGGGAACAAGCAGGCTTATCATGCGGCTATATCAAACACTGACATCCATGTCCTCTTACAGGGTTACCGGACCACCTACATTGGGACACTACCGGACCTTTGTGATCTTCGCATAGCTTCTTCACGGCATGACGCAATGGCCTATTTCCCTATCTACGATTCCTTAGCGACGCCACCTCACCCTTGAACAAGTACTTGCTACCTACTGCAGTTCCGAGACTGCTGTCTGTAGGAAGCTGGGTTTATTTCTTTATTTATTTATTGACAATAGAAGCAGTGGCCGTAGGCATATTGTTTGCCTAAGGCCGATGAAAAGAAAGGAAGACGAAAAATGATGTACTGGGATAACAATGAAAAAAAAAGAAAGCAGAAAATAGGGAACGTAGAAGGAAATAAACGAATAGAAAAAAAAATGAAACCGCGGAAGCTGTTATATATCCCACAACAGCGCTCGAAACAACATTTCACTCAGGCATTCAGTAAATTTCTGGGGTACTTGATGGCAATCACTGATGGTGTGTGGAAGACATTTGGTGTCTTGCTCATCGCATTCATCTCTTCGAAAATATTTGGCATTTACAATGGGCTCTGCCCACCAACGTCAGTTATGAAATTGCTCTAAGAGTGGCCCCACCATCGTCTTCTCGCACCGCCACTGGCATCCTCCATATTGATTACCTCATACGCTGACATGTCGCTCATACGGCGTCGCCTTAGCTCCGGGAAATTAGTTCTGCCGCCAGCAGTCATGCAGAGGGTAGGCGAAGACAGGTAGGTATGCCATGAGCAGAAAGCGGACATTGACGATAGCGAAGATCTCCTCCTCTTGGCGCAGTTTCCAACTGTGTCAGCTGCTGTTATGCTTGTTCACTGTGCATTTAGTTAATACATTCGACCCGCAACGAAATGAATAAATGTGAGAAATTATTATGGTAGTGCACAATATTTTCCACCAAAACGTGTAAAACGTTCCAGAAGGCGATATTTTAATTTATATCGTTCCTTAGCCGTATTCACAATTGCAAACGACGAAATCGAACACATATATGATGTAAAGAGCTGCTGTTATAAAAGCTGTTACAGTGCGCTTGCCCCGAAGAGCAGAGATCAAATTTCTTATTGACAGATATACATCATAATTTGTTTTCTTTTTGAAGACGGGTTTTGTTAAAAAAAAATTGGAGGATGCTTAAGCTTTGCCCTTAAGAGTGGACCACAGCGGTGGCCTAGTCGTTTGAGCATCCGCCTCGTATGCGGGAGGTGCGGGGTACGATCCCAGTGCCGCCGGCTACCCACCGGTGATACAATGGGTACAAACTTTCCCCTGCCTGGTGCCCGGCTTCTTAGGATAAATTTGCTTGGGAAATGGGTCTTTGACCCCGCCTTGTGAAGTTTAAAACTACCTTCTGTCATGGCGCTCATTGGCCAAAGCTGCCTTTGAGCTATAAAAATTCAACTTCGTCATCATCAACCTTTAGTTGTGGAACGTGACAGCGTACTGCAGCGTTTCCAGGTTATTACTCATGTACGCATCAATACACAAGGACATTGCACGAAGTCACAGACCACAATGCATTCACTAGGTCCACTATTAATGCGTTAATGCGCAAGCGCTAGTAGGTTATGTCGGCAGCGCAAGTGTCCGCAAAATGTGTCGCCGGATGTGACGTCTTAAGTCATGATCTGAAAAGTGGTGTTGTGATGTATATAAAGTCAATGATTAAATAATATCGAGTCAGAGTCATTACTCATCGGTCAATGATATTAGTCATTAATTAATGACCCTGATTAATGATCATAATGACAATAAATATTGGTCATGATAAATACCCTAATCAATGATACCAACCAATGGTACTAATTATAGGGTGTGTAATTATTTGAGTTATTTAATGTGGCCAATTAGTGAGGCCATGTGGCGTTATAAGAATGTGACGTATTAGATAAACCTCACGACTTCACACCTACGCACCGGAGATCGAAGAGTGGCGGTCGTATCTTAGAGGGGCGGGTAACTAGGCGTAGAAAGGCGTCGAGTAAAGCCGACCACGACGCGGCAAATGCTAATGCTTTGCCATATCTGCAATGCAGTCTCTGCATTGATCTCTTAAGTTTTGAAGCGAAAATCTTCACTACGGTAGGTAAAGCAGTCGTCGCGTAGGCCGGAGAATAACCTTGAAGGACCTTCAGCCCTACCACGTTAGCCGTGTATGACCACGTGAGCTACAGTTATGGTTTCGAACCCTTCACCCCTGACTTTTAACCACGACCTTTAGTTGACCTTTGACATTGGGTGACCTTTGACATTGAGAACATCCGATGGGTTGATGTGAAGCCACGTGATGACATCCAATGGATGCGTCGTAAAACCGTGTGATACCACGTCATAGCCACGTGGTCGTATAGGTATAGTATATAGAACGGCTGTCCCGAGCATGCGTAGCTGCCATGAACGAGCCTCAGACTCTTAGCAAGCGCCCTTGCTTTTCGCTGAATTCCAGGGTTAGCAAAGCTAAGCCACTGCCAAATCCTTGTATCCAGTTCAACCCAGCGATCCTTCGTAGCGTGTTATGCGCATGTTCGCCTCGCAATCTGAAACACCTGGGTTCGATTCCCCGGATCCTGACAAGATTTTCTTATTTGGAGATTCTCGTGTTACAAAGCCGACAACGCTAACAACGCCGACACCGGCTTTTCTGCGACACGACCCCTTAGCGTTAAAAGGAAATCGAAAGCGCCAGTTTTCGTAATGCAGCACGGCTGCCCTCTACAGATATCTCCTGCGTGTCTAGATCCTTCAGCATTCCACAATACTATGCAGTAATAAAGTTTTCTCAGTCTCAAGACTGGATATCAAAATGCAATAAAATTGTGAATTATCTAATCGCTGAGAGAGGGAGCCAGCATGAAAGACATTGAAGGACTCACTTAGTATATCTCAAGACGGGTAATAAACTCTCATATAGTTGCAATCAGGAGTTCGTACCCATTTCTTCTCTGGCATTAGGTTGCGGTTCGGCTGCTTTCCGTCTTTCGCCGACGCCTGGCTAAATCAGCCGTTACCGGTAAGTCGATCGCTCCGGCCCACGGGCATGAACCCGCATTTCGTCTCATATCTTTAGCACGATCGCTGGCTGTAAACTAATCTTGCCATAAAATGTGGGCTTTCCTGCTTCCCAGAACGGTGACGGATAATTAAGATTTACTTCTGTTTCTCTCCTCCCAAGGCCTCCTTCGACTCTGAATAGAGTCCAGCACTCCTAGAGCACTGTCGGTTGCAGTCCCTGCCACTCTGCATTCTATAGTGTAGAGCAGTCAACCAGAGCATTTACGTTTGACCAATTAGAGGGCAAGTGGAAAGGTTTCGAGGATTGATAAGAATGAAAAATACTGCTTGTCTGAAAATTTTAGGTAAAGCGCGCGACGTATTTTCTGCTAGCATTTAAAATGGTGACGCAATCGTCGAATGAAATGCGAAGGCGCTCACGCTTCTGGGCAGCTCACAGTGCCGGCCAGGAAGCTCTAGAGGACATAATCCTCAGCGACGGCACGTTTGCAAAAGACGAAAGGTTGCGCCGAGATCTAACACCAACGCCAGCAATGGGAACGCCTGCGAAGCGTCTTTTGTCGGCATCGGACGACGCACGACAGGATGAGCGCGCAGGCGGGAGAAATGGGTTTTCTCGCAGCGTTCATGTTATCAGCAAAGTTATCCGCTCTTATAACATGCGATGAAAAGCTTTGAGATTCGGTGATTTAATCAGCCTTGTAAATAAAAACGAAAAGGCGCTTGGCCTGCATTACGTAAAGGTGTACTGATTACAACCTCTCAATTTCGACGGATTCTCAAAAAATGGTTTTGCTACATTCCAACTTATGCCTAGGGCAGCGCTTATACGGGGACAATGTTTGCAATAAATTCTTCACTCCTAACGAATTTTAGGTCGTTTAAAACGTCGCCCGACCAAGCTACTAGGCCCGCATCTTGCTTGCGACTTTTTGCAATTTTCCGCTGATATTTGCGTTAGTTTTGGCCTAATTTCAGAATAATTTGAAGCGTTCGCTCGAGATTAATTGGCGATTATTAGGCCAATGTAGCCTCAAGCTAAAACGTCTCTTCAAGGAATATAAATAGACATGTATTAACAGTCACTGGTAGCAAGTGTCAGAGTGGAATCTGCACAGAACAGCAGCGCACGATTCGGTTTTCGCTTTTGAACTTTAGCGCCGCGTCTAATTATGCGTATGATTTTTTTGGCATATATTTCTTTTATGTCCTTTTCGACGGTGGCAGTGCCCATTTCGAACCGGTCGCTTTGTAAGGCGGAAGGCGCGTGCAGTGAAATGTTGTTGTCCGTTAGCATTAGTGATGCGGGATAAGATAACTGATTTCAATTACAGGAAAAGAAAAAAACCTTTTTTCATTCCCGAGGAATAACATCGGTCTATGATGGTTACTATAAGATAAATCCAATCTTATCTCACACTAGTAGGGCAGCTTGTACTGTTCGCTGTCCACGAACGCGCTTCTCTTTCTATATTTATTGCCTGATACACAACAAACTATCTTGGGCGCAGTTGAAGGAAAATTCAATGCGGGAATAAATTCTGTGCTCGGCTACTGAGCTGGCGTTATCGGGCTTCATCCCAGCCGCGGTAGCCGTGTTTCGATGGAGGTGAAACCCAAAAGGTACCCGTTTTGTGTGCGATGTGAGTGCACGTTAAAGATCCCCAGATGGTCGAAATTATCCTGGAGCATTTCACTAGAGCAGCCTTTCTCTCCTTCTCCTCTTACTTTCGCCGTCTTCTCTGTCCTTAAAGCGTGGTTTAAATGCACACTGATAACGAGACAGATACTGCGCGATTTCCGTTCCTTACAATCACTAATTAAGATTAAAGGGCAAATGTCTAAATTCGCCTTCTTTTCTTATCTTTCCCAATATTAACATATACATTATAAAGGCAAGTATATGAAATATACCTTCATTTTTTCTGTAAAAACTCAGAAATAGGATTAAAAGTAGAAACAGCCTATATGAATTAAAAGAACTGGACTTCTGAACATCAGCTAGTAGTTGCGAACGTCGAAGCCAATATTTCGTAACTGAGAATATCACTAACTGGGTTTTGCATGTTGCTGTTATGACCAAAAGGCTTTGCGGCCTGGTTATCAACATTCCTACAGCAGAAAATGCGGTAGCATTTCGCTTTCATACGTAATTCCTGGCTAGTTGGTTTTGTATAATGTGAAATACCGTGCAGAAGCAACACGGACGAGACAAGACGTGAACACCCACTCAGGCGCAAACTAGCACCTACAATGATTGCTTCAACCTGACTAGCACAGGTGTTTGAGTTCGCTTTTCTCCTCCGTGTTGTTCCTGCGCTGTGGTTATGAGTACCCAGCTTTCAGGTTTCCTCATAACGTTCATAGATTGAGTGTCCAATGTTCTTTTGTTTTTCTCATCAAAACTCCTTCGGGAACACGTCCCGTTGCCCTAAAATGGTTTTTATGGGTCATCATAATCTGGACTGTTTCAGTACGTTTAATTCAGTTATCACATAGGATTTTTATACTACGACCAACTAATCTTCTCTAATCCGCTGTAACGACTTTGTTTCTTCTTTTAACATTTAACACTTGTGTAGTACCAGCAGTCGTTACCCACTATTTCAATAGGTAGAAACATGCGAGTCTGTTTTAGACGTCTTGCGTAAGACCCTATTTCAAAATCCGACGGGGTGTGATGTCGTGGCATACCGCCGAAATTATTGATGTTTTGCATGTTATTATCTCTTAAATGGTGCACTCGATGGAAAACGTAAACTTGGGAATGAAATACTGTACCAATAGTCTGCGTGGGCACATATTTTATCAAAATAATGCTCCAGGGAACATCTTATGTTTCAGAAAAAGGGCTTTCGCCAGGTCTAGTGTATTTGTTGTGACATAGTTCACTCTTAGCTTCTATTTAGGTCCCAAACTGTAAAGGGCTTCTTTCGGGCATTAACTGGACCGTCTGGGCGCGCTTTAGCCAATTACGGTTGGGAACAATTAAGCCAAAGGCCAATTCGAAATTAGCCTCTACAAGGAAACTAAATTGCTGTATATAAGCTTACTCAAAAAAAGTATGCACTTAAAAGTTGGTTTAGTAGGGCTATTATTGAAAAATGCTAGTTTTCCAAACTATATTCGTTTTTTTTCTGCCATAGAAGGATTTGGTGAACAATGTGGCGGACCCCTTACTACAAACTGTAACATTTCTTACTCTGTAAAACTTTTCCTCTCTTAAGTAAAAGCGCCCGTATCCTCTTCTACTCGCGTTTTAATTACAACAGCTTGTTACATCTACTCCCTGGTATACGGCTGCCCAATCATTTAGGAGGCCGTTGCCTTACGCAGGCGAGGTAAAGTTTCTAATTCGAAAGCATTATATGGCTCACCGGCAACGAAACCCGGCGCTCGGCGTTGTCCAGTAGGAGTGGTGAAAAACCCTTTATGGTGTCACTGTGGTCGCGCATAACGTCAGCAGTATACCGCAAGATAAAGTTGTGTCCAGAAGCTCAGTGACGCGCCATTAGTATGGAATAAAAATTTATTCGGACGGAATCTAATACTTACAGACTGCGAGACTAGCCCGCAGCCCCGAGGCCACAAAACCACGTTGCTTCTTGGCGAATAAAAGTGAACCAAGAGCAGCCGTTTCTTTACCCCTGTATGCTAATTAGTAGGTGCTCCGTTAGGAAGGAGGGAATCTTTAATGAATTTATCAACACAACTCACGGCGAGAGACTGCTTTCCATTTCAAAGCAGGTAAGTAGCCTAAAGCACCCTGCGTAATTTGCTTTTTAAACTAGGCCAGAATGGAGGAAGTTGTTCACTTGAGTGCACACTTTGCTTCATCCTCTGGTGACCATGCGAACTGTTCATTGGGGTTAATTGTGTTTTAAAGTTTGAATTGTAGCGGTCTACAGCTGCTCTTCATGGTGGTGTTGCTTTGACGTATTTTGCGATTTAAACAGGTGCTAGTCAGCCAAGTGGTTTATGCGTTTGCCCAAGATGTATCGCATAATAGCAATCGGGCATACTAATAACGCCTAATAACAACCGATGAAGGCGGTAAAAAGGTTCATTTGCATATTTTCCCATTTTAGTTTGACTACAGCGCAGTGAAGGCTTTATTATAATCATTAGGAAGGCCGAGAGAATGCTGGAAAAATCACTTGCGTACTGCATTCAGTAGTGCTATTCTCGCTGTAAGGAGACTATAAGAAAACTTTTACCGTAAAAGTAGCAATGTCTCTGACAACAATATTGAACAACTTTTCTTTGTGGTGTCATACGACTTTATTAGCTGTTTGCTTGTCAATGCTGCATTCTCAGGCTTTTATGGCCTCTCTGTTTTCACATACTAACTCATGTTCCTGCTCGCGGCAAAGCACTTCATGTCCATATTGTTTGCACGTTGTTTGCACTGTGGTGTTAGAATTGATAATATGCTGGAAAATAATAAAACATTTGCAATTTCAACACTGTGACCTCTCGAAGACAGACTTCATGCAGCACGCAACACTTTAACTGATTCTTGGGCGTAGTAAATGACAGCTGTTTTATCGTTTTTAAGGTGACATCCAGAATTGTTCCTGTTTATAAAGAATTGTTCTTGTTTATTACTCTTGCTCTTTTGATGAGCTGTTTTCTCGGGCAAAAATTTAACTGCACGCCCAGTTGCTTTTTTTTTCTTGTGGCTTTCTCATGAACAGAATATGCATTCCTGTACACGCCATGTACTCTCTCCTGCCTCTGTTAGCATAAAAACTTACTGACGCAAGCATGAAGAGTGGAGCTGCAGGCATAATACAGAAAACAATGCAGAGCAATATATAAAGTGCTGCTATCGTCCTATACATTGCCTGGTTTTTTTTTTTTTAACAGGGCAGCTTAGGCCACTGCGCTCTTCCGCTTTATGTAGACGCCGATTTTGACGCAAAAGTTCATTACTCTTGCGAGAAATTGATTCCTTTTCAAGTTTCTTTCCTCTTTCTGAGGCCATTGTGAAGAAAATGGCTGCATCACGCCGCAAAGGCAACCATAGAAAATTTCCAACCATGTCGTTGACTAAATGGTTTCAAGCAAGATATTATTATCAGGCGACAAGGACAAAGTTCACACGCACATCTTGTGGCTTTTATTTCGGGAATAAGGGCAAATGAAAGTTGAGCTCCCTCATTCAACCGGCATTTTCTTAATACAAACAGCACACGTTCACTGAATGAGACTTTTTATTAGTGGACAAACAGGAAAAATTATATGAAGAGTATTGTTCTCCCACCTGCTTTCAAAACCCATCTATGAAGACGCGAAATAAAGTTCTCTGTCCCTCTTCACTGAGGCTAGACCACGCATCTCGTCACGTCCTAGTGACATTCACTTTTCTCGATGCATTTGACGCCGTCATTTACGTAGCTAAAGGGATTCAAAGCCCTTGTAGAAAAACCATTTTTCTTTGCTCGAAAAATTTTTGATAGTCATTTTCAATTTTATTGCTGAGAAAATGTCACTATACACATAAAATTTCGAATAATTTGTTGTTGCGAAGCACATTGGCTCTGATGTCCACACAGTTAGTTAATGTCATGTTAATTGGCCATGTCTTCAAAGCTATCGCGTCATGAATCGCAGCAAATCAGTGACAGGAAGTAAGAAAAAGGAATACTTAAAATACAGACCAAATTAAACGAATACACTAATACATTGTCAAGCCGGCCCACCTGTTCCACCTCTCATCCTCGGGCTAACTACACTGTGATCTTTTAGAGTGATAGTCACAGCAAGAAGCGTATCATGTATTTTAGTGTTGTTGGTAGCAAGGATGGCGCCACTAAAGTAACAGTTATATGGTTGCGAAAGATGGCATGCAAGCTGTGAATGGAATCATCGCTTACCGTGCATCCTGTCCCAACAGGATAGTAGTCGAACTCAAGCGATATTCCATTGTTACAGGTAAAAGCGCAGCCTATTTGCCGTCCATCTGTTTGCTGCAGGAAAGAGTAGCAGGGTTCAAACGTCGTTAAACCGGTAGACGTCAGAAAGCATTTAGATTGCTTGGTTCATGGTCGCCCTTTTCTGGGTCGCGGGTACGGCTAGCGATGACGTTAAACCAAAGTAAAGATCTGATTGAGATTGAGCTGATCTGATCTGTTCGCGCCGCAGATAGAAGTTAAAGAAGACGATCATGTGCGATGCACAGCGCGAGAGTGTGTTGCACTTTAGCCCGAGGCGTTGTCGACTGATGTGTTAGCATTGTAGTAATAAAGAAAAAAGCAGTGTTAGCATAGTGTTCGCGTGCAGTATTCAGCGAAGCAAATAGGCTCGAGCCGCGGCGGGTGCGAAACCCAGGCACAGCAATATTAAGGCGAAAGCATTTAATGGCTCATGCTCGCGTCCGTCCGTCCGTTACGCTCTTTAACTCGACAGGAAAAAATATCTTTGTGGCCGATGGAATTCAACCACCGTCCTTCAGTTCCGCAGCCTGGAGTGCTAACTGCTACGGTGCATGAGTAGTTCTTGTCTAGGACGCTGGAGAGTGTTAGCGGAAAGGCGTCGAATCAAACGGATGCCTGCCAAACGCCCTCCAATGTCTTCAGCATTTAAGATTCACAAACAATTGTGTACTTAACCTACATCCCAACCACACATCAGTGACACAAGCAGCAACACCACGCTAAAGGCTTTCGTCTCACCGCACTTTAGGTCAACAAAGTGCCCCCCATCAATTTTTTATTTTATTTCTGCACACTTAAAGCAAGGAACTCGACAAGATTCTTGGTTGGGTTTAGCCCTGTGAAATAACTAATTTGCACTTAAATTTCAATGATTATATATTTATTGCAGAATTGGTTGATATAGATCGTTTCTAAAAGGTTTCGTCTGTCGCGCTGTTCTAGGCATGTAATACGGAAAGAAGCGTCAAATCTGGCATGCCGCATTGCATGAAGCTGGCGCGATCTTTTTTCACGAACACCCAGCCTGTGTAGGGCGTTCATCTTAGCGCTTTACCATCTCCCTCCGCTGCTCTCCTTCGTCGACGCCGATTTTTGCACACCTTTCTCACTTCACTGTCGTCCTTGCCGAGATAGCCACATCGACGCTTCACCTGTCGACACAGCCGCGAAACGAAGTGCAACGCGAAGCGGCGGTGCAGCAGATGCAGGTGATGCGCCAGTGCAGTGCCACGAAGAAGACTACAACCTCGATGTATGTCTCGACGCATGTCTCTGCCTGTAGAATAAGGGGGAGAAAGCGTTCGGCGCCAAGGACCGCGGAACCGCCGGACCAGCAACGCGGAGCGATCGTTCTATTCGCACCAATGCCAAATCTGAGAGCCGCATATGAGATGCCTCAACAGGATTATACGTATCTGGGAAACAAAATGATCCTTTCTGATGAGCAGAAGGGGCCGTCCTTTCTATCTTACACCATGGCTCGGCATACAAATGTAGAGGCGCCACACATGCTTTTGTTTTAGTGCGTTCGCATTACAACCACTATTGCAGGAAAAAAAACTGTCCGCTGGCGTCGTTCTGTGAAGCCACTGAGACAACGTGAGCTGAAAGAGACGTACAGCACACAGCGGGATCTGAAGCCACGGTAGCGCTTTCCGCTGATTCTGACGACACGAGTATCACAGTGGCCCTTCGACCCGTGTGTTAAACTGCCAGCAGCCTTTTGCGCTCTGCTTTGACTAGGGTTGTCTTGATTAACTTAGATCTGCTTGCAAGCGCGGAGAAAGTTGACACTTGCAACCCCACCCCGTTATCTAAAAAAATAAGGCGGAAGGAAGCGCCATCTGCCGAGTAATGAGCTAGTACACGGAAGGCGTAAGATTTAAACTACAACCGCAAGGCAGCAAAAAGCTTGAACTGCCATTGAAATGAAAGAATTTTGTGCTCACGAAAGTAGAGCCCACATGCTAACGGATTCCCTCCGCGTGCATCACATTGTGCGCCTTTGCATACTTTTTTGTTCACACCAACTTGCGTCCCACGCACCATTGCATTAACGCAGTCCGCACGACATATAAACATAATGTCCTTAAGCAAAATACATCTCTCAGCTGTCAATTTCGCCAAAACAATTCTGTAAAAGAGCCAGCTTGAAAACACTTTTATAAGTAGCACATGAAAGAGCATTGTGTTACTTTTTGCACCGAGTGACAAGGAACAAAAAAATTGCAGTCAACCTCGTTGCCTACAGTAGAAGTAAGAACACCAATAGCATTCCACAAAAGACTTAGAATATTTGCAGGCACACTCATAGATGGCTTCTCATGGACATGCCTCTTTATTTGTGCCCTCTATACTACGAACTGGGCAGCGTGCATGGCGCCTCCCGCCATTTCTCAGCCCGACTAGAATCTGCTATCGGATGCTTTCTTAAGGCGGGGAGTGCGGCGAGATTTCTTTGTTGTTTTCACTGCTTTAAGCGCCAGCCCAGTCAGCTGATTCTCTTTTAGTACCGGCCATTGCCGTCAGCGTACCTTTCTGCTTTCATTGCTTCGCGTGCTATAGAACTTGCCTCCCTTTCTTCAGACTCAGGCCAGTAGTGCCAGACACTGTCACAATAGTTCATGCACTCCAGCAAAGATCTGTATAGTCGCGCAGAAGCTGAAAAGTAGGATTCTAATTCTTTGATTCATTGTTGAAGGGCTCAGAAACAAGATTGTAAACTTTAGTAACCATAAATAATTAAGCGGTCTGAGAGGTAGAAAAAGAATACATAAATATAAGCGAGAACAGAGTTGGTAATTCAACACTACAGAGCTAATTATTTTTTTTATTTCAGTGCCGTCGAGCTACGGCAACATAAACTTCTTTAAGTTATGTATGGAATGTCTTATCAATTTCAAGAGCGTTAGCTCTTACTCATCACGTTTCGGGATTTCGTGGGGTCTGCTACCACCCTGAGATCACAGCGCCAGATGTGGCAGCAACTACTCATCACGTTTCGAGATTTCGTGGGATCTGCTAGCACCCTGAGATCACAGCGCCATCTGTGGCAGCAACTAGAGAACAGCACATCTCGCATTGCGAGTTCTAGCGCCATCTACAATAGCATTGTAGAAACAATCACCTACCGCAAGCGAATGATAATGTCACGGTCAAGTATGGTCGATAGAGGTGGAACGATGTGAGTATAACGTTAGGGGACCAAAAGGCCGTACAGTTTCGGTTTCTGGAATGCATCGGCGAATCAAATGGCGGCCATTTAAATTGGTTACTCGGATACTTCCTGGTATGCCGGGCGGCCGAAACCGAAGAAAAACGTAACACGAGACAGCGGAACGACCGAGAACGCAAGCGAGCTGGCATTGCGAAAGAAAGCGACGAAGAACGCGGCGCTCGTCTCGAGAATCGGCGCGAGGAAAACCAAAGGAAGAAGGGTCGGAATGCCACGTCCACTCCGATCATAATAATTGGTTAATTGGTATTTTTGGGGGGGAAAGGAAATGGCGCAGTATCTCTCTCATATATCGTTGGACACCTGAACCGCGCCGTAAGGGAAGGGATAAAGGAGGGAGTGAAAGAAGAAAGGAAGAGATAGGTGCCGTAGTGGAGGGCTACGGAATAATTTCGACCACCTGGGGATCTTTAACGTGCACTGACATCGCACAGCACACGGGCGCCTTAGTGTTTTTCCTCCATAAAAACGCGGCGGCGTTTTTATGGAGGAAAAACGCTAAGGCGCAGTGTAGTTTCAAACTATTTTATAAAAATTGCCGCGCTATCCGATTGGAAAGAATTTGAGAACTTGAGCAGGCTCTGTATTAATTACGGGCCCTCTGTATTATTTATTAATACAGAGGGCCCCGAGTATTATTTTTTTTTAATTTGGCAATACATACGTAAACTAATTAGTAATATCCGCTGAATATGGAAACATTATAAAGAATTCATTCCGATGAGTCTTCCATTCATAAAGGAGACAAGTTTCGCAGCATGAATAAAACGCACACAGAAGACAAGGAACCAACAAGAAAGGACTGTGCTGCACTTCCACAGGACTTGTCGGGCTAGTTGGTTGATCATAATGCAAAAA
This sequence comes from Amblyomma americanum, assembly GCF_052857255.1. Lineage (NCBI taxonomy): Eukaryota > Metazoa > Arthropoda > Arachnida > Ixodida > Ixodidae > Amblyomma > Amblyomma americanum. The sequence continues at coordinate 86,695,962 of NC_135500.1, read as the reverse complement.
AGACGAACTGCGCAACAAGAACACGGACGAAAGGGAGGCAGACACACACTAACGCAGACTTACAACTTTAAAGTTGTAAAGTTGTAAAGTAAAGTTGTAAGTTTGCGTTAGTGTGTGTCTGCCTCCCTTTCGTCCGTGTTCTTGTTGCGCAGTTCGTCTTTTTTTGCACTTCCAACTGATTTTATGTGAAAAAAGCTCGCTGTTTAAATACATTCAGTTGTCATGAGGTGAAACCTAATCACAATCATCCAAAAAAGCCAATTCATTCTCCAGCAATGACAGTGAAGACGTGCTGACGCAATTGTCACCGGCTTTCCTAATAAAAAAGGCTTCGATAATTTCACGCTGAAGCTTGTACTTGGCGTGACCCAGAAACTGCGCCTTCTTAAACATACGCCAAGGACAAGCTTCAGCGTGAAATTATCGAAGCCTTTTATTAGGAAAGCCGGTGACAATTGCGTCAGCACGTCTTCACTGTCATTGCTGGAGAATGAAATGGCTTTTTTGGATGATTGTGATTAGGTTTCACCTCATGACAACTGAATGTGTTTAAACAGCGAGCTTTTTTCACATAAAATCAGTTGGAAGTGCAGCACAGTCCTTTCTTGTTTGTTCCGTGTCTTCTGTGTGCGTTTAATACATGCTGAGAAACTTGTCTCCATTATGAACTGCAACCAACTAGCCCAAACCACCGCGTTACATTCATAAATATTGTCTATATGTACTGTTTTTGCCTGGCATAATTTAGTGGCTTTCAGTTAGAAGAAATAGCAGGTAGCTAAACGAAGTAGCTTGCAGTAGGAAAATAGCGACTGGGACGCTTTTTTTCTCACAGTTTTCTTACTCTCTGTGTTTCATCTTGCAAGCCAAACAAATATCCTAGCTTATCGCTCTTCTGCTGGTTTTGCTGGCACCCGCAATCACTAAGAGCCATTGCATGCGCCAAAGCGGCGACTGTTTTTTGCAGAATGGTAACCTTCTGCAGCATTGCTTTTGTGCCCACGCTCTGCGAGACGTTTAAAGAAAACTGACAAACGGCAAGAAAAATAAATTCGAACGAGTATGGTCAAACCCACGCAATTCCTGCCCTTCTCCAGTTCTTCTCGCTCCCTTCGCTACTGCCCCACATCTCACCACACCGAAACCGCAGAATTTCAAGCTGCGTAGAAACTGCACATCGTCCGTCCTCTGTCTCGCAGCAAAACCGGCTGATCTCTTTACCTTTGGAGTATTCACCTTTCGTCACATTTTCAAAGATACATGGCGTGTTGCCTCGTATGCGGGAGGTGCGGGGTTCGATCTCCAGTGCCGCCGGGTACCCACCGGTAATACAATAGGTACAAGCTTTCCCCTGCCTGGTACTCGGCTTCTTTGGCTGAAATGCTTGGGAAATGTGTTTTTTGACCCCTACTTGTAAATTAATGGCCACAAATGGGCTTCTACCGCACGCGGCGGATTTAGGGTTGCTTGATGGCGGAACTTATCTCTGATCCGTCAAGGCAACAGTTCACATCCCACTTTGTAATCATCTTCAAAGAACTAGCCTTTCTGCCAATTTCTGGTTTTTAGAAAGCCTACTAAGGTGTCAGTAAAGTCATTTTCTATGCTAAATATAGCCATGTAGCCTACTGTATCAACATTTGCAGTTCAAGAGGGTATATTTTTCACTGAAACCAACAAAACCTCTGGAAATACTTATGGCGGACTACTTGTAAAGAGTCAGCTTTGTGGGAACCGGGGAAAATACTCCGTTCGGACCAGTAAGAAAACGACAACTTACTTTGAGAGTTGCGCTTTCTTTTTGTTAACATATCGCACATAATGTTCTACACAAAAAGCGCGCCATGAAACTACATAACGCAGCATGACTCTCAGGTATGCTTTGCGCAATGCGCCTCAGTGCTCTCGGATGCAAACAGACCTTTCCCGGTCTACGTTATGGATGAGATTAAGAATATCCGTTCCACTACTGGCGGCGTGATCCAGAGGATTTGGGCTCGTGCAGGGACAACTTCCTGGTTTTTTTCTCATTGCCGTCAAGTTGTTACGTGGTGGACTGCGCTTACTGATGGAAGAAGACAAGCCGCATATGTTCCTGCCGGTTTCTGGATAGCGAAAACCTGCGAAAAATGGGTTTTCGATCCGTGCAATGACCAAAGTGGCATACTTGAAGAGCTGTGAGTATCTGTGGCGTACACGTGATTTTAAACAGATTTATTTGGTTACTCGTCCATACTCATATTTAGGTGAACATCCAAGCGCTTAGTCTCCTTTATTATACTCCCAAATGAAGCGTACTGATATCATGACAGATCGAGTGCTCAAACGTCCGTATGGCATGTGACTGCCGGAAGTACCCGAAGATCTTCTAGATAGGCATTCGTTGTTTATTCCAGCGAGGAAACTGTGTTCAATATGCTAGCTCCTGTCACGAGATGACTCGCAAGGGAATTACAGCGCCTTGGCCCCTTATGTGCCGCCGTATTGGAACCCGGAAACGTAGCATACCAAGCAAATCAACAACTGTAATGTGCAAGGCAGAATGCTGCTTGGCTTGCGTGATTTAAGTGCTCTTTCAAATATTCGTGCGCGCTGCATGAATACTGCGGGACACTGTATAAAAGGCCCGCAATTCCCTTGCGTTTTGCGTACGACTTATTGAATGGATGCGCATCGCATTGGTTGCTTCGCATTGCACTCACAATCGATACTAAACGTTCCGACACTGACATATTATGTTTGTCAGGCAGAACGTGATATAAACGAGAAAAAATAGAAATGTCCATGCCTGAGAGAAAAATCGGCCAGCCAGGCACGGCACTCGTGCGAGCCTTGTGGTGTTCGCTCATGTGCGGCCATGTGCGCTTCGTAGGGCTCTGCAGTCCCTTCTGACAACTCCTCTAAAGTGCAGTAACCGATGCCTAGATGTTATATAAATTCATGCCAAAATGCCCTTCTACTGCGAGGTCCAACACTATTCAAGCGGTTGGTAAAATTTCTGTGCCTGTTGACGGTACGAGCTAGGCTTGTTCTTACAAGATAGACTAAAATTTCTGCGAAGTGCACGTTTCCCGGACACTTAAAATCATGTTTTCTGTTTTCAATACCTAATCAGCCCGGGAAGTGCAGTACCGTGCACTTGCTCTTTATGTAGTGTAGTTAGTATACAACTTCTGGCAGAAAATACACTTCGTGTGACAACTCCACTACGGCACCTCCTTCTTCCTTTCTTCTTTCACTCCCGCGCCGTTAGGGAAGGGATAAGGGAGGGAGTGAAAGAAGAAAGGAAGAAGGAGGTGCCGTAGTGGAGGGCTCCGGAATAATTTCGACCACCTGGGGATCTTTAACGTGCACTGACATCGCACAGCACACGGGCGCCTTAGCGTTTTTCCTCCATAAAAACGCAGCCGCTTCGAACCCGACCGCGGCGGCTGCGTTTTTATGGAGGAAAAACGCTAAGGCGCCCGTGTGCTGTGCGATGTCAGTGCACCTTAAAGATCCCCAGGTGGTCGAAATTATTCCGGAGCCCTCCACTACGGCACCTCCTTCTTCCTTTCTTCTTTCACTCCCTCCCTTATCCCTTCCCTAACGGCGCGGTTCAGGTGTCCAATGATATATGAGACAGATACTGCGCCATTTCCTTTCCCCAAAAAAACCAATTATTATTGACAACTGCAATGCTCCACACCGCAGGTAAATGGAACTGGAAAGGCCGCTTTTGCAAACCAAGCCTCTTTTCTTTCGTTGCGCCCCTTGCCCTCATGTTTCACTGACGTGAAATTATTTATAAACAGGAGGAGGGCCATCAGCAGAGCACACACATTTGCTATTTCACCGAACGAATGAGCAAAATGACGTACCTTCTGTTCTTCTCCTGTACACAGACATCCTCTCTTGATTTTCGTGTATATACATTTCCCGTCCATGCAAGTTCCTGCTTTATGGGTCATTTCACCATTATAGCCTAATGCTCGTGTCTGAAAAACCAAAAGTCTTTCCTCACCAAAAAATATTTATTCGTGAATTCCATTTTGTGACATTACATTAGGCATCAAACACAAGCGACATGGAGCACAGAGCGATAAAGTGACATGCGAAATTTCACAAACTGAATGCTGTTGAACCCAAACTTTGCTTATCTGCTCCAGATGTAGACGCGCATATCAAGACTTAATATTAAAGCCATAGTTCGTGTCTGTCCCCTCGCTCTGTACACTTTCTGGGTCATCGTTTGAAAAATGTTACTTCAACTCGTAATGCCAGCCTCAAGGTTCATTGAAAGTCCTCTACGCTATAACATCCCATCAACGATAACTTTGTCAACTCTGTTAGCTGGGAACCATTTTAGAGATCTCTGCTTTCAATACGGTCATTCTCATTAGAACCACTCTTAAAGCGTAACAAGATTTTCCCGGCAGCACTGACATCCCGCCTCGATCAGATCTTGCAAGCGGTGCCCAGTATTTTTTTTTGTTATCAGCAAGAGAGACGAGTTGTGGCTGCTTATAGAGATTATGTTCGGTTGCATATTTGCGTGTATGAAAACACAGCCTGTCTCTTTATCTTCAATGAAAGCAACTCGATTCATCTGTACAGTACTGCTGCGCATTCTAGATATCAAAGAATCCCAACTCAATACCCTCACTCTTCTTTTTCTTTCACTGGTCGCCATTCAATTTGCTTTCCATAGTTTGCGACGTGGCGTTCAGTACGGCTAGATAACAACTGACGTTGCCACAAGCAAGTACCAATTTTAATTCAATTTTACCTGTACCGCTGTGATTACTATGAGACGCTTCGGTTGGTACTCAGACGGCCGGTGCACGTTCCCAGAAGTTTAGGATGTGCAGCAAGAGCTGTTAAATCTTCTTTTAATAAGAAACAAAGCGTCACTATAAGCTTAGTTGACAGACTAAATTGCTCAGTCTAAAACTGAATAATGAGTAAACTTGTAAATCTTGTGACGAAGAAGATGACGAACTGTGCAGTAGCGTGAGCGCTCCTACCCGCGCCAATGCACAGTTAGTCGTCTTCTTCGTCACACTATTAAAACATCACTACTGCAATGTTTGCAGTTGGCTTTATTCTAAGCGCGTTGATCTATAAAGTTCGCCCGCGTCAATTAATAGAGCATGTCTTGGGGAGAAAAAAACGCATTGCACTCAAAAACTAACGATCACACATGCTGCTCCGCCGCCACCTATTTGTTCTAAATTTTTGGGTCCCGCGTTTCTAAACAAGTAGCATTAGCCGACATCTTGGCAAAGAGAGACAACACGCATAGAGACAGAGAGCCGAGACTGAGAGTAGTAGTGCTTCAAGGTGATATATCATTCTGAAAAATGCGCAAATATTACACGCCCGTCATGACTGTAGCATGACAAAGTTAATGGTAGTGTGCAAAGCCCAAAAATTTAAAATATTTGCGCAAAGAGCTAAAAATTTTTCAAGATCTAATAGGCATGCCAGAGCGCATGCACATTTTGTGATAGTGCTACGGAGGCTGAAATTATGCGCATGTTTCTACGCGTTGGTATACCTTCCATTCTAAAATTGCTTCAAGCAATGCATCATCACCAGGTAACAAATCCATAGAAAAACCATTTAAAAATTTAAGCATCGAGCCTGCTGCCAAGGAAGAATGTACGCTTGAAACGCATTGTGGGAAGGGAGTAATTTGTTCCACGGCTTCGCTTAGAGTGTTTTGCCTGCACTCCACTCTTCCCGAGTCCTGAGCCATTTTCACGCGGCAGCGTTAGAGCTCGTTTCGCAGAAAAATCGATGTGGGCCTTGTGACGCGAGAACCTCGAAATAAAAACTTCGTGCAGATAAAGGGAATTGCAACCAGGTCTTTCAGATCGCGAGGCGAGCACGCGCAGAACACGCTGGAAGGCTCGTCGCTTCGCACTGAATAAAAAGTGGACCTAGTTAATACATTGTCATCTATGACTTCGTGGACGTCTTTGTGCACTGCTGCGTGCATGAGTGATTTATCCAACGGGCAAGTCGTGGCTCCGAGCGGGCGACGGCGTTCTGTGTACTCCCTGGCAGTGCTGCAATACGCTGTCCCGTTACACTCTTAAAGTCAAAGCTTAAACGATCCCCATCTTTTTTCCTAAATGAGTTTGCGCTGATTTTTCGTAGCCTTCATAGCATATAGCATCACAACGCACTGCACAGAAAATCTGGACTTTCGCCTCGGCAGAGCTAACCGTGATTGCGCTATGTAATCTACTTCGGCACGTCGTTCCAACTTCTGAAACCTTCACCGAGACTTGAGACAGTTATAAACTGCGCCTTTCCTTTCCAGAAAACCTATGTTTCATGGTCGCAGCCGAAAAGAAGCAAAGAGAATGAAGAATTCGACATCCAATGCGCAAATCGAGAGGTTAGCAGTTGACGACACAGTGCGACTGACTTGGCAATGACAGGGTGCAGTTTAAAGCATCCTCAAACAAAGCTTCTGTAATTACGCCAGCGCTGATTCAACTCTCGCTAGACGCTGACCGTACTTTCCTGCTGGATGTCAGTTGGACCGGAATGCTCGCACGTTTTTGGATAAGTTTTTCTACGCATTACACCTCACGTTCGGCATCATGTTCCACCTCATATTCAGCACCATGTTAGACATCAGGTTCGCCTCAGCTCCCGCCCGCTGCTCGCGTCAATTTGCCAAGAATGGGAGCTTAAAGCATTCAGATCATTACACTGGAACTGGGATTGCGAGAATACTCGGCTGCACGAGCGCTTCGATTACCTGAGGATCTCGGAATGACTAGTGTGAATGTATCGCAATATCGGCGGCTGAATCATATGGATCTTGCCCATGGTTACGAGCTAGATGTCTGGTTGAGATGTATCGTTTGGTGAGGACTGCCAACTTGCTCAGCGCGGTCTTTTTATCACAAACTGGGGTTTCATGCTATTAGTTCTATGTTGTACGCAGTATTGGATGCAACTACGTTTCTGCTTAACAGTAGTGTACTTTATCTTTAGGCTGAATGCTGTGAGCTTCTCTGCAATATGCGGCGATCCTCTACGGTGAAACAGAATCTTATATTTAGAAGGGGAGGCTATTACCGCAATCTGATGAAAAATCAATACTGAGAGGAAAAGAAATAGGTGACTTGACCTTTTTAGCTCCGTGTTAAAGCTTTAACTCCAAGAATTTGGAGAAAAATGATAGAATAAGCTGTTTAGCTTCGACCATAGTGTGCCTGGAAAAAAGGGAGCGTCCACCTCACTTATTTAGGAGTTTTCAGTGTTGTTTCTTGGTTTGAGAACTCCCCAACAACCACTTCGTTCTGCCAAAACGAATATATTCCGTCGTCCGCACCATCGCAACACTACCTCTGCGGCTAAGTCACTCCTATGTCCCATTTTGCGCCTGCTGCTTCACGCGAAGGTGAATATTAGAAATCCAAGAGATGGTGACATTTTATTACCTGTGATGGTATTGCCGGGACAGTGCCTGTAGTATTTCTTAGCTGCAATAACTGGAACCGCTTTTAATTCTTGAAGCAAAATTAGTAATTGACGTTCAGCGAAAGAGAAAACGCTGTAATATACTACTTGGAACAGTTTGAAATATTATTGCTGAATTCCTCGCAGGTCAAACATTCTAGTCAATTATAAACTCTGAGATGTGGGCTCCAGTGTTCTTTTTTTACTTCAGGAGTAAAGGCTTACTAGGCAAAACTTAAACAAGACCAGAAAGTTTGACATCTCCTTGAAGCTGACGAAGAAGTTTTGTTTGACGTGTTCGTTGCCTGATTGCTCCACTTTCGGTTCGGTTCCCAGTGCCGAACCAGTTCTCCGTTTATAAGCAAAGAAGACCGGTGCGAGGAAGGAAACAAGAATGTTCGCGAAAGGCACAAAATTTATCCGGCGTTTAAAACTTGCTCACGCACCAATCCACAGTTCTGTGTATTTTGCCTCACTTTTCAGGTGCCAAGACAGGAAAGTGTACAGAATGTGAGATTAGCGCTGCTACCTTGCTTCTGAAGCCACCATATCGTGAAAAAAAAAGATGTTGAAGTGTAGTGTGCTGAAATGCTTGGGGATAGACCCTCAGCGCACCGCCCAACATCTGGAGCCAACCACAGCTACTACGAGGATAAATTAAACTGACAGCGCTTGGGCTGTCTGTTCCTTCTGCCCCCGATGTCTTTCTGCACTGTTTTTTCGCAAAATGCGGGTAATGTGCGAGCGGAGAGGTAACTCGCTACGCAATTGAAATGGATTTCATGCGTGACATCGAGCTAGTGCTTTGTACCACACCAATAAACGCACCTGATAGTGCTAGATGTTGGCCATTACATTTTGTACACTAAACTTGAGCAAGCCTGCGACTTTCTTCACTATACCTGACAAGCAATCACTTTGGCCAGGTGAGTGCGATGCACATTGTTCAGAATTTCTTTGCTGGATCAGTGCCCAGCCTCGGCACTTCTCTCTTAAAAGTGGTAGAATGCCACGACAGATGTGTTAAAATGCTTTTGATTACACAGAAATATCTCGGTGACAGCTGAAGATGTCTCAACTCTTGTGTCCCTACAATGCAGCTGATGTAAATAAATATTCTTCCTTGACAGCGTTGTAACTGACCTAACAAAACTGATATAGTATCCATCCCAACACAGTAATACTACATGAAAAATGACGTGCAGTGATAACAGAGGTCTTCTTTAAGAGACTCATGAAGTTTCAAGATTTTGTAGGGTCGGCTACCACGCTTGATCACAGCGCCATCCGTGGCAGCAACTACTAATCAAGTTGCGAGATTTTATGAGGTCTCCTACCACTCTGAGATCAAAGCGCCATCTGTGGCTGCAACTACAAAACGGCGCATATCAGGGGCTTTACGCATATCGCATTTGTAGCGCCATCTACAGGAGCAATGTAGAAACAACCACCTGCCGCGTGCCAATACTGACTTTAGGATCAGGGTCGAGAGCAGCTGCTGTATTTAAGCAAATGTTCCATCAATAAACACCTGAGTTGTTAGTAAGCGCTTGTCCTGTCTACCTTGTTTCTTTTGTGTCGTGTCTTTTGCGCAAAAAACCCAGAATGGGTAGACAGAGGCGGAATTATGTGAGCATGACGACAGGGGACAAAATGGCGGCATAGTTTCGGTTTCACGAATTCAAAGTGGCGGCCAATAAAATTCGTTTTTCCCTCTCATTCCTTCCCAGCCCCCCTAACCAAAAATATCCTAAAACGGGTGTGAAAACTGACCAGCTACGAGGCCTGTGTACATTTATAGTTTCGTTCCTCTATATATATATTCCGACAGCAACATGCACCCATCTGGGTGCCATTGTATACCGAATTTGGTAAGCAAAGAAAACCACATGGGTTGTGGTATAGAAATAAAAACCACAGTTAAATAATAGGTCAACAAGGTATAAATTGAATAACTAATATAAGCGTTACCATATCAAACCGCAAGCCGACTTCTCGGCCCACCTTGAGCCCCCAAAGCAAATTTTCTTTTGGACGTATCTAGAGAGGGTGCAAATCGACAATGGGTAAACATACATCGTAATTTCTGTGATAGATGGCGCTGATTGTTCCGCTAGGCGGCGTGAGTGCACGCGTAACCGAGCATGGTGGCAATTCACCCCGTTTCAAAGGGTATTACGTTTTGTCTCTCGAGACGAGCGGCGCGTTCTTATTCGCTTTCTTCAGCTAGTAAACCAAACAGCTAACGCTCGTTACTTCAACGTCTTCCACGCGGTGGCGGCCTTTTTTCTAGTGACACGTGTGGGATACAGTGTTTTATTCTTGCACCGTTTTGTGTGCCGTTGTTAGTGAGGAACTAATCTTCTTGCTTGTTATGCAATTGTACCCACATTTTATCTTTTATGGCTCTTTTAAAGCGGCTGCACAGACAGGGAAATAAACGTCATTGGCCTCGTAGTTGTAAAACAGAACCCAAGTGTGCAAAAGCAATTACGCCGATGAAGGGAGTATAATACTCCGCGGTCCAAAAGAAATATACGTACTAGAGAAAATACCAAAGGGGCAAAATTACTTAGAGTGCATGACGATACTTACAAAGCATGGGGTGCCATCTTCATATATATCTTCTTCTCCATTATCTAATTCGCAAGTGCAGTTTCTAACGCGACCCTCTGTCATTGTTATCTGAAAAACAAAAAAGCGAAGAAAAATTGGTCCTGGATAATTAAACAATCTTCGCCGTTGAAAATTTGAAACAAATTATTCAGAAATTGTATATTGTAATGTGCGGTGAGTTAATGCTCCGTGAGTGATGCGTGGTAGCTTCAAGAGAAATGCTACAACCTTTGAAGCTATGTACCAGTAAAGCAGCTGAATGGGCTAGTTGGTTTGTTACGTTCACTTATTGTTCACTTGTCGTTCACTGTCGTTCACAGGTCGTTCACTTGTGTTTTTAACCACACTCACATATTTCTTCGTGTGGGCCCAGAACTCGCATGGCAAATTGACCAGCCTCCTATAGTGGCAGGGTTTAAAGCAGGTGGTATATGGGGCGATATTTTGTTAACCGACGGTTCTTCGCTCTGAGGCAGACTGCAATGCAAGATCGCAGACTATTGTCACCATGTTCATCGTATCCATGTCCATGGTCATGTATACGTTTCCATTGTTGTGTGTCGGCATTTTTAAAGATATGGGAAGATCCAGATTCCTTTTAAACGAGTCGAAATCTTCAACTATAAAGAGGTGCCAGTGGGGGCGGGTGTCGTAGCATTCTTTGTTTCAGATTATATTCAGCGAAAATTTCAGGACAACAAAGCGGCCATGTATCGCAAGCCTGAGGTCTGCGCTATGTAGAAAACATGCTGTGGAGGAAGTTAGACGATGCTGTCTTCAGTTTATCACGCCGGCCGTGCCGAACGAACATGGTCATACATAATTGTGCTTTTGAAATCATTTGAAAGAAGGAACGACATAAACATTGGTCCGCAAGTATCATACATAATAGCTTTTGAAATGACTTAAAACGACACAGGAACGACACAAACACTGGTGCGCAATTTGAACTAACTACCAACTAGCCAATTTGAAACCCTCCTAATGTACCTAACGAAGTTTTGAGCTACGCCTTCAGTGCTTCGCGCACGGTTTTATTTCGAAAGTACTACTGAGAACGTATCAAATGAGAGCAAGAACCTTCTCACCTTGTCTATTCTTCTCTTGTGCTTCGAACATATCCAGCTTATCTTAGTAAATACTGAGCTCCATGCACACGAAAGCTGACGCCAACGCGAAGGCGGTGGTGGCCAGCGACGAGCGCTTTCCCGTGTCGCTTGCCTCGTCACTCAGATTGGCACCAAAAAATAATTCTCTCGTCGCCCTGAGGTCTGTCCGCGATCAGCCAATCAGACCCGCAATGGTCATTTCCGGTTCATTACATAGCTTCCTCCGAGATCTGTGTTCGCCTCATCAAGCACGCCGACTTGGTCATCACTGCCCTATAGAGAAAGACAGATTTGCAACATTTAAATAATGAGAACAATCTGCTTGTCTGTTACGGAGGGCTAAGAACATTTAGAGTAGGCTACGCGGGCGGACACACTGGAGGGAGCGATGCGTGTCATGCCACGGGTACCGGCGCTCGATCCACCGTGCCGCTGCTCTCCAGCTGTATATACGTGCAGAAACACTCGCAGCGCGTAATATCACTTGTATATTATAGTTTTGCTGACTAACAAGCAGATTACGGGGACAGTTTATGAGAGTATTTTTACTAAACCGGAGTGTGCAGACACCTAACGAAAGCACACCTCCCTCGTGAATCCGTGATGTGACTTCGTCTCCGCAAGCACGCTCGCTTGGTCGTCGCCGCTGCCGCTACACCACTGTCGTTGAGAAAATGTTTCCTTTGGCCTAGCTATGAGGCCCGGCGACAAACATTTAAGAGGGAGAGCAGGTTAAGGACGTTTCTACTATGCTCGAGTGCGCAAGCACGGAGACAGGTGTGCACGTGCATGTCACCTGTCGCGTTTTTTTCTAACGAAAATGCAAGTTCCTTCGTTGAAGCAGAATTTTGTTATAAAAACTTTTGTTACAGCAAGGGTCAACTGCACTCGATTTTTGTCGGAGCTTAGAAACCTGCCTTGCTACCAACAATTCTACGTACGACAGCAATATTCAGACACCGTCTTTCGAAATATGACGATCGAGACTTATCCTGCATAAACCCTATTCCGAGCAAGCATCCCGCGTTCTGAGCAACACTTATTTCACTGTCGATCAGAAGTGAAGGTTCTTTTTTCGTTATTTTAATTGTAGGTAAGTGCGAAGTGTAACAGGGTGACAGAAGGTTATTTAAAAGAACTGAGGTTCGAGCAGCTAAAGAAAATCATAATGAGCCGCCCATGACGGAAGCCAACAATCACCGACACCAAGGAGCATAGGAGATGTCTTATTTTTTAATTACTAGATGTTCACCAACGGGAGAATAATAAAATCAGAAGAAAAAAGCAACCAAATGCCGCCGGTGGGATTCGAACCCACGATTTTCATGCTTCGTGTCCGGTGCTCTACCAATGGAGTTACGGTAATGGCTGCCCAGTATTCTTGCCCAGTATTTATTTAAAGTGCAACTGAGCCTTGAGAAAGTTCACCACTGCCATCCTCGTTCACAACGGTGGACATATTACAGAATGTATTACAAGTGCCACGTAGAAACATGGTCGAACGGGGAGGGCGGAAGGCGTGCGAGAACTCTCTAATGCTACCTATGACATCAAACTTTTCAGCAGGCAAGGGAATGCAAAGAGGCACTCCTTATGATATACAACACAGAAGCCAAGAGTGACCGAAACCAAACAGCATAGGATGTCCTTTTTTAATTTTGTGGATTTTCATCATTGGTACATTACAAGTAGCATTCCTACTACCAGGCAAGAATGACTGGAGGAAGCGGATAAGTTGGCGACTTCTGTGACAGTATTGCTTTCAGACGACGCTTCGAAAACAACTGTGCGTGCATGGAACCAGCAGCTTCTCTTGATAATGAGCAGCATGACAGGCTCACTTCCTTCCTCCAGACGAATCCACCCAAGTTCCTATTTTACCTGGGGCGCGTAAACGTGGTAAATATTGAACACATGAAATATTATTTCTCAAATTGCATAGCTGTGTGGCCCATCCTTCAAGTGCGCCATTGTAAACAGAGTAAGACGCTTTGAAGCTTCATCTTATGCTACTAGATTGGCCTAATCGGCCATTCTGAATATGTTGAACTTCTAATTGGTTCGTTCATAATGAAATGAAAGATAATAAACTGCGCAAACAAGACGGGATTTAAGGCACACAAATGCGCATTGTGCGACCATTTTTGTGCCTTACGTCCCATCTTGTTCGCGCTGTTCATACTCGACCGACGTAACGATGCAGGAGATTCTCACACAGGCCACACGGCGTGCAGGGAGCCAGAGGAGTACCCGGCAGCCGAGAGGGCAGTGTACGTCGCCGTGATAATGGTAGTAACGACGTTTTTGAGCGGACTGAGAAGAATGGAGACGACCCCGAGCGATTTGGCGGGCGGTGCCAGCCCGGGCAATCGCGTCAAAAGCGCAAGTGCTGGTAGAAGGGCCATGAGACAGTAAGCTGTCACAGGGAAGCATCGGGTGACGGCCAATGAGCGCGTAGAAGGGGAAGTATCCAGTGGTATCATGGAGAGAGGAATTGCAAGCGAACGTCACGAAAGATAAACTGACGTCCCAGTCACGATGGTGGTGGGAGACATACATATACAGCATGTCTGTCAGGGTGCCGCTAAAGTGCTCAGTAGGACCGTTTTTGGGGGGAGATGGCAGGCCGTCGTGAATTTCTGACGAGTGGAGTAGGAGCGCCAAAGGTCGTGGAGCACTTTAGAAAGAAAGCAGGGGCCTCGATCTGTAAGCAGTTCATGAGGTGCGTCATGAAGCAGGACGACGTCATGGAGGCGGCGACATCAGAGGCACAGCTCGTTGGGATAGCGCGCGTGACAGCGTACCGGGTAGTGTAATCGGTGGCAACGGCAATCCACTTGTTCTCGGAAGTTGATGTGAGAAAAGGCCCAAGCAGATAGACCAACACGGAAAAAAATGGGTCAATCGGAATGTCGATCGGCTAAGCTGGCCACCAGGAGGAAACGAGGGCGTTTTCCGGCGCTGACATTAATCGCAGGCAGCAACGTAACCGCTGACAGAGCGGTAAAAGCCAGGCCATAAGAACCGCTGGCGCACGCTGTCGTACGTGCGGGACACGCCAAGGCGCCCTATCGTAGGCGCGTCATGATGCTAGGCAAACACTGTGGAGCGGAGATGCGTCGGGACGACGAGCAAGAAGTCGGTGCCATCAGGGTGCATATTGCGACCGTGCAGATCTAGCATCGTGATGCTGCAGGAACAGGCTCAGAGCATGATCGGAAGGGGCGCTGCGGAGCGGTCGATTATAGGGCGCAGAGATGGATCACGGTGCTGCTCGTCGCCGATGTGCAGGAAGTCCGGGATGGACAAAACCCAATCGTCGGTATCATGGTTGTGGGAATCAGGAGGATCGACATGCTGGCGGGACAGTCAGCGTCTTGGTGCTAATGGCCGGACCTGTAGACAACAGTGAACATGTATTCCTGCAAGCGCAAGGCGCAGCGACATAGTCGGCCAGTGGGGTCTTTAAGAGAGGAGAGCCAACACAAGGCACGGTGGTCTTTAAATACGCAGAAGGGCCTCCTAGACAAAGGGCGGAATTTTGTTAAAGCCCAAACAAGTGCAAGGCACTCGCGCTCAGCAATGTAATCGTTGCATTCAGAGGGAGATAGCAGGCGGCGGCGTAGGCATTGACACGATAGTGGTCGTGCTGGCGCTGCGCGAGTTTCGCGCCAATACCATGGCCGCAGGCGTCGGTGCGATGTTCCGTAGGCGCAGAAGGGTGGAAATGGGCCAGCACAGGTCGAGCAGTGAGGCCGACATCAAGCGCATTCAAGGCGCGAGCTTTGAGCTTAGTCGAGGCCCCAGGATAAAGGCACATCTTTATTCTGTAGGGTGGTAAGGGAACGGGCCCTGTTGGCGAAGTTTGGGGTAAACCGGCGAAAATACAAACAGGGCCGGAGAAAGCTGCGCACATCGCTTGAGGAACGGTGGCAGACCAACGTCCTCTTCACTTCGTGACTGTGTACCGTAACAATATGAAGTTTACTTAGAATTGAAATTTTGGCCTGACTTCTTAGCATTTTAATCCGTCTTTTGTCCCATGCTCAGTTGTAAACATTGCTTTTTGACTCATGGTAAAGGGGCCAGGTACACCCGCTGCCTTCAGGGTTTACCGGAGGAGGTTCTGATTAACACACATTAATGCTTTTTTTTTAAATGGACTTGTTCCCTCCTCAGTTTAGCGCATGTTAGCTATCTCATTTCTAGTTTGTGTATCTTTTCATGCACTAAGTTGCGCTTTTCGTAGTTCTTAGTCAGTAGGCGACACTTTCGGCTAATTCTGGTCTTGTTTGTTTCTGCGGGGAGCAAACTAAGAAAAATTGTTCCATTCCTAACTCGAAGGTGTTAACTGTCGTTGATTTCTTTCTGCGCTATCGTCAATATGCAAAACAGAAGCAATGATAGCCGACAAGTGCAAAGTCCGAAAAGAATGCTCTCGGGAGCAGGAAGCAGCAACGGCGCCATCAAGAATTTTTGATATTGCAAATACGCTCATAATGCAATAGTAATAAAAATGCCAGAATGCTAAACGCAGGAACCTCATGAAGAGTCTTCCAAACCTGAAAAGGGCAATCTTTCTGGCGGCAAACGACAGTTAATTGTGAAAGATACACTTACAATACAGCCAGCTCTGATCAGTCTGGGATACACTTACAATGAAAGAACCTTTTTTTGCGGAGCGTAAGGAACCAAATTGCGCGTGATTTGAAACAGGGCTGATTGAAAGAGCAACAATAGTGTGGCATCAGCAAATATTTTGGTGTGAAGGCTGAGGAGTAAAAATGGCGCTGTGCCAAGCCACATGCGTAGCTGAGCATTGGAATTCTTTTGTTTTTAACAAGTTATGAAACAAAACAGTGCTAGGTTCTGTCTGCATGGAGTTTCTTATGCGCTTAGGCTGTCAGAGAGCATATTTGAGCCGACGTTTTGTGAATTTATGCAAGCGTCAGTAGAATAATTGTTTTTGAAGGGTTTCTCATATTTTATCTACACTGTCTCATAGTGATGCATCGGGTAGGGCAAAGTGAAGCTTTTAAAATTATAATACTAATATTTTGTTCTTTGCTCCCCTTCAGCTCCTCTTCTTATACTTAGCGGCGTAATACCAGAATGGCAGCATATGTTTGGGCATGATTTTTTGCTGACACCCCCAAATATTTAAAAATAATTCACGATTTGAAAAGTTCTGCCGTTGTTTCATCGACTGCCCCCTATTAATACCGGGTAGTTATTGTTTTCACCCAATGATTATCGATGGTGCTTATTATTTTTCTCCTAGTGTTGCGACTCGTACGGAAAACGTACAATCTATTGGGAGATGCCCAGCAGTTTATATATTAGGATCTCCTGTCCCGGGCGTAATACAATATATGTTAAGAGAGATTCCTATAATAACACACTTTTTCTGGTGCCCCTTCTATAGCGAATGCGTTCAGTTAAGCTTTTTAGACTTTTGCTGCCTAACCATTCGTGAAGCTACGTTACCCTACGCATGTTGTCATTTTTTGTCCTAGCATTTACCTTTGAGGAAATAAAATTACAGAAATTTCATTTCTTTTAGCAAGTAACTTATCGCCTACGAGTAAACAACATCAAAACAGATGCCCTTTAAAAAAGCTGCACACTATTTTTAGAGCTGAAGTTGTGTAAACAATAACAATAACATTTTTTAGTTATTTCTTGCCCTAGACCCCTGAAGATACGCCCCGAAAAGTTAACTCACAAACACACAATTCCTTTCACGAAAACACCGCTTGTTTTGCCAGGCTGTAATACAATCAGTTGAACTTTAAAAATTATGTTATATTGTTCAACAATTTCATAAACACAACACACTTTAGATTGTTGAAGTATTCAAAGTAAGGACTCACCGGCTCGCTGGCATACTGAAACAAAAAAAAATAATTGCATACGCGCATGTGAGGTAAAGTTTTGGGCATTAAATAATTACAAGTGGAAAGAAAAATAACTCCTGATCAGGCGCCTACAAAAAAAAAACGACTGACGAAATCAAAGTGCCCATAATCGACCACGGCGTATCATTGACCACAATGCGCATAAAACTTTCTCTTTCACTCGCATTTCTTTTAGTATTCGTTGTATGTGTCTGTAGTGTTTCAATCCATAAATTTATGTAATAATTTGCAGCATTTCCACATCTTTTCTAGCCAGGAATCTTACCCTTACAAATATGTGAAACAATTCTACAATAAGCAGCATTATTGCGTTCTGCCGCATGAGAAATCAAGCGAACACAGCACTCAAGTAGGGTTCTAATTGTCAAAGGAAACAAACAGTAAATACAAATCCAACCACAGAGTAAACTTTATGACGTTCATCGCGGAGACGGATGTGTTGCCACTGCAACCTTGAATCAGAATGGCCGACTCTAGAGATGGCCCACTGTTCTCAATTATATGCGTTCAACACTCGCAGCCATATTCTGCGCCCCAAAGGTGTCACGATTCAGTCAAACTAGGAGCTGGAAACGCTTGCCGGCTCTAACTTAGTCAACAGAGGTCTAATAGAGAGAATTGCGGTGGAAAATGTAATTTGTATTGCGAAGGCATATTGCACGACTAACACAAGAGCGAATTATTTCAGCGGCGTCTGTTCTCTTTACAGCAGTAGCGACCATACAGCTCTGCAGACAGGTCTTGGATCAAGAGGAATTAATCTATATACTCTTGACTTTCTGAGGAACTAATAACTACTGAGAATCTAAGTCCTCCATCGCATCACCAGGATCTTACTTCTTTATGTACTCAGTTTCACCTGGACGGAAAATCAGCAGCGCTCTTTCACGAGGTAGTAGACAAAATGAATCTGATGTCAATTTCCTTTGCAGATATGCATGTACTGGTACAAAATCTTGCGAGCAACGATGAAAAGGCGAGGAAAAGCATTTCAGAAAAGCAATCTCCGCGTGCTGTAAAACGGCCTTTATGAATCCTGAAATAAACTCATTCTTACTTTTCCACATGCTGCATTCTTGCATCATAAGGCTGCCTATCAGTCTCAGTAATATTTAGTTACCAGGAGTCTATAAATGTCTGACGGACTAATTTTCAAATACATGCGTACTGATAGGGCTATCTATTCAGATGAATGTTGTGTATCCACTTACCTCTTCCTGAATCTTATAAGATTCTGGTTGAGGGCACTTGCTAGCTGGCCGCTGAGTACGGCATATAGTTTTGTTCTCCGCTCCCGCAAGTCCTGGGGACAAAGAAGATATGTGACAGAGGATATAAAACAATACCACAGAGATGATGCTTGTTTCATCCACAGTGCCGTGCTGGAACTAACCGTGTGGGCTAAAGCATTAAAATATGTTGAAGTGACGCTGTAAAAAGCAAAGGTACTAATTGCCTTCGTTGTTTGCGGGATTTACCCTTTCTAAACGGCGCACGGGGGCTTCTAAAAAGGTGCCATATTGGTGGCTTTCGGGACAATTTCGATGACACGCGGTTGTTTTCTTGTTCCACTGCCGGCAAAACGTGCAGGTGTTTTTCTAATCCGCCGCGAATCTTTGCAGTGTTTCTTAATTCTTCAAAGCTGCCGCAATGCCGCTTTATCGCTCTGTTTGCGATGCAAGAAGCGACCAGATTTTTCTCGCTTCATCGCATCCCGGTCGACGGCTGAGGGGGAGGACATGGCTGGGACCGAGCGGCGCCTCTAATACCCATCATCCTTTTGACGGGTGCTAATAAATGTTATTTTCTCTCTCTCTCTCTACTAACTTTGATCGCTTTATCTCGAAAGTTCTCTATCAGCATTAAATTGAGAACGGCAGAGAGGGGTGGGCATTATTTTTCTTTAAGCTATGTTTATTGCCTCAGGGCATAAAAACTATGAAGTGAGAGATGAGTAAGATGCTTAAATAAATGAAAAAAGGTAGGCTGATTTGATGAAATCAAGAAGTGAACGATGATATAGACCCTGTGTCCAGTTCGGCAGTGTCCAGGTAATATAGCAATCCGGATTGTCCGGTGGGAGTCCCACTGCCTCCAGGTGGCGAATTCTCGTCGGCTTCAGCGCCGGGCAGTCCCACAATAGTTGGTGGATATCCGCCTCACAGTCTCGGTTCTTGCAGACTGGACACCCAGGGCGGGGATATATATCATGGAATGGCGGCCACTTGCGTGTCACAGCTGGAGTTAGGGCAACCCCGACCCGTATCCTCCGAAGCGCAACCTCCTCTGCACTGGTAAGATCACGGGGGTGGGCATTCTGTTCGACGACAGCCGAGCACGCTTGTTGCTACGCCGAAGCTCACTGATTCAGTCTATTGTGGGCGCAAGTCAGCCCAAATAAAGAGTTTTGTTTAGACACCATTTTCGACCCCTATCTGCTCTCCGGATTGCAGTCACCACCACGTGACATCTGCTGGAGGTGTGGGGTAGCCTTTTATGTTCCGGACACCACCTTCAAGTTGTGACGCCAGCCCTCAGCGCTTTGCACATGAGGACAAGCCAGTAGCTCACCGAGCCAGAAGACGTCTTCAGGGAGAAAAGTCTAAGTTCGGACACTACCGGACCGCAACCTACAACGAAAAGACGCTGCTACGAGCACCACAGCCTCACCAAAGATGCATTGATGTAGACACCGATCATACTGCAACCGCCGCGGGTGCCACCGACTTTCAGTAGATCCCTATGTGAAGACCTCGAAGAATGGTTGGACCAAACTGAGTGCGTGGCAACATTCAACAAGTGCGGTGATGCGGAAAAAATTAGACATGTATTTTTCTCACTGAAGAGCTCAGCACGTACGTGGTACGAAAACCATGAGTCATCCCTAACGACATGAGAACTATTCAAGAAGAAACGTTAGAACGTATTCACCATTGTCGTGAGGAAAGAGCTGAACGACTCCTCGAATCCAAGGTCCAGCTTCCGAACGAGAATTTCCGCGGTTACGTTGAAGAGATGAAGCGCATCTTTTGCCGCACCGACCCAGAGATGACCGAGGAAAAGAAAGTTCAGTTTTTAATTCGCGATGTAAAAGAAGATATATTTTGCAGCCTCGTCTGCCAGTCGCCAAAAACAATCGAGGAATTCATGCAAGAAGCCTGCACGATCGAGGAGATTCCCGACGTCCGGGCTCGGCGGTACAACCACCCTTCCTGTATCTGTGCAATTCGTCCAGACGTGACGATCACCACCGGAGACAACTTGCGGGAAGCGATCCGCGAAATCGTGCGCGAGGAGCTACGCCTATTACTGCCATCCTCCTCACAGCCGCAAGCAGCGACTGTCTTGGATGTTGTACGGAACAAGTGAAACATGCAAGAAGGCACCCCGACAGCCACAGAACCCCAGGCCATGACCTACGCCGCTGCAGTACGCACTCCTCAGCCCCAACGACAACCCCTACGTACATTCCGACATGAACAACTTGTTCCCTGCCGCCGCCCGCCCATCCTATCAGCGACGCTCAAGCCCCAGGAAATGCGACGCCTCGAGGACTTCCAACAACCGGCCGTTGTTCATCCATTGCGGGGAGGCCGGCTGTATTCTTCGTCACTGCCCGTACTGACGTATCGGTCTTCGAGGATTTGCCGTTGACTCCCCACTACCACGCTTCGGCGAACGGCCGCAGGAAATGGACGAGTACACTCCGAACCGCCTTTCACACTCACCATCGGCGCCAACATCCAGCTTTTCGTCGCCACTCCGCAGCTACGCAGCCGCGGTACGAGTAAAGTCGCTCAGCTCCCGTAGGGGAAACTAAAGACAGCAACCTCTGCACGTGAGGTTGCTCGCTAGGAAAACGCTGAAGATCCTCCACCGACCGCGCCCCATGAAGACGCTGCACCCGCTACGCCGCAAGAAGACGCTACACTCGCTGCACCGACCCCGCACAAAATGACAACCTCGACCACGATGCGAACTGCCTTCAAAACGACGCCGCCACCAAGAAAAGCCTCGACGACACGACCCACCCTGGATTCGCATACGCGACGAAGCCGTGACCCGACGCCGAGGGCGACGTGTATTGCAAGAGCCAGGACCTCCAACTTAGAAGTGAGTATCGACGGCCGGAAAGTTACCGCTCTTGTGGACACAGGAGCTGATTACTCGGTGATGAGTGAAACATTCGCTGCGCAGCTGAGGAAAGTCACGGCCGCTTGGGACGGCCGACAAATTCGCACCGCAGGGGGCCACTTCATTACACCAGCAGGACAATGCATAGCGCGAGTGACTGTCAAATTACATACCTATCCTGCGACCGTTGTTGTGCTACGGCAATGTTCCCGCGAAGTGACCTTGGGCATGGATTTTCTTAGTGAGCATCGGGCGATCATCGACCTGCGATCCAAAATGATTACGCTTTCGACAGATGAGGCCATCCCTTTGATGAGAACTCTCGAAAATCACGTTGCCCTCAGGGTCCTGGAGGAAGAAGTGAGAGTCCCACTCCGTTCAAGCGTTATCTTGACCGTAGGCGCCATGAAAGCCATTAACGATGAAGCCATCATCGAGGGGAACATGCAGTTTCTTCTAGACAAAGGAATCAGTATCGCAAGAGGCATCACACATTTCCGCAATGGCCAGGCCGAAGTACTGCTCACTAACTTGAGCGAAGAATACCGGCACATTAACAGAGGAACGACGATTGCTTTCTTCGACGAAATATCCGACGTACGAGACTCCTTCGCCCTCTCGACCCATCCGCATAAGATTCGCCTCACCAAAAGATCTGGCCCACTTTCGACATAAACCCAGCCCTGTCCCAGAACAGACAAGACCAGACCCCCAATTTGCTTCGAAGTTACAGCGAGCGTTTTTCATCATCGCCACAGCTCCTGCAAACTACGTTTGTCAAGCATGGCTTTATAACCGGCCAGCTAGCCCGACCTCTCCGTCAAAGCCTCTAGCGTGTGTCGCCGCAAAAACGACAAGCCATCCGGGACCAAGTCGAAGAAATGCTTCGCGAAGACGTCATCCTGCCTTCAAACAGCCCATGGGCGGCACCGGTTGTTCTAGTGAGAAAGAAAGACGGCGCAATTCGATTCTCCGTTGATTACCGCCCCTTTAAAAATTAAGAAAGAAGCACGTCTACCCCCTCCCCCGCATCGACGACACACTCGATCGGCTCTGCAACGACCAAGTAGTTCTCATCGATGGACCTCAAGAGCGGCTACTCGCAAATTCAGGTCGATTAAAGAGATCGCGAGAAGACGGCATTCATCACTCCGAATGGGCACTTTCAGTTCAAGGTGATGCCATTTGGTTCTGTTCTGCACCAGCGAGATTTCAGCGAGTAATAGATACACTGCTGGCAGGCCTCAAGTAGAAAATTTGTCTGAGATATATTTAGATATCGTTGTTTTCTTCGCCTCGAACTTTAAAGAACACCTCAAAAGACTTCGAGCAGTACTAGACGCCATCAAGTACTCTGGTCTAACCTTGAAAGCATAGAAGTGCCACTTTGCAATGAAAAGCTGCTGTTTCTAGGCCAAATCGTTAGCAAGAAGGATGTACGCCCAGACCCGCAGAAAACAGCTGCTATTGAACAGTTTGACCAACGGCCGGTAAGAAAGGAGTGGGCAGATTCCTCGGACTGTGCGCATATTGCTGACGATTTGTGAAAAACTTTTCGCGCATCACCGAGCCCCTGACCCAACTGACAAAGGCAGACGTGCAATTTAAATGGGAAGAGCCGCAAGCAGAAGCCTTCGAAGAACTTGAGCGTCGTTTATAGCCCCCACCGATCCTCGCATATTTTAATGAATACGCCAATACTGAAGTTCACACCAACATAAGCAGCGCGGGCCTAAGCGCCGTACTCGTTCAAAAAAGCGACGGGCTCGAGAATGTCATTCTATACGCTAGTCGTTCCCTTTCCAAGGCCGAGGCTAACTACTCGACGGCCGAGAAGGAGTGTCTTTTCGATAATCTGGGCTATGTCAAAATTACGCCCCTACCTGCACGGACGACCATTCAAGGTAGTCTGCGCCTCCAAGGGTCGGACGTTGCCGTTGTATTCAAGTCCGGACGCAAGCACTCTGACGCCGATTGCCCCCTCACGAGCCCCCTTAGATGCACCACCGCCGGAAGACGATGAGTACGCCTTCTTAGGACCCACGAGCCCCAGGTCATGAGACCCATGAACCCCGGCCTAAAACACCTCATCGAGTACTTGGAAGGCAAAGGTTCTTCAACCCCCCCCCCCTCCTCTTTCAAGCGAGGAATAGCTGTCATTCTTCTGTGTACAGAAGCCCTCATGAAGACGAACTTCGCAGGAACAAAACAACCTAACTCCTTATTCTACCTACTTGTCTCCGCGATGAAATTCTACAGGCTTCACACGACGAGCCGACAGCTGGACATCTCGGGTGTACTCGCACCCTCCGCCGCATTCAAGACAAGTATTACTGGCCCCGACTGTCTGCCGATGTCTCACACTATGTGAAATGCTGCCGAGATTGTCAGCGACGAAAGATCGCTCCCACCCGACCAGCAGGATATCTGAACCCAATTGAACCCTCTCAAAGCCCCTTCAGCAGATCGGCATGGACTTCCTTGGCCCTTTCCCAAAGTCAACGTCTGAAAATAAGTGGATCATCATAGCGACCGATACGCCGAGGCAAAAACTCTACCGAATGAAACAGCAGCAAAAGTCGCCAAATTTTTCGTTGTGTGCATTCTTCTTCGACGCGGCGCCCCCGATGTGGTCATCATGGACAGAGGAACAGCATTCACGGCGGAACTAGCGAAAGCTATCCTGCGTCGCAGCCAAACAAGCCACCGGAGAAAAACTGCATACCATCCGCAGACCAACGCACTAACCGAGTGGCTGAACAAAACCATCGCCGATGTGCTTGCCTTGTTTGTCTATGCCGAACACAAGACCTGAGAGGACATCCTGCCTTACGTCGTCTTCGCCTACAACACCGCAGCGCAGGAGACCACCCAGATGACGAATTTTAGGCACGTCCATGGCACGGAGGCCACGACCACGTTAGACGCCACGCTGCCAAACTTTACAGAAGAAGAGAACGTCGACGTCGCCGCCTACCTTTAACGCGCAGAAGCTCGAAGACTTGGCTGACTACGGATCAAAGATCAGCAGCGGACCGACGCCAGACGCTACAACCTACGAAGACGCAACGCGGAATACAAGCCAGGAGAACAAGTCTGGGTTCGACGTCCATTCGGCGCCGTGGATTGAGTGAAAAGCTTTTGCGCCGCTATTTAGGCCCGTACAAGGTTCTTCGTCGGCTGGATGAACTGGATTATGACGTCATCCCTTACTCAATGACTGCATCCCTGCGACGCCGCGTACGACCAGAGGTTGTCCATGTCGTCCGTCTAAAGCCCTTTTATGCGCGCTAAAGGACTCTGCATTTCCACATTCTGTGTTTATTTGCATATGATTTGTTTTATTTTGTGCTAGTCGCATTATTTGCTTTAATGAATCCGGTCGATGCTTTTTGAGAGGAGTGTAATTTCCCCGAATCTTTGCAGTGTTTGTTCGTTCTTTAAAGGCGCCGCCAAACCGCTTTATTGCTTTGTTTGCGATGCAAGACGCGCCCAGATTTATCTCGCTTGATCGCATCCAGGCAGAGCTGAATCTATGCTGTTCCAGAATGTTGTAACTTTGCCCGCTTTATTTCGAAAGTTTGCTGCCATCTTTAATTGAGCCCGACCGAGAGCGGCGGGCATTCTGTTCGACGACTGCCGAGCACGCTTGTTGCTACGCCGCCGCCGAGTGATTCAGTCCATTGTGGGCACATGTCCGCCTAAATAAAGAGTTTTGTTTAGACACCATTTTCGCAGCCTTTCTGGTCTCCGGGCTGCAGTCACCACTACGTAACAATATATTGAAATGATGCTATAAAAAGCAAAGGTATAATTGCCTTCGTTGTTTACGTGATTTACCCTTTCTAAATGGCACACGGGCGCTTCTAAAAAGGCGTGATATTGGTTGCCTCCGTAACCATTTCGATGACGCGCGGTTTTTTCTTGCTCCACTTGCGGCAAAACGTGCAGGCGCTTGTTTTATTCGCCTCTAACGAATAAACTGCGTGGCCTAGGTCCTGCAACAACATTCTAAACTGCACATTGCTTTCGGTGCTTCTCTAGCGCAGTAGTTGACCTTATTTAGTTAAACGATAATATTGGATATATAAAGACCGTCACAGCCGCCGCTGTGGCTGTGTGGTTATGGCTCACGGCTGCTGGCCCGAAAGACGTGGGTTCGATCCCGGCCGCTGCGGTTGAATTCCGATGGTGGCGAAATTCTACAGGCCCGTGTACTGTGCGATATCAGTGCACGTTAAAGAACCCCAGGTGGTCGAAATTTCCGGAGCCCTTCACTATGGCGTCCCTCATAGCCTGAGTTGCTTCGGGACGTTACACCCCCATAAACCATAAAGACCGGCACAAGTGCCAACGGTGTGAATTGAAGAAAGCCTCGTTAAAGAGCAAAAGCACGCGCAGGTTGTTCCTGGAACATTAGTGGCTGAAACGCTGTTTTTATAATTTTTGACGCTGCAGGTCACCACCACAAATTAGTGTCCCCATGATAGTAGTCTTCCTGCAGTTTACCTCACCTTGGCATCAGCTCTCGTGCATTAGCCTGTGCCCCTGGTGTGTACTCCTATCCACGAGCCATCCCGTTATGTGAAAATGTATGCGTTGAACCACTATGAACCACACGCTAGGCCCAGTTCTCGCTTTTTTAGCAGTATCTATTGGCATGCATCTGGATTTCACCATAAGTCTGTAAGACTGAAGAGGAGTCCCGTTCACCGTGAGTTGCTCGCTTGGTAGGTCCCTGAGGCACCGCATCGGCTACTTGGTTTCCATTTAGGATGGTGTTTCTCGCGGCCCATATGCTTATATGGTGTTCCCAATGACGTTATCTTTGACTGAGTATAGCTAGTGTTCTTGGTTATGACGAGAACATTAATTGTGACACCCGCTCAACGTTTTGCAGGCAGAAACGAAACCAGAGCACAGTACTGATCACGAACTAAAAACTGATTTTTATTGCCCTATTCAAAATCAGTTGGCAGTTCACGCTCGGTGTTGCATCTACGTTACCGTTCTGCCTGTACAAAGTTTAGCGCATTTTACCGTGAATAAGAACCAAAAAGCCATATTCTCGCACATTTAGAGAGAAAAATTGCTGTTACCTCGGCTTCTGCAACGATGAAGTTCTTCAACGGGGGGCTGGTGAGCTGTTTCATGGTATGGAATAGCTGGCCTACGTCCCCGTAGTTGTCGGTCGTCAGAGCTGCGTTTTCTGATCGCTTTAATTTGGGCTGCACGCCTGACTTCATGGATGTTAGAATGTATAGTATGGCGAGTGATAGGTGAGATCGTTTGGGCGCTCCTGATATGAGAAGAGACTTCAGCGATCATCTTGATCTTTCTCGTGCTTTCCGAGAACACAATTCAGGTGAGTAGGGTGCGTGAGTAAAAGTTGAGAGTAGTCGTTCGTTGTGAGCGACGAGTTGTGCCTCTTTGAATTAAATAAACGCGCCGAAGATTCCTAAGCACCTTAGTTAACTCTTGGAGCTGTTGGGTGGTAGATCTAAAGATGTCTTGTTGTGTGGTAGATCTAAAGAATAGTTTGCACTTAATGTAGCAGTGAACTACTAGGACCTCTTCTAGCTTAAGCATGTCTTCCCGTGTTGAAAAAGGCCGTGCCTTGAGAAAGATGACAAAATGGCCTGATCGCGGCGGCAGCGGCTCTAGTTTTCAGTGCGTACAAACTCTCCAGCGAGTTCTCTTTATAATATTAGGTTGGCCGTAATAGAAGATACTCACTCATTGCGAAAAGGCCGAATGCGATGAGTAAAATATTCATTGTATTCATTTTGCGTCGTTTCTACAAAAAAGAGAAAAATCGTCACTTAGCAAGAAAAAACACTACCCAATTAAAACTGGTAGAAGCATTCTGTTCCATGGCAATTAAAAATTATTTTTTTTTACTTTAACTGCAATCAGCTGTTATAGCAAAAACACTCATTCAGCTAATGACACATTAGTTTCTTCATTCTGCCCACATCCGTGGACGCGCCAGAAACTGTTATATACTTCATTCAATACGGGAGTGTTGGTTGCGTGATTCCGACGCCATCAGCCCACTCAGTTCCCTCTTCTCTCTTAACTACGACTCGTGATATTGCTCGCAGAGACATCAAAACAGTTTTCGATTCCATTCCATTCATACAGCGAAATCCTCAGTGTACAGATTTATATCCCCAATCCAAGTGATCGCCTTCTACCTTAAAACGCATTTATATTTTTCATTATAAAAGTTACTCTCTTCGTCTACACTCAACAAAACTCGGCAGAAAACCTGCCTCTATCCAAGCGCGTTTAATCAGAACTGTGCCTTGCAGTGATATTTGTTCTTTCCATACTTCTGCAGCGCTTACCATTTGAGCTTGTCCGAAAAGACACGTCTATTACACCGCCATTTCTTAATACTCCACATATGTTGCACCTTTTTCAGACGTAATTCTTTATTACTAGCAGTTTCCTCACGCCTGCGTGGTGGCTTCTCTAAAAGAGCAAGTATCAGTGTGCCCTCTGCCTGGATTTATTTTGAAATGTCACGATCTACAATCGCCTTATGAATTCTGCTTCATATTTCGTAGAACCAGGCCGCACCCGTATTTTGTATGTGTGCTGCTCTCCATCATCTAATAAGCTTCGCTGGACTCATTTCAAATATTGTTTTGGCATCACAAGTTTTAGTGCTGTTACGCGTCATAGCGCAGAATTCTTTTAGGTAGACCTTTAAAACCTTATTTGTGGCTCTCTTGCCTTACAGTTGCATGAAAATTCGTGTAATATGAAACAAAACACAATGAAGTTTTGGTTCATAAAATTCTCTGATATATAAGATTTCCTTTTTTGACAAGCTAGCAGCTAAAAGTTTGATGAAAGAGGGGAAAATCACTGAATGGAGCATTCTTGTCCGGGGTTGCTGAAAGTTTCGCGCTTTGAATTACTTTTTTTTAGAATATATACCTAAGAAGGTTTCATGAACATCATGCGGGCGTCAAAAACGCGACTCCAGTGATAACTGGAAACAGGTGCCCACTCATATGCGCGCAAAACATCTGGATATGACAGTCATGGTCTGTGGATGCGGTAGCATTGACGGATATTGACCTATGTCGTCGGTAGCTATTTCTAGGGGCCTTTCAGCACCACTTAAGAGTTCATATAGCACAAAAATAACTACGGGTCGGTACTTGTACGTGCGTAAAACGATAAAGACCAGTCAACCTAATAAGCAGTCGCAAAAGCCTTGTACCCGTAACTATCACATTCTAATCCATGTTTGTTGCAGCCATTCTATTGTATAATAAATTATTAAAAACAACAATAATATTGCAGCGGAAAGTCCAATAGTTCTTTAAAAATGCGCAATTTACAGCGTTAAGGTTCATGCCCGTGGATCTGTTCTGGAATGAATTTGTATGACTTTTTTAAATTTTATTTTATTTCAGGCATAAATACAAAATGAAACTTTCTGAGCTTCATGGTCAGTTCTTCCTCACTGAATTCCGCACTAGTCTTTCAATATTCACGAAAAAAAATGTTTCGCGTATGTGTTTTGAAGCTGAGTAAGGTGCTTACGGTCACATAGTAATGCAGAAACCTAATCTTGAACAGAGCTATGTCTCGTCCTTTTATCTTTGTGCTAAATGATCTAACTCCACGCTGTCTGTGTGTAACTACAAGTGTTGGATGCTAACGAGTATTATATTTTTAGATCGAAATACGTTGAAGTAATGCAAGTTCTGCCTCCATCGGCACCAATGCAACACTGAGTTTAGCTCCGCAATGTTTATCTACAAGCGCTGGTTTCGAGGCAGTGTCTTTAATTTAAAATATGAGTTACTGCCACTGTAACGGGTTCGATCCCCAGCCCCGCCGGGTACCCATCAGTGAAACAAAAGGTACAAGCTTTCCCCTGCCTCGTGCACTGTTTCTTTACAAAGAAATGCTTGGGAAATGGTTTTCTGTCCCCACTTTGAGCAGAAGGAGAAACCTTGAGCCATGGCGCTCTTTCGCCACAGATGCCTGTGCGCCATAAAAATTCATAATTTCTGGTATCACTACCACTGTAAAAAAAAAAAGAGCCCCAGCGATTGCATTTAGATGACTTTCACTCGCAGCCGTGCACCTCAAACGAGCATGGCTGCCACACCCATATAGTGGGCTGCCATAGGTGCAGTTGCACCCTTCTCGCGATTGCTCTGCATTTTCACAAGTCTTAAAGGTTTTAAAAAACGCAAGTATCGGCTGTCTTAAAAGACGCTGGTGATTTTTGCGATCTGTACACTCCGAATGGGAATCTGAAAAATCGCTACAAAATCATCTCGAGATGTCTCAATATGCACTGGAATTACGGCATCCTCGACTAAAATTCTCGTACATGTTCTGTTGTGTATCTCCATCTCTGTTCGATGAGATCTCATCTCTGCTGACTACATCGTTTTCAACGTTGTTTTCAGAAAAATATTTCTTGAAGAAAAAACCTTCCCGACGGTGGTAACTTTTAACTAACATGCTGGCCAAGGAACATGGAGTTAGCATGTGCCATATACAAGAGATGAACAACACTATGGTAAGGCGCAACTTCAATTACAGGTATAAGACTTATCAGAATAGGAAGTTCAACTCAGTAGCAAACCACAGTCGTGCCTTCTATTCTTGCCAGTACTTTTGTCACGTTTATGCTCTTCATTTAGGCAGACTGTCATTTCAAGGCAGCGGCGTGTGGCAGATGGGTCGTTTTATTGCTTCGAAAAATCGGGCGGCGGAAATCGCAGACAGAGCTGCAGGCATCGTACATGCAGCTCTCTTTTAATTAAAATGTCAAAATGCTCGCATCATATCAGCTGGACTTTTGGTGAAGAACTTCAGAGTTCTTCATAAAGTCGAAGATCACCCACGCAACATTAAGCTCCCTTGCCCCCCGTGGAGCTGCAATCCCATTACATGAGCGGCCTTCTAAAGCGTGCATGACAACATCTTTGGTGTTAATGTGTCCGGCACTTTCTTTCTAACAAATTAGCAAAATAAGACACGGCAAAGAGGAAATTGGTCAGTGTTACGCTCTTAATCTGCAAATTTTCAACTCTGTAGACGACGTTACGTCCGACTATATAGCCCAGTTTATGCGCTCATGAACCCGAGCTTAATTTTCTTAAGCTTAAGGTGTTTGCCACTGTTGCCAGCTGTACATTTAAGGTATGAATATTATCCTAGATGACACAAATGCAGGTTCCCTTCTGTTTTGCCACCATTTCAAAGATTTCATCTTGATCGTTTGCATTTTGTGACAACATATAAGAGCAGTAAATAAGATTTTATTCAGTACCTTTTCTCAAGAGTAGACTTTTGATAGATATTGCGTCTATAAATGAATTTTGCAAGGAGCAGATTAAGGAAAGTGTCTAATATATTTAAAAATGATGCACCCGTGCTGCGTGCGCCGTAACGCTCATAGCCCCGTTGTTTTCTCAAACCGGTGAAAAGAGCTACTCGGTTAAAAAGTATTCGCGTCGCGAGGCAGTGATACAGAAAACACAGGAAAGGTACTTACAGAATTTTGAGTGATTACTGTACGCTACCCGGTTTTTTGTTACGTGCTCACACGTTCCCTGCTGCTTGTATTTGTCTAAAAAAATTAGCGAGCGCAGTTTATATTGGCAATTTCACTCGATCATAGAACACGTCATGGAAAATTTAAGCAAAATGTGATTTATAGGCAATAAACGTGCATGGTAGCAAAAGGATAATGAAAAGCCTTCGATTACAGCCAAATAATCAAAACGAGCAGGAAAAATTGAAATGGCTTTCAAACTGGCACAAATGAGGCACGATCACGAATTCTAGACGTGATAAATTGGTCCCTAGTGTCATGAAGTGGCTTTAATTGCAGTGGCTGTGACGCATAAAAAAGAAATTTGTTCCAGTAATCATGAACACCTAGGAAAATATTGCATATTAATTTTTCATCAAATCGCCTGTGTCGAAAAATAATTGCACCAAGCCAAAAAAAGGCGTAGTTCAGCTTGTGGCATCACTAAAATTATATATCAAATTCAGCGAAGTTCACCACAATTTCAGAGAGTGTCTTTGTGAACCTGACGCACATATTGGCTTTAAATTTTTCTGTGCTAGGTCTCTAACAGCTGAGTTGTTTCCTTCTGCGATATTCTTTTAATGGCGAAAATTAATTATGATTATTATATCAACACATTCATTGTATTTTCTGTATGGTAAAAATCGGTATGGCAAGTAAAATTCACGGAAAGCAGATTATTTGTTAGAATTTTAAATGTTTCGAGAACACTGAAGAGCACACTCTGATAAAGGAATCTCTCTTGAGTATTAGAAGACAAGGAAAATTAGAACAAACTAAGTCGATTTTTTCTTACAATTAGGCGTGACTGCGCACTCCAATGTCTGTATTTCTTGTATTAACATAAAAACAGAAAAAAAACGTACTATAATAACTCATATGTTGGTAGCATTCACTGAAAATGTGGCATAAAATTACGCCCGTTGGATTGAGTCAGCTTTTGGCGCCTCTGGCGCTATTTAGTAGTTTTAGATGGGAATCGATCTCCTTGTCGGTCGTCCAGGCGATTCTTTCGGAGTCCATGAAAGTTTTTAGTTGTTTAGAGCGTTTCAAATACACTGCGAGGACCATGATTGATCGTTTTCCACCAGCCCCTTAAGTAATTGTCCTCCACGCAAACCGTTAGGTGAAACCGGGTGTAGTTTGCATATGGCTGCGATCACCTGAGGAACACGCAGTCAGCAAGCAAACATTTTCAATAATCTTCCGTTACGTTGAAGGGAGTGAACATTAAGGGACTTGATAAAAAATGCATCATAGCCCGCTTGGAACGAGACTGTACTGAAAGATATACGCCAGGGTAATGTTAGGATTGTCATCGTGGGACGAATGTTCAACTTGTCCTTCTGAAAGCGCCATATATGACATTCATAGAACATTTTATCCGCTACCAGTGGCCCGAAATAAAAATTTTTCTCTCATGTTTTTCGATATGCAACGTTCATAATTCAACCAGATTTACTGCCTTGGTTCAGTAGATTGCTTACTTAGAAACAATTCATACCACAGGCAAACATTTGACACCAAGCGCTAAATTGTGTAATGTCATAAAACCGCAGCAACGTCTCAGTTTAGAAAGTTCCAGAGATGGTGAAGAGTTCCTTGTTCTGATGAGAGCGATAACGTTCTTTTAAAAACATGTGTTCGTACATAATGACATAAAAACTCAGATACAGCGAATTTCCAGCCCTAACACCGCTGGTACAGATAGAAGTAAACAATCTTTTTTTCCGCGAGCAAAGAGGCCGCAAAAAAGACGCGTACAATGAGCAAGCTTGGACCCTCATTGCGGTAAAATGTCGAAAATGCGAAACGAAACCCAGGGCTCACTCAGTTATGCTGCAAGTGCATTTTGTGCAGACAAAAAAAAGAAATCGGTCCTAAGCAGTTTAAAAAAAATGTTCTGAACATTCATCCACATAAAGGTCTCCATCTCCACGAAGCCGCTATGTGTCCAGAATGGGCAGAGACTATTCTGCATTGAAGCAAAGACAACAAAACATATTTTCTT
Organism: Amblyomma americanum; assembly: GCF_052857255.1. Classification (NCBI taxonomy): domain Eukaryota; kingdom Metazoa; phylum Arthropoda; class Arachnida; order Ixodida; family Ixodidae; genus Amblyomma; species Amblyomma americanum. The sequence goes on along the minus strand of NC_135500.1, from coordinate 86,663,130 downwards.
TTCTTATCGGACTGAAATGGCTTACCCGATAACTTGTCAGAAGCAACACTTAAAGCTCAGATATCATCTGTTATGATATTCTGGGAGCTTATATATATTTCCTGCTAAATATTTCTTTCATTATGCTGCATATGCTCTGAGAAGTGTAGTCAGTCATAGACACGCGTGTTACGAAGAGTCAGCCCACTGGAGAGTAAGCATTGTGAGTTGACCTACAATTTGCTGTCTAGTTAAACTTGGAAGATAGTGCCTCCCCCTCACGCTGCGGGTTCGCATCTGAGAGAATTATGGTCAATTGAACCGCATCTGACTGGCCCCTTTTAAGATTTGCTGCGAAAACCGAGAAAGGTGCTAGCCTAGTTCATCACCTCATCATATCCTTCTCCTTTTATTACCGGCACTACGTTTGAATAGCTATGGGAAATAATGCGCACGAGTGGATATCAAGGTTTACTTCCTAATGTGGCACATAAAAGGGACACTAAAGAGAAGCATCATTTAAAGCTGAAAGCTCAGCTAGTTGGTGATCTTTAGAATCAAGGCACATGGTAGCTAGCGCTAACGACAACGACAGAAGAGAGGCGGAGACCACGAACGCGAGATATGAACTGGTTTTATTCCAGACAGACACATGGTGTCTGTTTCGAATAAAACCAGTTCATATATCCTTGTCTTTAACGCTAGTTAGCATGTCTCTTGATTCCATAGAAGTTTCAAACAATCAAAACATAAGCATTATGGTTTTGGTTTGGTTAATGGGGTTAAACATCCCAAAGCGACTACGGCTATGAAAGACACCGTAGTGAAGGGCTCCGGAAATTTCGACCACCTGGGGTTTTTTTACGCGCACTGACATCGCACAGCACACGGGCCACCAGAATTTTGCCTCCACCAAAATCCGACCGCCAAGGCCGGGATCGAACCCGCGTCTTTCGGGACGGCAGCCGAGCGCCGTGACCACTCGGCCATCGCGGCGGTGACGCATAAGTATTATTCCTCGGGAACAATACAGACGCTTTTTCCTACGCACCGAGGTGGCTGCGCTGCTGAAAATGCCGCGAAGGAAATTCGCGGAAACCTTCCACCTTTAAAGCCTGAGCGAAAAGTGAACTGCCGTGATGTCGTTTCTGTATCTTCGATGCAATGGGGCTCTTCGACCAATCAGGGGAGGCGCTTTCAAAGACCGTAAACGCGGCACAAAACTGAAAGCCGGAAGTCAAGATACCTGTGGTAAGGGTGGTAATATCAAAATTCAGGCAACCTCAGCCTCCCAGTATTTCTATGTGCACTTTCCGCTAAATATCGTGGGTGTCTTCGTCTCGTTGGAACTCTCACGTGCAGAAGAAACAGGTATCCTGGGTGCAAAAGAAACAACCTGCAGTTATCGATGCCGGTAGCAGACTGCAGAACAAAGTGCTCATAGCGCACACGCCTGTATCTATCGGTGACGATAACCCTAGCGAGGCGACTTCAGTGCGTGCGTGCAGTAGCGAATAGTATATTCGTCCATGGACATGTCTAGAGAGCTCGGATGACATGCTATGTTTTGCATTTATAAAAATCGAAACTGAATCGCGGGTTCGATGCAGTTTTTAAAGATATGATGAGTTAAAAAAGATTCATGGAATATGCATACATGTACCACATCGAGAGGTTTCGTGCCTGAGTCACCGGTAAGTGACACAAGAGCTCTCCCCGGTTCGCCATTCGAGTGAACTCTAGACAGGTGTGTGTACGACTATACATTACAATTTCGCGGGATCTTCAATGGTATGGTAGCGGCAGTTGCGATCTAACGTATTTTATTCAACACCAAATCTGAGTGAAAATTTCGCCCGCGCTGCTCATAAAACGGCGCGGCGAAATTTGCTGCCGATTTGAGTGCGCTCAATAACTGCTCAGGAGTTATAGTCGCGGACAACCCTAGTGACTGGCACTGCCGTGGTCGATGCAGTTTCTACGTGTGGTAGTAGCTTCGTGTGGGTTCCAAGTGGAAACGAATCAGGGTACATTGTGCTCAACTATAGTCTTCCGGCCGTCAGACAGCTATAGCTATAGGCAGGGAATGTATGCATAATCGTGATGAACCCACATCAGCTAGTTAAAGGCTTTTTTCTCGGAAGACCCTGGCTTGCGTACCGGCGCATCAAATACTTCACGCATGACACGCGCTGGCAAGCATTCTTGGAGCACCAGCACTTGTAGTAGTCATTCCCGTAATTTAGCCATTCAGTATGCTGATTTTTGTCTCCTTTTTTGTGTGAACCCTGCTCTCCGGCAGGCTGCCCACCTGTTTAGGTGTATATATATATATATATATATATATATATATATATATATATATATATATATATATATATATATATATATATATATATATATATATATATATATATATATATATATATATATATATATTACAAAGGCACCTAGCAACCTAGCTACGCGATTGTGAGCACACTGCTAGCCGTGGAAGCTGCAAGTTCAATTAATTAGTGGTCGCGAGAGGTTGCTCGGCATAATGAACTTAGATCACACAAGCCCCGCCGATGGCAACACCTGCCACCGCAGATAAGTGGCAGATACTTAACAGCTGCACGACTGCGACAGGAGTGGTACGACGACTAAGAGGGGTCGACGAATGTGAAACAGAGAATATTAATTCCGCATATATTGGTATTAAACCATAATCTTTATCCAGAAAGCGGAAAGGAAGTAAACACAGAAGTGCTAGCGCATGTAATTCATATTTGTCTTAACTGTGCAAATCGCCGGGAACTTTGCACTGCGAAGGATCTACTTCACTACCAAAGCAGAAAAGGCTGGAAAAAGCAAACAAAGAAATTGGACGATGCTTAAGCTTCGCTTTCAGAGTGAAACGCGACAGCATGTTGACAGGGAGACCACGCAACGCCATCGCCAGTTCGGCGCGACGCCTTATCCGCTGTACAAATCGCTAGCAGTCTCTAGGAGGCCTCTCTACACCGCCCATTTTCCACCCGAAAAGATCACGCACAGGCTGCAGTGGCGCTGCAGATTGCGTGTTTGCGCCAAAAATTCAGCCGTTTCAATTAAGGGAATTTTCGTTTATCGGTTATGCTATCCACACTGTACATTCCCCGTATTAGGACAATAATTGCCCACCTGGTCGGTGAAATAGCGTTCCCCCAGAAAGCTCATCAGTACATACGTCGACGTTGCACGAATCACCAAGTGCAGACGCCACTTGCATCTCAGTTTGTGCAATTTTCTGGCTTATAAAAGCGTTGTTTATGGTAAAAATTGCCGTATTGGTACCAGGAAGTCAAGGGCAAGGAAGAGAGGGGCACCTTGTGACACGCACCTGAAAGAAGTCAACTGTGGCATAAGCCATTGAAAGCGCAATGGAAAGGTTGCATTTCTTTTACTTTTTTGTTGATATATGAGAGTAACAGTGTAATCCTATAATGTTTGACAAATATGTTCTTTCAAAGAAGAAAAAAGAACTACTTGGTGCCGGTGAGATCCGAAACCTCGACCCAAAATTTCGCCTACAGTGCGCTACCAACTGTGCTTCGACGGCGGCTGTCCTGTTTTCTGATCTCGGGGTAATTATGTCGCATGTAACTTAACAGTGAGAGTTCTCACCATAACAGTGAGAGTTCTCACCAGCACCATACGCGGCCATAGTGGCGGACGTTGTCAACGCTGTATTATCGCGAGTGTCATGTGGAACGTGATCGAATGCGGCGAGGGAAGCAGTGCGAGAACCATTAAGGATACCAGAACCAAGGAATTTGTAATGAAATTGAGTGGACGAGAGTAACAAAATGAGGTACTTATTATCACATACATCTAAAGGAAAATCACCATTAGCGAAACAAAGAAAAGCATAGATGAATTTTTCTATCATTTTTTGTGCTGCTGCTACATAGGTAATAAATTGTTTAATCAGTTATTGGCCGAACGGTGATAAATTAGAAAGCAAAAAGTATTTTTTCTTCTAATTCCTAATAATTTACACTTCAGTCGTAAAATGATTACACTATCTTTTTTAATATATGAACACCCCAAAATTTAAAAATATTTGGAGGACGCTTAAGCTTCGTCTATAAGAGTCAGACGCGACAGCATGTTGCAGCGCTTCGGAGCCCACGGAAACCCAACGCCCGTACGGTGCGACGCGTGTCCCGTTGGACAATTTAAGCAAAGGACAACAGTCTCGCATGTCTCGGTGGACACCCGAACCGGGTCGTAAAGGCAGGCACTTGAAACGAAAATTGGTTTTAAGGAAAGGAAAGGACGCTCTCTCACAATGCTCGCTGGACACCCGTATCGCGCCGTAAGGGAATTAAAATCCCTTCCCTTACAGCGCGGCTCTGGTGTCCATCGAGATGCGCCATTTTTCGCTCACGGCCAAAGACGCCGAGGATGCCGGCTTTTCTGCGACACGAGCTCCTTAACGCTGTCGCGTTAAAAAATATTCCCCCTATGCTTTCTTTGGTTTCGATGAAGGTTGGCTTATTTGAAAATTAAAAGCTGGTTTTTGATTGAAAGAAACGCCGCAAAAATTGTAACGCATATCGCTGTATACACCCGAACGGCCCCGTATGCGAAAGAATGAAGGTGGAAGTATAAGAAGGAAGAGAGAGGTGCTGTAGTGGAAGGCCCCGGAATAATTTCGACCACCTGGGGTTTTTTAAAGTGCACTTACATCGCACATCAGACGGGCGCCTTTTGTAGCGAAAGCGACACTAGGCTAATAATAATATTTGGTTTTGGGGGAAAGGAAATTGCGCAGTATCTGTGTCGTATATCTTTCGACACATGAACCGCGCCGTAAGGGAAGGGATAAAGGAGGGAGTGAAAGAAAGGAAGAATAGGTGCCGTAGTGGAGGGCTCTGGAATAATTTCGACCACCTGGGGATCTTTAACGTGCACTGACATCGCACAGCACACGGGCGCCTTAGCGTTTTTCCTCCATAAAAACGCCACCGCCGCGGTCGGGTTCGAACCCGGGAACTCCGGATCAGTAGTCGAGTGCCCCAATCACTGAGCCACGGCGGCGGGGAAAGTCAACGGCGCATTTCGGGTGTGCCGCTAGTGAATACTGCGAATGCGCCACTAGTTCCACCCAGCCACAGGTGTTCCGCCGCTGCACCACACAGCACCTTTCCTCAAAATTAAAATTCAGCCTTGTTCGGGTAGGCACCGAGATATGCGAGACAGTTACTGCCCCTTTTCGTTACCTCCAAAACCAACCGAAACAAGCGAGCCGCCGGCGTTCAAAGGGTTCACTTGCGTTGACACCATGGTAGAAGCCGTTCTTTTTCACGAAAGGAAAGACTCACAACTGGCTCAATGGGTCAGTGGACACCTCAATCTCGCCTTTATGTACGTGGCGTTAGTGTCCAACTAAGATTGAAATAATAATAATTGGTTTTGGGGGAAAGGAAATGGCGCAGTATCTGTCTCATATATCGTTGGACACCTGAACCGCGCCGTAGGGGAAGGAATAAAGGAAGGAGTGAAAGAAAGAAGAAATAGGTGCCGTAGTGGAGGGCTCCGGAATAATTTCGACCGCTTGGGGATCTTTAACGTCCACTGACATCGCAGAGCACACAGGCGCCTTAGCGTTTTGCCTTGTAAGCGTTTTTATGGAGGCAAAACGCTAAGGCGCCTGTGTGCTGTGCGATGTCAGTGCACGTTAAAGATCCCCAAGCGGTCCAAATTATTCCAGAGCCCTCCACTACGGCACCTCATTCTTCCTTTTTTCTTTCACTCCCTCCTTTATCCCTTCCCTTACGCCGCGGTTCAGGTGTCCAACAATATACGAGACAGATACTGCGCAATTCCTTTCCCTATAAACCAATTATTACTATTATGCCATAAAAACGCAGCCGCCGTGGTCGGGTTCGAACCCGAGAACTGCGGATCAGCGCAGTGCATTTTTCACATGTCGGGGGACACCTGATCTGCGCCATCCGCGTTGCCTCAGTCGTTAGAGCGCTCGGCTACTGTTCAGGAGTTTCTGGATTCGAACCCGACCGCGGCGGCAGCGTTTAGATGGAGGCGGAACGGTAAGCCGCCCGTGTGCTGTTTGCTGTCAGTGCAGGTTAAAGATCCCCAGCTGGACGAAACTATTCCGGAGCCCTCCACACTACGGTACCTCTTTATTCCTTTCTTGTTTCACTCTCTCCTTTATCCCTTCCTTCATGGCGCCGTTCAGATGTCCGCTGATATATGAGACAGATACTGCGCCATTTCCTTTCCCCAAAAACCAATTTTCCACTTTTTTATAAACCGCGCCGTAAGGGATGGGATAAAAATGGGGCTGAAAGAAGAAAGGAAAAGGTGCTGTAGTGGAGGGCTCCGGAATAATTTGCACCACCTATGGATCTTAAACGCGCATTGACATCGCACCACACCAACACCCTGGAAAGGCAGCGCGCCCACCTTGCCACTCTGGCAGGCGGCAATTAATTGTTGACATCGAGAACTTGGTCACCGAATGAGCGCTGCGACATATTGCTGCAGTGCCGCATGTCTGCCGCAACGTTGTCAGGGTTAATGCATGCAGCCCACATCTCTCCCACCACCGCCACGTACCTCAAATCGGGATTGTGGCGTCCACTGACCCTGGTATCCAGTTATGCGCTCTTCTTTTTCTCAATATCATCGGAGCCAAGAACGTTGTCGATGCCAACGCCAATAACGCCAATGAAGACAGTGAACTGCGACAGCTTTCGGTTTGTATATCCAGGATTAGCTGAAGGAATCTACATTCATTTTTGGAGAAGGTGGAAAGAGTAGGATGTAGATTTCAGACGTACTCGAATAGGACATACGGCGAATGTTTTCTCATGCTCACATCTTCTCTTGAAAAGGCGCCGCTGCAACTGGAATGTTCTACACGATATTCTCAGGATACTTCCCGGGGAATTGGCGGGCTGCAACCATCCTTGTATCTAAGACTGTGCTTTTATCTATTACAATGATGCACCTTGTTCCGGCTTCATGTTATGAACTTCAAACTGAATCGCCGCGGTGGCTCAGTGGTAGGGCACTCGGCTACAGTGCCAGGTTTCTCGGGTTCAAACCCTACCACTGCGGCCACATTTCACTGAATGTGAAACTAAAAGGCAGCCGAGTGCTGTGCAATACCACTGCACGTTAAAGATACCTAGATGGCCGAAATTGTTCCGTAGGTAACCACTACGGAATATTCCTTCCTTGCTGCCTCCCTTCCTTCACGTACAATTTTTCACGCTTAGCAAGCGTGAGTGTCGACAATTTTTTCCATGCTTGCTCTTGGCGCGTGCTTTTAAAATAATGATGCCTGTCTTTGAACAGGTAATTAAAAGAAATAACTTTTAATTTTCGTCTGGCAGCTATGTTTAAGTAAGAACAGTGCCTGGAAGCACGTAATAAAACAAAGCTAGCTTTTTTAGAAAATCTGAAGGTCGTTTAGAGCCCAATTTTTATGCAAAAACAAAAGACATTCTCTCATTACTTCATCGGCTATTCTTACCATTTTGTATTTAAGGCACATATTTGGTGCTTGCGCACTGCTAAAAACCGGCAATCCGTCATTTTTTTTATGCTGCCTGGGATGAATATGCCTTCAAAACGACTCGTGTTCTTGCGTATGCAATGAATAACAAGCGGATTTCTGAACACTTAAAAAGGGACTTATCTACACTAATTGACTGTCGCCTTATTTACAGTCTTAGCATAAGCCTGAAAATTGTAAGAAAAAAGTTATTCATTTGTTGCTGTTGAAAATGTGTATTTTCATGACATCTCAGATATGGACTGCGTAGCTAACGAGATTAGTTAAAGAGCAGTTCATCTCATTTGAACATCGTTTTCAAGCTGAGTTATGAAAATACCTATTCCGAAGAGTTTATAAGTTTTATATCATGCCTGAACATAAACTTATTGACCGCGAATATACTAAGTAGTTTTTGACGAAACCAACCTCCGTTCAAGGCAGTGCAAAAAGAATCTTTCACTAAGTATCTTGCGCAAATGCACCTAGCGGCTCCTACAACTAACCGCTTAATGTTGTTGTGGCGTCATCACCTTTATGTTTGTAGAAACACTTATGTGAGGAATCCTGTCATGCCTTACGCGTACAAGCAAGGATGAGGAGCATGTTCAGAACGCGAAGTAAAACGAATTTAAAATTCAGTTGAACTTTTGTATTGATAATAAGTTACGAAAATGCATCCAGAGAAGAGCATCCCGAGAAAAAAGGCATTTGAACTAGAAAGCAGGCTCAAAATGAATCCTTGACGCCAGTATGTCATACTTTTTTTACTTCACAGGTAGATATTCGATTATAAACTTTTATTAAGACACAGGGTGTCCCAGCAATCTTTAACCAAGGTTGAAATATATTGCGCGGCACTCTGAGACGACACGACCAACTGCACGTGTCTGGCTATCATATCGAGCAACTTACACTCTTTCTTTATTGTGCTTAATTGCATAATCAGTCGACATTAATTAAAAAACTTCTCAAGCAATGAAGATAGCCGAAAAAGCCCAATGAGAAAGTTGTACAACGGTCCGCGAAACGTCCAATTGAACAGTTCCTATCTTTTCGCCTATTACGTATCGGCTTTTTTCCGCTCTCTGAAGATGCCCGCGTAATACAAAAAAAAAGTTGGAGTAGGCTTAAGCTTCGCCCTTAAGAGCCGAACGCGACAGCGTGTTGCAGCACTGCCAAGGAGTCCACGGAACGCCATCGCCCGTTCGGCGCGACGCATTGCCCGGTAGACAAAACGCTCCGCCATGTACCGTGAAACGAATGCGCGGTGCAGCAAGCCATGTACAAGCGCTGCCAGGCGTCTTGCCGATACGCGTGGGACTCAAGTTGCAGTCGTAGTTCGTCGACACATCGTTCTCGACAAACCCGATGCCACGAATGCCCGCATAGCTTCCGCGCCGAACGAACGGGCAGCAAGCCTAAAGCTTCGACGTGAACGCGCTTTGGATGTCCGCGGCGTTTTTCGCCGTTCACTGCGTGATTCCTGCGTGCCCGTACGGCCCCACTGCGCTCGAACGAGAGATATGTCAGATACGTCACTTCCTTTCCTTAAAGTCAATTTTCATTTCTTTTTGCTTTCCTTACGGCGCGGTTCGGGTATCCAAAGAGATGTGGGACAGGCCTCGCTTCCTTTCCTTAAAACCAATTTTCATTCCATTTTCCTTCCCTTGCAGCGGGGTCAGGGGCCGCATTCCGTGTTTGTGTCATAATAAAAAGCGTCATAATCTGCCGCAGCGGACTGACCTGATTTGTCGAAACGCCGGAAGTGGAAGCGTTGGTTTGGATGCAGCGAAAAGGGTTGAAGAAACAACTTGGTGACGTCAAACCCATAGTGTACGCAGCCGATGCTCGACAACCAACATGGCGGCGCACTCTGAAGTGGAGCCTCTCGCTTCGAAGTTAACTAGTTGAAGGTACTTCGTTTTTCGGCCCGTGAACTGGCTATAAACAGGGTACGAAACTTTTGCTTCGTCTTGTTTGCCCTATACAAATCGGATTGACGATACCTTTTGCCTGTTTTTTATTTTGTTGGATGATTCGGTAGCTTCTGGTCATAACAAGCACCGGTTTGTTGCAGAATTGTTCTCTTCATTGAAACCGGATGGCGCCACTGTCACCGGGGTTGTCTCGTCTGCGTATATTGAATGATGAAGCGTAAGCCATAAAGTCCCGTAAACTGTTCGCGTTTTCGGCGCGCAGACATATATTTCCAATTCTAAAACTCCTTATTAGGTGCTGAAGCGTCCAGAATCATGGCCGTGTGTAATGCCTTGGCAGCGTGAACCACTCGCAAGGATTGCAAGACGCTAGCGACGCGCTACAAAACCGCCACGTTTGACATACCAGAGGGGGTTTTAGTAGTTTCCTACGATTTTTGATACCCTCGGAGGTGTGGCTCTGCACTGAGCTCGCGAATTAGCTTGCACGTTAGTTTTGACGCGTCAATGGGCATGCGTGCGCTCCGTACCACGGCGAAACCATCAAAACATCGTCTGCGAAGTATCCCAATGCAAATATGAAGAGAAACACAGCAATAGAATTTTTTTTATCTGATCCCTTTTATTTATTTGCTAAAGAAAAATTTAAAACCCAACAACGGCATCTAGTTCGTGCAGTTCCTGCATAAAAGGAACGAAAAACTTGAATTACCGTCTGCACAACCGTCCGATAACAGCTCCGATAATAACACTCTGCGTTGTTGCAGACGACAAATCGTCACGGCGTCTTTCTTCAGAATGGCAGGGAGGGCGCATTGTGCAGCGAGTGACTGCATGCTACAAATTTTCTTCTCCGTTTCCTTTTCTTCAAGATATATGTAAAACGCCATGTTGTGCGAACAAGCTAGCTGCCTTTTATTTACCATATGCGATCGCGGCAAAAGGGGCCGCTTTCCGTCACTGAAAAGCTATGCGTTGCAGAAGAGTCTCTGAACTATTGTTTATATTTGTTAATGTTGATTGGGGCAAACGAGACGTGGCTGCAATTTTCTTCTGACGCCATGGTCGCGTTTCATTTCATAAGAAAGAGCAAAAGCGCCGCTGGACGTTTCTCTGCTGCAAAGGCAGCGCAGTGGCCAGATGGGTGGATGGAAACAACTATTAATAGAAGAAAAGGTAAGAAAAAATCTTCCAGGGTGGTCTCCTACAGGGCTAGGAGTCCACGGGCTTGTGCCTCACATAAGCCCCGATCCACCAGCCATTTCTGGCCGGTGGGCTGAGTGGTCCGTAAAGCAGCCTCCCAGGAAGAATGAGTGCGATTGGGGATGGGGGGGGTACTGCCTGTGGGGAAGGACATTCGCGAAGGTAGTGAAAAAGTGTAGATCTGGGTGCGCCACAGGTGTTATAACGAGGAGGAAAGGTGGGGCAAAAGCATGAGAGACGGTAGGGTGAAATAATAATAATAATAATAATAATAATAATAATAATAATTGGTTTTAGGGGGAAAGGAAATGGCGCAGTATCTGGCTCAAATATCGGTGGACACTTGAACCGCGCCGTAAGGGAAGGGTAAGGGAGAGAGAGGTGCCGTAGTGGAGGGCTCCGGAATAATTTCTACCACCTAGGGGTCTTTAACGTGCACTGACATCGCACAGCACACGGGCGCCTTAACGTTTTTCCTCCATAAAAACGCAGCCGCCGTGGTCGGGTTCGAACTCGGGAACTCCGGATCAGTAGTCGAGCGCCCTAACCACTGAGCCACCGCGGCGGGCAATAAAGCAGTCCGTCTGAAATTGTCGCCATTTGGCGCAGGATAAGGGCGACTAAACACTGTGGGGTGGTAGTAATGTCATGCGGCTGAGTTTGTAGAATGCGGTGATTTGATGATATGTATAAAGGACCGATGGGGCCTCTTGCGTAGGGTTGGGTGCCTGATAGTCCGGGGTCCGGGAGGAGAGTTCTCTGGCCAGCGCATGAACGCCCTCATTACCGTGGATCGAGGCAGGCCCAGGAATCCACGACAGAGTAACCGTTCGGTCGAGAGACGTGGCTGTGGCAAGAATACGGTGTGTGGCCGGCGTCGCCACGCCCTTTAGGTAGTGGCGGTATGCGGCCAGGGATCTGTGCAAATTTTTGTAGTGGCGGTAATGACATCCTGCCGCCGCTCACAGTCGCAACCGAATCGACATCTGCTTCCGGTGTTTCGACCAATCAGGGATGGGCGCTGCGGCAAATTATGACGTTTTTTATTATTACGTCGGTTGGATTTTTGCCGGGAAAGGAAATGGCATAGTAACTGTCTCATATATCTTTGGACACCTGAACCGCGCCGTAAGGGAAGGGATGAAGAAGAGAGTGAAAGACGAAAGAGAGAAATAGCTGCCGTAGTGGAGGGCTACGGCATATTTTCGACCACCTCGGGATCTTTAACGTGCACTGACATCGCCAGAGCCCGTTAAAGATCCCCAGGTTGTCGAAAATATGCCGGAGCCCTCCACTACGTCACCTATTTCTTTTGTTATGACACAAACTCGGAATATGGCTCTGGCTTGTCCTCCGAAATATGTGACAGGTGTCCCTTCCTTTCCTTGTGCTTCCGTCGCGCGCTATCTGTTGGAGAAGTGGTGTAGATTGCGAGGAGAGATTTTTCGCTCATGACCGACGCCGAGACACCGGCTTTTCTTCGACACCAGCTCCTTAACGCAGTTTAATAATTACCACGTTACATGTCCGCTTGCGCGCCGCTATTGCACTCCTCTCAAGCGTTCCGTGCAGGAACGAACAGGTGATTTAGCCCGGAGTGCTGCCGCTTAAAAGGTGACAGGGCTACGACGCAGGCTCTGGCCGTGCAATTTTCGCGAGAGCAAGCGTTAAGGACTATGTCTGCTTGTCGCTCGCTATCAAGCGCCACAAGAGAAGTGGAAAAAGAACTATATC